>NC_074679.1:6550503-7150503 GCF_029448725.1 Salvelinus fontinalis
AGATTTTTTCCCATCTACCTGCCACAGTGGCTGGTGGAACAAAAAGTTAATTTTAGGCCTTGACTGCAGGTGTGGATATAGGAGGCCCCCACCTGTTGAAGAGGGCAGGGGAGGTGGCGGCGCGGTCCTTCAGGCCCTCAGATGAGGGGTTCATGGTGAAGACCACATGTAGGTTTCTGATGACCTGGCTGGTAAACCACTTGTAGAGCTCCTCGTGTGTGTCCAGCATCATGCCCTCCTTCTGGGCGCCCTCCTTACACTGGGTCATCAGGGCGGCGTACTCGTCACCCTCAAACAGACCTGGCACCTGGGCAGGGACACACGTTAAAGAATTTACACACAAAAAAGTATGTGGACATAGTGGATTTGGCTATTTCAGCCACACCCGTTGCTGTCTGGTGTATAAAATTGAGCACACCGCCATGCAATCTCCATAGACAAACATTGGCAGTAGAATGACCTTACTGAAGAGCTCAGAGTGACTTTCAACTAGGCACCGTCATAGGATGCCACCTTTCCAACAAATCAAGTCATCAAATTTCTGCCCTGCTAGAGCAGCCCCGTCAACTGTACATGCTGTTATTGTGAAGTTGAAACGTCTACGAGCAACAACGGCTCAGCCTCGAAGTGGTAGGCCACACAAGCCCACAGAACAGGACCACCGAGTGCTGAAGCACGTAGCGTGTAAAAATAGTCTGTCCTCGGTTGTATCACTCACTACCGAGTTCCAAACTGCCTCTGGAAGCACGTCAGCACAACAACTGTTAGTCAGGAGCTTCATGAAATGGGTTTCCATTTCAGCCGACGTTGGTGTAAAGCTCACCGCCATTGGACTCTAAAGGAGTGGAAACACGTTCTCTGGCATTCTCACGCTTCACCATCTGGCAGTCCAACAGACGAATCTGGGTTTGGTTGGATGCCAGGAGAACGCTGCCTGCCCCAATTCAGTGTCAACTGTAAAGTTTGGTAGATGAGGAATAATGATCTGGGGCTGTTTTTCATGGTTCGGGCTAGGCCCCTTAGTTCCAGTGAAGGGAAATCTTAATGCTACAGCATACAATGACATTCTAGACGATTCTGTGCTTCCAACTTTTTGGAACAGTTTGGGGAAGGCCCTTTCCTGTTTCAGCATGACAATGCCCCCGTGCCTTAAGCAAAGTCCATACAGAAATGGTTTATTGAGATCGGTGTGGAAGAACTTGACTGGCCTGCAGAGCCCTGACCTCAACCCCAACACCTTTGAGATGAATTGGAACGCAGACTGAAAGCCAGAACTTATCGCCCAACATCAGTGCCCAACCTCACTAATGCTAGTGGCTGAATGGAAGCAAGTCCCTGCAGCAATGTTCCAACATCTAGTGGAAAGCCTTCCCAGAAGAGTGGAGGCTGTTATAGCAGCAATGAGGGGACCAACTCCATATTAATGCCCAGGACTTTGGAATGAGATGTTTGACGAGCAGGTGTCCACATACCTTTGGTCATGTATATAGGAACTTGAGGGTATGGCATTTCCTACCAACAAGTTCCTCAATAGCAGTATCCAACAAGTTTCTCAATAGCAGTATCTAGGTAGGAACCAATGGAAGAGGCGACAGGGGATGTTTAAAGTGACTACCTTCTCCTCGTCCCTTCTTCTGCTCTGAGCTGACAAGATAGGTAAAAGCAATATGATCTTGATTTGGCCTTCACCCCATCCTGTCTCTTCAATGTCAGTGCAGACAGAGGAACGGAGACTGTTCTATTTTTGAGTATTAAAGTGTAAGCTTGGGTTAGCAGTCTACCTCTCCGTTGGCCAGCAGGGTGTTCATGCGCTCCAGGAAGCCAGAGTCCAGGACGTTGGACTCGTCCATGATGAAGGCGATCTTCTCGTTCTTGCAGCCGGAGCGACGCAGCACCGTCCGCAGGTCCTCGTCAAAGTCGTCACCCGTGTACCTCCTGTGGACCTGGATACAGATCATCACAATGCAGTCAGCACCTCATTCAACCACTGAACTCAATAGAACCTACATTTTGACTTATCCCAATTTACATCCGATGGATTCCACACAGACATAACACTGAAACACTACTTTTCCCACCCATAATATGATGACGATTCAGATAGCTTTAAAATGGTAATTCAAAAGGAACAGAGTTAGATTTACAGTTAGACATTACCGCTGGACTTTTCTTTACTAACCTTGATCTGATAGACACTCAGGCCGTTCATCCAGGCCACAAAGCGTGACAGGGTGGTCTTTCCTGCTCCACTGACTCCAATCAGGAGGAGATGACCCTGGGGTTGTCGGAAGATTCTGGAAAGGACATGAATTGGCCGTTTTAACAATGTCAGAGTAAGGAGTCATATCAAAAACCTCAAGTGTATCCACGTGCTTAAATTTCACAATGTGAAGCAGAGAAGTATTTTTTTGTATTTACCGGTCGATTCGGAGGACATGGTCCAGAACCTCGTTGAAGAGCACCAGCGGCACATCCAGCTCCTCCTCGTAGAAGACCCTCAGACGGGCCTTGACATAGTCTCGCAGCTCCTCCTGTTCCACTGGGATATAATCCTGAGGATGGGGACAGACAGCCATTAACACAACAACTAAAAAAACATATTTCATTCAACATACACAAGCCATGATTGTCAAGTGTTTCTTGGCTCTACATTCACAGTGGGTATGTCTATATGGTAGTTAGGTGATGCTGCAACATATGCCGATACACAGAATTAAAACAGAACCGTATTATATTGCGTCTCAAATCAAAATCTAATTTTATTGGTCACATACACGTGTTTAGCAGATGTTATTGCAGGTGTAGCGAAATGGACAGTGCAGTAATATATTACAAAAATGACTTATACTGCGTCTGTATAAACAGAAGTGTATTATATTGCTACTATGGGCAGGAAGCTCACCTTAGAGAGCCAGTTGCTGTAGAGGATAGGCCTGTTGAGGGCCTTTTCACGGTCAATGTTGGGGAAGTGCTTGAGGGCCACCATGTCAATGTTTTCGTCTGTCCAGCGCCTCTCCTCATCCTCCACCAACCTGTGCATGGGAGAGAATAGTTTAACAGGTCAGTCAGGACTTAGACGACAACATTGATCTCTTTGCATCCAACTTTTCAAATCGATCAGGTCACACAATCAAGAAAACTCAGGGCCTTGGTTATAGCCTGGAACAAGCACCTGGTGTTATTCCTGGCAAGGGAAAACGCCAAGCCATATTAATAAATGCTAAACAATCTTTCCCCCAAAGATTATACTAGGCTACTTTGGGGGAGTCTGGCTACTTCCCTAAGGACTGAACACACACCTGTCCTGGAAGAGGCGCAGGGCCTCATGGGCCCAGATGCGGATGAGACCCTCCACAGGGAGTGTCTCCAGGGGCCGCAGGGCCTCAAAGATGCCCCTCACCCAGCGGGACATCTCACGGGGAGAGTAAATGTAGTGGGGCTGGGTGTCTTGGGTGAAGCGTTCCTGTAGTGGACAGAGAGACATGCTCCATGAGGACAAAAAGGTCAGCTCCCTTACAGCACATCCAATCTACCCTGGTCCCGGATCAGTTTGTGACGTTTTGCTAACAACCATAGGTTTTTGGCAAGATGGCATAAACTGATCTGGGAATAGGCTACATCCTATCCATTGTGTTCAGCACTATAAAAATCAGACATTGAGAGTGATTCCTATAGTGGCTCTTATACAAGACATATTTGTGAGGATGTTGTACCATAGAAATGGCTGCTGCTACTACTGCAGATAACTGTAGATACTACATTAGATAATAGATAACTGTAAATACTACATTAGAATAATACTGTTGATAATACTGCTGTAGATCAGCCTTTCTTAAAGTATGGGTCATGACCCAAAATGTGTGTCGCAACATGTCAGAGTAAAAAAAATAAAAAAATCTATAAAAAACAAAGTTTGCTACTCAGGGTCTCAACTTACTGTTTAGAGTCAGAATAGTAGAATACACAATTTAAAAATGTGGTTTTGCATCAGCAGTTTCTCTCTTGTTTCGTCAGTCACTGACAGACTAACATACTCATCTAAAAATAGTTCACTAAGCCAGCCATCTAAACTAATTATAGTCGAATACCGACCGGGGACACGCCCAGGGGGGAGCCCTGTCCTCCAGGGGGGGCCCCCATTGATTTTGTTAGTCAGATATCACAATAACATGGCATAAGTCATGGCAAAATTTGATAATACTCAAAATACTACTGTAAATACTTTCACTACTGTAGATACCTGTAAATACTTCTACTACTTTATCCGTCTATGTTTGATATGTAAGCTCTTACCTGAGACATGGTGTAGAACTCCACCATGGCGGCGGTGAGTGGCTCAGCGAAGGTACGCAGCGAGGGGATGAGACGCAGCATGGCCCGGTTGAAGGTACCGTAGATCTGAGTGAGGGAGGCGGGGCCGGGGTAGTCCACGTACACCACTGGCACGTGGCGCAGGAACCTGGATTTCAAAAATCACACAACAGTTACTCATCATTCAAAACCGACCACAGTGAGTCTAGTCCGGGGTCGTATTCATTAGGCACCAAACGGTAGAAAACTGACTGAAACGGGTAGGGGACTACTTTACCTATACAAAACTCTCCTTTTCCCCGTTTCAAAACGTTTTGCTACAGTTCGTCACATCGCTCCCTCGCTGTGTACCATGTGAGTCGCTACTACTAAACAAGACCTAGGATAGAGCAACATGGTCTCAGAATGGACATAGGTCATGTTGACAGTGTACCTGTGGGTGAGGGGCTTCCTGCCGGGGTCGGTGGGGGGGTTACAGGCTCCCACAAACTGGATCCTCTCCAGCTTGACCCAGGTCTGGTCTGAGGTGCGGTAGAAGCCTCCGTGCTCCACCATCTGCAGGGGGAAACACCAGAGGAAGGTGAGCTAATGCTCCAGCAGGAACTCAGCATAACATAGGCCTTAGTGCAGGGGTAGGAAACCCTGTTCTTGGAGTGCTGCAGGCAACCCCCCACGACCAACAGATAAGTGATCAATTCAGTGATTTCCTAAATTCAACACAGGTCGGTTAAATAAAAAAAACATGAAGTGCCTGCGGCCCTCCAGGACCAGGGTTGCCTATCCTTGCCTTTGTGTTTAACTTCAGAACACACCCGCCCATTCTCAAATGGCATCCTTCCTGGTCTCCTTTACTTCAGTACCACTGATAGGTGGAAAGGCCATTGAGGAAGAAGTCATGTTAAACGTATTGAGACACAGCCAGTATGTGTGTATGTACAAGCTGAGACCACCTCACCTGTCTGAGGAAGGAGATGACCCTCTGGGTACCATACTTGTCCATGTCAGGCAAGTTGATCTCATCACAGAAGAGCACCAGCCACTTGCCCAGCTGCACGGGGGCCAGGACCACACCGTTGGGCGTGCGACGGTACTCGCAGTAGTGGTCAAAGGTCTTTAGCAGCAGCTCCGGGGTGGTGGCGCTGGAGAAGTTCAGACCCACAACCTGGGAGCAGATGTGAAAGGGTTAACTTACGCAGGAAGACCTATTATTCATTTGAACGACTCATTGGCACACTTGAAGATTTAGCCTCTGGTCCAATGTCCACACTAGCATACTTATTGTGGTATTAGCAATGTATTGGGTATGCATTCCAAGTGGTATGCATTCTAAGTGGACATTGGAAGTTGACCTAAGTCCAGCTCTAGGGTGACCAGCTGAAGACATGCAGGGTGTGCCGGCTTTTGCTCCAATTCAGCACAAAAAACAACATGTTTCTCAATATGCATACTACCGTGCTCCGAGTGCATTCTCCAAGGACGTTCTTGAGAACGCATAAAACATCACATTTATTTTAATACATTTTGAGTCATTTTTTACACGTTTGCCTCGTATTTCTTTGCATACTTTCAGTTGAAGCTTTCAACGATGCATGGTTCAAAATACGTACAAACGAGAGTACGCATTTGATAACTGTACTCTGTTTCGCATACTTTGATTTGGACTCATACTCCGACCACCCAGTGCTCCAATTTGAGTGCTCAGAGCACGGTAGTATGCATTTTGAGAAACACCCCATGACTCAGACCATGGTCAGTTTAGACTACAATTGATACCGACAGGTCTAGCGCCATCTAACCCCAGTAAACAGCGTTCCTGATGGGACCACACTTACCTCCATGTCAGGCAGAGCTCGGAGGGCGCTGAACAAGGTCATGGTTTTACCCGAGCCGGGCGGGCCGCAGAGGACCAGGGGCTTGTGCTCAGCCAGCCAGGTGTAGAGCAGGGCTTCGTGGCGCACTGTGTCCAGGGTGGGTACCACAACATCCGGGCTAGCCACCTTGTGGGTCTCCACTTCGATCTGGGGCACCTTGCCCTGCCACGACTGCCACTCGCCGGAGATGGTGACCTGACGGGAAGAAAAACAAGGAGGGTTGGAGTATAATTCTAGGGACAAGAGGTTTTCCTAGTTAGCGCATATAGTCAGGAAAACTGAAAAAAACTCAGGTCTCCTGTCAGGGCCTAACACGGGCCACATGCTGGTAGATTTTGGCATTGGCGGGTAAAAATGATATTTCACCAGCCACGACAGCAGGTGGTCAGGGCTCCACAGTGCAAGTATTTCATTAGTCAAATATGATCACATTTATAGTAATAAAATGCTCCAGTAGCTGTCTTAAAAGTATTTTTGCCTTTTTGTTTCATAGCTGGTAAATGAAAAAAATAAATAATAAAATCGCACAAAGAACTATGAATCCTCAAGCTGCAAACACTGCCTCACTTGGGGCTGTGCACACGTGAAGAGCTGAGTGAAAGATTCATTTTTAGATCGAAAATTCTACTGAAGTGAGACTTTGTCCTTGTGTTTCCCAGCTATTTACATAAAAAAACAACTTAGCTTGTGAACAAAACTATATTTTAGTTTCAACAGCTAGGGAAGAGAAGACCACGCTTCTACTAGTCAGAATCTCACGGGCACAAACATGACTTGAGTTACGTTACCACGGTAACCTCCCGCCCTTAAAGGGGCAGGTGAACATTTGTCTCATCTGCTATATTTTGGTTAAAAGACTAAGGTCACAAAAAATGAAATTAAACATATCACATTACCTCTTACTAGTTATACATGTGTTTTAGAAACATTACAAAGCATGCTCATCCATTTCTGTTTTGTTGGTGTCATTTTAGCAGCAAAAAAACCCTAATTTGTCTGACAAAAAAATCTGAGTGGCTGGTATTTATCTACCTGCCAGTGGTTGGTGGACTAAAATGTAAATTTAATTAGTAATGATTCATTTAATAGTTCATTTTAAGCCCTGGCTCCAGTTCTACCACAGGATTAGAAAAATAAGAAAAAGGAAAAATAAAGTTTTTAATTTTAATGACAGTTAAATGGGTGATCCACTTTGTTATTCAGCTTGATGATCTGAGATTCAAGAGCACGTCCATTCCTACCTCGTAGTCGATGATGGGCACGTTGGGCGCAGAGGGCAGGGGCACAGTGGTGATGCGGCGGATATATTCACCCAGCTCGCCACGTATCTTCAACCGGCCGTCGCCTGAGAAAGACCACAGCACGGCGTAGATCAAGTACCTCTGTGGACCCAAAAGGCAGAAATATGGTTAACATTTATAAAACCCATTCATTATTTTTTCTAATATATTTTTTTGTACAAAAATCAAGTTAACAATTAGTGCAGCATTGTAACAAACCCAATAATAATAATGACGCTTAGTGTGACAGGAGAGGAGCTGCTTAGTGCAATGTACTCTGAATTCATCAGATTTCATTCTCTGGGGTAAGTCTCCAGTCTGACAGGATAGTTTCTCAATCAAGTTTCTCAATTTCTTAACTCAATCAATCCACCAAGCGAATTCTAAAAACATTTGCACCCCCCCCCCCCCCCCCCCCCCCCCAACTACTCGATTCTTAAACGGCAATTTCAATTATTCTCCTAAACTTAAATGAATTAAAATGGAATTGACACCAAGCCCTGGGGGACTGCATTTAGCCTCCCCACAAGCAGGAGGCGCTGTGGCACCGCTGGCTGACCTGCATGTAGCGCTCCAGCTGGTCGTTGGGCATGGGGAAGTCTGAGTGGTTGTTGTTGTAGAGCGCCACGTTGCGGCAGGCCTGGTGTAGCATGGAGAACAGGGAACCCATACAACGCAGCCGCGTGAAATCCATGATGTGCTCCATCTTGGAGGCGTGCTCCAGGGTCTTGATCACCAGCCCAGTGGAGGTGAAGTAGGGCTGCAGGATGGCCGCCGTGTCCCTCTGGATCTGGAGAGGGGGAGATAACAATGGGGAGTGTTTACAAGACTGTTAACGTAACGCGAGATGAGCAAGGGCTGTGTTCAGTTGGGAGAATTTTTTTTCTCCAACAGAGTGAAACAAGTGTTTTGTTATGGTGCGCCCTACTGAACAGGATCCGGGTAGCAACAGTACCAACCTGCAGCATGGGGGAGGCGGTCTCCTCTCCCTCGTCCTCAGTGCCCTTGTGCATGCGGAAAGCCTCATCTTCGCCCTCGTCCAATGGGATGCTGCGCAGGCGCGCCAGGAAGTGGTTGAAGATCATGTCAGTGCTGAGCACGTCTTCGCTGAACCAGACCATGCCACAACGTGACACAGTGGCCAGGGTGGCATACTTCAGATCCTGCACCTCGAACATGATGCGCACCTACAGACACCACATTATGGAGTTATGAGAGGAATGCTGATGTCACAGGTCCAAATGTAAAATTGTTTTAAAGGTAGTCCCCTTTGGACCAATAAAAAGCTGGCGCTGGAACACACCCAGAGAAAATTGTTTAGTGTAGAGGTGAATAACGGTGAATAAACTGTAAGCTAAAAACTGTAAACTAAACAAATAAATAAAAGAGTCGCACACACTCTTTCTAGATCTTTTTTGGACTAAAAGATAATGGCCAGTTTTATTCAATGGCACAGTTTCACAGACTCAAATTAAGCCTCTACCTGGACTAAAACTGAATCAGTATGTGCAAGTGTGTTTCAAATGTTGACTTCATAGGGTGACTAATGGTATTACAGATGTAAAGCTCATGTCATGGTACTGGATTTTTTTTTTCATTAAAAAGGATCTGGCTCGAGGGACACGACATACGTTTGGTGGCAGGCTGAGACGCTCTCCGTTGGGCAAGGTGAGCAACTTGTTGTCGTCCAGCACAGAGTTGAGATTCTCTACCCACTCGGGGTCCACGTCGCCATCGAAGATGATCCATTGCCGTTTCTGCAACTCGCCTCTCACGTTGTCAATGATCCTGGGATGAAAAACCCCCAAAACAATCGATTAATTGACTGGAGATGTATATACAAAAAGAGAAAACCTTTTGAGTGTCATCAGCCTGACAATGACAAGAGACACCATGTGAGGATACGACAGAACTGAAGTGACTTGGTGCACAGAGAGAACAAGAGGGCTTAGTACGGAGCCCTGAGGGACACCAGTCGTGTCGCGAGACCATGTGATGCTTAAAAATCAGCACACTACATAGAATGGCTTGAACAACAATACATCGAAGCCGGCTAATACTTACTTCCTGAGCACGTGCGTGAAGAGCCCATCGGTCCACTCGCGTGTGTTGGGGTCCAGGGTTCCGTACAGGTGGTCCTTGCTGATGGCCTTGGGGTCAATGATGTGGGCCACACCCTCCATCCCCTCCAGGCGCTCCAGGGCCTTGAGCAGCACCCTCCAGGCCATGGTCTTGCCACTGCCAGAGGGTCCCACCATCATCAGGCCGTGGTTGATCTGGGTGATCTGGTACAGTTGGAGCACCTGGAATGATATGACATGGTTTAACATTACAGACTTGACACTTAGCTGACATCTTTGGAGTGCAGACAAACTTGGTTTCAAATTCAGACATTTTAATCAATGTCGGCACCAAAGGTTCTAAGGGAATTACATTCAAGAGAGAGTTCAAAGTAGTAACGATACTGTCATAGATGTAACAATTGTCATAAGGATAAAGAAAGAGTTTGGTTTTGCCAATCTACACTACAGGTCAAAAGTTTTAGAAGACCTACTCATTTAAGGGTTTTTCTTTATTTTTTACTATTTTCTACATTGTAGAATGATAGTGAAGACATCAAAACTATGAACACATATGGAATCATGTCGTAAACAAAAAAAGCGTGAAAGAGATCAAAATATATTTTATATTTGAGATTCTTCAAAATAGCCACCCTTTGACTTAATGACAGCCTTGCACACCTTGAATGAGTAGGTGTATATTTCTGGGTGAAACCATACAGAGTGAATAATTGGGGACTACATTACATACCTTCTCAACCCACATGCTGCCTACGTCGTCTCCGTCTCCATAGGTGAGGAACATCTCGGCGCAGACCTTGCGGAGCTCTTCGCGCAGAGCCGTCATCTCGCCGCGCATGTACTGCACGCCGGGGAAGACGTCCGACAGCAGGCTGAACAGCAGGGGGATGTCCTCAGCCACCAGCTTGGGTACCATGGTCTCACACACACTCTGGATCAGGATCTGAACACAGACAGCGACACACAGAGGTTAGGTGACATCTCTTCTAGAGGTCCTATCCCTTCCACAGGGACACAGAGGAAAGGGGACTCATCTTCTAGGTTAGGCGACAACCCCTTCTAGATAACAGAAAAGCCATGCCATACATGCAATATTGGCAGTCCTTTTAATCTTTATACTTTGGGTGACATGGTCTCCTAACCCAGTGTAAAAAATATGGCTCATGGGATTAGCTGGTGGTCATACAACTGGAAGTGTATTGTGACTGTAGTTTTAGTATGTTTTTAATAATGTATAAAACTGAAGAGAGAAAACCCAAAGATACTTCAGTTCCTTTACCTCCTGTTCGGGTAGGTTCTCTGCGATCTCGTTCTCGTCTACGTTCTCGCCGCGCTCCCGTTTATCCTTCTTGATCCTCTGGATGCGCTCCCGCTTCACGTTGCCGGCGCTGACCAGCACGCTCTTGAGAGCTCGCAGACCAAAGTCGTAGTGACTCTGGGAGGACAGCTGTTCGTCGCATAGCCTGCAGGTGCACAGATAAAAAATATATATTTTCAGTCAATGAGAAGGAACACAAAACCAATAGAGTGGAGCTTTCAGAGGTAGTAGTGCTGGCATGCATGAAAGATTTCACATTATTTGATTTCTTAAATGTTGTTGGAAATATGCAGCAGAAACAATATTAATCCCCCCACCCCCCGAGCTTCAAGGCCTGGCCTGGTTAGGTACAGTACATACTTGAAGAAGGGCACGATCTTCTTGGCCAGGATCTCTGCGGTGCGGAAGCCCTGTGAGTAGAGCATGACCTGGGCGATGAGTTGGCGGTCGGGCTTGGTCATGGCCAAGGAGCGGAACAGCTTCTTCAGATTGTCGGGCAGGTTTGAGCGGCCGGCGTAGCCGGGGTTCATGGTGATGAAGATGGCCATGTCTGGGCTCACCTTCACCTGCTTGTTGAGCAGCTCGCAGGTGACGGGAGCACCTGGAGACGGGGGAAAAGGTGACATTGTTTAACTTATATTCTTAAGTGCAACGTCACATGAAAAAATGCTTGGTTTGAAATGAACGATGCAACATTGTCTAAGAAGCTTTTAATGAGTCTGTGGAGATACGTACTGCGGTCTCGGTTGGGGTTGCTGTGCTCCCTCAGGGCCACCTGGATGAACTGGACCTGCTGTGAGACGGCCGACAGCATCCTCTCCTCCAGACGATTAAACTCGTCGAAGCAGCCCCAGGCGCCTACCTGGCACAAGCCCACGAAGATACGACCCATCGCCTGGAGACAGATAAACAGATCTTAAAAATAAAAAGAGGCTTCTCTGATTCTGAAAATAACATTAAACCAAGATTAGCCTCTTTTAGCGTAAAGTATGAGTCAGTATTAGCGTACCTGGAAGTCGAAGGTCTCATCACAGTTGAAGACCAGGACGAAGCGTCCCAGCTGGTGACCCAGAGCCTTCACAGACTCGGTCTTTCCAGTTCCGGCAGGCCCTGGAAATAAAGAGCGAAAAATCACCAGAGGATATGCTATAAAGTTGCAGCTCAGTTTGGCTTTCAGAATTTAAACTGTCTACTTTATTGGCTATGTAGTGTCTAGAGCAGGCCTGGGCAATTCCAGTCCACGGGGGCCTGATCGGTGTCACACTTGTCCCCCCATCCCTAGCAAACACACCTGATTTAAACTAATGACATGTTTAACTGAAGATCATGATTAGTTGATTATTGGAGTCAGGTGTGTTAGCTGGGGCAAAAGTGTGACACCAATCAGACCCCTGAGGACTGGAGTTGCCCAGGTCTCGTCTAGAGAGTGGCATGCAGTTCTTGGAGCGTACCAAAGGGAGCTCCACCGAACCTGGCCTCCAGGGCCTGGGTCATGGTCAGGTAGCAGCGGTCGGTCAGCGGTGTCTGGACAAGCTTGTCCTGGACTCCTAGGTACTCAAAGCCATAGTTGAATTTTGCGTTGGCCATCTGGATAGACAGCTGCTGCAGCACGTCCGTCTGCTTGGGGTCAAAGTAGAAGCGCATCTGGCTGAGCCACTCAAACGACTTGGGGTTGTCGACCTTGTTTTTAATCAGTTGCCTGGTCACGTCCCTCTGGTGGACCAGCTCAGTGATCTATAGGGAAGGAGCACAAACAGTTTACTTTTTCATCCGTTTGGATAGTGGGACTATACTTCTAAGTGCTTAGAATTGGACTGACAGAAAAGCTTGATGCCAAAGTCTGTGCATTTAACAATAATAATAATCATCTTTGAAATCCTACTTGGAGAATGTTCTTCTAAAAAGCTACACCGATTCTTCCAAACCAACTTGTCCAGAATGTCTGCCGATGTGTCATCTTCCACTCACCAGATGTTCCAGCTTCCTTCTGCGGAGTGGAGGCTGCTCCATCAGCACGGTGTCGGCCAGCACATTCAGGGTGGCCTCCACATTGGTCAGCACGATCGACATGGGCGACATGTCCCCGCCACCCGAGATGGTGGTCAGAGCGGCATCCACTTTCTCAGACCAGTCGATCTGAGCCGACAGCACTACCAGCTGAGCCTGGAGTTAGAGGGAGAGAGAGAGATGGTTTTCAACATGTTTAATTGGTTCCAAGATCTTTGTGGACGTTACTGGTCTGATTACAATTTTCATGGATATTCTTTTGGGGCTACTAACCGGATTACTATCTGTTAACAACTTTGTGCCAAATATTTTTGTGAAAAGGGCTATGTAAATAAAATTGATTGATTGAGTGTGGGTTGTGGCCAATTTCTGTTGTGTCATTGCCGACTCAATTTCTGACTCAACATGATCATGGCTGACTGCTGGATGAACAATAGCCCACGGCGATGTTCCGTACCTGGTATCGGTCGATCCAATCGATGTATTTATCGAGTTCGATGGAGTTGCCCTTGTTGAACGCGCCCACCTCTGTGACCGACTCAGCCAGCAGCTTGGCCAGCGTGACCCGCATCTCCTTCTCCACCAGGGTCAGCCAGTCGTTGATCTTGGGATGCTCTAGGAGGTCCACGGGGGTCTTGTAGAAGATCTCCTCACCCTCACGGGATGAGATGCCCAGCACCACCGTGCTTTCCTCGTTCAGCAGGATGCTGGAGACGCCGGCGAACATCTTCTTGAAGTGCTTCTGCAGCTTGGCCACGTTCTTGCTGTTTCCGATGATCTCCAGTAAGTCTTCATCACCAACGAAGTAGAACCTGGTAAACATAAACAAACATGTGTATCCTGAATGTGTTGACCATCAGTCACTTTACAGGACTAAATGACCATCCTAAATGATCAGCAATTACTAATATCTTCAATGGGGGGGGGGGGGGTAAATATTACAGCTAAAAAAGCTTAACTTGCTAAGACTACGTATATACAATCAATTATATAATTTATTTAAAAACAGTAAGAGTAAATAATACTTTATAGCTATAATATAGCTAACGTTAGTCAGCTAATGAGAAGCTGATCGCTGCTGGATGCTTTCACCTTTAGTTTGCCTGGGCCTGTTGCTGTCAGGTAGCACATGGACAAGCAGTACTGCAGTAGTCAGACATGACACGAACTACCAACATAGGTGGATCCTTCCTTTATTTTTGCAATACACAAACGTTTATGAGAAGTCAGCCCTCAAATGCTAGCTAACGTTAGCTTGTAAATCAGCATTGAAAAATGCTGGCTAGCAAACATGAGATAGCAGGGATTTTAGCTAGCTAAGGATTTTAATGAGCTATCAAACCTGTCTGGTGTGGTTAGCCTGCTAGCTAGTAGCCAGTGACATGGGAAGCAAGGTTAGGAATTAAGCTAGCTAGCCTGTTATGCAGGCGACAACGCTAACCGTTTAGCTAGCAAGCTAAACATTTGGCTACCTGGCGTCGTGAGTATAAGGTAACTTTAGTTACAACGTGGTGAGGGTGAATTTAATTATTTCTTCAACATCTTGCTAGCTAGAAAGTTTATCTAGCTAGTTGTTGCCAAAGGACTTTGTAAAATGCTCTAGTTTTCTAGCTAGCAACATTAGCAAAGCTAGCTGCACAGTCACATTGGCTAGCTAGCAACATGACAATCTCTCTATTCAAGGTAGTCGAAACGCAATTTGAGATTGCCCAACCCAGGGTTGACTTTAAAGTGCAAAGCTTTAGATACGGCCCTCTTTTTTCAGAATTCAAACAAAGAGGTACGCTACAACAGGACTTGCTCTTGGTTTGAGCCATTTCTACTGAGAAAAGACCCTACACTTTAGACCGGATATAGGATTTCCCAGATTTTCCAAAAAACGGATGTCCCGCCCCAGGAAATGAGAGACAGGCCTATGGCAGATGCCACTATTAGAGACATGGATAACATCTTACCTGGGGAATGAGGACCTCTCCCTCTCCAGATACTCTCCCAGGGCCTTCTGGATCTTTCCCAGCAGGTCAGCCAGCCTCTCCAGAGATCTCTGCACCCCCTGGATGTTCAGCACGTCCATCACCAGAGGAGACTTGGTCACCTTCTTCATCAGAGCCAGGAACTCTGTGCTGATGCTATACGGGAGAGAGAAATAAAAGGTTGAGTAATGTTATCTTGGGGTGGCAGGTAGCCTGGCGGGTGGGAGCGTTGGGCAAGTAACCTAAAAGGTTGCTGGATCGAATCACAGAGCTGACAAGGTAAAAATCTGGTCGTTCGGCCCCAGAGCAAGGATCAGTTGCAGATGACGTGGATGTCGATTAAAGCAGCCCCGCCGCACCTCTCTGATTCAGAGGGGTTGGGTTAAACGCAGAAGACACATTTCAGTTGAACTGACTAGGTATCTATCCCCTTTCCCCTAAAAGCTTACCAAGATCTTTACCAAGCCCTCCTTACCATAGACAAGGTTCTTTGACCTATTCCCAATCTTAGGTGACAAGGGGGAACCTCAAATATTTCCTTGATTCCTTGCTTCATTCACAAAATGTACTTTAGGAGAAGATCAGAAGGGAAGAACTACGGATCTTACCTCGAGAACCTCTGGGTCTCCACAGGCAGCAGGTGTTTGATGTCAGCACTGCCAGTGAAGATGCCCTCCAGGTAGACCCAGCGGCGCTGGACATCGATCCACACGTCAAACAAGGCCATGATCCGGTTCAGCTTGTCCTCCCAGCTCATAGCATCTTCCTCAAACACCTGATGGCACAGAAGGAATCATTAATGCCTCATGGAGACTAGGACCATACCATGTAAACTGTGTGTTCTTATACTATCCTACAAGAACCAGAGACCCGAGTCAAGACAGGAACTCGGGATCCAGGCCCAACCTCTTAAGAAACCAGATCCCATCACGAGACCAAGACTGCATTTGTATGATGTAAAGACCACAAGATCAAGAGTACATCTCTGGCAAGAACCCATTTGAATTGAAACGTCCACCGACCTTGTAGTAAGGTGACAGCTTCATGGCCGACACGCTGTTGATGTGCTCCTTGACCTTGTTGAAGAGGTCGTCCCAGCCACGGATCAGACGGCACTTGTTCTGGTAGTTGATCAGGTCCAGCTCATACGCGTTCCAGACCTCACGGATCTGTCGCGGACCAATGGAAAAATAATACATCATCAATATTGCCACTTACTGTCATAGACATGACTTGATCACCAATTGGTCAAAAGGTGCACTAATATTGCAGTCTCTATGGACATACTTGACTACTCAGATATTAAATCCTTTTTCCTTTTTGTAATTGCGATGCAGGGAACAATAAAGATTTGTTTAAGTGGAATGTTGTGGTTACCTGCTTGAGGAACTCCTCCAGGGCCATCTCTCCCTGGGCCACCAGCAGCACGTCTCTCACCACCATCTCGTTCCTCTGCAGGTCCACGTCCCAGATCTGACCCAGGGTCAGCTCCGACAGCACCCAGTTCACGTGCAGACGCTTCATCAGCTGCTTCCAGTGGCGGTCCTTCAGGGCCTCCGACTTCAGCTCGATCACCAGCATGTTGATCTGAGTGACGAGACAAAAGGACAGTTTAGTGTTAGGATAGGAAACTTGATTCAGGTATAGTGTAGACGTGATCAGGATGTTATTCAACATTAACATGTACAAAGTCATTATCCAAGCTTTTCCCATCCAAGAGGAATGTCAACCAGACATGGTTCAATCTTTTGTGTCAAGTAACTACTTTTCAATTGCAACAATGCAATGTCTAGTTTTGACTAGTACCGAGGGAGATACGGGGTTCTTACCTTCATGTAACTCTTGAGAAGCCTCTGGACGTGCTCGTAAGACGCATACTGCCTCAGGCGAGCTGGGAAGTTCTTCAGCTCGTTTAGCAGGCCGTCTAAACTCTGACGCAGCTACAAAAATCGGAAATACAGATACACATTACACTAACAGACTTGGCCCAATAGATGGGCCCAAAACAGACATGGTCCATTTACAATCCTAAACAGACATGGTCCACAGTGTCCTTGAAACACAAAGACTAATTAATCTAACCTTGCGTGGTTGAACAGAGACCCAGGGCTGCTCCTTGGCCTGGTCAATCTGCTCCCACACCTTGGACAGCTCCGACCACACCCCCTTCAGGTCCTGTAGCTCCTCCAGAGCCACCTACAGCACATAGAAACAGACCAAACTTTAGCACCAGAGGAGCATCTGAGGACATCTTACTGGGAAGTGACATGTTTGTATCGACAGATATACCAAGATTCCAGGGCACAACGAGGCAAGAAGAACAACGATGCCAAATGCAGAGTTGCTCTTGCACTGACTAATGAACAGTCCTAATGCAGTAGCGGCTGGCTGCAGATACCATAGTGATGAAAAGTTAATACTTCTAGTTTAAAAAGACAGAGGTGTAATAATCATACCTGAACTCTCTCTTCGCTGCCGCTCAGCAGGCCAGTGTCGGTCAGCTCCAAGGCCTCTTTGGCGCGGGAACACTTATCCCGGTCATCCTTCAGCCGACCAAACTTGCCCTCGTAGATGGTGAGAGACTGGAGGGCCTCCTCTGGACGCAGGCCCCCCTATGGAACCACAGATCTAGGATCAGCTTATACCCTCACCAAAATTCCAAGCGCAAAATTCAAAAGAAAGATTTATGCAAAGATCAAATTCAACAAAACCATATATATATATCAATCTTTCAAACAAAAATGTATCTTAAATTATTTTCTCTTACAGCCACCGGTTTGGTCTTCTCCCAGTCGGCAAGGAGATCGATGGTGCGACCTTCCACGGCTTTGTCTTCCTGGACGATCTTCATCTGCAGGTTGGCCACCTGTTGCTGGATGGCCGTGTCCTTGCGCTTCATGATGTCGCTGAAGGCACCCCACTCGCCCTCGATGTTGTCGAT
Organism: Salvelinus fontinalis; assembly: GCF_029448725.1. NCBI lineage: Eukaryota > Metazoa > Chordata > Actinopteri > Salmoniformes > Salmonidae > Salvelinus > Salvelinus fontinalis. The sequence goes on from NC_074679.1 coordinate 6,568,286, forward strand.
GTACAGCCACGACGGCGGGAACTGGAAGCGTTGCTTCTCGAGAAGCCGCTGACCGTTGCGGAAAAGCTGTGAAGAAAGAAGTCAGGATTTTAAAAACCCCATCTTTTCAGATCAAAAATCTAAAATGTACTCATCACATACAGTTTACAGCAGGGTAAAAAGGGCAGTGAAATAGTTATGTACTAGTTCCATCAACAATGCAGTACATGAATCAATAATTTCAAGTAAAAAAATAACAAGTATTAGAAGTAGTAGAGGGAGCATGCATAGTAGCAATGAACTGTATTTAAAAATAGAAAGTGGGTAGTGGAATCAATAGTATATAATAGAACAGCAGCGTTGACTGTGCGCGCGCTTGTGTACGAGTTCTCACCCATGACAATGATTTGAGGTCACAGCTTGTGAGGATCCTATGATTCAAAATAATAATAATTGTTTTACAGTACTTACATCCACGTTCTTCTCAAACTGCTTGATCTTGCGTTTGAGCGTCTGGACATAGGTGATGAAAGTCACAGCGTCTGAAGTGCTGGCGGTGTCCACGGAGTGCTGCTCCAGCTCTTGGCGGGACTGTGGTGTGACAGATGAAGATATGGGAGTTGAAATCAGATAGACCAATAGTCTGCTCCAACAGCCACACTAACAGTTTCATGCTAGTTATGACATTGGAATATATTGCTGGTGACAACAATGAAACCAGTTTCTCTTGGCAGACAGGAGACGGCTTACCTTGGAGATCTGGGAGTGGAAGTCCTGCATGTTGTTGCCCAGCATCTGGCCGAACCGGCTGAGAACCTCCTTGTGCCAGGAGTCATACTTCAGGTTCACCTTGGACTGGACCTGGAGTTGAACAAAGTAGATAAACAAATCTGCATCACCACATTTCTCGGCAACAATACATCTCATGAGCGCACAACTGTACAGAACAGCAGAAGTTGCTCTACTCAACTGCTGAATCGTCAGTCTCTTTACCTTGCCATAGTCGATGACCACGGGCCCAAACTCCTTCTTGGTCTCGGCGTTGTCGAAGGTCCCCCTGGCTTTGCGGATCTGGACCAATAGAGCTTGCCACTTGGTCAGATCCTCCCCCAGACGGTTGTAGATGTTCTCTGCCTGCATGTCCCACAGGCATTGGTACTGCAACCACACCTACACAACAGAGACACATGGGTGAGTGACAGAACCAATAGCTAAGTAAACTCCATCCTGGGGTAAATCTCAAATAATCGTTATTTGCTTCATTGTGCTCAAAAGACATTGGAGGACAAGGTACAAGGGGAGAAACCAAGGACACAAGGAAAGACAATTGAGAAAGAGACCCAGTGGGTGTTTCAAATAGCTAGTTGGCTACATCTGGCACATTTACAGAAATGTTAAGGACACCAATACATCAACACGATTGATTGCATACCTTGACGTACTGCTCCACCTCGTTGACGTTGTCCTTGACTGAGTTGTAAGCCTCCTCCAGGGCAGCCGGGCCATCTGGCATTCTTGTCAGGGCGTTCCTGTAGAACTTCTCCTCCTCAGACAGCTCATAGTGGACGCCCACCTAGTGGCCAGGACACCAATACATCAACTATAGCAACCTATACCAAAACATCCCATGTACTTGTACCCAGCATGCTAGAGAGGCTAGCTTGATGATATCACTGAATTCAATACTAACTTGCTAAAGAAGCTAGCTAGGTGATAGCAATGAATTCAGTACTAACTTGCTAAAGCAGCTAGCAATGAATTCAATACTAAAAACTTGCTAAAGCAGCTAGCTAGGTGATAGCAATGAATTGAACATATAAAAGTGCTCTGCATGGCCTCCAGACCTGGTATCTCTGGCTCTGGATCCTGGGCAGAGAGAGGATGACCATCTTCCAGGCAAACATCTCCTGGTAGAGCTTGTAGCGACAGTCTTCAATGGGCGGGTTTAGGTAGATCACTTGGTTGGTGATTCTCAGCTCATGTACAACGTTCTTTCACAAGTAGAAAAAAAAAGCATAATACATTTAATAAATTGCAATTTGTGCCTTTGGGAAGACATTTTATTAGTTATATTCTTATCAAATCAATCCTCCTACTGCAGTCTTGGACCCTTACCTTGATCTTGGGCTCCCCGCCAGGCTTGTGGCTGACTTGAGGGGCCTCTGTGTCCATGTCCACATCAGCCTTGTCCTCCATCTGACCCCGGAGAACCTGGGTCCAGGCCCTGAGCCCAGCCTGCAGACGCACCCCGAGGATCCTTTCAATCTACACACAGGGAAAATAAAAGTTGTAATGAATATTGATTCAATAAACCACTTTTAACAAAAACCACAATAGGGACCAGCAGCAACAGAATGGGTGCTGGTATTTATGGCCCCTACTGGTCATGTTCCAGGACAACTATCCGGCTCGAAGGACCATGAAAAAGAGTGCCAACTTGTAATTGGAGTACTCAGAGGGAGGTGCCCTTTTAAATAGGAATAGGAATTTCCTCAGGAATGTGACCAGCAGGACACAGGGTAAGAGCCTCAAGACACAACACAACACAGAAAGTATACTGGAGAGTGCTGTAAGGGTTTTGCACAGACCTCAATGTCCAGCTTGTTGACCCAGATGGGTAAGTTAGAATAGGAGTGCAGGTTGAGGTCATCCACAGCTTTCTGCACGCGGTTGAGGATCTCTGTGAAGGTCTTGTGTTCGTACATGCAGGTCTCGAGAGAGCGCACTTCAAGGTCGATCTTCTCCTCGATGAGCAGGAGGTCGTCCACCTGGAAAACAAAAAGACATGAATAGCATACATTCAGGGCGGAATCCGAACATACGATCATCAAGTGCGGAATGCAAGTCCAGCAACTGCACGCTTAAAAGAAAAAATTGCCAGGTGAGATCCAACCTTATTGTTCCAAAAAACACTGACCTTCTCCTGGAAGTTGAAGACGGTCTCGGCCAGGCGCTGGACGTAGGGGTCCAGTTTGTAGGACTCCCAGACCAGTGCAATGCCCTCCGTGACCAGAGCCTGCACTTCCTTCTTGAGGCCGGCCACCAGCAGCGAGATGGAGATGCGTTCCTCCACCTTCTCGCAGGTGCGCTCGTACGTGCGCACGCTCTCGATCAGGGAGATGGCGAATGGATAGAGCTGATTGGCCTGGTGTGCCTTGTTGACAATGGCAAGCGGCACACGGAAGCTCAGCCACTTGAGGTTGCGCACCTCCTTAGACAGCGTGATGATCTCGGGCAGGAAGTTGACCTTGAGCTTCAGCATGTTTCCTGTGCGACCGCGGGCCCGGCTGGTCTCAATGGTGAAGATGCGGCCCGACACGCCCAGGTTGCGCTGCTGCACCTTGCGTGCCCAATCGTCAAAGATCTCCTGAGTGTTGAGCTTGGCGCGGAAGCTGTCGCCATCCTGCTTCAACTTGAGGCCCTCCACGTGGTTCTCCCAGCCTTTGCCCAGCACGTCTTCCACACGCTTCATGTAGGCGGTCAGCTGCCGATCAATCTGCTTGGCCCAGATGATGGAGCCCGACACAGGTGGCAGGTCACGCACGTGGCTCATCTTGCATGATTGGCTCTGTGGGTACTGCACCTTGAACTTATCGTGCAGCGACTCAATGTCATCTTTGACGCGCTGGATGAGCTGCGTCTGGTACTCGCGGATGGCGCCGCGGATGTGGGGGCGCACGAACAGGGCGTTGAAACGTGAGAAGATACGGAACATCTCGTTGGCATTCTTGGCCGTTCCCAGCTGGTCACGGAGGCGGGCGGTGATGCGGGTCTCCACGCGGTCAATGCGCTCGTCGTAGCGCTTCATTGCTGCCTCCCAGGCCTCCATTCCCTCCTTGGACACATCCAGGCCGTCAACCTCCTTAACGTTCTCATAGGCCAGGTTCACCTCCTCAATAGCGTTGGCGTCCGCAGCGTCGAACAGCACCTCCGCCACCTTCATCTCAGTGGGCTCCACCGCCTCGCCTGGGGCGTGCTGGGGCACCGCAGACACCTTGACAAGGCATAGAGAGAAAGAAAACCTTTTTGCAATGACGTATGATATTACCACTTAGAAACCAGCAAGGGCAACTCTTGACCAAAACTGCAAGTCATTGTGGGGGGGGGGAATTCCAGAACTGTATTAAGCTTACAGCTTACTCCTGGACTTAAAAGTATGCTCATTCGAGAATCTCCATCAACAGTGGTTAATCCAGATATAAACTTAATCTGGGCCCATAATACCAACCCTCGGGGGCACTAGACATTGACAAATCTCTGCCTCTTTCTTACCTGAGGCCTGAGTACACGAACGATGACGGCCCTCAGCTGCTCGTGCTGCCTGCGGAAGCGCCTCATGTGGTCGAGGCGGGCCTGGAGCTTGCGATGGGCTGGGCTCAGGCGCCACACCATCTTCAGGTTTTCCTCCCTCTTCCTCTTCACGATGTCTCTCAGCAGGACCTGGAGCTTCTCATATTCGTCCTCCCAGGTCTGGAAGACCTCGAAGCACGCTACCATCACCTGCAATGGGATAGAAATTAGTATTAACTAAATGCTACTATCAACTAAATGCTATTAAGTCATGTCAATACAACAATATAGAAGAGTATAGATGGGTTAGCTAACAACGACACAAAAACCATGTGCATCCATCGATGGGGCATAAGTCAGTGTTGTTGTGAATCTGGATGGCCAGATTGCTAGCAAGAACGACAAGATACTGCCGTGTGGGGAATGTGGCTGATTTCAGCTGGTTTAATCTTGTTATTGGTACCATGTCTTGTTTTGACTGATGTCAACGCTAATATGCCTAAAATTTGCTTGCTAGCTAGCTAACCAACAACTAACAATGCATTTGAGAGACAACAAGTGGTTATTGTGCAAATGTATTTATGTTTTCAATAAACATCGGGGGGACGAAATATAGCTTACATGTTGTCAACAATCTAAGCCAACTCTGTGTTTTACCCCATAGTTGCACACGTCTCGGTTATGTTGCTAAACAACCAACTCGTCTATGGAGTATTTGTAGCAGCTGCCACTGTAGACTCACCTTTTCAAACTCCTCATAGGCCACGTGCATGAGCTTCCTGGTGCCCAGCACTTTAAGGAGCTGGGAGCTGAGGTCTCGGGAGATGGCCTCCACCAACCGCAGGGCCCGCTGAATGGGGTACTTGGTGTTACGGATCTTCCTCAGGTGGGTGAAGATGGCCACCAGCGCCTGGCGGATCTTATCCAGCTCAGTGGCTGACAGCAGGTCGTTCAGGGGGAAGTCCTTCATCAGGGGATTGTAGTCGTTGACCGTCTCCACTGCCTGCTTCAGACCTGGGAAACAGATGGGAGGAAAAAAACATATTCAAGTCATTAAGTCTAATAAAATTATGGCACGTTCTAAACATAGAATTAGGAATTAGAATACAATAGGATCTCCATGGTTCTAAAGTAGTGATGTCAATCAAAGTGGAACATGTATATGGAGTGACAAGTCCTCAAACAAATAAAAGGAAAAGGTTCCTTGTAATATCCAATTCATAAAGAGGTATTGGCGCTTGTTCCATCAAACACAACTCACCGGTGTCAGTGTCAAAGCTGACGGTGGCGTGGAAGCGCTTGCCGTGCTTTAGGATGTCCAGAGTGAGCAGCACTTCGGGGCTCTCCCTCTTCTCCTGGATGCGGTTCAGGGCGCGCTCCAGGTTCAGCCAGAAACTGATCTCCTGCAGGGCCGTCCCAGAGGCCGGGTCACGGTCCAGCTTGGTCACCTGACAGGAAGAGGAGAGTATTCAAAACAACCATTCAGACAAGCCGGAGAACACAAAAACCACAGTAAGAGATGTCAAATGCAACCAACAAGCCAAGGTGATGTTCAGTCGGTGGCAAGCGTTTCAAAATGGAGTGAAGCGGGGGAGGTACTAACTTATCGTGTTCAATATAAAAACCATTTATGTTCCTTTGCAAAACGTTTTGCTTGAGTATGGCCTGCTACTGAACACTACCTGGCACCCAATTTCTCAGACAAGTCATTGTTTCGACCCTCACCTTCTGGATTTCCCGGATCCAACGGTTGACCCCCGACTGCAGCTGGTTGAGGAAGGTGGGGTCCTCCACCTTGTCGCCAAAGTCAGTGACCTTGGGCTTCTCACCGCGTTCGTAGCATGCCTTGGCGATGTTGAGGATGATGGGGTGGATGATAAGGCTGATCTCTGGGATCTCGATGTTCTGCTGCAGGTGTAGCAGGCCCATCTCCAGCTCTGCAATCTTCTTCTCCACAGAGGGCGCCATCTTGTCGCCATCCCTGGACCAGGACAAAATGGAGGCATTATTAACCCACTGGGTATAAACGAGATGTGCAAAATATGAAAACAAAGAACAGTTTTACAAAACTACCATGATAGTCCACTTAGTTCCTGGTTTACCTGTCTGCCTTGCCAGATTCACGGATGTAGGACTTGAAGAAGGGAGCAACGGCATTGCTGATGAAAGAGTGCAGGGTCTCGTAGGGAGAATCCTCACTCAGAGTCAACACGCGCACCTGGGTCGATATGGGCTTGTCAGCGTCAATCACTCCAGTCCTCTTGATTAAAGCCAGACTGAAAAACAAAGTTGTAAAATGTCATAATCCACATATGAATAAACAGGGATATAGGCTAGTTGATGTAGTATTATGCAATGTTAGGAAACATTTCACCAGTTTGATACACAAAGGTAACACGTAGGGCAGGCCTATCTAACTGGGAAAAGAATCAGTCTAACTATCCCTAGGCACGTCTAAAAATGGAAACCCTATGCCATCACAATCTCAAAATGGATATCACTTTATGATCTTGCGGCCAAGGACGACTCAGGGCTTAAAACAGACTCGGTGACATAACATTGCCACGAGCGGCAGGGAGAACAAAAAATATTACAGACTGCTAGACAATGCACTCAGAGCGCATGTGCACGCTTCACTCTCCTACAATATGATAGAGAGATTAGGTTCTCGCTTCACACTCTTTGTTGTTGCGTAATTCTCCCTGATACTGCCATTTACTTCCTGTATCATAAAAGTTCTTGCCTGTTGGACTTGAGCCCATAGTGGATGTCAATGTTGATGTTGTAAGAGATGCACTCCTTCTCTTCCTCTCCTTCATCCCCAACATCCTCTGAGGAGAGAAAAACAAGAAAACCAGTCAGTGAAAGCACAGAAGCATAGAAAAAGGGTGTATGGATTCAACCTACATTACCTAAAGCACAATATGTAACATTCCGAAAATGAAAGCCCATTCTAAGATATTAAAATACAATTCGAAAATGATTCAAATGAAACAGCGGCATAATATTTTAATGATACACAAATACTTCAGCAATTAGCCTATTTAAGCCTATACTAGTTTGTTCTTGGTGCAGACTGACTGCAATTGAGGCCATGAAAACAAAAAGTTAAGTGCTATAAAGTGTTACGCCCTGCCAACATTTGGCCCTTAGGGTTGTGCGATGTCTGGATTGATACCATCCCATCCAAACGTGGAGGTGGGGTGGGGGTCAATTTATATTGCGCACAGAGGGGTCAATTGGTGGAAAGAAAGCAATATAAAAGCATAAAGGACACATTGGTTATACTAGAACTGTGATTTGGTGCAAAATGTTTTTAAAATTGTTCCTAAAGCCACAAAATAAATCTCATTAAATAACTGTTCAAAACAGTGTTGGGCCTAGTTATGTTTATCTAATCAAGGTTGCAGAACGAAAAAAATCATATATATATATTTTTTTTTTTAAATATGGTAGGACCATGTTTCTCTTGTCCATAAAAATACTCAGATATCAGTTATATTAGCCTACAATTTAAAAATGAATATTGTAGCCGTTTCAAGTGAAGGCTATTGTTACTTCATCTTGATTATCTAGGTAGGAGCCCCTGCAAGGTTCTTACATGCGGCTCCTTTGACATGAGTATTAAAAAAAAAGGAGAGCAAGTGACAGGATTTCACTTTGTAACTATAGTAAAGCCTCCCTCATGCAAAAATAAAATAAAAACTGAATTAACACGGCTGACTTAGTGGGAAAGAAACGTCGCCCGTTTGGCAGTTCAGTTTCAGGTCGAATGATGGTGAGCCAGCAGACATGACCGAAGTCACTTGCAGAAAGAATCAGGGCAAAGGATGGACCGACTACAAACCTCCGTCAACAGTTACAAGTCCATCATCCTGTTGAGTTTGCAACTCTGGGGCAGAAAAGGTGAACATGCTGGTGTTCCTTGCCAGAAAGCTTTAGGTAGGCCTATGACATGGTAAAAAAAAAACTAGACCTTAATGGTTCCTTATTGCGTTTTTATAAAATGGAGTCTATTAAAATCCAGATGCATCTTATTCGAAAGACAGTTGCGCCGGTCGGCGCGTCTATAGTGGGGATTTATTGAAGCTCAATGTTAAAATAAACATTTCCCTATCATCATATATATGACACCAAAGTCAATGAAAATGTAAAAATCAATGTGGGGAGGTACACACACTCCCAGCCTATAGTCATGATCCGGCCGTTACCGAGAACCACCATACCGGATTTTTTTTACAGAGAACCACTACTTTGAAGAATCTCAAATATATTTTGATTTGTTTAACACTTTTTTTGGTTACTTTTTGATGATTCTATGTGTTATTTCATAGTTGTGATGTCTTCACTATTGTTCTAAAACTTTTGACTGTTAGTGTACACACACACACACGCAGCAGTCTAAGGCATCTGCATCTCAGTGCAAGAGGCGTCACTACAGCCCCTGGTTCAAATGCAGGCTTTATCACATCCGGCCGTGATTCGGAGTCCTATAGGGTGGCGCACAATTGGCCCAGCGTCGTCCGGGTTTAGCCGTGATAGGCCGTCATTGTAAATAATAATTTGTTCTTAAGTGACTTGCCTTGTTAAATAAAAAGGTTACACACACACACACCAAAAAAAAGTTATTTTGATGGCATTTACGCATGTCCCCATAACCAGTAAAACACCATCAAAACCTTTTTCTTTCACTTAATTGCTGTGCTGTTTCGTTTTTCATTTGTTCAGTCGTTTCATTCTCAACCAGGATTTCTATAGAATGCCGTTTGTGTCTTTGCGTGTCAAATAAGCTTGTTGACCAATTAGGACCTGGATGACTACACGTCACATAATTGAACGCATTAATTAATTTCTTACGTAGTTATTACACATTGATTACACTATCCCTCGTATTTCATATTTCACAATGATTCATCGATACATATGCTATGATGCTGGTAAAGCTGTCTCGCGCGCCTACAGTGCTGATCATTAAAAAAAAAGCTAGCTAGCTGATGAAAGCAAACAATGTTCTTCCCCAAAAACATAGCAAAACAAAATAATCTGTTTCAGTAGTTATAGCTAGCTAACTATATAGCTAGGTGTCATCTAAAATAACCCTAATTTTTAAAGACAGTTATTTGATTAATGGTGGTCGGACCCATCTATGTGAAGCTAGCCACAATAAGGATTAGCCACAATAGTGGACTTTGTGGTTAGCCTTCAAAATAAAAGTGTCATCAAATGCATTCAAATAGTAGAATTATGCCATAATTGAATACATCATGCTAAACGAGGTTGGAATGTTATATAAAAACAAAAGACAATATTCTGTTAATTTGACAAATATGTTAAAATCTCACTGGGTGTATTAGACTTTAGAATTGCATTGGGGGCATACTTAATTCACTGTACAGCCTTACCCTATGGATTATGGATCAATGACCGGGGTATCAGTCTACTCAGTGACACCCACAGAACATTAGCACCGTAGTCCTTACTGCGGGACTCTGAAACAACTGAATTGAGACACATTTATTGTCAACCTATGTGTATTGAATACTATTCCTGAGGAAAAAACAATACTGTGTGGATGTTTTGTAGTCTGATAACTCTGAGGATGTTGGGAAAAAATATATTGGGTATTGAGTAGACTGTTACCCCATTCCATTGATTCATATTGAACTGCACAATTTTACAGTGAAATATGAATGTCAATACACACAATAGGCTGACTGGGGAGGTGAGTTCACAGCCACAGTCCCGCGATAAGCGCTACAACGCTAATATTTGAGTAAACTCTTTAAAAGTTGTGTTCTGTGGGTGTCACCGAGTAGACTGTCGGCCTACCCCAGACGACGCGGAGCCAAATTGTGCGCCACCCAATCACGGCCGGTTGTGATACAGCCTTACACGGAACCCAAAACGGCTGGGCGCGTGCGTCATTTTGCATACATTTACTTTGTCCCCCCACATCAAACGCGATCACGACACACAGGTTAAAATATCAAAACAAACTCTGAACCAATTATATTAATTTGGGGACAGGTCGAAAAGCATTAAACATTTATGGCAATTTAGCTAGTTAGCTTGCACTTGCTAGCTAATTTGTCCTATTTAGCTAGCTTGCTGTTGCTAGCTAATTTGTCCTGGGATAAACATTGAGTTGTTATTTTACCTGAAATGCACAAGGTCCTCTACTCCTCCAATTAATCCAAACATAAAAACGGTCAACCGAATTGTTTCTAGTCATCTCTTCCTTCCAGGCCTTTCCTTCTCTTGACTTTATATTGGGATTGGCAACTTTCATAAATTAGGTGCATTATCGCCACTGACCTCGTTCGTCTTTCAGTCACCCACGTGAGTATAACCAATGAGGAGATGGTACGTGGGTACCTGCTTCTATAAACCAATGAGGAGATGGGAGAGGCAGGACTTGCAGCGCGATCTGCGTCAGAAATATAACTGATATTTTTAGCCCTTGGCAACGCAGAAGCTCGTTGGCGAGAGCGAGCAGTATGGGTGCAATAATTGAATAACATAGATTTCTGAATTTATTTTGCAACGCTCGCGCACGCGACACGAGCGGTGTTGTCAGCCTGTTACCTGTGGTGAAATGCTTTCCACACACATAGCTACGTGGAGCCTAATTGGACACCGGGTCCCCACATTTCCCCTACTCTCCCACACCTAATAGCCTGAAGCCACAGCACAGGGTACTTCTCGCAAGGTCTGTTTCCATACGTGGGAGAATTGTGAACCGTAGGTTGATGTTTTTTTTTTTTTTACCTGGTTACATGTACATTGAACACAGCAGCTTTTCGGCATGCTTTGTAATTTCTGTATTACAAAAAAACAAACATTACAAAACAATAATGTTGACAATTGGGGTCAATGGGAAAGAATGTCCCCCCAATTTGTTGGCGTGGTCGAGGCGAATTCCTTCTGATGAGGTCTATATGGACTAAGAGTATGCGTAGGCCTATAGCCTTTTATTTGCAGTTTGGTTTGCAATGAGGAATTTCTGACGGCACAATTTATTTTGCATACACTCTGGTCAAGTAAAGCAGAAACGTATAAGGTTTGTTTCAACTTCCAATTTGATTAGTCCATCTTGCAATTGTTTGTTCCCCCTCATTACTACTATTGTTACTTATTTAGGCGGCTATTCTCAAACCAATTAAATGAAACTCCGTTAGGCCAATATATGAATTTGATGGTTGATCATGAAAGAGTTGGCAATGCCTAGGCCAACAAGTCACATTCAAATCGAATGTCGATTAAGGAGAAATTAAGATTTTAAAACAATAACCTAGACAACGAAGTTGAAAAGGCCCGTGATCATCTGATATTGGAGGGGGGGAAAAACATGTCAGGCTCTGACATTTTGCGCTATCCGCTCTTTTTACAATCTTTTTTATTTTATTTAACTAGGCAAGTCACTGTTCTACACTGTTCTCTTGCATTATGCAAATAGTCTAACTACGACATACATGCTGTGCCAGACTTCGGAGGTGCAGTCAAGTTCAAATATCGTTTATGACATCACGATGTTTTCACGATCGACGATGGCTGTCAAACGTAGTCGGTATATGATGCATACATAAAATCACCCGTCGACGATGGGTGTCAAACGTAGTCGGTAGATGATGCATACGTAAAATCGCCCGTTGACGATGGCTGTCAAACGTAGTCGGTAGATGATGCATACGTAAAATCGCCCGTTGACGATGGCTGTCAAACGTAGTCGGTAGATGATGCAATCGTAAAATCGCCCAACCCTACTGAGCGCATGACACTGCTTTCAGAGATGACTCAAATCTTTTGTGCTCTCCTCCCTGCAAGATGAGGTCACTCACTGCTGCTAGAGATAAAAATCTGCATTGCAGCATTCGTATAAATATGCACTTTCTGTTTGTGCAGCCCAACCAAGCATACAGAAAACAATCAAAGTCCACCACTCGAATGGAGACATTTCAACTCCTCATCACTGTAGCCAGATAACTATATGATCAACACAGATAACGACCTAATTTTCTTAGTTAAGTGTGCCACGCCTAGATGATAAAAGGAATATAGACGTGCGTGTGTGACTGAAATGGCATTTCTATTTGGCACAGTGGTCTAGGACAAACAGGAGCCTGATATTCACATGATCCTATAGCTGAGGGCAAACCTCTAGAGCACAGGTGTCAAACTCATTCCACGGAGGGCCGAGTGTCTGCGGGTTTTCGCTCCTCCCTTGTACTTGATTGATGAATTAACATCACTAATTAGTTAGGAACTCCCCACACCTGGTTGTCTAGGGCTTTATTGAAAGGAAAAACCAAAAACCTGCAGACACTAGGCCCTCCGTGGAATGAGTTTGACACCCCTGCTCTAGAACAATGGAGCCGTTCATTGAACCGCATCCACTGTAAACGTTATCTGCCTTGTATTTTCTATAAGATTGTACCTCTGACATGTTAACTTATCTACGTAAACCGCCAGTAAATATTTGGGTGAGAGGAATCCTCTGACGGATACTGCAGCAGCATGAGCACATTTAATTTGACTGGCTAGCTAACGTTAAGATGTAGCCTACGAATGTACAGTCTATTAACTAGCAAATTATTTGTATTTTTTTTTTAAACAATTAGCTAGCAATTTCTTAATCTAACTAGCTAGTTAGTTAACTAACTACCGTATTCGAATCAGACTGACCTTTGAGAGTGCTTCTCTCAACCAGAATGGTGTGAATTTGGGGGTCCGAAAGAAACTTCCTCATTTGCTCTATGGAGCTCTTCTCTTCTAGGGCGGTTTCCAAGGAGGCCGGAGCATCGCCGCCATCTTCCAGGAGCAGAGGGACAAGTTTACGAATATGCTTCTGCAGCACCGCGGCATCAGCAACCGTTTGAACGGTGGTAGACACCTCCATGGTGCCGGAGCTATCGTCGCCCCCGCCACCGTCCGACATTTTCTGAAATAACGACCAACAATCGGTCGTAGACTCAACACTGAACAAAGAAACGTCTGGTCAAACCACATCAACTGGTAACGTGTCAATGCGGCGGTACATTCGCTACCCTTCAGATGTATTCATGCAGTGCATGCTGGTATTTGTAGTACCAGAGGACGAATTTGAAGCTTTATGTCGATGGCAATGTCCCATAAAACTACTATGCTACCCACAATGCAATTCAGACCGGTCTCAACTTTTGTCTGAAAGGGGGAAATGGGAGTTGGCTGATAAACGCATATTGTTTTACTGCCTGAAAACTAATAGTAACCTAAACTACAGTATTGCCTAAACTCTGTGGTATATTTGGAACAAGAAATAATCAGATTTCGCGAAAATGTGTATGTCTCTGTGATAAAACAACCTTTTAACAAATGCGGGTTCAGAAAGAGCATTTACAAGCTAATTGTACCACCAGAGGGCGGTATTGCTATTCAAGAAAGTGTCTGGCACGGAAAACATTTCAATTAAACTCTCTTTTTAGACAGGTTTATATTTATCTAGGCACCTATCGTCTATAAATATATTTTGATGTGAATAAACTGAAATCCCTGTCGTTGTATGACAAATTACAAATTAAGTACGGATTAGTTTAATATTATAGCCTATCACAGTCTGTCTGACACCCCTATTGAGTTGGCACAAGGTCGTTAAGGATTATGACAGTGCAGTAACCATAGGCAGTGACGATAAATGAAGTGGCGAGCTGTGTGGATGGATTTTAAAGTCACATGACCGAAGTCAACGACTCAAACCTCTATGGACGAAAACAGAGGTGTGGGCTACTTTTGTAATACGGAGGGATCAGAGGCATTGAGGGAGCGAACGGAGTTTTCAGAAGGACGGGGGGCTCCGACTCCTCGCCTAAAAATGCCGAATAAAGGGAAAAAATATAAGGTGAGTAGGCTAGATGTACAGATATGATTGCATAACAAAACTGTTAGGATTCATAGGTGAAATAGCCTAATTAGTTATTGAATGAGTCTCTCTCTCAATTAAATTCAAAGGGCTTTATTAGCATGGGAAACATATGTTTTCATTGCCAAAGCAAGTGAAATAGATAACAAACAAAAGTTAAATAAACAATCACAAATGAACAGTATAGACATTTAAATGTCATATTATGGCTATATGCAGTGTTGTAACGATGTGGAAATAGTTAAAGTACAAAAGGGAAAATAAATACATATAAATATGGGTTGTATTTACAATGGTGTGTTCTTCACTGGTTGCCAGTGGTGGAAAAAGTACCTAATAAACTCAGAAAAAAAGAAACGTCTCTTTTTCGGACCCTGTCTTTCAAATATAATTCGTAAAATCCAAATAACTTCACAGATCTTCATTGTAAAAGGTTTAAACACTGTTTCCCATGCTTGTTCAATGAACCATAAACTATTAATGAACATGCACCTGTGTATTGGTTGTTATGACACTAACACCTTACAGAGGCAATTAAGGTCACAGTTATGAAAACTTCTACTGACTCTTAAAAACACCAAAAGAAAGATGCCCAGAGTCCCTGCTCATCTGCGTGAACGTGCCTTAGGCATGCTGAAAGGAGGCATGAGGACTGCAGATGTGGCCAGGGCAATAAATTGCAATGTCCGTACTGTGAGACGCCTAAGACAGTGCTACAGGGAGACAGGACGGACAGCTGATCGTCCTCATAATGGCATACCATGTATAACACCTGCACAGGATCGGTACATACGAACATCACACCTGCGGGACAGGTACAGGATGGCAACAACAACTGCCCGAGTTACACCAGGAACCCACAATCCCTTCATCAGTGCTCAGACTGTCCACAATAGGCTGAGAGGCTGGACTGAGGGCTTGTAGGCCTGTTGTAAGGCAGGTTCTCACCAGACATAACCGGCAACAACGTCACCTATGGGCACAAACCCACCATCACTGGACCAGACAGGACTGGCAAAAAGTGCTCTTCACTGACGGGTCGCGGTTTTGGTCTGGGGTCTGGGGTGGTGTGTAACAGCATCATCCGACTTAACTTGTTGTCATTGCAGGCAATCTCAATGCTGTGCGTAACAGGGAAGACATCCTACCTCATGCGGTACCCTTCCTACAGGCTCATCCTGACATGACCCTCCAGCATGACAATGCCACCAGCCAAACTGCTCGTTCTGTGTGTGATTTCCTGCAAGACAGGAATGTCAGTGTTCTGCCATGGCCAGCGAAGAGCCCGGATCTCAATCCCATTGAGCAAGTCTGGGACCTGTTGGATCGGAGGGTGAGGGCTAGGGCCATTCCTCCCTGAAATGTCCGGGAACTTGCATGTGCCTTGGTTGAAAAGTGGGGTAACATCTCACAGGAAGAACTGGCAAATCTGGTGCAGTCCATGAGGAGGAGATGCACTGCGGTACTTAGTGCAGCTGGTGGCCACACCAGATACTGACTGTTACTTTTGATTTTGACCCCCTCTTTGTTCAGGGACACATGTCTGTGGAATATAATAAGTTTAAATAAGTAAGTTTATGTCTCAGTTGTTGAATCTTATGTTCATACAAATATTTACACATGTTAAGTTTGCTGAGAATAAATGCAGTTGACAGTGCTGAGTTTAGTATTACTTGAGTAAAAGTAAAGATACCTTAATAGAAAATTACTCAAGTAAAAGTGAAAGTCACCCAGTGACATACTACTTGAGTAAAAGTATGAACGTATTTTGATCAGATGCAGTAGGGATGACCAGAGATGCTCTCTTGATAAGTGTGTGAATTGGACCATTTTCATGTCCTGCTAAGTATTCAAATGTAACGAGTACTTTTGGATTTCAGGGAAAATACATGGAGTAAAACATACATTATTTTCTTTAGGAATGCACAGGTACCCCCCAAAAAACAACTTAAGAAGTACTTGAAAGTATTTTTACTTAAGTACTTTACACCACTGCTGGTTGCCCTTATCTTGTGGCAACAGGTCACAAATTTTGCTACTGTGATGGCACAGTAGTATTTCATCCAATAGATATGGGAGTTTATCAAAATTGGATTTGTTTTCAAATTCTTTGTGGGACTGTGTAATCTGAAGGAAATATGTGTCTCCAATATGGTCATACATTGGTCAGGAAGTCAGGGAGTGCAGCTCAGTTTCCACCTCGTTTTTTTGGACAGTGTTCACATAGCCTGTCTTCTCTTGAGAGCCAGGTCTGCCGACAGCGGCCTCTCTCAATAGCAAGGCTATTTTCTGGATTTTGATAATTAGTGGGTATTGGCCTAATTCTGCTCTGCATGCATTACTTGGTGTTTTACATTGTACACTGGGGATGTTTTTGCAGAATTCTGCATGCAGAGTCTCAATTTGGTGTTTGTCCCATTTTGTGAATAATTGGTTGGTGAGTGGACCCCAGACCTCACAACCATAAAGGGCAATGTGTTCTATAACTGATTCAAGTATTTTTTGCCAGATCTATCTATCTGTCTATCTAACCTGGGCCTACTGTCACTCACACAGTTTGTCTGTCTTATGTAGGAATCTTCCAAGTCTGTGAAGTCAAGCAAACCTGGATGCAAAAATGGACATTCCAACTCTGACCATGAGGTAGGAAGCAGTCCAAGCTGTATTTTCTTAGTTTTACAACCATACTTCAAAGAAATCTAAAAAAAGTTGGAAAGTACTGATGAATACTGATGAACAATGATACTGATGAACCTTTTGAATTGAAAACAGAGTTGGACCCATCTTTGTTCTGTTCTGTTCTGTTATATTCTATCCACACCCGTCAAGTACTTATCAAGCAAGGTGAAAATCAATTGACTTTTACACTCATGTGTGAAACAAACTGCATGGATTCTTCTATTGTTTCCAAAATGGTACCCTATTGCCTATCTAGTGCACAGGGGCATATAAGGTTCTGACCAAAAGTAGTGCACTAAATAGGGAAAAGGGGCCATTTGGAACAAAGCCTCAGGGTTCCTCTGGCATGCAGAGTTCTTAGGAAACCTACTAATCAATATTAGCGTTATGCATTGTAAGTGTTTTTTAATACACTGTCAGTTGATCGACTGTTAGGTACTGACTAGAATTAGACAATCATGTCTGGATGTCTACAGTCTATCCGTATGGTCCTACAGTACGGTACTGTAGTATTTATTTAGACTTAAAACGTATGTATATCTGCTGAAACAGCATGAGGAAGCAGAGCTAAGTCACTTTACCAAGAGGCTCTTGTGCTGTATATTTACCACACCAGTGTGAACATGAATACTGATTAGAAGAGAATCGTAGCAGCAAGCGTATTGACTGTTATTACTTTTTATCTGTAGTCACAATAAAGTGATACGATATGGATAACACACAGTTGTCACTGTTACACAAATATTATTGTGCATCATATAGCATTTATTGCATAGTAATACAGATTTTTATCTGGGGTGTGTTTTGTGGTTATCACTACCTGCAAAATACACCCGGGATATTGCAGAGGGTGAGATGAGAACAACTCTGTCCACATTCATAATTTACACTTCCAGACATAACTGTTGAACCTTGAGATAATCATTCAAATTCAAGTTCATGTTTTTTGGATTATGATAAGGTAAGAAGCAGTACTAAGCCATTTTAGGTGTTTCTGAGTTCTGACGGAGGCCTTGAGGCTGAAACGTAAAGCGTAATAAAGAACGGCGATACTAGCAAGAGCAGTGTGCAGGTTTCTTATTTTTTCTCATCTTATTCAATTGTTACCGTGCACCTGCAACAAAGATTGCTCACATGTGAGAGTGCCTTTTGAATTTTTAAGCAGTATCCGTCGAAAAACCCTGTGACTAGTATAACTAGTGTTATATGTTGTTATATCTCTTCAGTCATGATGGCTGATGTGCTATACTTCATGAGAATGTCCATCGCCGCCCCACAAGGCTTTACAGCTGCATTTCACCCAATCAAAGTTGTAATGGAGATTATTGGGAAACATATGCTCTCATTTAACAAAGGAACAATATGAGGTAGGTTTTCCAGATGACCTTGTCAATGTTAACAAGACAGAAGACAGACCGGCAGAAGACAGACCGGCAGAAGACAGACCGGCAGAAGACAGACCGACAGACCGACAGAACGACAGACCGACAGAAAGACAGACAGACAGACAGCCACTATCACTGCCTGTACAGCTCTATCAGTTATCTGTCTCTGTGGGACTCCATTACACACCCTGTGTCAACAGAGACAGTACACACACACACACACACACACACACACACACACACACACACACACACATATACACACACATACAGCGCCTCTGATCAGGTTCCCTCCCAGGGAAACATCTGATTTGGAGGAGGAACATGACCCTTAACCACAACACATCATCACTGACTCCTCCCTGTGGAAACAATTTGGGTAATTGTGATCCCTGGCTTCCTTGGGCAGGAAACTGCTGGCCAGTAACGGGAACCCTCGCTTTGCGACTCTTGTTTCCACAGGGTTCGAATAAGAAGAGCGCGCAGCCGCCCAACACCCAGTTGCTGAGGGTGAAACCTGGCTCAAACTCAGCAGTCAAGAGGGAGCGGAGGCTGAGTGCGTCTGTCTTCCCCATCAGCACCAATAGGAAGCTGCAGACGCTGCCTGCTATTAAAGGTACACTTGAGATGCACATATACAGTACACGTGACAGACTCGGGTGGTTCAAACTCAAGTCTCCGAGTTAACAAGACTGTGTTAGCCCACTGAGCTAAAGCCTAGGTATTAGCTTATGGAGCCAATGTAAGTCTTCAGCTCTCAGGCAAGGTTACTTATCACAAGAGTGTGGTTCCAAACAAACACTGTCTCTCACTTCCAATATGGCCTCAAAGATGAAGTTTTAGAGTCGGATTAGGACAAGAAGTTAAAGTGACTCCTCTTAAATATTCACTGTTCTCAGTTTATCATTGTACAGTTCAGTTCAATATGTATCAAGGGCTCACACATTCTGTGTTTACCGGTAATCACATGCATGACATTAGCTTAACACCGTTAGTTCTGACCTATTAGGTGCAGGGGAGGTTATATTAACAATTCATAGGCTCCTAGGATTCTCATAACCAGCTTTTTAACCTTCAGGACTTAGCGTGCTACATTATTTAGACCATAGCGGATGGCAGTTCATGTCTATCTCCAATGCTAATCATCTGCACTCAACTGTATCTCAAGTCTTATCTTGAAGAAACAGATAGTCCCCTAGAGAGGGACTGCACATCATGTCTAGGGTAACAGTGATTCAAATGGAGTCTTGAGACAAAGATCGGTCATTAGTGGGATTGGTGCCACTATGGAATCGGCACAGTTAAGGTAAGAGTGTTGACCCTGGTTGCTTCTGTGGATCACTCTAGATGGGTCTGTTAGATGACTGGATGTAATATAATCTTGAAATCTTCACTGCAGGTAGATTGTATATTTTAATATTCAATAAAATGAAACAAATGACAAAATAGAGTACTGATCTAGGATCAGCTGCCCCCTTGTTTATTCGTTAATATCAGTTTTGCCATTCAGATCATATCTCAGCACACATATGGGCCCTGGGCCTATATCCACAAAGTGTCTCAGAGTAGGAGTGCTGATCTTGGACCAGTTTAGCTTTTTTAGATAAAAATGAATAGATCCGCAATCCTACTCTGAGATGCTTTCGGTATAGGGTCCTGTACTGCTTCTTGGAAATAATTATCCTGAGAAATAGACTCTCTGCAAATCTAGATAAAAATCCTTTATTTCCACTGTTTTGTTTCCCTTTATTGGTTTTTAAAATGTTAAATAATTTATGTATAGGTTGTTATGAGGGAATAGCTGTGTAATTTTCACACCATAGTAATATTTGAGGGAGCAGAGTGACATGATGCACCATTCGGCATGCTGCCCACCAACAGTGATTGAAAGCACTGACTGATTGATTCTATACAGATACTTGGCAGTTGTTGTTTGGACATACCTGTGTGATGTACTCGATGAGATATAGTGGGTTGAGGTTTACACCTTTACAGTAATCATTCATGACTCGTTTGTTTACACATAGCATTACAGACAAGATCTGTTGCTTTCAGAAAAGTATCCCCATTGGGGCCAAAAAAATGGTTATACCAATGTTGTTTCCAAGTCATTTCAGACCAAAAAGTATATGTGATGACATTGAATGGTAAACTGATTGGATTTGCAAGAAGTCATCAACGTAAGGGAATCTTTTTTTACATCTGAGCCCTGTGGGTCTTTCTTCTTACCCGCAGAAGAAAGACATTGATTGGTTGAAAGACTGATTGATTGACAACGAAGAACCACTACTTTTCTATAGAGGAATTATGTTCAACCAGGCACGTTCAAAGCTTAAACAGTGCTTAAACCATGTTTAAACAGTGCTTGGTTCTGTGCCAATATCCACACAATAGCATACTACATAGAATGCAGTGTATTGGCATTGCATTCCAAGTTGTAGCCAATGCTAGTATGGATATCAGAGCACCACATGTTTTGTCCCCCCAGACCACAAACACAACTCTCCTTCCTACTGATCCAACATTACTAGCATATCTTACTACTTACAGAGAAGCAGTGTATTGGCCGTGCATTCTACACTTAGATGCCAGTATGGATATTATTTTTCTCTACCAGACAACACAAAGGCATTTGGTGTTGTCCTTGGTTTGTTTTGCAGTAACCACTAAGCGAAGGTGGGAGCAACCGGAGCATGTCTGAGCAAGCCAAACCTTTTAATGTCATCACACAAATCACACCTGACATGTTTAAGGACTGCACTGTGGCTGTACAGGACTATTACCCCCCCCCCCCCCCCCCCCCCCCCCATCACTATGTATTGTTGACAGTCCACTATTCCCTGGCAAATAACTCCTCATTTATATGTATGTCATTAGCTATCTGCTAACTAACCGCATCTAATAGGCGAGCAGGAAGCTTCTCTCAAAACATTTGAATACCTACATACCTGCAAATGTAAAGATAAAGTATGTCAGACTACAATGGTTTATGTGTTCTTACTTGTTACAGTACATTCACCCACTTGGCAGGCACCAGTAACCCCACTAAATGGATAGGCGTCATAAATCTCTAAATGTTATGCACCTGTGTCGGACGACTTAGAAGTCATATAAACATTTGGAAGCTGCAATCGGGAGACTTGGATGAATGGTAAATGGATTTGGGCATTTGTGGTGGCAGAGTTAGTCAGGTGCCTATTTTTAAAGGCTTGTCCTAAAATTAATCTTTAATGCTCCAGGCCTTTGGTGTAGATTGAAATGTACATACGCATTAGGAAAGACACCTTGAGAAATATGGAACAAGATGGTATTCTGTTGGTCTATACCGTCTCATGAGTTTCCCTATTGGAGAGGATTCTCTTATGGTGGTAGAATATCAGCCAATCAGGACTGGGGTCAATTCCATTTGGATTTATTTTAATTCAATTCTTCTTAGTTAAATTTCTGAAATGTCAGTTTACTTCCTGAATTGACTGAACAGCAATGGAATTGACCCCAACCCAGTTTCCAAAAGAGCTCACACTCTGTACTGTGTTTCCTCTATTGTAGCAGGTAGACTGCCCTCCTCTATTGTGGCAGGTAGACTGCCCTCTTCTATTGTAGCAGGTAGGCTGCCCTCCTCTATTGTAGCAGGTAGGCTGCCCTCCTCTATTGCGGCAGGTAGGCTGCCCTCCTCTATTGCGGCAGGTAGGCTGCCCTCCTCTATTGCGGCAGGTAGGCTGCCCTCCTCTATTGCGGCAGGTAGGCTGCCCTCCTCTATTGTAGCAGGTAGGCTGACCTCCTCTATTGTAGCAGGTAGGCTGCCCTCCTCTATTGCGGCAGGTAGGCTGCCCTCCTCTATTGTAGCAGGTAGGCTGCCCTCCTCTATTGCGGCAGGTAGGCTGACCTCCTCTATTGCGGCAGGTAGACTGACCTCCTCTATTGCGGCAGGTAGGCTGACCTCCTCTATTGTAGCAGGTAGGCTGCCCTCCTCTATTGCGGCAGGTAGGCTGACCTCCTCTATTGCGGCAGGTAGGCTGACCTCCTCTATTGTAGCAGGTAGGCTGACCTCCTCTATTGCGGCAGGTAGGCTGACCTCCTCTATTGTAGCAGGTAGGCTGACCTCCTCTATTGCGGCAGGTAGGCTGACCTCCTCTATTGCGGCAGGTAGGCTGCCCTCCTCTATTGCGGCAGGTAGGCTGCCCTCCTCTATTGCAGCAGGTAGGCTGCCCTCCTCTATTGCGGCAGGTAGGCTGACCTCCTCTATTGCGGCAGGTAGGCTGACCTCCTCTATTGCGGCAGGTAGGCTGACCTCCTCTATTGTAGCAGGTAGGCTGCCCTCCTCTATTGCGGCAGGTAGGCTGACCTCCTCTATTGCGGCAGGTAGGCTGACCTCCTCTATTGTAGCAGGTAGGCTGACCTCCTCTATTGCGGCAGGTAGGCTGACCTCCTCTATTGCAGCAGGTAGGCTGACCTCCTCTATTCTGGCAGGAGGCTGGAGAAATTCGGCTTGTCACCAAAAGCACTCACAAACTTCTACAGATGCACAATCGAGAGCATCCTGTCGGGCTGTATCACCGCCTGGTACGGCAACTGCTCGCCCACAACCGTAAGGCTCTCCAGAGGGTAGTGAGGTCTGCACAACGCATCACCGGGGGCAAACTACCTGCCCTCCAGGACACCTACACCACCCGATGTCACAGGAAGGCCATAAAGATCATCAAGGACAACAACCACCCGAGCCACTGCCTGTTCACCCCACTATCATCCAGAAGGCGAGGTCAGTACAGGTGCATCAAAGCAGGGACCAAGAGACTGAAAAACAGCTTCTATCTCAAGGCCATCAGACTGTTAAACAGCCACCACTAACATCGAGTGTCTGCTGCCAACATACTGACTCAACTCCAGCTCACTTTAATAATGGAATTGATGGAAATTTATCAAAAATGTATCACTAGCCACTTTAAACAATGCCACTTAATATAATGTATATGTATATACTGTACTCTATATCATCTACTGCATCTTGCCATCTTTATGTAATACCTGTATCACTAGCCACTTTAAACTATGCACTTTTATGTTTACATACCCTACATTACTCATCTCATATGTATATACTGTACTCGATACCATCTACTGCATCTTGCCTATGCCGTTCTGTACCATGACTCATTCATATATCTTTATGTACATATTCTTTATCCCTTTACACTTGTGTGTATAAGGTAGTAGTTGTGGAATTGTTAGGTTAGATTACACGTTGGTTATTACTGCATTGTCGGAACTAGAAGCACAAGCATTTCGCTACACTCGCATTAACATCTGCTAACCATGTGTATGTGACAAATACAATTTGATTTGAGGTAGGCTGACCTCCTCTATTGTAGCAGGTAGGCTGCCCTCCTCTATTGCAGCAGGCAGGCTGCCCTCTTCTATTGCAGCAGGTAGGCTGCCCTCCTCTATTGTGCAGATAGGCTGCCCTCCTCTATTGTAGCAGGGATGCTGCCCTCCTCTATTGTGCAGATAGGCTGCCCTCCTCTATTGTAGCAGGTAGGCTGCCCTCCTCTATTGTGCAGGTAGGCTGCCCTCCTCTATTGTGCAGATAGGCTGCCCTCCTCTATTCTAGCAGGTAGGCTGCCCTCCTCTATTGCAGCAGGTAGGCAGCCCTCCTCTATTGTAGCAGATAGGCTGCCCTCCTCTATTGTAGCAGATAGGCTGCCCTCCTCTATTGTAGCAGGTAGGCTGCCCTCCTCTATTGTAGCAGATAGGCTGCCCTCCTCTATTGTAGCAGATAGGCTGCCCTCCTCTATTGTAGCAGATAGGCTGCCCTCCTCTATTGTAGCAGGTAGGCTGCCCTCCTCTATTGCAGCAGGTAGGCAGCCCTCCTCTATTGTAGCAGGTAGGCTGCCCTCCTCTATTGTAGCAGGTAGGCTGCCCTCCTCTATTGTAGCAGGTAGGCTGCCCTCCTCTATTGTAGCAGGTAGGCAGCCCTCCTCTATTGTAGCAGGTAGGCTGCCCTCCTCTATTGTAGCAGGTAGGCTGCCCTCCTCTATTGTAGAAGGTAGGCTGCCCTCCTCTATTGCAGCAGGTAGGCTGCCCTCCTCTATTGCAGCAAGTAGGCTGCCCTCCTCTATTGCAGCAGGTAGGCTGCCCTCCTCTATTGTGCAGATAGGCTGCCCTCCTCTATTGTAGCAGGTAGGCTGCCCTCCTCTATTGCAGCAGGTAGGCTGCCCTCCTCTATTGTGCAGATAGGCTGCCCTCTTCTATTGTAGCAGGTAGGCTGCCCTCCTCTATTGTGCAGATAGGCTGCCCTCCTCTATTGTAGCAGGTAGGCTGCCCTCCTCTATTGTAGCAGGTAGGCTGCCCTCCTCTATTGCAGCAGGTAGGCTGCCCTCCTCTATTGCAGCAGATAGGCTGCCCTCCTCTATTGTAGCAGGTAGGCTGCCCTCCTCTATTGTAGCAGGTAGGCAGCCCTCCTCTATTGTAGCAGGTAGGCAGCCCTCCTCTATTGTAGCAGGTAGGCTGCTCTCCTCTATTGTAGCAGGTAGGCTGCCCTCCTCTATTGTAGCAGGTAGGCTGCCCTCATCTATTGTAGCAGGTAGGCAGCCCTCCTCTATTGTAGCAGGTAGGCTGCCCTCCTCTATTGTAGCAGGTAGGCTGCCCTCCTCTATTGCAGCAGGTAGGCTGCCCTCTTCTATTGCGGCAGGTAGGCTGCCCTCCTCTATTGTAGCAGGTAGGCTGCCCTCCTCTATTGTAGCAGGGATGCTGCCCTCCTCTATTGCAGCAGGTAGGCTGCCCTCCTCTATTGTGCAGATAGGCTGCCCTCCTCTATTGTGCAGATGGGCTGCCCTCCTCTATTGTAGCAGTTAGGCTGCCCTCCTCTATTGCAGCAGGTAGGCTGCCCTCCTCTATTGCAGCAGATAGGCTGCCCTCCTCTATTGTAGCAGGTAGGCTGCCCTCCTCTATTGTAGCAGGTAGGCAGCCCTCCTCTATTGTAGCAGGTAGGCAGCCCTCCTCTATTGTAGCAGGTAGGCTGCTCTCCTCTATTGTAGCAGGTAGGCTGCCCTCCTCTATTGTAGCAGGTAGGCTGCCCTCATCTATTGTAGCAGGTAGGCAGCCCTCCTCTATTGTAGCAGGTAGGCTGCCCTCCTCTATTGTAGCAGGTAGGCTGCCCTCCTCTATTGCAGCAGGTAGGCTGCCCTCTTCTATTGCGGCAGGTAGGCTGCCCTCCTCTATTGCAGCAGGTAGGCTGCCCTCCTCTATTGCAGCAGATAGGCTGCCCTCCTCTATTGTAGCAGGTAGGCTGCCCTCCTCTATTGTGCAGATAGGCTGCCCTCCTCTATTGCAGCAGGTAGGCTGCCCTCCTCTATTGCAGCAGGTAGGCTGCCCTCCTCTATTGTGCAGATAGGCTGCCCTCCTCTATTGTAGCAGGTAGGCAGCCCTCCTCTATTGTAGCAGGTAGGCTGCCCTCCTCTATTGTAGCAGGTAGGCTGCCCTCCTCTATTGTAGCAGGTAGGCTGCCCTCCTCTATTGTAGCAGGTAGGCTGCCCTCCTCTATTGTAGCAGGTAGGCAGCCCTCCTCTATTGTAGCAGGTAGGCTGCCCTCCTCTATTGTAGCAGGTAGGCTGCCCTCCTCTATTGCAGCAGGTAGGCTGCCCTCCTCTATTGTGCAGATAGGCTGCCCTCCTCTATTGTGCAGATAGGCTGCCCTCCTCTATTGTAGCAGGTAGGCTGCCCTCCTCTATTGTAGCAGGTAGGCTGCCCTCTTCTATTGCAGCAGGTAGGCTGCCCTCCTCTATTGTATCAGGGATGCTGCCCTCTTCTATTGCAGCAGGTAGGCTGCCCTCCTCTATTGCAGCAGATAGGCTGCCCTCCTCTATTGTAGCAGGTAGGCTGCCCTCCTCTATTGTGCAGATAGGCTGCCCTCCTCTATTGTAGCAGGTAGGCTGCCCTCCTCTATTGTAGCAGGTAGGCTGCCCTCCTCTATTGCAGCAGGTAGGCTGCCCTCCTCTATTGTGCAGATAGGCTGCCCTCCTCTATTGTAGCAGGTAGGCTGCCCTCCTCTATTGTAGCAGGTAGGCAGCCCTCCTCTATTGTAGCAGGTAGGCTGCCCTCCTCTATTGTAGCAGGTAGGCTGCCCTCCTCTATTGTAGCAGGTAGGCTGCCCTCCTCTATTGTAGCAGGTAGGCAGCCCTCCTCTATTGTAGCAGGTAGGCTGCCCTCCTCTATTGTAGCAGGTAGGCTGCCCTCCTCTATTGCAGCAGGTAGGCTGCCCTCCTCTATTGCAGCAAGTAGGCTGCCCTCCTCTATTGCAGCAGGTAGGCTGCCCTCCTCTATTGTGCAGATAGGCTGCCCTCCTCTATTGTAGCAGGTAGGCTGCCCTCCTCTATTGTGCAGATAGGCTGCCCTCCTCTATTGTAGCAGGTAGGCTGCCCTCCTCTATTGTGCAGATAGGCTGCCCTCCTCTATTGTAGCAGGTAGGCTGCCCTCCTCTATTGCAGCAGGTAGGCTGCCCTCCTCTATTTTGCAGATAGGCTGCCCTCCTCTATTGTAGCAGGTAGGCTGCCCTCCTCTATTGTAGCAGGTAGGCAGCCCTCCTCTATTGTAGCAGGTAGGCTGCTCTCCTCTATTGTAGCAGGTAGGCTGCCCTCCTCTATTGTAGCAGGTAGGCTGCCCTCATCTATTGCAGCAGGTAGGCAGCCCTCCTCTATTGCGGCAGGTAGGCTGCCCTCCTCTATTGCGGCAGGTAGGCTGCCCTCCTCTATTGCGGCAGGTAGGCTGCCCTCCTCTATTGCGGCAGGTAGGCTGCCCTCTTCTATTGCGGCAGGTAGGCTGCCCTCCTCTATTGTGGCAGGTAGGCTGCCCTCCTCTATTGTAGCAGGTAGGCTGCCCTCCTCTATTGTAGCAGGTAGGCTGCCCTCCTCTATTGTAGCAGGTAGGCTGCCCTCCTCTATTGTAGCAGGTAGGCTGCCCTCCTCTATTGTAGCAGGTAGGCTGCCCTCCTCTATTGTAGCAGGTAGGCTGCCCTCCTCTATTGTAGCAGGTAGGCTGCCCTCCTCTATTGTAGCAGGGATGCTGCCCTCCTCTATTGCAGCAGGTAGGCTGCCCTCCTCTATTGTGCAGATAGGCTGCCCTCCTCTATTGTAGCAGGTAGGCTGCCCTCCTCTATTGTAGCAGGTAGGCTGCCCTCCTCTATTGTAGCAGGTAGGCTGCCCTCTTCTATTGCAGCAGGTAGGCTGCCCTCCTCTATTGTATCAGGGATGCTGCCCTCTTCTATTGCAGCAGGTAGGCTGCCCTCCTCTATTGCAGCAGGTAGGCTGCCCTCCTCTATTGTAGCAGGTAGGCTGCCCTCCTCTATTGCAGCAGGTAGGCTGCTCTCCTCTATTGTAGCAGGTAGGCTGCCCTCCTCTATTGCAGCAGGTAGGCTGCCCTCCTCTATTGCAGCAGGTAGGCTGCCCTCCTCTATTGCAGCAGGTAGGCTGCTCTCCTCTATTGTAGCAGGTAGGCTGCCCTCCTCTATTGTAGCAGGTAGGCTGCCCTCATCTATTGTAGCAGGTAGGCAGCCCTCCTCTATTGCGGCAGGTAGGCTGCCCTCCTCTATTGCAGCAGGTAGGCTGCCCTCCTCTATTGCAGCAGGTAGGCTGCCCTCCTCTATTGCGGCAGGTAGGCTGCCCTCTTCTATTGCGGCAGGTAGGCTGCCCTCCTCTATTGTAGCAGGTAGGCTGCCCTCCTCTATTGTAGCAGGTAGGCTGCCCTCCTCTATTGTAGCAGGTAGGCTGCCCTCCTCTATTGTAGCAGGTAGGCTGCCCTCCTCTATTGTAGCAGGTAGGCTGCCCTCCTCTATTGTAGCAGGTAGGCTGCCCTCCTCTATTGTAGCAGGTAGGCTGCCCTCCTCTATTGTAGCAGGGATGCTGCCCTCCTCTATTGTAGCAGGGATGCTGCCCTCCTCTATTGCAGCAGGTAGGCTGCCCTCCTCTATTGTGCAGATAGGCTGCCCTCCTCTATTGTAGCAGGTAGGCTGCCCTCCTCTATTGTAGCAGGTAGGCTGCCCTCTTCTATTGCAGCAGGTAGGCTGCCCTCCTCTATTGTATCAGGGATGCTGCCCTCTTCTATTGCAGCAGGTAGGCTGCCCTCCTCTATTGCAGCAGGTAGGCTGCCCTCATCTATTGTAGCAGGGATGCTGCCCTCCTCTATTGTAGCAGGGATGCTGCCCTCCTCTATTGCAGCAGGGAGGCTGCCCTCCTCTATTGTAGCAGGTAGGCTGCCCTCATCTATTGCGGAAGGTAGGCTGCCCTCCTTTAATAACCTTAAGCCTGGCTCGTAGAGTATGATTAGAAAGAGGTGCAGACCGTTAAGTTCTCTGTCTTCAGAGATCCATGTGATCCGCAATTATGCTAATTGTCGTTACTCAGCCCTATTCTTGCCATTGCAGCGCTGCAATCTATGGGTTTTGATTGACAGGTGTATTATTACTTGGCCGCTCATGAAAGGTCAGCACTTTAACCTTTTTGGCATGAGAAAACACAGTCCATAAAAACACATCGGACTGTCTTTTCCAGATCAGAAGCAAACAAGACAACACACTGAAAGCAGGTTGAGGAGGAAAAGTGTTGATATACTGAAACAAGGGCGTGATGGAGGCTGAAACAAGGACGTGATGGAGGCTGAAACAAGGACGTGATGGAGGCTGAAACAAGGACTTGATGGAGGCTGAAACAAGGACGTGATGGAGGCTGAAACAAGGACGTGATGGAGGCTGAAACAAGGACGTGATGGAGGCTGAAACAAGGACGTGATGGAGGCTGAAACAAGGACGTGATGGAGAATGAAACAAGGACGTGATGGAGACTGAAACAAGGACGTGATGGAGGCTGAAACAAGGACGTGATGGAGGCTGAAACAAGGACGTGATGGAGACTGAAACAAGGACAACAACAATTTACTCTTGTCTAGTTACCCTCTCCATCTTCAATTGTCAGTTGGCATTTAATGCCCTGCATGTGACTTTTCTGCTACTTGGCTTAAAACTGAAGTTTACCCACTCCTCTTTTCACTTGTGTAGAGAAGACAATATTTTTTGTGCAGACTTAATAGGGTTTTCTAAACCATATCACGTACCTACAAATAGTTTCCATATTTCATAAGTTATTATTCACTGTCAAACTGTCCTGATGATAACACTTCTGACAGCAGAGCTACATAAAATTGTCAAAGACTCCAGCCACCCATGTCATAGACTGTTATCTCTGCTACTGCATGGCAAGCAGTACCAATGCACCAAATCTGGAACCAACAGGACCCTGAACAGCTTCTTCCCCAAGCTGTAAGACTGCTAAATAGTTAACAAATAGCTACCAGGAATATCTGCAAATACACTTTTTGCACGAATCGCTTTTGACTCATCAGATACGCTGTTACTGTTTATTATCTATCCCGTTGCCAAAGCAGCAGCTACTCTTCCTGGGGTCCAGCAAAATTAAGGCAGTTTATACAATTGTGTGCCCTCAGGCCCCTACTCCACCACTACCACATATCTACAGTAGTGTGTGCGTGTGCGCACGTCTGTGCCAATGTTTATGTTGCTTCACATTCCCCGCTGTTCCATAAGATTTTTTTTTTTATCTGTTTTTTAAATCTAATTTTACTGCTTGCGTCAGTTACCCGATGTGGAATAGAGTTCCATGTAGTCATGGCTCTATGTAGTACTCTTTGCCTTCCATAGTCTGTTCTGGACTTGGGGATTGTGAAGAGACCTCTTGTGGCATGTCTTGTGGGGTATGCATGGGTGTCCGAGCTTTGTGCCAGTAGTTTAGACTGACAGCTCGGTGCATTCAACATGTCAATACCTCTCATAAATATAAGCAGTGATGAAGTCAATCGCTCCTCCACGTTCAGGCAGGAGAGATTGACATGCATATTATTAATATTAGCTCTCTGTGTACATCCAAGGGCCAGACATGCTGCCCTGTTCTGAGCCAAATGCAATTTTCCTAAGTCCTTTTTTGTGGCACCTGACCACACGACTGAACAGTAGTCAAGGTGCGACAAAACTAGGGCCTGTAGGACCTGCCTTGTTGATAGTATTGTTAAGAAGGCAGAGCATCGCTTTATTATAGACAGACTTCTCTCCATCTTAGCTACTACTGCATCAATATGTTTTGACCATGACAGTTTACAATCTAGTGTTGCTCCAAGCCATTTAGTCATCTGACCTTGCTCAATTTCCACATTATTCATTTCAAGATTTAGTTGAGGTTTAGTGAGTGTTTTGTTCAAAATACAATGCTTTTAGTTTTAGAATTATTTATGGCTAACTTATTCCTTGCCACCCACTCTGAAACGAACTGCAGCTCTTTGTTGAGTGTTGCAGTAATTTCAGCCGCTGTAGTAGCTGACGTGTATAGTGTTGAGTCATTCGCATACATAGACACTCTGGCTTTACTCAAAGTCAGTGGTATGTCGTTAGTAAAAATTCCTGATTCTGATTCTTGATTCTAACTGGATTATATTTGATAGGGTTCCATTAAAGAACACCCTCTGTGTTCTGTTAGACAAGTAATTCTTTATCCACATTATAGCAGGGGGTGTAAAGCCATAACACATACATTTTTCCAGCAGCAGACTATGATCAATAATGTCAAAAGCTGCACTGAAGTCTAACAAGACAGCCCCCACAATCATTTTATCATCAATTTATCTCAGCCAATCATCAGTAATTTGTGTAAGTGCTGTGCTTGTTGAGTGTCCTTCCCTATAAGCGTGCTGAAATTCTGTTGTCAATTTGTTTACTGTAAAATAGCATTGTATCTCGTTAAACACTATTTTTTCCAGTGTAAAGGTTGTCGCTCTCCTCATCCTCGGATGAGGTGAGGAGAGAAGGATCTTCAGACCAAAACGCAGCATTTGGGAAATAAGCCATCTTTATTATGAATACGATGGCAACACGAAACAAAACACTTTCAAAACTACAAAACAAGAAAACGACGTTGACGAAACCTGAACATAAACTTACATAACTAAACATAAACTTACGTACAGGAAACAGACGACATCGAAACGAAACAAACAAACGCTACAGTCCCGTGTGGCACGAACATACATACTGACACAGGAGACAATCACCCACAAACAAACAGTGAGAACGCCCTACCTAAATATGACTCTTAATTAGAGGAAAACGCAAACCACCTGCCTCTAATCAAGAGCCATACCAGGCAACCCAAAACCAACATAGAAACAGATAACATAGACTGCCCACCCAAAACACATGCCCTGACCATAAACACATAAAAACAACATAAAACAGGTCAGGACCGTTACATCCAGAAGTTTACTAAGGGTTGGTAACAGGCTGATTGGTTGGCTATTTGAGCCAGTGAAGGGGGCTTTACTATTCTTGGGTAGCGGAATAACTTTAGCTTCCCTCCAGGCCTGAGGGCACACACTCTCTAGTAGGCTTAAATTGAAGATGTGGCAAATAGGAGTGGCAATATTGTCTGCTATCATCCTCGGTAATTTTCCATCTAGATTGTCAGACCCCAGTGGCTTGTCATTGTTGATAGACAACAATCATTTTTCACCTCTTCCACACTGACTTTACGGAATTCATAAGTACAATTCTTGTCTTTCATAATTTGGTCCGATGTGTAGTGTCAGGGTTTGTAACTGGCATGTCATCCCCAAGTTTGCGTATCTTGCCAATGAAAAAGTAATTAAAGTAGTTTGCAATATCGGTGGGCTTTGTGATGAATGAGCCATCTGATTCATTGAATGAAGGGGCCGAGTTGGCTTTTTTCCCCAAAATTTCATTTAAGGTGCCCCAAAGCTGTGTATTATCATTCTTTATATAATTTATCTTTGTTTCATAGTGTAGTTTCATTTTCTTTAGTTTAGTCACATGATTTCTTAATTTGCAGTACGTTTGTCAATCAGTTGGGCTGCCAGACTTAATTGCCATACCTTTTGCCACATCCCTCTCAACCATACAATTTTTAAATTCCTCATCAATCCAAGGGGATGTAAGTTTTTACAGTCATTTTCTAAATGTCTGCGTGCTTATTAATAACTGGAATAAGTCATTTCATAAATGCGCCAAGTGCAGTGTCTGGTTGCTCCTCATTACACACCACAGACCAGCAAATATTCTTTACATAATCAACATATGAATCACTACAAAACTTATTGTATGACCTCTTATACACTATATTAGGCCCAGCCTCTGGAACTTTGGTTTTCCTAGATATGGCTATTATATTGTGATCACAACATCCTATGGATTTGGATATGGCTTTAAAGCAAATATCTGCAGTGTCAGTAAAAAATGTGATCAATACATGTTGATGATTTAATTCCTGTGCTGTTTGTAACTACCCTGGTAGGTTGACTGACAACCTGATCCAGGTTGTAGGCACTGGTTCGGGTTTGAAGTTTTTTCCTGAGTGGGCAGCTTGATGATAGCCAGTCAATATTTAAATCACCCAGAAAATATATTTCTCTGTTGATATCACATACATTATCAAGCATTTCACACACATTATCCAGATACTGACTGTTAGCACTTGGTGGTCTATAGCAGCTCCCAATAAGAATGGGCTTTAAGTGAGGCAGAGGAACCTGTAGCCATATTACTTCAATAGTATTTAACATGCTTTACATGAATGTGGTTCTGAATATAGACCGCAACACCGCCTCTGTTGGCATTTCTGTCTTTTCATTAGATATATTATAACCATGTATTGCTACTAGAGGTCGACCGATTAATCGGAATGGCTGATTAATTAGGGCCGATTTTCAAGTTTTCATAACAATCAGAAATCTGTATTTTTGAACACCGATTTTGCAGATTTTTTAAATTTTAAAATGTAATTACATTTTTTACACCTTTATTTAACTAGGCAAGTCAGTTAAGAACACATTCTTATTTTCAATGACAGCCTAGGAACAGTGGGTTAACTGCCTTGTTCAGGGACAGATTTTGAACCTTGTCAGCTCGGAGATTCAATCTTGCAACCTTATGGTTAACTAGTCCAACGCTCTAACCACCTGCTTCACGAGGAGCCTGCCTGTTACGCGAATGCAGTAAGAAGCCAAGGTAAGTTGCTAGCTAGCAATAAACTTATCTTTATAAAAACAATCAATCAATCATAATCACTCGTTATAACTACACATGGTTGATGATATTACTAGTTTATCTAGCGTGTCCTGCGTTGCATATAATCGATGCGGTGCGCATTCGCGAAAAAGGACTGTCATTGCTCCAACGTGTACCTAACCATAAACATCAATGCCTTTCTTAAAATCAATACACAGAAGTATATATTTTTAAACCTGCATATTTAGTTAAAAGAAATCCAGGTTAGCAGGCAATATTAACCAGGTGAAATTGTGTCACTTCTCTTGCGTTCATTGCACGCAGAGTCAGGGTATATGCAACCGTTTGGCCTGCTTAATTTGCCCGAATTTGACGTAATTCTGAAATAACATTGAAGGTTGTGCAATGTAACAGGAATATTTAGATTTATGGATGCCACCCGTTAGATAAAATACGGAACGGTTCCGTATTTCACTGAAAGAATAAACATTTTGTTTTCGAGATGATAGTTTACGGATTCGACCATATTAATGACCTACGCTCGTATTTCTGTGTGTTATTATGTTATAATTAAGTCTATGATTTGGTAGGGCAGTCTGACTGAGCGATGGTAGGCACCAGCAAGCTCGTAAGCATTTATTCAAACAGCACTTTCGTGCATTTTGCCAGCAGCTCTTCGCAATGCTTCAAGCATTGTGCTGTTTATGACTTCAAGCCTATCAACTCCCGAGATTAGGCTGGTGTAAACGATGTGAAATGGCTAGCTAGTTAGCGGGGTGCGCGTTAATAGCGTTTCAAACGTCACTCGCCCTGACACTTGGAGTAGTTGTTCCCCTTGCTCTACATGGGTAACGCTGCTTCGAGGGTGGCTGTTGTCGATGTGTTCCTGGTTCGAGCCCAGGTAGGAGCGAGGAGAGGGATGGAAGCTATACTGTTACATTGGCAATACTAAAGTGCCTATAAGAACATCCAATAGTCAAAGGTATATGAAATACAAATCGTAGAGAGAGAAATAGTTCTATAATTCCTATAATAACTACAACCCAAAACTTCTTACCTGGGAATATTGAAGACTCATGTTAAAAGGAACCACCAGCTTTCATATGTTCTGAGCAAGGAACTGAAACGTTAGCTTTCTTACATGGTACATATTGCACTTTTACTTTCTTCTCCAACACTTTGTTTTTGCATTATTTAAACCAAATTGAAGATGTTTCATTATTTATTTGAGGCTAAATTGATTTTATTGATGCCACGTTCTTTCAAAATCGAACCCAGAAGCAGACCAGGACAAGGAGCGTAGGAAGAAGGTGTGTATTTATTTACAAGTAAATGTGAATGGGTAGATATATCCAGATGGCGTAGTGGGCAGCGGTGGTGAATTGATGGGAGGAAATAGGTGAATCCAATGGAGTAGCGGAATCCTCCATCGACCAGGCGGGAATGGGGTGAATGATCCGGGTGAGTAATGTTCATGGCTAACGATCCGGCAGGGAATGGATGTCAGGTCAGAGCTTTTGAAGGGGAGAGGTGATGATCAGGACAGGTGTGCAGATTACAGATGGGATACAGGTGCGGGTGAACATCAATCTCCCAACAAGCTAATTCGCCCGGCAACTAGACAGGGTGCGTTCCAGGACACCGGAAACACACTCCAGGACAGAAACACAGGCAAACACAGACTCAGGAAGCGGGATTCGTGACAGTACCCCCCCTCCGACGAACGCCACCGGGCGGACTACCTGGAGCGCCAGGGTGGAGGCGGTAGAAGTCACGAAGCAGGTCGTCATCAAGGATCTGACACCGAGGAATCCAACTCCTCTCCTCTGGACCATATCCTTCCCAATCCACTAAATACTGGTACCCTCGACCCCGCCGTCTGGAGTCCATGATGCGGCGCACCGTGTAGACAGGACCACCTCCGATCATCCGAGGAGGAGGAGGACGAGGAGGAGGGGGCAACAGAGGACTGAGGAGAACCGGCTTGAGGCAGGAGACATGAAAGGTGGGATGTACTCTTAGTGTAGCAGGCAACTTGAGTCGGACCACAACAGGATTAATGATCTTCTCCACTACAAACGGACCAATGAACTTCGGTGACAGTTTCCTCGACTCAGTCCGTAGAGGAAGATCCCGTGTAGCCAACCAAACCCTATCTCCGACGGTATAAGCGGGGGCAGGAATACGGCGACGATTCGCCTGGATCTGATACCGGTCCGAAACCTTAAGGAGGGCCTTCCTGGCCCGATGCCAGGTGCGGTGGCAACGACGAATGTGGGTCTGGACAGAAGGAACGGAGAGATCCCGCTCCTGAGAAGGAAACAAGGGAGGTTGGTAACCGTACAGGCACTGGAAGGGAGACATCCCAGTGGCAGATGAAGGGAGAGTATTATGAGCATACTCGACCCAGGGTAATTGAGAGGACCAAGAGGTGGGATCAGAGGAAACAAGACAGCGCAGCGTGGACTCCATCTTCTGGTTGGCTCTCTCCGCTTGACCATTAGATTGGGGGTGAAATCCAGATGTGAGACTGACTGTAGCTCCAATGGCCAAACAGAAGGATTTCCAGACAGCAGAGGTAAACTGAGGACCACGGTCAGAAACAATGTCACAGGGCAACCCGTGGACCCTGAAAACCTCCCTAACCAGGATCTCGGACGTCTCAGTGGCCGAAGGCAGCTTGGAGAGGGGAACAAAGTGAGCAAACTTGCTGAATCTGTCCACAATGGTCAGAATAACCGTGTTACCATCAGAAGGGGGCAACCCCGTGACAAAGTCCAGGGCCAGATGCGACCAAGGTCGCCGGGGAATAGGTAGAGGGTGAAGAAGCCCAGAGCTGGGCCGATTGGTACTCTTGTTCTGAGCACAAACAGGACATGCGGCAACAAACCTCCGGGTATCTTCTCCCATGGCAGGCCACCAAAATCGTCTGCGCAGTAGCGCCATCGTCCGAGCAACGCCAGGGTGACAAGCTATCTTGCTGGCGTGGGACCACTGAAGAACAGCAGAACGGACCGACTCAGGCACGAACAACCGACCGGGTGGACCGTTACCAGGACCGGGCTGCGTCCGAAGGGCCGCCATCACCTCCTCCTCAATCCTCCATGTAACGGCTCCCACGACAAGGTTCTGGGGAAGAATCGTCTCAGTCTTGGCCCCACTCTCCTCCGTCTTGGAGAACATCCGGGACAAGGCGTCCGCCTTGCCGTTCTTCGACCCAGGTCGGAACGTCAGGGAAAAATTGAAGCGTCCAAAAAACAAAGCCCACCTGGCCTGACGGGCGTTGAGACGTTTAGCCGATTGCACGTAAGCCAGATTCTTGTGGTCAGTCCAGACCACAAACGGTTGCTCCGCTCCCTCCAACCAGTGACGCCACTCCTCCAAGGCAAGCTTCACAGCGAGAAGCTCCCGGTTACCCACATCGTAGTTTCTTTCAGCTGGAGAAAGACGACAAGAGTAGAAAGCGCAGGGATGGAGTTTACCGTCAGTGGAGCTACGCTGGGACAGGATGGCGCCCACCCCCACATCAGAAGCATCCACCTCCACAACGAACTGACGGGAAGTGTCAGGTTGAGAGAGAATCGGGGCGTTGGTGAATCGGCTCTTCAAATCAAGAAATGCCCGGTCTGCCTCAGGAGACCAACAGAACTTTCTGGTGCAAGACGTCAGTACAGTTAAAGGGGCGGCCACCCGGCTGTAATCACGGATAAACCTCCGATAAAAATTCGCAAACCCCAGGAATCTCTGGAGATACAATCTTGTACCGGGCTGGACCCAATCCCGAACCGCCCGAACCTTCTCTTGGTCCATCTTGATCTCTCCCCTGGATATGATGTACCCGAGGAAGGACGTCGTGTGGGCGTGAAAATCACACTTCTCAGCCTTCACGAACAGACGGTTCTCCAATAACCGCTGCAGGACCTGCTTGACATGCAGAACGTGGCTAGAAAGCTCCTTCGAGAAGATGAGGATATCATCCAGGTAAACGAACACAAAAATACCAATCATATCTCTCAGAACGTCATTCACCATACTTTGGAACACAGCCGGAGCGTTGGTCAGTCCAAACGGCATCACCTGGTACTCAAAATGTCCCAGTGGAGTATTGAACCCAGTCAACCACTCGTCCCCCTCTTTGATCCGAACCAAATGATAAGCATTACGTAAATCAAGCTTCGTAAAAACCGTAGCACCCTGTAAGGAATCGAAAGCCGAGCTCATCAAGGGCAGGGGATACTTGTTCTTGACCGTAATATCATTCAAACCCCGATAATCAATACACGGTCGAAGAGAGCCATCCTTCTTGCTCACAAAAAAAAATCCTGCTCCCAGAGGTGATGACGAGGGCCGAATGAGACCTGCCGCTAGAGACTCATTGATGTAGGTCTCCAAGGCCTCACGTTCAGGTCGAGAGATACTGTATAACCGTCCCTTGGGAAAGGCAGCTCCAGGAAACAGATTAATCGCACAGTCATAAGGTCGGTGGGGAGGAAGGGACAGAGCCTTCTGTTTACTGAATACTTCACCCAACTCGTGGTAGGTTTCTGGAACCAGGGACAAATCAGGAGGAGCAGAGTCACTGACCTGACTGGAAACAGCAGGAGAACAGGCAGTCCTAAGGCAGTTAGCATGACACTCAATGCTCCAACTAGTTACCTTACCCGTCACCCAATCAAACGAGGGATTGTGTTCCTTCAGCCAGGGGTAACCAAGAACCAGAGGAACCTGGGGCGAGGACAGAATGAAGAAGGAGATAAACTCTGAATGATTCCCCGACACCAACATCTTAACCGGTTCAGTCCTCATAGTGATCCGTGCCAGACTACTGCCGTTCAGAGTGGTTGCTTCAATGGCTTCCGGCAATTGCTCCTTGGAAAGCCCCAGCTGTTCCACCAAGTCGGCATCCATAAAGCTGCCATCGGCACCTGAATCGATAAAAGCGTTCATGTCTAAGCTCTGATCCTTATTCATAAGGGTCGCAGGAAAACGGGGTCTGACAAGATCCTTGAGAGATTGAAACTGGCTCGCTAAAATTCCTCCCAAAACTAGCGAGCCGGGCAGTTTAACGGGCGCTGTGGACAAGCGGAGATGTAATGTCCAGAGCTACCACAGTAGAAACAGCTGTTGGTCTCACGTCTACGTTGGCGCTCCTCCTTAGTTAGCCCGTGTCGCCCCACTTGCATAGGTTCAGAATCTGGTGGCAAGACCCCTCCACTAATCCCGTGTGGAGAATAACGCTCAATACGTTCTGGTTCACTTCCTGAACCGAATGGTAACCGAGTCGCTGATTGATTAGATGGGCCCCACTGCTTCTCCCTCCTTCTCTCTCGGATTCTATTATCTACCCGAATAGATAAAGTGACCAAGCTGTCTAGGTCACTAGGCTCTGGATAGGATATCAGCTCGTCCTTGAGTTGCTCCGACAACCCCTTGTAAAAAACCGCTTGTAGTGACTCATCATTCCAACCACTCTCCACAGCCAATGTCCTGAACTCGATCATAAAGTCTGCCACACTGCGAGCTCCTTGGCGAAGAGAGAACAAACGTTTAGCTGCGTCCTTACCTCGGACTGGATGGTCAAAAAGCTTTCTCATCTCTCCCGTGAACTCCTGATATGAAGCCGTGCAGGTTCCCTGTCGTTCCCAAATGGCTGAAGCCCATTCCAGAGCTCTTCCACGCAGCAGTTCAATAACAAAGGCTATCCTAGCCTTGTCAGTGGCGTAAGAATGGGGCTGCAGATCAAACACTAACCCACACTGCATAAGAAACGAACGGCATCTTCCCAAATCCCCGTCATATTTATCAGGCGTCGGTACCTTGGGTTCACAGAAGGAAACCGCTCCAGACACGGCAGGTGAGATGGGTGAAACAGGTGGTGAATGAATCGCCGGCAAACTGAGCTGATCCTGGACTTGTGTCAAGCTAGCAGATAAATTCTGGATTGAACTCGCTATCTCCTGTAGCGCCGTATTGTGTTGTCCCAATGTCTTCCCCTGCTGGGTAATGGCATGGCAAACGGAGTCCAGATCCGCTGGGTTCATCCTTGGCCGGATCGTTCTGTCACGTTCTTTCAAAATCGAACCCAGAAGCAGACCAGGACAAGGAGCGTAGGAAGAAGGTGAGTATTTATTTACAAGTAAATGTGAATGGGTAGATATATCCAGATGGCGTAGCGGGCAGCGGTGGTGAATTGATGGGAGGAAATAGGTGAATCCAATGGAGTAGCGGAATCCTCCGTCGACCAGGCGGGAATGGGGTGAATGATCCGGGTGAGTAATGTTCATGGCTAACGATCCGGCAGGGAATGGATGTCAGGTCAGAGCTTTTGAAGGGGAGAGGTGATGATCAGGACAGGTGTGCAGATTACAGATGGGATACAGGTGCGGGTGAACATCAATCTCCCAACAAGCTAATTCGCCCGGCAACCAGACAGGGTGCGTTCCAGGACACCGGAAACACACTCCAGGACAGAAACACAGGCAAACACAGACTCAGGAAGCGGGATTCATGACAATTGATGTATTATATTAAGTTAAAATAAGTGTTCATTCAGTATTGTTGTAATTGTCACTATTACAAAGAAAGAAAGAAAATCGGCCGATATAATCGGTATCGGCCTTTTTGGGTCCTCCAATAATCGGTATTGGTATCGGCGTTGAAAAATCATAAATCGGTCGACCTCTAATTGCTACCACAGTATCATCAAAGGTATTATCTAAGTGAGTTTCATAGATAGTCAGAATATGAATGTAATCTGTTACAAGCAAGTTATTGACTTCATGGACTTTGTTTCTCACAGTTGTGAGTCTGTCTAGGTAAGTCCCACACCCGGATTGTGCAACATTTGCCCATTATTCTTTTCAGAATTCTTCAAGCTCTGTCAAATTGTTTGTTGATCATTGCTAGCCAACCATTTTCAGGTCTTACCATAGATTTTTCAAGTAGAGTTAGGCCAAACTATACGTCGACCACTCAGGAAAATCACTGTTTTCTTGTTAAGAAACTCCAGTGTAGATTTGGGCTTGTGTTTTAGGTTATTGCCCTACTAAAAGGTGAATTAATCTCCCAGTGTCTGGTGGAAAGCAGACTGAACCAGGTTTTCCTCTAGGATTATGCCTGTGCTTAGCTCCATTACATTTCTTTTTTTATCCTGAAAAACTCCCCAGTCCTTAATGATTACAAGCATACTAATAACATGATGCAGCCACCACCGTGCTTGAAAATATGTGGAGTGGTACTCAGTGATGTGTTATGTTGGATTTGCCCCAAACATAACGTTTTGCATTCAGGACAAAAAATTAATTGCTTTGCCACATTTTTTTGTCAGTATTAATGCAGTGCCTTGTTGCAAACAGGATGCATGTTTTGGAATATTTTAATTATTTACAGGCTTCCTTCTTCTCACTCTGTCAATTAGGTTAATAATGTGGAGTAACTACAATGTTGTTGATCCATCCTCAGTTTTCTCCTATCACAGCCATTATCTCTGTAACTGTTTTAAAGTCAACATTGGCCTCATTGTGAAATCCCCAAGCACTTTCCTTCCTCTCCGGCAACTGAGTTAGGAAGGAAGCCTGTATCTTTGAAGTAACTGGGTATATTGATACAGCACCCAAAGTGTAATTAATGACGTCACCATGCTCAAACGGATATTCAATGTCTGCTTTTTATATTTTCACACATCTACCAATAGGTGCCCTTCTTTGACAGGCATTGGAAAACCTCCCTGGTCTTTGTGGTTGAATCTGTGTTTGAAATTCACTGTTCAACTGAGGGACCTTACAGATAATTGTATGTGTGGGGTACAGAGATGAGCTAGTCATTCAAAAATCATGTTAAACAATATTATTGGTGCTTACCTACGGAACAGCAAGAGAAACTTCCCCTCCCTACCTTCAGGTTATGCTCAAACCCTACACCTCAACCCGAGCAGTCCGTTCTGCCACCTCTGGTCTCATGGCCCTCCCACACCTACAGGAATGCAGCTCCTGCTCAGCCCAGTCAAAAGCTCTTCTCTGTCCTGGCTCCCCAATTATGGAATCAGCTTCCCCCTGAAGCTAGGACATCATAGTCTTTGCCCATCTTCTGAAAACATCTGAAAACCTACTTCTTCTAACAGTATCTTTAAAAATCCTCCTCCTCACCTCACCCATTCTTGAACTTATTTAGGCTTGCCATAACAAAGGGATTGAATACTGACTCAATTCTTATTTATTTTATTTCACCTTTATTTAACCAGGTAGGCCAGTTGAGAACAAGTTGTCATTTACAACTGTGACCTGGCCAAGATAAAGCAAAGCAGTGCTACACAAACAACACAGAGTTACACATGGAATAAACATAACGTACAGTCAATAACACAATCGAAAAGTCTATATACAGTGTGTGCAAATGAAGTAAGATTAGGGAGGTAAGGCAATAAATAGGCCATAGTGGTGAAATATTTACAATTTAGCAATTAAACACTGGAGTTATAGATGTGCAGAAGATGAATGTGCAAATAGAGATACTGGAGTGCAAAGGAGCAAAAATAAATAAATAACAATATTGGGGTGAGGTAGTTGGGTGGGCTATTTACAGATGGGCTATGTACAGGTGCAGTGATCTGTAAGCTGCTCTGACAACTGATGCTTAAAGTTAGTGAGGGAGATATGAGTCTCTAACTCCCCTCAAGACATTTCAGCTTTTCATTTGTCATTAATTCCTAAAAAATTGAAAAACATAATTCCACTTTGACATTATCTGGTATTATGTTTAGGCCAGTGATGAGAAATCTCAATTGAATCCATTTTAAATTTAGGCTGTAACACTACAACATGTGGATTAAATCAAGGGGTGTGAATACTTTCTGAAGGCTCTGTATATGTACATATCTACCTCAATTACGTCGTACCCCTCCCTGCACATTGACTCAGTACTGGTACCCCGTGTGTATATAGCCTAGTTATCGTTACTCATTTGTGTTTTTTCCCTGTGTTATAATTGTTACATTTTTCTCTACTATCTCTCTCTGCATTGTTGGGTAGCATTTTACTATTAGTGACAAATAATATTTGATTTGATTTGACACAGTGGGCCAATTCCACCAATCATTTAAAGCACTGCCACTGTAAGTGGAATGGTTACAACGTTAGACAGCAGTTTTTGTGTTACAATAATTGATAGAAGATTTAGATTATTTATGTTTCCTAAATTATACTCACTGACACTACAGTATTTCCAGTGTGATATTTGGAGTGTATTATTTGAGATGTGTCATTTTTGCAGTGTTTGTGTTTTCGTTTGATCACGTTACAATAGGTCCATCATGTATGTACCTTTGTCATTCAAATTGAGAATTTTACCAACCATTAGGCACTTGGAGTCATATTCAGTAATGTCTGGAATAGAATACAGTGAATTTGTTGAGTTCCTATTCCTTAAAGAAGGCAGGGCCAAGCTCAAAACGGTTCTGAACAATCACAGATCCAATATTGTCCCTGCAAGTCCCGCCCCCTACTCTCTGTTTACCAATCAACATCCTCTTTCCGAGCTGCCTGCCTACGTCACTTTATGTTACTGGGCTCAGCCAACCGGCTTGCTCCTTACCGTTGACGTCACTAACTAGACAGTTCCCTCCAGCAGCAGAGAGCTTCATTTTCTCATCTGCTTTTGTGCTAAAATGGAGGCTGGCCCCTTACCTTAAGTGGATTGCCTTCCTGGTCGAGTTTAGATGTTGACATGCAATAAAGCTGGAATCAGGATGGTTGTGGATGCACCTAATTCCAATGGGCCTTTCCAGCCGGTGGCTCTAATGCACTTCAGAGGTACGTAGGAACCATTGTTACATTTTGTCCTCGAGAAGAGAGACAGCATTTCTCTATCTGTTCTGTTCCCCTCCGTTGGTTATTGGCTGATTTGTCACCAAGATGGGAAGATAAGCTTTAAGGGTCTTTGTTTCAGAAGGATAGACGTTTGGAAAGGGTTTTATTGTTTCCTTATAGGGGATCAGGGGATGGTTTTCTTAGGGATTGCAGGCAGAGCTTCATGAAAAGATTGAGAAAAAGCTGGTTTTTCTACTCTCTCTGCCCATCCCCCGCACAGCCCAGTGAGGTCATAGCCTAGGGAAGGTTTTCATTATGTTTCTCTCTGTGTGTTTTGAGAGAGTGATTTGTATGTTTTTATTTATTTGTAAGAGTTTTTTAAGAGGTAGGAGAAATACATGAATGGGGTACGGCAGACTTGGCCTGTGTTCGTTACCTCTTTTTTTATGGCCCATGGTTTGTCACACTCCAGTTAATCTGGGCACAAATTGGCCAGAGGTGTAGCTTACTGCCTCCGCTGCAGCAGCCCCTTTTCTGCTTCTGCTGCCTCCCCGCCCTTATCTGTCTTCCTTCCTCTTCCCAACGAAGGAGAGGTCGCCACCGCCAAAGAAGGGCAAAAGCCTGTAATTTCCCTCCCCTGAAACAACAAACCTTTGAGAGTCACAGTTAGTAGGCTAATAGGCTAGCAGTAGGCTAATAGGCTAGCAGTAGGCTAATAGGCTAGCAGTAGGCTAATAGGCTAGCAGTAGGCTAATAGGCTAGCA
The DNA here is from genome assembly GCF_029448725.1 of Salvelinus fontinalis. Classification (NCBI taxonomy): domain Eukaryota; kingdom Metazoa; phylum Chordata; class Actinopteri; order Salmoniformes; family Salmonidae; genus Salvelinus; species Salvelinus fontinalis. The sequence goes on from NC_074679.1 coordinate 6,612,154, forward strand.
GTAGGCTAATAGGCTAGCAGTAGGCTAATAGGCTAGCAGTAGGCTAATAGGCTAGCAGTAGGCTAATAGGCTAGCAGTAGGCTAATAGGCTAGCAGTAGGCTAATAGGCTAGCAGTAGGCTAATAGGCTAGCAGTAGGCTAATAGGCTAGCAGTAGGCTAATAGGCTAACAGTAGGCTAATAGGCTAGCAGTAGGCTAATAGGCTAGCAGTAGGCTAATAGGCTAGCAGTAGGCTAATAGGCTAGCAGTAGGCTAATAGGCTAGCAGTAGGCTAATAGGCTAGCAGTAGGCTAATAGGCTAGCAGTAGGCTAATAGGCTAGCAGTAGGCTAATAGGCTAGCAGTAGGCTAATAGGCTAGCAGTAGGCGCATTTAGTAAGCTCTGGGCTAGCCAGCACACTGAGTCAATAGCACGCAGACATGGCCTTTTCTGGAAAGGTGGGCCTATGCCCCCCACTGTTCTGTGAAAGCCAATGGAGTTGGTGGTGTTGAATAAGATCCATTATGCCGTGGGAAGTTATTGATTTGGTTGTGAATTGGAGTCGACCAACACCTCTACATTGAATGAGATTCATTTGTTTTGAACAATCAAGTGGTCTCTCTCCCTCATCCCCTGTGTCCTTGTAAGACATCGGAGGCTCCCTCTTGCTAATATAATAGGAAAAAAGGCAGTAGAAAGGCCTTAGATGTATTATTCAGAAAGAAAGGTACAATGGGAATGTGGAGAATGCGATGGGTGCATTGTGTTTTGCTAATGAGGCATGTTTGACCTATTCAGAGCCCATGTCTTTGCCAGTGACCTGTCAAAATAATACAAAAATTAAATGTCACTGGTCCTTTGTTGCTCAGTTGGTAAAGCATGGCACTTGCAACGTCAGGGTCATGGGTTTGATTCCCGTTGGGGCCACCCATATGAGAAAATAAAAATGTATGTATGCATGCACGCATGGTTGTAAATTGCTTAAGACTAAAGTTTCCACTAAATGACATATTATTAACCAGGTCGTTAGAGTTCTGGATGCTGATTGGCTGAAAGCCGTTGTATATTTAAGCAATAAGGCACGAGGAGGTGTGGTATATGGCCAATATACCACAGCTAAGGGCTGTTCTTATGCTCAACGCAGAGTGACTGGATACAGCCCTTAGCCGTGGAATATTGGCCATGTACCACAAACCCCTGAGGTGCCTTATTGATATTATAAACTGGTTACCAACATAATTAGAGCAGTAAAAATAAATATTTTGTCATACCCGTGGTATACCACAGCTGTCAGGCAATCAGTATTCAAGGCTCGAACCACTCAGTTTATAACAGACCTTATGTCACATTGGAGCTCCTTGCTAAAGCCATTTATTGGCTGTAATACCACTATCTTGAAATAAACAACCAAAGTGTTTGCCTGGAAAGTTTTTCACAACTTACAGTAGCCCGTACTGAAACAGATCGCGATTATTATTTTTTTTTTGGTAACTATTATGTGATTATGACCTACGGAAATGTCACTCTTAACCCAATGTGACTCCCATTACTGCTGTTATTATAGTCACGTAAAGATGATCAAGGCTGCCTCTGTGACACTATTGTGTCCTATAGTAATGGGGGTTACATCAGGGTTAACGTAGATGCTTTTATCTCTCTTGCACATCCCATTAGAGGGTATTTTAGGCACATGTACAGTAACTTTATCAGCAAGCGTTTTTGTAATTGGAGAAGTCTGCACATGACATAGGCAAGGTAAGGGTGCATGCAGAGCTGGTGATTTTAACTGACAGTGGCACTGTTAGATTACTTTAGAATGCATTATTGATCCTTCATTATGTCCTTGTTTCCTTGCGGTAAACACAAATCTATAAGTGATTGGATGGCTGAAAGAAATGTTACTGCCTTTATTACTTTGCCCAATCCAAACAATGTGGATTTGTGAGGCCTTTCTGATGTATTCGAACTGAGTCTTTGCCTAGTGGCAAATACCCACCAGCAGAAATGGAATGCCGTTTGAATCTTTGCGTGTCAAAACAGACATGTCAAATAACTTGTTGACCAATCAGGACCTGAATGACTGCACGTCTCAATCATTTAACTTCTTATGGCTGCAAGCCCGACGTCGGTACACTTATGACAACAGCCAGCTCAAGTGCAGGGCGCGAAATTCAAAATATATATTTAAAAAATATTTAACTTTCACACATTAACAAGTCCAATACAGCAAATGAAAGATACACATCTTGTGAATCCAGCCAACATGTCCGATTTTTTAAAATGTTTTACAGCGAAAACAGCACGTATATTTATGTTAGCTCACCACCAAATACAAAAAAAGGACAGACATTTTTCACAGCACAGGTAGCATGCACAAAGCCAACCTAACTAACCAAGAACCAACCAAACTAACCAACAAACAACTTCATCAGATGACAGTCTTATAACATGTTATACAATAAATCTATGTTTTGTTCGAAAAATGTGCATATTTCAGGTATAAATCATAGTTTACATTGCAGCTACAATCAGAAATTGCACCGAAAGCAGCCATAATAATTACAGACACCAACGTCAAATTCCTAATTACTCATCATAAAATATTTCTGAAAAATACATAGTGTACAGCAAATGAAAGACAGGCATCTTGTGATTCCAGCCAATATTTACGATTTATTAAGTGTTTTACAGCGGAAAAAAAATATGTAGCGTTATATTAGCTTACCACAATAGCCAGAAAGACAAGCCATTTCCCAGTAGCAAAAGTTAGCGATCGTAACAAACCAGTAAAATATATATATTTTTTGACTAACCTTGATATTCTTCATCAGATGACAGTCCTATAACATCAGGTTATACATACACTTATGTTTTGTTCGAAAATGTGCATATTTAGAGCTGAAATCAGTGGTTACACATTGTGCTAACTTAGCTACTTTTTCCACAACGTCTAAACAGCAACGATATTTTTCTGACACGTTTTCTGACACACATATTCTGACCAAATAGCTATTCATAAACATAACTAAAAAATACATGTTGTATAGCAAATGATAGATCCATTAGTTCTTAATGAAATCGCAGTGTTAGAATTCTAAAAAATAACTTAATTACGATATCCAGCTTCGGTATAGCTGAGTACCCCAAAGTTGGGCGCCGGCGACTAGTTCACATGGACGACAGATATATGAAATAGCATCATAAAATGTTTCTTACTTTTGGTGATCTTCCATCAGAATGTTGGACAAGGTGTCCTTTGTCAAGAACAATCGTTGTTTGGATTTAGAACGTCCATTTTCCCTCTCGATTTAGCAAGCGGACTAGCCAAGTGGCTCGAAGCTCTCCTTGTCAACAAACGGAAGAGAACGGAACACGGCAAAACTCCCGAAAAATTTTCAATAATCTGATGAAACTATATTGAAAAAACATACTTTACGATGATATGGTCACATGTATCAAATAAAATCAAAGCCGGAGATATTAGTCGCCTATAACGGCAGCTAAACAGAAGGCAAATCCATGTCCCCTTTCGCGCTCTCCAGAAAACAGGAAATGGGGGACACGTCATACAAAGAGCTTGTATTCCACTTCAGACCAAGATAAACACGAAATTTCTTCTCTCACCGCCTCTTGACATCCAGGGGAAGGTGTATGAAGTGCACGTATACTAATACGTATCATACCCATGTATAGGCAGGAAGTAGAACAGAGCATCGATTTCATACTTTGCACTTCTTGGTCAGGAAGTTTGTGCCAAATGAGTTCTGTTTGACTCACAGATATAATTCAAACGGTTTTAGAAACTAGAGTGTTTTCTATCCAATAGTAATAGTAATATGCATATTGTACGAGCAATAATTGAGTACGAGGCCGTTTGAAATGGGCACCTTTAATCAGAGCTACTCAATACTGCCCCTGCAGCCATAAAAAGTTAACACATTCATACTTTTTTAAACATTTTTTAGTTATTACTAATTTATTACACTCGTATTTCATTTGTCTCAATGACACGTATGCTATGATGCTGGGAACGTTTTGTTTCGAGCACCTGCTTCTGCCGCACTAGCGCAAATGCACTTCCCCAAGCTCTGGACAGTGCTGGTCATAAAGCTAGCAAAATGACAATCTGTTTCAGTAGCTATAGTTAGTTTGCTAGCTATCTAGTTAGGTGTCGTCATTTAAAATACCCCTAATTTATAAGACGGTTCTTATTTGATTAATGGTGGTCGGACCACCTATGTGAAGCTAGCCACAATAGTGGAATTTGCAGTTTGCCTTCAAAATAAGTGATGCAATTTAATACAAATAGTGGAATAGATCACGCTAAACGATATAAAAACAAATGACACTAATTTGTTGATATCTGTTGAAATCCCACTTGATGTATTTGACTTTAGAATTGCATTGGTGCCATACTTATTAACCTGTACAGCCTTACCCCCTGGCATTGATCCATAATCCATAGGTTATCAGTCGACTCAGTGACACCCAGAGAACATTAGCGTCGTAGCTCTATTGCGGGACTCTGAAACCACTGTGAATTGAGGCACATTTATTGTACCAGTCAACCTACTATGTGTATTGACCACTATTCCAGAGGAAAAACTATTTAAGGTAGGCTGGGTTTCTGTATAGCACTTTGTGACATCTTCTGATGTAAAAAGGGCTTTATAAATACATTTGATTGACAATGTATGTTTTGGAGCCTGATAACCGAGGAGTACTTTGGAGGGAAGAAAGCTATTGGGTACTGAGAAGACCCATTTCATTGATCTCCAATCCTTAGGTAAGTCTGTACAGTGCAATATGAATGTCAATATGCACAATAGGGTGACTGGGGAGGTGATTTCCCACAGTCAAATTCCTGCAATAAGAGCTACGATGCAAATATTGGTGTCAACGAGTAGACTGATACCCCATTTCATTGCTCCACATTCCAATAGTCCAACCTTGTTTAATATTATCTAGTCTAAATATGGAATGATTCCAATTGTAACCTTCTGCATCGCTTTCTAAGAGCGACTTATTTTGAACGGTGAAATGCAAATTCCACTATTGTGCCTAATCGTTATTGTGGCTAGTTTCACAACACAACCCGGTCCGGTCAAGCCATACTAGCTAGATGGCTGCTTGTAACGCTAGTTTTGGGCAACAATGTTAAGTAGCTGGCTAGCTAGTTATTTCAATAGAAGAACAAGTGGCTACCTAGCTAATACTTACTCGCATGGATTCCTAAATCATTGCACAGAATATTGACAATGACAGCAGTTTCATTTGTTTTCAGGCTGGTTGTATTGGTGCTAGCTAGGTACCAAGCTAAAGCTAGCTAGCTACCCCAGAAGTTGCTAATAACATCTGTATCAAAGTTATTTGCAAACAATTTTGATCCTTGTCATTTTGGTCCTGATCCTATTTCAAATGCTCACACAGTCGAACAAATAATGCCTTATTAGCAACGTAATATTGTACAGCTTTGACAGTGATAGTAATGGTGGCGCTTGGCTTGCACATGCAAATTCGGCACACACAACATTCTATAATAGAACAGTGTTTGACGTATATTTTTTGACACGCGAAGACCCATATGGCGTTCCATAGCTTTAAACACGCACCACCTGCAGGGCCCGCTTGAAACCAGGGGTTGGATCCACAATTCTTTAACAATCGTTTAGTTCTGAACAGAACCACTTGTTTTTTTTGAATCCATTCCGCTGTGCCGAACTGCAAAATAAAGTTCTGAACCTGTTCTAACTAACAAAAAAGTAGCAGTTTTATATATCATTCAATTCTTTTTAAACTATACGTTAACTCGACCATTAAATGACTTCACTAATCAGTGTTTTGCATGTGTAAAGCTCAAGATGCGACTGAAATTTTGCGGGTGGGGAAAGAGCTAGAGAGGGTGGAGGAGGCTTGTCTTGAAGCGCTGGGAATCTTGTTATGACATACATTATCTATGTAAGGTAGAGCTCCGAGACAGGAACCACCAAGACTCTTCCTAGAGCTGGCCGCCCGGCCAAGCTGAGCAACCCGGGGAGAAAGGCTTTGTTCAGGGAGGTGACCATTAACTTAATGGTCACTCTGACAGAAATGGGAGAAAAATTCCAGAAGGACAACCATCTCTGCAGCACTCCACCAATCAGGCCTTTATTATAGAGTGGCCCGACATAAGCCACTCCTCAGTAAAAGGCACATGACAGGATGCTTGGAGTTTTCCAAAAGACACCTAAAGACTCTCAGACCATGAGAAACAAGCTTCTCTGGTCTGATGAAACCAAGATTGAACTCTTTGGCCTGAATGCCAAGCATCATGTCTGGAAGAAACCTGTCACCATCCCTATGGTGAAGCATGGTGGTAACAGCATCATGCTGTGGGGATGTTTTTCTGCGACAGGGACTGAGAGACTAGCCAGGATCGAGGGAAAGATGAACGGAGCAAAGTATAGAGATCCTTGATGAAAACCTGCTCCAAAGCGCTCAGGACCTCAGACAGAGCCCGGACTTGAACCCGATCCAACATCTCTGGTGAGACTTGAAAATAGCTGTGCATCAACGCTCCCCATCCAACCATACAGAGCTTGAAAGGATCTGCAGAGAAGAATGGAAGAAACTATCCAAATACAGGTGTGCCAAGCTTGTAGCGTCAAACCCAGGAAGACTCGATGCTGTAATCGCTGCCAAAGGTGCTTCAACAAGGTACTGAGTAAAGGGTCTGAAATACTTTTGTAAATGTGGCGTTTCAGATTTATAAATGTGCAAACATTTCTGAACCAGTTTTTGCTTCATCATTATGGGGTATTTTGTGTGTGTTGCCTGGAGATTGAGAAACAGCTTCTGGCTCTCGATCCCAGCTTTGATGCACCTTCTGGATGGCAGTGGGGTGAACAGGCTGTAGCTTGGGTGGCTGACGTCCTTGGCCTTCCTGTGACACCAGGTGCTGTAGATGACCAGGATGGCAGGCAGTGTGCCCCCGGGGATGCGTTGGGCTGACCACACCACCCTCTGGAGAGCCCTGCGGTTGCAGGCGGTCAGGGTCTTAGGGGCCAAGCTGAATTTCTTCAGCTTCCTGAGGTTGAAGAGGCGCAGTTACGCCTTCACCACGCCGTCTGTGTGGATGGAACATTTCAGGTTGTCAGGGATGTGCACGGCGAGGAACTTTTCACCCTCTCCACTGCGGCCCCGTCAATGTGGATGGGGGTGGGGTGTGCTCTTTCTGCTGTTTCCTGAAGTCCACAGTCAGCTTCCTCGTTTTGTTGAGGAAGAGGTTATTTTCCTGGCATCACTCCGCCAGGGCTTTCTTCTCCTCCCTGTAGGCTGTCATGTCATTGTTGGTAATCAGGTCTAATCATTAGCCTTCACCAAGACAGTTTACAGCCTATAGAAAATAATTGTGTACTCACTTGAAAACAATACATTCCTCATTGCACTGTGTTGTAAAAACGTAGGCCTAATCAATAGTGGAGCGTTGCATCCCCGGGGACCACTGAACATAGCCTGGAGGAACAGACAGATATGCCATTTCATAATCTGTTTCCTTTTTTGTGCACTTTGACTGGTAAATATTTGGCCTACAGCCCTAATATTTAGCTTTTTAGTAGAAAGAGGAGGAAGGGAAGCGCTACTGAGGTACACTATAGTATATTTTGGTAGATAGAAGGTGCTCTTTGGTAAAAGGTGTAAATAGGTCATCAAAAAGAAAGGAGGACCAAGGCACTCTTCATATAATTAATTAAAATGCCTTTATTAGTATGGCATGTTCAATAGAAAGAAAGTTGTTAAAAACCGACGCGTTTCGGCTGCATGGCCTTCGTCAGGGAGTACAGAAAAGGGAGAATACAATGTCCTCTTTTGAAAGGCTTTTCCAATTAGCCCTAATTAGAAGAGGGAGTGGTTACCAAATTGGACACAACTAGTAAGCAATAATATACAAATGAAAAGGTGAAATACTGTAGCTATGTTATCATGAGCACACAACTCCAAGTTAGAAGCATCAGAACACCCAGAGAGGCAGTCCCAACCCTAACCACGACTGGGAGAAGTGTCCAGAACAAGAAAGCAATATATTCCACAGTACACTAGACCACAGCAAAACATGAACAACAGTCCAAACATAGCTGAGGGCAATAGAGCAAAATGTCCACTAGATGACAGCAAATGGACCCATCACGACCCTACAGGAAGGGTGAGAAATCCATATCTTCATTTAAACCAGGGTACTTAGTGGCCTGTAGTTTGTAAATCCATATCTTCATTTAAACCAGGGTACTTAGTGGCCTGTAGTTTGTAAATCCAAAAACGTTCCCTTTGGTTTAACTGTTTAAGACGGTCCCCTTTTCTAATAGAGGCCGGAATATGATCAATACCCATAGCTTGTAGGGAGGCAGGGTTGCCATGGTGTAAGGACTTGTAGTTCCTTGCCATGGGGTAGTCTTCATTGCCTACCCGTATGGCGTACTTGTGTTCCGCCAAGCGATCTTGAAGGCGTCTCTTTGTCCGTCCAATGTAGAACACCTTGCACTGTGGACATTCCAATTCTATAGATGACATGAGTGGTTTTGCAGTTAATAAAATGCTTGAGGTAATACTCCATTTTAGAAGCTGTGCCAACAAAATACTTTTTCTGTGCAATATTACTGCAATGGTTGCACTGGTTGCATTTAAAAGAGCCCTTCGGTTTGTGGTCAAGCCAAGTTTTTTTGAGTCACCCGGAAGATAACTGTGGACTAATTTGTCATTTAGGGTAGGACATCTCTTAAAGCTTATGACTGGTGGTTCAGGAAAGACTTGGCGTAGTAGCGTATCACTTTGGATGATTCCCCAATTGTTTTTAATGATTCTTTTAATGTTCTCTGCTTCAGTGCTGTATTTTGTAACAAAATACACTCTCTCTGATGTATCACGAGGGACTCTTCTTCGTAACAAGTTCTCTCTGTCAAGTAATCCAGCCCTTATACCTGCATCTTTCAGGACCTGAACGCTGTAGCCCCGATCCAAAAAGCGATTCTCCAATTCAGCAGATTTGACACTGTAGTCTGTTTCCTGATCGCAAATTCTGCGGACTCTTTGGAATTGGCCATATGGAATATTCTCTTTTAGCCTTTTGGGGTGAAAGCTGTCTGCCCTCAGAATGGTATTCCCATCTGTAGGTTTCCTAAAGATTGATGTGTTCAAACAACCTTTGTCATTTTTACTAATGTCGAGGTCCAAAAAATGAATGTTATCCTTGCTGTATTCCATAGTTAGTTTGATGTTAGGGTTAAGGTATTGGTGGAAGGAAATAAGTTCATCTTCTGAGCCGGACCAAAACAGGCAAACATCATCAATATAGCGTCCCCACCATATAATCCGGTCAAAGAAATGGTTATTAGAAGGATCCAAAATGAAGTCATTTTCCCATTTACCCAAGTACAAACCAGCGTAGGAAGGGCTGTAGCAAGCTCCCATGGCACATCCTTTGACCTGTTTAAAAATACGGTCCTGGAAGATAAAGATGTTATGATTAAGAGTCCATTCAGTCAGTGATACAATGAATTCTGTAGGAGGCATCTCAGTTTCAGGCCGGGTACTCAAGAAATGGTGCATCGCTGCCAAACCTTGTTGATGCTCAATGGTGGTGTATAGAGACTCCACATCCATGGTGACTAAAAAGGAAGCTGTGCCTATATTCTTCAATTCCTTAATTTTGTTCAACACATCTGTGGTATCTTGAAGATAGGCTGGAAGTGACATCAGAAAAGGCTTAATAAAGTAATCAATGTACTTAGAGATGGGCTCTGTCAGACTTTCATTACCACTAATGACTGGTCTGCCTGGGGGGCTTTCAAGATTTTTGTGGATTTTTGGAAGAAGGTAAAAAGAAGCCATACGTGGACTGCCATTGAAAAGAAATTTGAACTCATTGTCTGAAATGTAACCATTTTCCTTAGCTTCTGTGAGGATCCCTTGCAATTCAGTTTTTAGGTCCTCTGTAGGGTTGAAGGTAAGAGATTGGTAGAATTGGTCATTGTCTAATTGACGGTAGGCTTCTGTCACATTTGTCTTTACACCACACTACTGTAGCACCGCCTTTGTCTGCTTTTTTAATTACAATCCGTTCATTTTTGGATAATGATTCAACTGCATCCCTCTCTGTCTTAGAAAGATTACGTCGTGTTTTGTTGGAATCACTTTTACCCTTAAACAGATTCTCCACATCAAAATTAACTTTCTTGGCAAATGTATTTAGTGTGGCATTCTGGACTATGGGACAAAAAGTGGACTTGGGCTTAAAAGGTGTTTTAGAGGGAACAGAAACTGCCTGACCTGAGACACTGGCGTCTGTCTTTGGACAGATGTTTTGCTTGTACCAGGCCTTCAGATGTAGATTCCTGTAGAAACTAAATAGTTCAATCTTTGTATTAAATTCATTCGTTGAATATGTGGGGGCAAAGGACAGTCCTTTAGACAAGACCCTTATGCAATCATCAGAAAGGGGTTCTCCAGAAATGTTGATCACAGCCTTGTTCTGGTCCTGCTCCGTGTGGTTTGATAGTCTTGAAATCTTCCTCCCCCTTCGTGTTGGCCTCTTACGCGTCCTCTCCCTCTCTTGTTGAGGAACCTGCATGACTCCTCTTCCTGATCTAAAAAATCTTGGGAGGAGCTGGCCTCTGAGCGTCTGGGGTGATCCTCATTGTCACTGCTTGTAAAGTTGAAAGAAACAGATCTAGGCTTCCTTCTCTGCAGATGTGATTCTGAATTCTTGCGTGTTGGTCTTCTCCAGGCAAAGACCTTGCCATCTCTATAATCTACTTCATCTCTTCTAAATTTTCTTAGCTTGTCTTGCTTCAATGTCAGAGTGAATGTGTCTACTTTCTCTTTCAAGATCTCATCACATTGCGCTTTGTTAGAAATGTCACTGTGTTCTGTGATTTTCCTTTTTACTACTTCAATTTCTGTTTGGACTACTTGTCTGTCCTTTTTAGAATCTTCTATTAGAAGTAGCATTAGGTCAAAAGAACACTTGTTGAGAATAGCCTCCCATTTAGCTTTAAATCCAGTTTTACCTTGTGCTCCATTAGCTGGAAACTTCATAATACGGAGTCCTCTGGGGATTAGGCCTTTCCTCCAATAATCAGACAAGGTGATAGAGTTTTTGGATTTACAAACTACAGGCCACTAAGTACCCTGGTTTAAATGAAGATATGGATTTACAAACTACAGGCCACTAAGTACCCTGGTTTAAATGAAGATATGGATTTATAAACTACAGGCCACTAAATACCCTGGTTTAAATGAAGATATGGATTTACAAACTACAGGCCACTAAATACCCTGGTTTAAATGAAGATATGGATTTACAAACTACAGGCCACTAAGTACCCTGGTTTAAATGAAGATATGGATTTCTCACCCTTCCTGTAGGGTCGTGATGGGTCCATTTGCTGTCATCTAGTGGACATTTTGCTCTATTGCCCTCAGCTATGTTTGGACTGTTGTTCATGTTTTGCTGTGGTCTAGTGTACTGTGGAATATATTGCTTTCTTGTTCTGGACACTTCTCCCAGTCGTGGTTAGGGTTGGGACTGCCTCTCTGGGTGTTCTGATGCTTCTAACTTGGAGTTGTATGCTCATGATAACATAGCTACAGTATTTCACCTTTTCATTTGTATATTATTGCTTACTAGTTGTGTCCAATTTGGTAACCACTCCCTCTTCTAATTAGGGCTAATTGGAAAAGCCTTTCAAAAGAGGACATTGTATTCTCCCTTTTCTGTACTCCCTGACGAAGGCCATGCAGCCGAAACGCGTCGGTTTTTAACAACTTTCTTTCTATTGAACATGCCATACTAATAAAGGCATTTTAATTTATTATATGAAGAGTGCCTTGGTCCTCCTTTCTTTTTGATTTAGCTTTTTACTTTGGCTACACACATCACTGGCCTCTCTTCTAGCTGTTTCCATGTGCAATAGGCTACGCAAGCCTCTTCCCTATAGGCCGTTCCTCTTATTGTGAATTTCCAGGTAAAGTGACTATGCATAGATATTAAACGGTGAGTAGCTGCAGTGTTAGAACAATGGGGGGGGGGTCAATATAAATAGTCCAGGTGGCCATTTTGATTAATTGTTCAGTAGTCTTATGGGTCGGTGGTAGAAGCTTTTAAGGAGCCTTTTGGACCTAGTCTTGGCGCTCCGCTACCGCTTGCCGTACGGTAGCAGAGAGAACAGTCTGACTTGGGTGACTAGTGTTTTGGGCGTAACTCTGACACTGCCTAGTGTCTGACACTGGCCATTTTGAGGCTGTAATCGAACCCACAAATGCTGATGTTCCAGATACTCAACTAGTCTAAAGAAGGCCAGTTTTCAGCTGTGCTAACATAATTGAAAAGGGTTTTTCTAGTGATCAATAAACTTGGATTAGCTAACACAATGTGCCATTGGAACACCAGAGTGTTGGTTGCTGATAATGGGCCTCTCTACGCCTATGTAGATATTCCATAAAAAAGTCAGCCGTTTCCAGCTGCAATAGTCATTTACAACATTAACAATGTCTACACTGTATTTCTGATCAATTTTATATTTTAATGGGGGAAAAATGTGCTTTTCTTTCAAAAACAAGGACATTTCTAAGTGACCCCAAACTTTTGAACGGTAGTGTAGGTCCTGGAAGTCAGGAAGCTTGGCCCCGTGATGTAGTGGGACGTACGCATTACCCTCTGTGTAGCGCCTTACAGTCGTATACCAAGAAGTTGCCATACCAGGCCGTGATGCAACCGGTCAGGATGCTCTCAATGGTGCAGCTGTAGATTATAATATTTTATTTTTTTAGGTTCTGGGGACACATACCAAATTTTTCCAGTCTCCTGGGGGGGGGGGGGGGGGGGGGGGGGGGGTGTTGTTGTGCCATCTTCACGGCTGTCTTGTGTCATGACGTTGCCCTCTTTGGGTACAGCGAGCACCATCCCCCTCTCTCTATCTCCTACACTCAGGCTGCTGCGACCTCAGGTGGTAAATTCCTGGAGGAGATTATCTCCTCATGGCCACAGTATAGAGAGAGTGAGTTTCATAGAGAGGACAAAGGAATTTCTTCCACCTCACAGAACTGGAGAACCGAATGAAATTTATGTTCTGGAGAAGGTACAAAAGATTGAAGAATACAGCTACGAACTGGTCCGTTAGGTACAATTTTGTGAAACTCATGGGAGACAATACGTCCACATTAACATAACGCTGTTTATACAATAGCCTCAGTTATGAGGTTTACATATAATTGTTGTGTAAGATGAGTGAGGATGATACTGTTTGTGAAATTGTGTAATGTGATTTTGGACTGTTTTAATGAAGGAAACTCCAATTCCCTAAAGTTCCACTAAGTCATTGGCACGCCTCCAGGGGCACAGCCAGGACCTGGCGTCATGAGACAGCCTTTTCTGCTCTTCCGAATAAAACCCCCACCCGGGTTTTCTATCACCAGACCAGCTTACCTCGATAGCGAGAGGGCCAAGGTTTGAGAGGAGACCATAAACCTGAGTATAAGCTAAGGTTTGAGTAGATGGCTGAATCTTTTAATCATACCACGTGGTTAAACTCTTAAACTATCGATACCGACAGAATATGAACTAGTATTTGATATTAATTACTAGTCTGCAGCTAGGAATTCGGTATCATTGAACGCGAAGACTGACAACCGCCGAAACATCTATCTATAACGACATGAATGAATGTCACTCTGAACTATCCATTCTAACCACGACAGAGGGAGGACAGACTCTCCAACAGAAACAAACTTTTCAACAGAGATCCTGACGACACACTGAGCGAAAATATACATATTGATTGCAATTCTTCCCGAATGAGTGAGCGTTCATGTGCAAAGGATTAGCATTTCAATTGTTATAATTATCACTGTCTAACAAGCCGCCATACTGGTTTAGCCCACTAGGGCACATTCCCCGATCATTTCTTTGTAACCATATCTTGTTTGTTTTATGCATTTTGGTGAGTACTTAGTTAGTAAATAAATGATTTTAAGACAATTGATGTATGGATGACTCATAGTGAAGACTGGGTTCGTGCAGATAACCAACAATTTACGACATTTGGAATGAGACTAACGTGAGGAAAAGAAGAATTCATTCATCAGAAGACTAAGTGATCAGATATTAAAATATCTGAAAGTTTTATATTAGCAAAATTATAACTTTGTAATCTGAATATTTTCCTTGGTGCCCTAACTTCTGAGTTAATTACAGTTACATGTTTAAGTAGTTTAATCACGTAATATTAATTACAGAGAATTTGATTTATGATTCATCTTCAGTTTAATGATGCCAAAGACACAAAACACTTGTCACTGACAAAGAAAACACCATGAAAGCACTAAAGGGTCTTGTGTTACCACCTTATTAATAGGCAGTGTACAGTAGGATGCATTGATCTGTTGATTGACTGGTGTAGGACTGTAGAGCAGCTGTTCCCAACCCTTTTAGGTTACTGTACCACCAACTGAATTTTGTTTTGATCGGAGTACCCCTGAAGTACCCCCTCATTTTTATTTATCAGTAGGCCTATGATCTCAGGCTTCTCAAGTTCCCCCAGGGTCCTAGTACCTCTGGTTGGGAACCACTGCTGTAGAATAATACATTTTCCTCTGGTGTGGATGCTCACCAATGTGTTAGTTATGAAACCTATAGTTGATCGTTATCCTTTTATAGTTATTGGCTTGGTGGCAGGCCCTTAACTCTGACACATCTACTTGTAGGTACGTCCAACTAACGTTAGCCAACTTGATTGAAAAAAATATATAAAATGACACTTGTTTACTTGACCTACTATGAGCTACTTAAGTCAAATCCATCACTTCCGTTGTTTGGCTGTGCCCATAGCAACGTATTAAGACAATTTGGTGGACAGTAAGTGTTAATTTGACAGCTCTCTGTGCTGCAGCATGACAGCTCTCTGCGTCGAAACTGACCCCCCCCCCCATACATTAAATTATGTGCTGTGGAATGTGTCCCATTTTGTGTATGTTGGCATGTTCTACTGACGTTATCTCTTGGGGTGGGCCATATTGCTTAAATCAGATCTCCGTTTATTTTTTTTTGCGTAACTGACGGACAATTTGCGTAATCTCGATTTTTAAAATGACAAAAATACATTTCTCTAAGCTTTGTTGTACAAGAGAAAGTTAAATACATTGAATTTCAAAAAGTCTGAAAAAGTCAAATGAATTCAGCCCTTGTGAAATTATTCCTCAGTTAAGCCTTCCACAACCATAAGGCCTGCTAATTATGTCATTATTTTATCTGAATAGTTGAACCTGCTTTCTTTGCAATAATTACTGATCTGTCTTTGAAAATGCTATTTTTGGTAAATTTTAACCAGAACCATGCATAATGCACATTCACTTCTCGTAGCAGGCACTATAGAAAATGAACACAGGTCTTATCAAACATCTCTCAAGCACAAGCCCACGTGCTAGTGATTAGGCAGCTAATGTTTTTATTTCAAGTTTAGCCAACTTGGATCTATTTGCTAACAAGGCAGAACAGTTGACTTGTTATGAACACACCATTCTATCCATCTCCAACTGTTTGAGCAGCACGTTAGCCTGTCCACTTTGTTCCATTCTGTCCATCTCCAACTGTTTGAGCAGCACGTTAGCCTGTCCACTTTGTTCCATTCTGTCCATCTCCAACTGTTTGAGCAGCACGTTAGCCTGTCCACTTTGTTCCATTCTGTCCATCTCCAACTGTTTGAGCAGCACGTTAGCCTGTCCACTTTGTTCCATTCTATCCATCTCCAACTGTTTGAGCAGCACGTTAGCCTGTCCACTTTGTTCCCTTCTATCCATCTCCAACTGTTTGAGCAGCACGTTAGCCTGTCCACTTTGTTCCATTCTGTCCATCTCCAACTGTTTGAGCAGCACGTTAGCCTGTCCACTTTGTTCCATTCTGTCCATCTCCAACTGTTTGAGCAGCACGTTAGCCTGTCTACTTTGTTAAGATGCCTACTTTATTTCTCAGAATGAGAACGAGTTGCCAATTCCTTTTTATATAATTGTGTTTTTATGCTTATTGCACACTTTGTATACTTTTTTTTTTTTTTAAAGACGAGACTAGTATACATCTTTGGCTAAAATGCTACTAGCGGCATGTGGGTCTGAAATGCCACGTGAGACAACCTGAGCATACATTTGCCATAATCAATGATAATTGATAGTCCCGTTTCAGTAGTGTCTGCTCTGCAGTTTGATGAGTTGAGACATCAAAAGGATATTGTTAGGAAAGTAAACTCCTATTGTCCATATGACTGATTCCAACAGAAATGGAACTTCAAATGCAAGTAGCGAGTTGAAACCACTTGTCAGAGGAAGGAGTGATATGTCGTTGTTGTGTGTGTGTGAGACAGCCGGAGGGGCTTGGCAAAAAAAAATACTTCTATTGCGATACAGGCATTTGGAATATCGCTCACAAACATATATACATTGGAATTAATCAAATGAATTTGATATTGCCCAGCCCTAGTTTTCTGTCATGCTGACTGCCTGCCACCCTGCCATGGCAGATGAGGGATTAGTCATGGCATATGTGCCTGCTGTCTTTGTTTACATTGGCAGTGTTGTTATTGGTGACTTTGGGACATGGTGCAGGCTGTGCAGCAAGAGTGTATGTTCTGAGCATTTTGGTTACCAAGGTGGAAACAAAGTTCTTAATTAAAATTCTTAATTAACTCTGTATAGTACGCACACACTTTTCAGTTGTGTATTTGACCAAATGAAGCGACTGACTACACATTTGTCAACTCTTATATATTGCCCCCCCCCCCCCCCCCCCCCCTTACACATCTGTTGGCTTTTATATTTTGCCCCCCCCCCCCCCCCCCCCCCCCCCCACAAATCTACTTATTTTGTGGGAACAGGCAAAGATGTCCCCTACTCAGATAAAAAAAAGCCATAACATTTTGTCTGGTCAAGCAGGGATTTGAACTTGAATTTTGAGCAATAATTTTACTTTGCGTTTCAAATTCTATGAAGGACCTCCCCAGCTTTAAGACCATGTGGGTTTATAAAGAAGTTGTCTCAAGTGAACAGGCTCACCTGGAATGTGTACTTCTGTTGACAGTGTATTTTTTGGGTTTACTTTTTTTCTATATGTAGTTTGTTGCATGCAGTGAGAACTATTGAATTGAAAATGACATCTCTCTCCCTCAGACTGTGCTCCGGCGGAGCAGGAGAAGCTGTTTGTGCAGAAGCTGCGCCAGTGCTGCGTGCTTTTTGACTTCCTGTCAGACCCACTAAGTGACCTGAAATGGAAGGAAGTGAAGCGGGCGGCGCTGAGCGAGATGGTGGAGTACATCACGCACAACAGGAACGTCATCACAGAGCCCATCTACCCAGAGGTGGTGCACGTGGTGAGTGTCAGTAGACTGACTGGAGGAGAGGAGACACCCCTAAGGCCAGCTCGGGCGGGGTGTCTCTATGGCTGGGTAGGGCTGGTGCTATGATCATCTCTGCTACTGCCCAGAATGTGCTACTTTCTGACAGTCTGAGCTGTCCATCAGAATGTGCTACTATTGTGTCCCTACTGTTCAGAATTGAATACAAAGGGTAGTGTAGCACGTGTTTCAATATTACCCAATGTGCAACCATAATCTCTAATCTCTATTGTGGGTAGCGCATTGAGTGGGTAGGACAAACAACCTTCTGACAATCTGACCTACTGTTCAGGATGTGCTACCCCCAATTATTGAAAGCAATGACATCCAGAAAGAGGCGACGCGAGAGGTTTTACTCCGCCCCAAAATCTGTCCATGAAATTACGAATGTAGGAATTTTTAGAGGTCAATGAGTGTTGAATTTGGTCAACAAAAAAATGCCATCGCTAAACTCCTACATGAGGCTTATTGGATGAGTTAAGCCACTGCTTATAAGTTAAGTATAACAATGAGAAATCTAACATGTCAAATATCAAGCTCGGGACTCCATGCTTTTGGATTTCTGACTTGCTAGCTTGATGCCAAGATCAAGCTTCTTGGTCACAGCAGAGACA
Source organism: Salvelinus fontinalis (assembly GCF_029448725.1). NCBI lineage: Eukaryota > Metazoa > Chordata > Actinopteri > Salmoniformes > Salmonidae > Salvelinus > Salvelinus fontinalis. The sequence continues at coordinate 6,630,158 of NC_074679.1, forward strand.
TTCAATCCCATCCTGGATCAACATCCCTGTTGCCTAAATTGTTTTGTGCATCATCAAATTAAATACAATAAAGTATGTGTATACAGTTGAAGTCGGACGTTTACATACACCTTAGCAAACTACGTTTAAACTCAGTTTTTCACAATTCCTGACGTTTAATCCTAGTAAAAATTCCCTGTTTTAGGTCAATTAGGATCACCACTTTATTTTAATAATGTGAAATGTCAGAATAATAGTATAGGGAATGATTTATTTCAGCTTTTATTTCTTTCATCACATTCCCAGTGGGTCAGAAGTTTACATACTTATTGAGTGTATTTGGTAACATTGCCTTTTAAATTGTTTAACTTGGATCAAACGTTTTGAGTAGCCTTCCACAAGCTTCCCACAATAAGTTGGGTGAATTTTGGCCCATTCCTCCTGACAGAGCTGGTGTAACTGAGTCACGTTTGTAGGCCTCCATGCTCGCATACGCTTTTTCAGTTCTGCCCACACATTTTCAATGGGATTGAGGTCAGGGCTTTGTGATGGCCACTCCAATACCTTGACTTTGTTGTCCTTAAGCCATTTTTCCACAACTTTGGAAGTATGCTTGGGTTCATTGTCCATTTGGAAGACCCGATTGCGACCAAGCTTTAACTTCTTGACTGATGTCTTGAGATGTTGCTTCAATATATCCACAAAATTTTCCAACCTCATTATGCCATCTATTTTGTGAAGTGCACCAGTCCCTCCTGCAGCAAAGCACCCCCACAGCATGATGCTGCCACCCCCGTGCTTCACGGTTGGGATGGTGTTCTTCGGCTTGCAAGCCTCCCCCCTTTTCCTCCAAACATAGCGATGCTCATTATGGCCAAACAGTTCTATTTTTGTTTCATCAGACCAGAGGACATTTCTCCAAGAAGTTCGATCTTTGTCCCCATGTGCAGTTGCAAACCGTATTCTTCCATTTTTATGGTAGTTTTGGAGCAGTGGCTTCTTCCTTGCTGAGCGGCCTTTCAGGTTATGTCGATATAGGACTCGTTTTACTGTGGATATAGATACATTTGTACCCGTTTCCTCCAGCATCTTCACAAGGTCCTTTGCTGTTCTGGGATTGATTTGTACTTTTCGCACACAAGTACGTTCATCTCTAGGAGACAGAACGTGTCTCCTTCCAGAGTGTTATGACGGCTGCATGGTCCCATGGTGTTTATACTTGCGTACTATTGTTTGTACAGATGGACGTGGTATCTTCAGGCGGTTGGAAATTGCTCCCAAGGATGAACCAGACTTGTGGAGGTCTACACTTTTTTTCTGAGGTCTTGGCTGATTTCTTTTGATTTTCCTGTGATGTCAAGCAAAGAGGCACTGAGTTTGAAGATAGGCCTTGAAATACATCCACAGGTACACCTCCAATTGACTCAAATGATGTCAATTAGCCTATCAGAAGCTTCTAAAGCCATGACATCATTTTCTGGAATTTTCCAAGCTGTTTAATGGCACAGTCAACTTAGTGTATGTAAACTTCTGACCCACTGGAATTGTGATAAAGTGAGTTATAAGTGAAAAAATCTGTCTGTAAACAATTGTTGGGAAAATTATGTGCCATGCACAAAGTAGATGTCCTAACCGACTTGCCAAAACTACAGTTTGTTAACAAGAAATGTGTGGAGTGGTTGAAAAATGAGTTTTAATGACTCCAACCTAAGTGTATGTCAGCTACCGACTTCAACTGTATGTGTTTTTACCCCGGTATGGTACAGAAACGGTATAACAGTATCAACATCTGGATACTGCTCAACCCTACTGCCCATGCTTTCACAGATGCTATAATGGTACAGATACAAAGATAAGTCCCCTATCTCTATGGCCTGTTGTTCACTTGTGTATCTGCCCCCTCATTCGCTAGAATGGTCACACCTGATCTCGCCTTCCATCTTTGAGGACATGTATTTCCATTAGTCAAGTGACTGCTCGAACATCTTGTCAATATAATAGACCATCTTTGGCAATGAGGAAAGTTGGAATTGACTTCCAGAATTGACATGAACCCTGGTTACTGCTCAATAGGAAGTAGCTATTGATGTCAAAGCTATGAAAAAAATTAAATAAATTAGAATTGAAATATGGAGCGCGAAGCAATACTCTGCATGCGTGCCACCCAGTTAAGTTAGCCCATCGTGGTTTTAAATGTGAAGTGTCATTATGGCTCGGCGTAATGCTTTCATGGATAAGTGTAAATGCAGCAAACCTTTTCATGTGTCAAAACCTTCCTTTTAGTCCTGATTTAAAAATATATAATATATTAATTTCATAATTCTTTGCCCGAATGCCAAATCTCCAACTCTAGTCTTCCTTGTCTGTCTGACGTCAACACCCAAGTCCAGTCTGAAATGTTTCTCTAGAATAGATCTAAGCTTCCATATGTAGCTGGGCAGCTAATGAGAGTTATTATAATAATTTGACAGTGAATTAAAAAAACGTCCCTCTTTTGAATGAATGGATCTTCAAATCCAGAGAACTCTTAAATATCTTCAAAAGGCAGTTCATTATTTGAATTACATACAGACAAGATGACATATTAAAATGTGAAACACATCTCTCTCTTTTTTTCCAAAGCTAAATCTGGGTTTGAACATAGCGTACCTAGCTATCAGCCCAACAGAAATAGCAGTGTTCTATTCCTCAGGCCAACTGCACTGTCTCATGATCTGTCTTTACTGGCAGAAGCAGTTATAGCACCCCCCAGTCAGTCAGTTATAGCACCCTACAGTCAGTCAGTTGATGTTCAGAGACAATTGGTAACCCACTTGGGTCAAAGGAAAGAACGGTGCCAAGTGGATACTAACTAGGGACGTGTTTTGAATACTTCAGACATTCCCCCCCCCCTCTTCCCTTCCTTGTTCCCTTGAGGTAAACACAGGTCTAGAAGTGATTTTAGATGGGATAACGTGCTCTTGTCTATCACTTTCACTAATTCAGCTCTGTGACTAGTTTAGGGCTATGCAACTGGCTGTCCGCAGGCCAAATCCAGCCCGTTTTTATTGATTTAGACTGGCCCTTTGATCAATTCTGAACATTAAAAAATATCTCATCCAAACTCTGACTTTCAGTGTCGAAATGACCAGTACTATAGTGGGTTGTCTGTGTTTTAGCGGCCTTTGTTGCATGTTGACTATTTTCTTTATTTTGAATTTGGCTCTATCGTTTTGAATGGTTTAAGCTACAAAATACTTCTGAAAGATTCGACTCTAAGGAACACGTACGTGCCTTTTTTGTTTCCCCCTCTGACGCTCACAAGGACTTGTTTGAAGGGAGTGAGACAAACAATGCACCAAATGACAGTGGGAAATTAATTCAAAGCATACTTCCTTCAGACTGAAATTTGGCATTACCTGATTTGACATATTTTTGTTATTTATTGAGATGCTTAGTTATTTTTTTTTTTAGATTACCTAAAGTTTTAGGAAGCTTTTATTAGTTGAAATAAAAAAAAATAACAATGGTTGCTTCTTTTCCTTTTCAATTATCATCTAATTGTTGGGTTGCGACTCTGTCTTTCTAAATTACTTTTAGCAACGTTTAAGAGAACTCCTTTATTTGGTGTCGCTTTAAAAAAAAATGTTTTTATACATTTCTTCAGAATAAACACGTAGCACATGTTTTACAAATATATATATATATTTGTATATATATATATATTTTTACATCTGGCCCCAGTAAGAATATAGTTGAATAGCCCTGGTTTAAGGTATGACGGAAAGGTCAAGTATGTGTCCTTGTCAATTCTGTTACATTCAATGTAAAACAACAGCCACTGAAGCAATTTGACTCCATACTGGCCTTCATCACTGTGGTCTACTGACTCTGAATATACTCCCCCCCCCCCCCCCCCCCCCCCCTCCTTAGTTTGCGGTGAACATGTTCCGAACGTTGCCTCCGTCGTCCAACCCCACAGGAGCAGAGTTCGACCCCGAGGAGGACGAGCCTACGCTTGAGGCTGCATGGCCACATCTCCAGGTACCTAGAGATATTTACTAACCCAGCTCACATGGCCTGGGTCGTGTTAATTACGCACCAAAATGAAGAAAACAGACTTAAACCGGAAGGAACTACATGGACTTTTACCCGGCAAATTTGTTTTCAGTTGCATGCCCTAATGAACACACGACCCTGCTGTTTGAGTAAGAATGAAGTGTTGCAGACCTTACATTCTCTCAAGTACAGTGCTGTATAATTAAAGTATCTAATCAGCATAAACAGTCATTGGACCTTCCTTACCTCTCGGCTTGGACAAAAAGAGCACGTCTGTTTTTATTATCTATCATTGTGATAGGATGTTATATACAGATATTTCCCACCAAATTACTGACGCTGTTATGTGATCTAATGAAAATTAGGTTGTCTAATTATGTGATCTAATGAAACATATTTTAGATTTTTACCAAGCGTTTTTGTAAGGAAGGGCACTTGCTATGCATTCTGCAAATTATGCATTTTAAAAATGTTTTCTTTCCAGCTCGTCTACGAATTTTTCCTTCGGTTTTTAGAATCTCCTGACTTTCAACCGAACATAGCAAAGAAGTACATCGACCAGAAGTTTGTGATGCAGGTAAGAGCTGAAAGAAACATAGATTATGCATTTTAAATTGTCCAAATGGACAAGTAAAACAAAATCACTCAAATGACAATATCAAACAATTAGGCTACTCCGATCAGAATTGGATCAGTGTCTTCCTGATGCGATCTTTTGCTCAGTGTCCTCCCAATCTCTGCAGAGTGCATCGGAGTGAAATTAATATTGACCTACATTGACTGGCACGAATGGTCTTCTAATCATGCAGTCGTGAGATGTGTTTTTGAGACAGTGAGCCTAGCTGTGTTTGCACATTTGTTGATAATAATTACTAGTGTGGGGTCCTCCCGGGTGGCGCAGCGGTATAAGGCACTGTATCGCAGTGCTTGAGGCATCACTACAGACCTGGGTTCGATCCCAGGCTGTGTCACAACCGGCTGTAACCGGGAGTCCCATAGGGCGGCGCACAATTGGCCCGGCATCGTCCGGATTAGGGGAGGGTTTGGCAGGTGGGGCTTTACTTTGCTCATCATGCTCTAGTGACTCCATGTGGCGGGCCGGGTGCCTGCAGGCTGATTTCGGTCGTCTGTTGAATAGTGTCTCCTTCGACACATTGGTGCTTCCAGGTTAGGCAGGCAGGTGTTAAGGAGCGCGGTTTGGCGGGTCATGTTTCGGAGACAAGATGTGGCAAGGAGACAAGATGGTAATTGGATCGCAATTGGATATCACGAAATTGGGAGAAAAAGCGGGGTAAAATTTAAAAAATCCCAGTTATAGCAATGAAAATCCTAGAAAAGTAATGGTGTGCATCACCTGTGTGTGGGCTGTTGCTAGAGGGGAGGGAGACATTTGCGCAGCAGGTAAAATAAAGATATACAACAGACTTAACTACATGGCCAATTCAAAATATATTGTGTAGTTTAGCTAGTTAACTATTTAGCTATTAGCATGTATTCATTTTATGTCCAATGTCCTAAAATAACTTTCCACCGGCACTCATGTAGAACCGCAAATGCCCGACACCCAGTTGGTACAGGTGCTCATGTGGAACCGCAAATCCTGAATACTCCAATTGTAAAACCTTCAAGCGCTCAAAATTGGCCAGGATTCGTCTCCTAACCTATACTGACCATGTAATTCTGACAAAGTTACTAATTGACAAGTAACTCCTATGACCTATGCTGTCAAGATTTCCCCTGAATATTTTAACCTTTACAAATGGATAAACATCTTTGTTAGCTACCTCGTCCTACGTAGTCTTTTGATCCCTGGTTCTTTGAATGAGGGAATTATTTTATGAAGACAAAGTATTTGGTTGTAGTTGTAATATTGCAGGGAGACCAACCCTCCTCCTGGAGTGTCCAGGAGAGCTACGGAGTGTCCAGGAGAGCTACGGAGTGTCCAGGCTTTTGCTCCAGACCTGCTCTACCATGGCTCATTTTGTTTAAAAAAAACATCAGCTGCTCAACAGGACCTTGATAAGCTAACTCTTGTGTTTTGAGCAGGGTTGGATCAAAGGCCTGCACGCCCAGTAGCTCTCCAGGTGTGGGGTGGGGGGGTTGGCAGACCACGTGTTTTATACTTTAGCCCATCAGTGCAATATTTAACTTTGGGGAGGGTTAGGTGCCTTGCGCATGGCACAACGGCAAGAGATGCACGACATGGGATCAGAGACCAGCAGTCTTCCAATGTCAACACCAGTGATACTAATGAAGGATATTTTTATTCAAGCGTTTCCTTGCATCATACAACACAATTTTCAGTCACATTTTTTTGGCACATGGTGTTACAAACCATTTTATTTACTAAAGAAATCTTTCCTTAAAAAAAAAAAGTGAAATGTTAAGCACTGGAGGGATGTCATGTGTCCACAGCTTTTAGACCTGTTTGACAGTGAAGACCCACGGGAGAGGGACTTCCTCAAAACTACTCTCCACAGGATATATGGGAAGTTCCTGGGACTACGGGCCTACATCAGAAAACACATCAATAATATATTTTATAGGTGAGTTTAATCTTAGCCGCTTTTGTTTTTAGGTCAGATATTTTAACACATCAAATCGATTGCTAAAGATTCAGTGGGGACAACGCGGTTGTTTTTTTTAGTTTCAAACCACTAAGAAATGGATGTTTGTTTGTGTAACTAAAATGTAATGTCTCTGTTTTTGACAGGTTTATCTATGAGACTGAGCACCATAATGGAATAGCAGAATTACTGGAGATACTTGGAAGGTACACCTTAAGCTCTAACTCGGCGTGTATTGCAGTACAGTTAGTTTATTTTGGACTTTTATCCAGTCTCATAATGTCTTCTGGACTGCAGATAGGATCTCTAACCATTGCTCTGCTGCTGTTTTATCCTTTTATCTGTTTCATAGTCATTACTATTTTGAGTTCAGTTGAAATGATTTAGATTAGAATCATTCTAATTGTAATTTGTTTCTCTCTTTCATAGTATAATCAATGGGTTTGCCTTACCACTAAAAGAGGAGCACAAGATATTCCTTTTAAAGGTCCTGTTGCCTTTGCACAAAGTCAAATCACTTAGTGTCTACCATCCGCAGGTAAGCCCTTGTGTCTGTCTAGGGTCTGGGTCGTGTTCATTGGGTACAAAATGGAAGAAAACAGACTGAAACGGGGCGGAGGGACTTCCTTGTCCAATAAGAAACGTGTGTTTTCGTTTTCCGTTGACAGATTTGATTTAATATTTTTTTCATCTCCAATGGCGACAGCTAGTCTTACTGGGGTCCGACCATAACGAAAAGGACATTACAAAATACTTTAGAATTGAACATGTAGTGTGTGTGGACATTTTAAAACGTTTTCCATTGTGTGACCCTAATGAACACGACACAGCTCTGATTGTTCTATCAGCCATGCTGCCCTGGGCTCTGTTCAAGAGGGTGCGACGTTACAGAATGTTCACACAGAAGTACAGTGTGTACAACAGACATGATTCTCTGCCATCAATAATAGGGAGCTGTTTCAGCTCTATTTAATCCCTTTCTATCTGCCACATTCTGATTGTTCTGCCCCTTTTGCCCTACTGAATGCACACTATGGAAATGACTGATATTAGGTGTAGGTCAGGCAGTGGGGCTTGTTTCCAATGGGGCCTGGCCTGGCTGCTACAAGCTAGCTGGAATCAGATATCTGCTATTCACAAGCCAGAATTACTATGAAGACAACGGTCCTTGTCAGGGGCCTCTCTCTTTCTGGGCCAGCCTCTTGCTCGCACTGTTTCTCTCGGTGTCTGCCGGACTGTTTCACTAGATAGATTGATCGATATATATATATATAGTGAAACTGCTGTGCTATACATTGCTCTATGGACCATAGCATAATATCTACATTACAGCTCGATCAACTGTGTTAGAGCTAGCCTAATGCAAAATGAGAACACCTCACAAAAAGTCAGTTTGTTACATTGCAGTTATACTGCTAGTATTACGGAGTCCAACGTATTACAGTTACTGCAACTTCATGACTGCAATTATTTGTTAGTGACTATTGTCGTTGAGAATGTCAACACAATTAGGCTGACAGGACCAGCCAGCGTCACCAGTAATTGTGTCCTATCGTTGTGAATGTCAACACAATTAGACTGATTTTAGGATCAGCCAGTAATTGTGTCCCATTGTCTTTTTCTCCCCCCTAGTTGGCATACTGTGTGGTGCAGTTTCTAGAGAAGGACAGCACTCTCACTGAACCAGTAAGTTGTGAAATTTCTGCTCACAAGTAAGGTGTATTGATTACCCCTTCAGTGACGTTGTATTCCCTCTTCTCAGAAGGTTTTTTGTATTGTAATGCATATCGACCCATTGATCAAAACGGATCGGTTACACTTTATAATCCTACTACGACTGACGCTCATCAGATGTGGCAGGGCTTACAAACTATTACGGATTACAAAGGGAAACCGAGCTGCCCGGTGACCAGATGGGCAAAAAAAAAAAAAATGATGCTCTCTTCGAGGCAAGCAACACTGAAGCGTGCATGAGAGCACCAGCTGTTCCAGACGGCTGTGTGATCACGCTCTCCGTAGCCGATTTGAGCAAGATCTTTTAAACAGGTCAACATTCACAAGGCCGCGGGGCCAGACGGATTCCCAGGACGCCTACTCCGAGCATCACGCGGACCAACTGGCACTGACATTTTCAATCTCCCTGACCGAGTCTGTAATACCAACATGTTTCAAGCAGACCACCATAGTCCCTGTGCCCAAGAACGCGATGGTAACCTGCCTCGCTGAGCGGCCTTACAGGTTATGTCGATATAGGAGTCATTTTACTGTGGATATAGATATGTTTTTACCAGTTTCCTCCAGCATCTTCACAAGGTCCTTTGCTGTTGTTCTGGAATTGATTTGTACTTTTCGCACACAATTATGTTCATCTCTAGGAGACAGAATGCGTCTCCTTCCTGAGCGGTAGGACGGCTGCATGGTCCCATGGTGTTTATACTTGCGTACTACCGTTTGTACAGATGAATGTGGTATCTTCAGGCGTTTGGAAATTGCTCCCAAGGATGAACCAGACTTGTGGAGGTCTACACTTTTTTTTCTGAGGTCTTGGCTGATTTCTATTGATTTTCCCATGATGTCAAGCAAAGAGACACTGAGTTTGAAGGTAGACCTTGAAATACATCCACAGGTACACCTCCAATTGACTCAAATTATGTCAATTAGCCTATCAGAAGCTTCTAAAGCCATGACATCATTTTCTGGAATTTTCCAAGCTGTTTATAGGCACTAAACTTCTGACCCACTGGAATTTAGAGAAAAAATCTGTCTGTAAACAATTGTTGGGAAAGTTATGTGCCATGCACAAAGTAGATGTCCTAACCGACTTGCCAAAACTATAGTTTATCAAGAAATTTGTGGAGTGGTTGAAAAACGAGTTTTAATGACTCCACCCTAAGTATATGTAACCTTCCGACTTCAACTGTATGTGAGATTGCTGTTCATTGACTACAGCTCAGTGTTCACCACCGTAGTGCCTACAAAGCTCATCTCTAAGCTAAGGACCCTGGGACTAAACACCTCCCTCTGCAACTGAATACTGGACTTTCATCCGGCCGGCCGCCGGTGGTAAGGGTAGGTAACAACACATCCACAATGCTGACCCTCAACACAGGGGCCCCTCAGGGGTGCATGCTTAGGCCCCTCCTGTACTCCCTGTTCACCCACGACTGCACGGCCACGCACGACTCCAACACCATCATTAAGTTCGCTGATGACACAACGGTGGTAGGCCTGATCACCGACAACGAGACAGACTATAGGGAGGTCAGAGACCTGGCAGTGTGGGTGCCAGGACAACAACCTCTCCTTAACGTGATCAAGACAAAGGAGATGATCGTGGACTACAGGAAAAGGAGGGCCGAACACGCCCCCATTCACATCGACGGTGCTGTAGTGGAGTGTGTCGAGAGCTTGGCGTCTACATCACCAACAAACTATCATGGTCCAAACTAGAGGTCGACTGAGTATGATTTTTCAACACCGATATCGATTATTGGATGACCAAAAAAAGCAGATTTTAAAATTGATTTAAAATAAACAATAAATATAATATATTTGTAATTATGACAATTACAACAATACTGAATGAACAATGAACACCTATCTAAACTTAATATAATAAATAAATAACAATTGATTTAGTCTCAAATAAATAATGAAACATGTTCAATTTGGTTTAAATAATGCAAAAACAGTGTTGAAGTAAAAGTGCAGTATGTGCCATGTAAAAAAAAAAAAAAGAAAAGCTAACGTTTAAGTTCCTTGCTCAGAACATGGGAACATATGAAAGCTGGTGGTTCTTTTTAACATGAGTCTTCAATATACCCAGTTAAGAAGATTTAGGTTGTTGTAGTTATAGGAATTATAGGACTATTTCTCTCTCCCATTTGTATTTCATATCTTTGACTATTGCATGTTCATATAGGCACTATAGTATTGCTTCCTAATTTTGGGAATTGGTAGGTTTGAAGTCATAAACAGTGCGGTGCTTCAAGCATTGCGAAGAGCAGGAATGTGCTGTTTGAGTGAATGCTTACGAGCATGCTGCTGCCTACCACCGCTCAGACTGCTCTATCAAATATCAAATCATAGGCCCAAACTGTTGCATATACCCTGATTCTGCTTGCATTGAACGCAAGAGAAGTGAAACAATTTCCCTAGTTAATATTGCCTGCAAAGTGAATTTCTTAACTAAATATGCAGGTAAAAAAATATATATACTTGTGTATTGATTTTAAGGAAGGCGTTGATGTTTATGGTTAGGTACATTGGTGCAACGACAGTGCTTTTTTCGCGAATGCGCTTGTTAAATCATCACCTGTTTGGCGAAGTAGGCTGTGATTCGATGATAAATGAACAGGCACCGCAATGATTATTTGCAACGCAGGACAAGCTAGTTAAACCAGTAAAATCATCAATGTGTAGTTAACTAGTGATTATGTGAAGAATTATTTTTTTTATATGATTCGGTCGACCTCTAGTCCAAACACGGCAAGACAGTTGTGAAGAGGGCACAACCCAACACCTATTCCCCCTCAGGAGACTCAAAAGATTTGTCATTGGTCCCCAGATCTGCAAAAGGTTCTACAGCTGCACTATCGAGAGCGCCCTGACTGGTTGCATCACCACCTGGTATGGCAACTGCTCAGCATCTGACCATAAGGTTCTATAGAGGGTAGTGCGTACGGCCCAGTATATCACTGGGGCCAAGCTTCCTGCCATCCTCCCCCTTTCTTTTTACTGCTGCTACTTGCTGTTTATCTAGGCATAGGCAATTTTACCCCTACGTTAATTTGTGGAATTTCTTTCCTTCTTAATGCGTTTGAGCCAAACAGTTGTGTTGTGACAAGGTAGGGGTGGTATACAGAAGATGGGGCTATTTGATGAAATACTATATTATGGCAAGAATGGCTCAAATAAGACAATTTAAATGACAGTCCATCATTACTTTCAGACATGAAGCTCAGTCAATCTGGAACATTTCAAGAACTTTGAAAAGTTCTTCAAGTGCAGTTGCAAAAACCATCAAGCACTATGATGAAACTGGCTCTCATGAGGACCGCCTCTGGAAAGGAAGACCCAGAGTTACCTCTGCTGCAGAGGATAAGTTCATTAGAGTTACCAGCCTCAGAAATTGCAGCCCAAATAAATGCTTCACAGAGTTCAAGTAACAGACACATCTCAACATCAACTGTTCAGAGGAGACTGTGAATCATGCCTTCATGGTGAAATTGCTGGAAAGAAACCACTACTAAAAGGACACCAATAAGAAGAACAGACTGCTTGGGCCAAGGAACACGAGCAATGGACATTAGACCGGTGGAAATCTGTCCTTTTGGTCTGATGTGTCTTTGAGACGCAGAGTAGGTGAACGGATGATCTCTGCATGTGTGGTTCCCACTGAAGCATAGAGGTGGTGGTGTGGGGATGCTTTGCTGGTGACATTGTCAGTGATTTATTTAGAATTCAAGGCACAACCAGCATGACTACCACAGCATTCTGCAGCGATATGCCATCCCAGCTGGTTTGCGCTTAGTGGGACTATCATTTGTTTTTCCACAGGACAATGCCCCAACACACCTCCGGGCTGTGTAAGGGCTATTTGTTCACGAAGGAAAGTGATGGAGTGCTGCATCAGATGATCTGGCCTCCACAATCACCTGACCTCAACCCAATTGAGATGGTTTGGGATGAGTTGGACTGCAGAGTGAAGGAAAAGCAGCCATCAAGTGCTCAGCATATGTGGGAACTCCTTCAAGACTGTTGGAAAAGCATTCCTCATGAAGCTGGTTGAGAGAATACCAAGAGTGTGCAAAGCTGTCAAGGCAAAGGGTGGCTTTGAAGAATCGCAAATATATTTAATTTTAACTTTTTTTGTTTACTATTTGATTCCATATGTGTTATTTCATAGTTTGTCTTAACTATTATTCTACAATGTATGAAATAGTCAAATTAAAGAAAAACCCTAGAATGAGTAGGTGTGCCCAAACATTTGACTGGTGCTGTACACGTACAAATTACCTCGACTAACCTGTACCCCCGTACATTGTCTTGGTACCGATACCTGCTGTATATAGCCTTGTTATTTACATTTTTTATTTAACTAGGCTAGTCAGTTGAGAACAAATCAAATCAAGTTTATTTTATATAGCCCTTCGTACATCAGCTAATATCTCGAAGTGCTGTACAGAAACCCAGCCTAAAACCCCAAACAGCAAGCAATGCAGGTGTAGAAGCACAGTGGCTAGGAAAAACTCCCTAGAAAGGCCAAAACCTAGGAAGAAACCTAGAGAGGAACCAGGCTATGAGGGGTGGCCAGTCCTCTTCTGGCTGTGCCGGGTGGAGATTATAACAGAACATGGCCAAGAACATGGCCAAGATCAAAATGTTCATAAATGACAAGCATGGTCAAATAATAATCAGGAATATATGTCAGTTGGCTTTTCATAGCTGATAATTAAGAGTTGAAAACAGCAGGTCTGGGACAGGTAGGGGTTCCATAACCGCAGGCAGAACAGTTGAAACTGGAACAGCAGGAAGGCCAGGTGGACTGGGGACAGCAAGGGGTCATCATGCCCGGTAGTCCTGATGTATGGTCCTGGGGCTCAGGTCCTCCGAGAGAGAGAAAGAAAGAGAGGAGAGAATTAGAGAGCCAAGATTTTCAAAATGTTCAACAAATTCATATTTACAATGACGGCCTACCCAGGCCAAAACCGGATGCCGCCGGGCCAATTGTGCGCTGCCCTATGGGACTCCCAATCACGACCGGATGTAATACAGGCTGGATTCGAACCAGGGACTGTAGTCATGTCTCTTGCACTAAGATGCAGTGCTTTAGACCGCTGCCCCACTCGGGAGCTTTTATTGTTACTTTTTAAAAAACTTTAGTCTATTTAGTAATTATTTTCTTAACTGTGTTAAGGGCTTAAGCATTTCACGGTAAGGTCTGCACTTATTGTATTTGGCGCATGTGACAAATAATTTATTAACTTTAATGAACATTAATGTGTGTAAATGCTCTTTGCATGTTAACATACACTATTTATAAAAAGTTCAATTTAAACTTAAAGTAATGTTTTTGCTTATTCATGAACATTATTGTGTGTGTTACTCACTGATCTGTTGGTCAATATCCACTCCGCTCCCTGCTCAATGTGTCTCCCAGGTGGTCATGGCCCTTCTGAAATACTGGCCCAAGACTCACTCCCCCAAAGAGGTGATGTTCCTTAACGAGCTGGAAGAGATTCTAGACGTCATCGAGCCGTCCGAGTTTGTCAAGGTCATGGAGCCACTGTTCAGGCAGCTGGCCAAGTGTGTGTCCAGCCCACACTTCCAGGTGACTGACCCCATGCCATGGGAACCCTGTTATTGGTGACCTTTTGACTTTTAGTCATTACGGTTATGTGGGAAAGTGAATTTGAGTAGTGAAATGTTTCTAGTTGGTTCCTAGAACTAAGTAGTCCATTTGAAACAAAGCAAGATCCAGGATGTAATGACCGTACTGCCTGGTTTGACCTTGTAGTGGAAACCAACATGAGGAGTTCTAGAGATATGTTGGAACAGTTATGTCTAGGCTTAATGGAAGGATGTTTCACCAATCAAGTGTGCTTCTCTATCTCTCTATATGGCGCCTCCTGCTGTCACCATTTTGAGTGAGCTGTCCTCACCGATGGTGCTGTGTGCTTTGGGTCATTGTGCAGGTAGCAGAGAGGGCTCTGTACTACTGGAACAACGAGTACATCATGAGTCTGATCAGCGACAACGCAGCCAAGATCCTACCCATCATGTTCCCGGCGCTCTACCGCAACTCCAAGACCCACTGGAACAAGTAAGTAGCCCCCTCCTCAAAAAGAGCCGTGTTCATTAGGCACCAAAAGAAAGAAGACAAACTAAGATTTGGGGGGGGATTACCTGGTCTAGTAAGACATTTTTCATTTTCCGTTGTGACCTAATAACAGTGACCCTGATCTGCCCTCATAGGCCACTCACTCCAATATCTCAGAACATGTGGTGTTAGCAAGACCTGGGTTTAAATACAATACTATAAACTTTTTAGCTGCTCTTGATTGAGTTTGCCTGGCTTTTTGGGAGTTTGCCTGGCTTTTTGGGAGTTTGCCTGGCTTTTTGGGAGTTTGCCTGGCTTTTTGGGAGCTTGCCTGGCTTTTTGGGAGCTTGCCTGGCTTTTTGGGAGCTTGCCTGGCTTTTTGGGAGCTTGCCTGGCTTTTTGGGAGCTTGCCTGGCGCAAAATAACCAATGGAACAGTGGCAAAAGTGCACAGCCATCTGGCACTGCAGGCAGGTTCAGTCAAACAGATTACCAATACAACTAATTTCATCCCATGTCCCTTGGAGGCATATTTAATTAACACATTTTTTTTATGATTTGAAAGTTCAACACCTTACCAAACTGTTATGTGGAATGAGACTTCTTTAACATTAAGCTGCTCTGAAAGTGCTAGTGTTGACTGCAGGGAGCTCAACAGTGGTTCAGACCTACTTTAGTCATTCACTGGAATCTAATTTTGGTTTGGGCTGGAGGACAGGGCTACCCTTTTAGACGTGACGGCAGACTGACTCACTGCTGTCTTTGCCTGTGTGTCTGTCTCTGTGCAGGACCATCCATGGCCTCATCTACAATGCTCTCAAGCTCTTCATGGAGATGAACCAGAAGCTCTTTGATGACTGCACACAGCAGTTCAGAGCAGAGAAAAACAAGTATGTCATTTGCTAATCCGAAATGAGAATATTGTGTATCTCAAATCTTGACTACAGATTGTAATTAAGACTAAAATATGATATACTAATGTGAATGATTTAATATTACATTTCAAATGTGCACCATATTCATTAAATATTCTCATTCTGATTAGCATGTATCAAATGTTGACTACATATTGTAATGGTAAATAGATTATGATACGCTAATCTGGAAGAAAATATTGTGTCTCAAGTTTAGACAGTATTGTAATGATTACTACA
This sequence comes from Salvelinus fontinalis, assembly GCF_029448725.1. Classification (NCBI taxonomy): domain Eukaryota; kingdom Metazoa; phylum Chordata; class Actinopteri; order Salmoniformes; family Salmonidae; genus Salvelinus; species Salvelinus fontinalis. The sequence continues at coordinate 6,645,717 of NC_074679.1, forward strand.
TATGAAATATTATCATTCAGATGTTCATATCTGAAGGACTATACATTGTAGTGACTGTAGAGGGGGGCTGAGGTTATGATTGTAGATGTTTGTTTCCTCCTATAGAGAGAAGGCCAAGTCAAAAGACCGGGAAGAGGCCTGGATCAAGATTGAGAACCTTGCCAAATCCAACCCACAGGTGTGTGTGTGTGTGTGTGTGTGTGTGAAGGACACACAGCAGTGTGTACATGCGTGTACCATCTAAAGAGCTGGTGTAGTTTCCTTTCTGTCTTCCCTCTGAGGACTGTTTGCTGTGCAGAGCATGACCAGTCTTTTCTATCAAAACATTTCCACATGCTCTGCATCACCCTTTCCTGGTTTAAGATCAGGAGGTTGATCAGGAGATGGGTTTGGTGCTGAATGATCTATTGGCATGCGATCTCCGTAGCCAACCCTGTACTAAGTCAAGTGAAATGCCAGGTGACTGAATGGTCTTCCTAAACTGCATTCCCATTTTTTATATTGCTTCATTTCTGGTCTCAGTAAATACAAACTAAGGTGGAAGTACCCACTGTGAACTACATTCCCAATGTTTTGTTTTATTATAGGTAGTCTTCTAGGGTGGATGTTGAACAGTCCTAGTATAAGGTAAAATCTCCTCTTAATGACCGTACTAACGATCAGTTGAATTAGTCTGCCTGAACCTCATCATTTTCTACTCTCACCAGATCACTAATAGAAGCCATGACTAAACCCTTCTGTTTATCTAAACTCGCTCTGATTCATTCTTCTTTGCATGCGACTTAAGTCTCTTTCTCCCATTTTTTTCTTTTTGTGTGTTCGTTTCCTGTTACATTAGTCTCTTATCCGTGTTGATTCCACTGGCCTCAACGGTCCAGTAGCATTGGAGTTTGATGGTCCATTAACCTATGAAGAAGTTCACAGGTTAAAAAAGACTGTAACGGAAGAAGTCGCTCAGGTAACTGTCCGTCTTCGGTCTGTCCGTCAGTGCTGATCTAGGATCAGGTCCCCCCCTGCACCTGTCATCTTAATCATTATGATCTACTCTGAGACATGTTATGACATTGGGCCCTGATCACTCTTTTCAAAATGGGCCCTGGACTGTTTCTCCTATAGTGGAGGGATGACTCATCAGACCATGGACTGAACACTGGAATCAACTACTTTTGTTATTGTCTGTTGTGTCTCTTCTACTCTCACCTTTCTTTCCTTCCATTCTGTCTCTCTTTCTGTTTAAATGTCATGAGGGTAGTCCTGGTAGCTAACATTTCACCAACTCTTTTCTCACTGTCCTGTTTGGTGCATGGCTGGCCTTAGTTCATTAGCATGAAGCATGGTGAGCGGTTTTCTGTCAATTGGTGATTGTTTCTAAACATGACTTTGTAATGTGAAAAAAGGAGTGGTACTTGTGGCAAAAACTTAGTAGACCATACCCAGGAGGATACTGTAGTTACAAGCAAAGCATTTTTATTCCATTGGACCAAACTCTCTTTAACACTCTCCCCTTCCCCTGTTGCAGTTACGAACGAGAGACCAGAGGAAAGACCGGCCTATGGTGCGGCGTAAGTCTGATCTCCCTCAGGACATCTACACCGCAAAAGCCTTGGAGACCCATCGCCGAGCCGACGTCATGATCACTACCCGCGATGGGCTCTAGGTCTGCCCCTTTCTCTCTAGTGTCCATTCCCATCTTCTCTCTTTCCTCTAGTGTCCAGTCCCCTCTTTCCTCTATTGTCAAGTCCCCTCTTCTCTCGACCCTCATCCACACAGCACATTCAGATTACTGGCCCAGTTTCCTCATCGTCGCCAGTACACAACCCCCCCCCCCCCCCTGGATTTCTGCTTTCTCAGGTGTTTCTTTCTGGGAGGGGTGGTGCCGCAACTTTCTTTTTTAGTCTTGCCAACAATTTTTTTTTGCTTAATCGTGCATAAAACAGTATCGGCTCATCCCTCCAGGTTCTTACTGTACGAATGAAAATGGGGGAAGTTCCGTTCCACTAGTGACATGACAAGCTCCTATGTTCCCCCATTGAGCGCAGTTGGTAGAATGCACAACAAACGTAGAGAGCAGAAACAGAATGGGGGAGGCTCCTCTCATTTCCTCTTATGTCATTTTCTGTCAAGGGGAAACAAAACTAACAACAGCCGTTGGGGGATGACTGTTGGATCGACGTTTTGTTCTCTAGTTAAATTTTTTAACTTTTGTTTAATCCCAGGGACATTTGCCAGTGCCAAGACCGTTTGTGTTCTTTCTGTGTCCGTGTTTTTCTGTGAGAGAAACCAGGATGACTATCTAGGTAGACAGCCTGCGTCGTTTGCCTTTGTTTTTTGGAGCCTCAGATGATTCAATTGTTGTTTTCATTAATAAGATGAAGAGCAACAGGACTTTCTGAAGTGACTGATCCATCTGTTCTGATGAAGTCACTTTATGACTAGGATGGAGGGAGGACGGGAGGTTCTCTGTGGACACTGGACTCTTTACACTCTACTCTTTGTGCCATGCACATTCTTTCGTTGGATTGATTTCCCTTCTGTTGAACTCCATTGGCAATATGTGAGCCAGATCACAATGAAATATTGACAGTTCAAACAATGGTACTTATTTCATACAGAGAAACACATTGGTGTTTGTTAGTCTGCACCCAGTTTGTCATATTCAAAAGCCCTTCTTAGACATGTCAGTCTCCGTAATTCATACATAATGCATGTCCCCAGTTCTTACTGCTATTGGGAAGCTTCATTTAACTCTCAATGGCCAGCTAGGAAGTGTTTGGTTTGACACAGTCCATCAAGACACCTGTAGCCACACACACTGTAATGCTACATTATGCAGAACATTCCAGAAACGTTCCAACTGAAATGACATTGACACTTTACCTGGGGGTGTCAGTTTGAGGAAGGCGAGGTGCAGAATTACTCCTCTCGATCACATAAGTTGTTATTTGGGATGCAGGGTGATGTTGTAGAACTGATTCTGCGCAGCCCGACTAATGAAGTCCATCTCAAACGCACATCTTGTCCTCAGATGCAGGCTTTTCAGAAGCCCTGGAGCTGCTTACTAGTCAAGCATCGTCCTCCATTCGTTCCAGAGGTACCCATGATATCCCATGCCCTGAAGCCCTCCCCCAGCGTTCTCACGTTTCCCCGTGTTGGTTGGTATTTACCAGTCCCCTCCTACCCAGAGGTACCCATGATATCCCATGCCCTGAAGCCCCCCCCCCCCCCCCCCCCCAGCATTCTCACGTTTCCCCGTGTTGGTATTTACCAGTCCTCTCCTACCAGAGGTACCCATGATATCCCATGCCCTGAAGGGCCCCCCCCCCCCCCCCCCGCGTTCTCACGTTTCCCCGTGTTGGTATTTACCAGTCCTCTCCTACCCAGAGGTACCCATGCCCTAAAGCCCCCCCCCCCAGCGTTCTCACGTTTCCCCGTGTTGGTATTTACCAGTCCTCTCCTACCAGAGGTACCCATGATATCCCATGCCCTGAAGGTCCCCCCCCCCCCAGCGTTCTCACGTTTCCCCGTGTTGGTATTTACCAGTCCTCTCCTACCCAGAGGTACCCATGATATCCCATGCCTTGAAGCCCCCCCCCCCCAGCGTTCTCACGTTTCCCCGTGTTGGTATTTACCAGTCCTCTCCTACCCAGAGGTACCCATGCCCTAAATCCCCCCCCCCCCCCCAGCGTTCTCACGTTTCCCCGTGTTGGTATTTACCAGTCCTCTCCTACCCAGAGGTACCCATGATATCCCATGCCCTGAAGCCACCCCCCCCCCCCCAGCGTTCTCACGTTTCCCCGTGTTGGTATTTACCAGTGCCCTCCTACCCAGATGTGCTTTGCTGTGGAGCTGAAAGGACTGTTACTTGTCTTGTGTGAAGTACTGAACAAATGGGGATCAGAGAGCCGTTTATCGAATGGAGGAATATTACAGGATGAGAACAGCAACACTGTTTGGATGACAACCATTTCATGTGACCGTTGAATGAGCATAGAAAGAGGTGATTTCAAACCTGAATCTCTCTTTGGATGACATCTGTAACCGTTAAGAATAAGTCTATTGAAAAAGCACTTCCTGAAACTTGATAGATGTGACATGTTTGTGTATCTTCAATGAAGCGCTCTTCAGTGTCCCGTTTTGTCTATATGTACAGTCTGTTCTGCTTTCTCAAGGTCAGGAAGCTGTCCAATTCCTGGACTGGACAAGGAAAGGACCCATAAGTAAGGATTTCAGTGTTAGTACACACCTGTTGTTTACGAAGCATGTGACGAATACAATTTGATTTGATTGGGGCCCCATTGTAAATGTTAGTCTTTCTCTGGTACCATTGTTTGAACTTGCAAATCTAGCACGTGTATCCAATCTGTAATGTCTTTTCTGTTTCTAGTCCCTGGCAACTGGTAGCCTGGATGCTAGTTTTAGCATTGTAGCTGCCAATGGAAAAGGCCAATGCTGAAAGACTGACATCCAGGCTTGGCTTGGTAACTGCATTATTAATAGTTAAATGCAAAAAGGTGTTCATTTAACTACCACGTATCTTTTGTCTTAGACGAATGGCACTCGCTGAAACAATTTGATTCCCCCCCCCCCCCCCAAAAAAAATAATCTTTGCTTTTATATAACAGTATCATTTGGAAAGATGTTTGATCAGTTAGCTTTTTATTTGTTGTTCAAACTGTTTTTTTGTGTGTTTTTTTTTAAAGACACATAAATTACTCGTATGGCAAGTTAGACAACAAATGTTTTGGATTGTTTTCTGGAATTCTTAGATGGAACATGTACTTTCCAGAATATAATAACTTGACAAGTGTCCTTTTGTCTGTGATCTGTACTCTGTACTATGTGGCTTCATTTAATATTGTACATATGATTTACTTTGTTTTATGTAGTGTTATATCTAGATTAATTTTGTACAAAATTGTCCTCTGTACAGAATAAAAATCAATAGCAATGACAAAGTCAATGTGGCACATACATTCTCTTTCCCCTGTAACTTTCTGCATTTATTATAAATAACACGTCTAATATTTTCTTTTGTTCCCTCTTCCAATTATCTGTGACCAGATTTCAGTCCGTAGCCTTTTGTGTGCTTTTATCACAATCTCAAGTGGTGTTCATCTGTAACAGAATGAATAAAGATAATATTTGAATTTTATATTTTCAACTATACATCAATTCTGGGAGGCATTTTACTTCACGGAAATCTCAAAACGCAGTCAGTTATTATACGTTTTGACAGTTTTAAAGTGTACATGATTTGATCTGAGGGAAAATGGATATGGCTAAAAATGATTTCTTCCTCATCACTTACTGTATATACACCCCTTTTGGGTGGTGGACCATTCTTGACACACACAGCCAGCAGTGTAGCCGTTCTTCATACAAACCGGTGCGCCTGGCATCTACTAACATACCCCGTTAAGGCATTTAAATCTTGCCCTTTCACCCTCTGAATGGCACATTTTTTCCCCCAACTTTTATTTAACCAGGTAAGCTAGTTGAGAACAAGTTCTCATTTACAACTGCGACCTGGCCAAGGTAAAGCAAAGCAGTGCGACACACAACAACAGAGAGTTGCATGGAATAAACAAGCGTACAGTCAATAACGCAATAGAAAAAAAATACATTTTATATACAGTGTGTGCAAATGGCATGAGGAGGTATGGCAATAAATTGGCCATGGTAGCAAAGTAATTACAATTTAGCAGATTAACACTGGAGTGGTAGATGAGCAGATAGTGTGTAAGTAGTGATATTTGTGTGCAAAAGAGCAGCAAAGTAAATAAAAAAAATAATATGGGGATGAGGTAGGTGGATGGACTATGTACAGCTGCAGCGATTGGTTAGCTGCTCAGTTGATGTTTAAAGTTAGTGAGGGAAATGTAAGGCTTCAGTGATCTTTAAAAAAAATATATATATTTGTTCGTCACTGGCAGCAGAGAACTGGAAGGAAAGGTGACCAGTGAGATATACCTACTGGAGCGCGTGCTACGGGTGGGTGTTACCGTGACCGTGACCAGTGAGATAAGGCGGAGCTTTACCTAGCATAGACTTGTAGATGACCTGAAGCCAGTGGGTCTGGCGACGAATATGTAGTGAGGGCCAGCCGACTAGAGCATACAGGTCGCAGTGGTGGGTGGTATAAGGCGCTTTGGTAACAAAATGGATGGCACTGTGATAGACTGCATCCAGTTTGCTGAGTAGAGTATTGGAAGCTATTTTGTAGATGAGGATCGGTAGGATAGTCAGTTTTACTAGGGTAAGTTGCGCGGCGTGAGTGAAGGAGGCTTTGTTGTGAAATAGAAAGCCGATTTTGGATTGGAGATGTTTGATATGAGTCTGGAAGGAGAGTTTACAGTGTAGCCAGACACCCAGGTATTTGTAGTTGTCCATGTATTCTAGGTCAAAACCGTCTAGAGTAGTGATGCTAGGCGGGTGCAGGCAGCGAACGGTTGAAAAGCATGCATTTGGTTTTGCTAGTGTTTAAAAGCAGTTGGAGGCCACGGAAGGAGTGTTGTATGGCATTGAAGCTCGTTTGGAGGGTAGTTAACACAGTGTCCAAAGAAGGGCCAGATGTATATAGAATGGTGTCATCTGCGTAGAGGTGGACCAGGGAATCACCCGCAGAAGAGCAACATCGTTGATATATACAGAGAAAAGAGTCAGCCTGAGAATTGAACCCTGTGATACCCCTATAGACTGCCAGAGGTCCGGACAACAGGCCCTCCTATTCAACACACTGAACTCTATCTGAGAAGTAGTTGGTGATCCAGGCAAGGCAGTCATTTGAGAATCCAAGGCTGTTGAGTCTACCGATAATAATACGGTGATTGACAGAGTCGAAAGCCTTGGCCAGGTCGATGAAGACGGCTGCACTGTACTGTCTTTTATCGATGTCGGTTATGATATCGATTAGTACCTTGAGCGTGGCTGAGGTGCACCCGTGACCAGCTCGGAAACCGTATTGCACAGTGGAGAAGGTATGGTGGGATTCGAAATGGTCAGTGATCTATTTATTAACTTGACTTTCAAAGACTTTAGAAAGGCAGGGCAGGATGGATATAGGTCTGTAACAGTTTGGGTCTAGGGTGTCACCCCGTTTGAAGAGGGGGATGACTGCGGCAGCTTTCCAATCTTTAGGGATTTCGGGAAGAAATGAGAGGTTGAACAGATTGGTAATAGGGGTTGCAACAATGGCGGCGGATCATTTTAGAAAGAGAGGGTCCAGATTATCTAGCCCAGCTGATTTGTACGGGTCCAGGTTTTGCAGCTCTTTCAGAACATCTGCGATCTGGATTTGGGTGAAGGAGAAGCTGGGGAGGCTCGGACAAGTAGCTGCGAGGTGTGCGGAGCTGTTGGCCGGGGTTGTGGTATCCAGGAGGAAAGCATGGCCAGCCGTAGACAGATACTCATTGAAATGTTCGATTATCATGGATTTATCGGTGGTGACCGTGTCGCCTAGCCTCAGTGCAGTGGGCAGCTGGGAGGAGGTGCTCTTGTTCTCCATGGACTTTAGTGTCCCAAAACTTTTTGGAGTTCGAGCTACAGGATGCAAATTTCTGTTTGAAAAAGCTAGCCTTTGCTTTCCTGACTGACTGTGTATTGGTTCCTGACTTCCCTGAACAGTTGCATATCGCGGGGACTTTTCGATGCTATTGCAGTCTGCCACAGAATGTTATTGTGCTGGTCAAGGGCAGTCAGGTCTGGAGTGAACCAAGGGCTATATCTGTTCTTAGTTCTACATTTTTTTGAAAGGGGCATGCTTATTTAAGATGGTGAGGAAATTACTTGTAAAGAACAACCAGGCATCCTCGACTGACGGGATGAGGTCAATATCCTTCCAGGATACCTGGGCCAGGCCTATTAGAAAGGCCTGCTCGCAGAAGTGTTTTAGGGAGCGTTTGACAGTGATGAGAGGTGGTCGTTTGACCGTGGACCCATAGTGGATGCAGGCAATGAGGCAGTGATCGCTGAGATCCTGATTGAAAACAGCAGAGGTGTATTTGGAGGGCAAGTTGGTCAGGATAATATCTATGCGTGTGCCCATGTTTGCGATTTTAGGGTTGTACCTGGTGGTTTCCTTGATAATTTGTGTGAGATTGAGGGCATCTATCTTAGATTGTAGGACTGCTGGGGTGTTAAGCATATCCCAGTTTAGGTCACCTAACAGAACGAACTCTGAAGATAGATGGGGGGAAATCAATTCACAATCCATGTCTCCTGTCTTATGGCCTCCCGGGTGGCGCAGTGGTCTAGGGCCAGAGTCTCTGGGTTCGCGCCCAGGCTGGGCTGGGTTCGCGCCCAGGCTTTGTCGCAGCCGGCCGCAACCGGGAGGTCCGTGGGGGCGACGCACAATTGGCATAGCGTCGTCCGGGTTAGGGAGGGTTTGGCCGGTAGGGATATCCTTGTCTCAGTATTTTTTTTATTTAAAAAAAAAAAATAATAATAAAATGTATGCACTCTACTGTAAGTCGCTCTGGATAAGAGCGTCTGCTAAATGACTAAAATGTAAATGTAAATGTCTCAAGGCTTAATCGTTTAACCAGTGTTGTCCCCTTCATCTACACTGATTTTTGAAGTGGATTTAACAAGTGACAGCTTTCACCTGGATTCACTTGGTCAGTCTGTCATGGAAAGGGCAGGTGTTCTAAATGTTTTTTTACACTCCGTGTAGAAGTCAATGTACAGCTAGCTGCCAAAATAAAGGAAATGCCAACAGTGTCATAATAGGGTGTTGGGCCACCACGAGCCAGAGCAGTTTCAATGTGCCTTGGCATAGATTCTACAAGTGTCTGGAACTCCATTGGAGGGATGCGACACAATTCTTTCATTAGAAATTCCGTATTTGTTGTTATGGTGATGGAGAACGGTCACAGGTGCTGCTCCTGAATCTCCCATAAGTGTTCAATTGGGTTGAGATCTGGTGACTGACACACACACCCTTTAAAACCCTTATGCTAATTTTGAGACCCCTCTCTTTAAGTCACATCTCTTCTAGCCATGGTAGACAAAATAATCGGCAACTGGGCATTTTTATACATGACCCTAAGTATGATGGGATGTTAATTGCTTAATTTAACTCAGGAATCACACCTGTGTGGAAGCACCTGCTTGTATTTGGAAAGTTTTCAGACCTTGACTTTTACTACATTTTGTTAAATTTTAGAATAAGGCTAACATTTTAGAATAAGGCTGTAATGTATTTTTATTTTTTTTAATCGCTCAATCTACACACACCACCCCATAATGACGAAGCAAAAATGGGTTCAGAATTTTTTGCAAATGTATAAAAATAAAAAAAACATTTAGGTAAAAATTCAGACCATTTACTCAGTACTTTGTTGAATAACCTTTTTGTTTGGGGAGTTTCTCCCATTCTTCTCTGCAGATCCTCTCAAGCTCTCAAGTTGGATGGGAAACGTCGCTGCACAGCTGTTTTCAGGTCTCCAGAGATGTTTGATCAAGTCCGGCCTCTGGCTGGGCCACTCAAGGACATTCGGAGACTTGTCCCGAAGCCACTCCTTTGTTGTACTGTATGTGTGCTTAGGTTCATTGTCCTGTTAGACTGGGGGCGAAGATTCACCATCCGAGGTCCTGAGCGCTCTGGAGCAGGTTTTCATCAAGGAGCTCTCTACTTAGTGTAACGGATGTGAAATGGCTAGCTAGTTAGCGGGTACGCGCTAGTAGCATTTCAATCAGTTACGTCACTTGCTCTGAGACATGAGGTAGGGTTGCCCCTTGCTCTGCAAGGGCCGCGGCTTTTGTGGAGCGATGAGTAACGACGCTTCGTGGGTGTCAGTTGTTGATGTGTGCAGAGGGTCCCTGGTTCGCGCCCGTGTCGGGGCGAGGGGACGACGTAAAGTTTATACTGTTACATTTGCTCCGTTCATCTTTCCCTCAAGCCTGACTAGTCTCTCAGTCCCTGCTGCTGAAAAACATCCCCACAGCATGATACTGCCACCACCATGCTTCACCTTAGGGATGGTGCCAGGTTTCCTCCAGACACCTTAGGGATGGTGCCATGTTTCCTCCAATCTTGGTTTAATCAGACCAGAGAATCTTGTTTCTCATGGTCAGAGTCCTTTTAGGTGCCTTTTGGCAAACCCCCGAGCGGGCTGTCATTCCTTTTACTGAGGTGTGGCATCTGTCTGGCCACTCTTACCATAAATGCCTGATTGGTGGAGTACTGTAGAGATGGTTGTCCTTCTGGAAGGTTCTCCCATCTCCACAGATGGACTCTGGAGGTCTGTCAGAGTGACCATTGGGATCTTGGTCACCTCCCTGACTAAGGCCCCCGATTGCTCAGTTTGGCTGGGCGGCCAGCTCGAGGAAGAGTCTTGGTGCTTCCAAGCTTCTTCCATTTAAGAATGAAGAAGGCCACTGTGTTCTTGGGGACCTTCAATGCTGCAGAAATGTTTTGATACCCTTCCCCAGATCTGTGCCTCGACACAATCCGATCTTAGAGGTCAATTCCTTCAACCTCATGGCTTGCTTTTCAATCTGACATGCACTGTCAACTGTGGGACCTTATTTAGACAGATGTGTGCCTTTCCAAATTATGTCCAATCAATTGAATTTGCCACAGGTGGACTCCCATCAAGTTGTAGAAACATTTCAAGGATGATCAATGGAAACAGGATGGACCTGAGCTCAATTTTGAGTCTCGTAGCAAAGGGTCTGAATACTTATGTAAATGAGGTATTCTGGTTTTAATATATTGGCAAAAATGTCTACAAACCTGCACCTCAATGTTAGGAAGGTGTACTTCATGTTCTGCACAGTGTATTATACAGTAGTCTGCAAAAAAGTTAGTGTTGCGGACAGCACCTTTCCTGTGACTGCCTTTATACAACTGACCATGATTTTCTTAAATCAAAGATTGTTTAGGTCAATTTGCATATACTGTCCGTAATACAAATGTAATGATTGTGTATTTGGGGTAGTATCCCTTTTGAGCTGAGCTTGCTACTGAAATTGACCTCTAAGAACTCATTGTAGGTAGCATCATTGACCACAAGAGGGCCCCGAAAACCTATTTGGTGTCTGACTGAATGACTTGTATTTTGCTTCAGGCATAAAATACAACTTAGTGTAATTTCTAATTTCTCAGGGTCATTTCTACTTTGCGGTGCCTTTTGGACCTCCTAACTTTTGTAAATGTATTCTATCAGAAAAAAGGACGTTTTAACTTTCAGAAAAACAAATTGGTCAAGCTCAGCCACTTATTATTTTTAGGTGCATTTTCCAACCTATTAGGTGCATAATCCTAACAGGGTGGATATTTTGAGCCTAAATTGTCCATAGCTCTGTGAGCAAGCAAGTTTGAGCTAGCATAATTGTGAACACTTGAACAGGATTTTAACTTCTCCATCAAACATTTTTAGATTTGGTAAAAAAAAAAAAATGTTTTTAAATATAATATAGCCTAACAGGGTTGTAGTTTACGAATAGGACATATTAACAACATGGAACATTGATCAAACTGAAATTCTGACACTTCCTGTGTCCTTGTAGGAAGAGGTTGTTTTCTTAAATGGAGATTTATAACAAGCTAACAGGGTGGAAAAGGGACATAGAAAACCTTAAATAAAATAAATACAATATCGGGGACACAGAAAATCTTAAATAAAATAAATACAATATCGGGGACACAGAATCTTAAATAAAATAAATACAATATCGGGGACACAGAAAATCTTTAATAAAATAAATACAATAATCATGAAAAAAAAACGTTATTGATGAGAGAGAATTTAACTAGGAAGTTGATTAATAACACCTGGGGACATGGCAAAAACGCCTACATCCACTGAAAGAAAGTGTGAAAAATGCGTAAAATTCCTCTTTCAAGATCCAAATGTTTGTTTTTAAGGCAAAGAACACTTCTATTTACTGACTATATTTAAAGCCTTTTGGAACCCCCATTTTACACTAAATAATAAGTTATATTTCCTGGGGACAGAAAAGGCACAGCATAATAGCAATGACTCACCTAACTGCCTGACCATGTAGTGGTTATGGACCCAAAGCCAACATCTAACTGCCAGGTCAGATTGAAAGGAAGGTGTTATATTTGGTAATTTAAAGTGCAAACTCCTCTACTAATGTACCTTGTCATTGTTATTCTATGCTCTAGACCAGCTCTACCAATTAGGAAACATAATTAGATGTGTGTTCCTAGATCATTTACATTGAATTATATTTTTATTCATATAAAATTAATAGTGCCTTCTTTAAGGAGTATAAACCTATTCAGGGCCCCAGGAGGACTACATAGCCAAAATGTTAGCATGTGAAAACGGTGCCAGGGAAACTAAACCAAAGAATGGATTGCTGTCATACCTTGTCACTAGACTCCTTTCTGGGTAAGGATACCAATGTGTCATTTGGAAATCTGGACCTATTTTCCCTTTAACACTTTTCAAAGTTTTATGTGAGAATCACAGCACCTACTTTGTCATACTGGACCTCAGGTTTGTTAGGTGAAGTTGGTGTACTTTTTTCCCTGTTTTATTTTTTAAAATGTTATTTACAATGACATGGTTTTTGTAGCTATAGCTCCTATATCATGAAATCTTTTTTTGCAGTATTTAATTTCTTGGACACGACATATCAGATCCAACCATACACAAACTAGTGCTTCACCGGCACAGGAAGAGCCAAGCTATCAGCAGGAAAAGCAGTTTCTTGGAAACACATTTTCCACTACGCCCACTTGCACTGTGCCACACCAGGCCAAATAGGATACTTCATAATTGCTCTGCATTTTCTGGATTTGGATTTGACACCAGTCTGCATCCACATGCTTGATGGATTACATCCTATATCACTAGTAAGGACTTCGAATGAGAGTGTTTTTTTTAACTGGGCTGCAGCTTATCTATTTTCTCAGAGTATTAATTACTGCACATTTTTAAGGTCAAGTTTGAGCAATACAGTACCAGTCAAAAGTTTGGACCCACCTACTAATTCAAGGGTTTTTCTTTATTTTTTACTATTTTCTACATTTGAAGAATAATAGTGAAGACAAAAATTATTAAATAACACAGGGAATCATGTAGTAACCAAAATAAGTGTGAAACAAATCTAAATATATTTCAACATTTTTATTTCAGGAACTTTGAAAGTGTAGTCACAAAAAACAGTAAAAATAAAAACTCTTGATTTCAACTTTTGACTGGTACTGTGTGTGTGTATATATTTATGTAAAGGTGCATTTAAAGTGAGTCCCAACACACTTAAGAAAAGTGTTAAAGAAAAAGGAATATAATCATCAACAACGCTAAAATCAAAAGACAGATCAGATGACAAGATTGACGGGAGCAGCGTGGTACTACACTTTGGTTCTGGTGATCAGGTATTTGGCATGTGAAGGCCCCCCAAGATGGAAAAAAGCTTAGGGCTATTCAAGTTTACCAGGATCTTTACCAATGCTTTGAGAAACTAGTCAAAGATCATATCACCTCCACCCTACCTGACACCCTAGACCCACTCCAATTTGCGTACCGCCCCAATAGGTCCACAGACGACGCAATCACTCTACCCTAACCCACCTGGACAAGAGGAATACCTATGTAAGAATGCTGTTCATCGACTACAGCTCAGCATTTAACACCATAGTACCCTCCAAACTCGTCATTAAGCTCGAGACCCTGGGTATCGACCCCCCCCCTGTGCAACTGGGTCCTGGACTTTCTGACGGGACGCCCCCAGGTGGTGAGGGTAGGAAACAACCTATCCACCCCGCTGATCCTCAACACTGGGCCCCCACAAGGGTGCGTTCTCAGCCCTCTCCTGTACTCCCTGTTCACCCACGACTGTTCAACTCAATCATCAAGTTTGCACACGACACTACAGTGGTGGGCTTGATTACGAACAACGACGAGACAGACTACAGGGAGGAGGTGAGGGCCCTCGGAGTGTGGTGTCAGGAAAATAGCTTCATACTCAACGTCAACAAAACAGGAGATGATCATGGACTTCAGGAAACAGCAGAGGGAGCACCCCCTTATCCACATCGATGGGACAGTAGTGGAGAAGGTGGAAAGTTAAGTTCCTCGGTGTACACATCGCGGACAAACTGAAATGGTCCACCCACACATAGTGTGGTGAAGAAGGCGCAACAGCGCCTATTCAACCTCAGGAGGGTGAAGAAATTTGGCTTGTCACCAAAAACACACTTTTACAGATGCCAAATCGAGAGCATCCTGTCGGGCTGTATCACCGCCTGGTACAGCAACTGCTCCGCCCAAAACCGTATGGCTCTCCAGAGGGTAGTGAGGTCTGCACAACGCATCACCGGGGGCAAACTACCAGGACACCTACACCATCCGATGTCACAGGAAGGTCAAAAAGATCATCAAGGACAACAACCACCTGAGCCATGGCCTGTTCCCTCCGCTATCATCCAGAAGGCAAGGTCAGTACAGGTGCATCATAGCTGGGGCCGAGAGACTGAAAAACATCTAACTCAAGGCCATCAGACTGTTAAACAGCCATCACTAACATTGAGTGGCTGCTGCCAACATACTGACTCAAATCTCTAGCCACTTTAATAATTAAAAATTGTATGTAATACATGTATCACTAGTCACATTAAACAGTGCCACTTTTTATATAATGTTTACATACCCTACATTACTCATCTCATATGTATATACTATACCATCTACTGCATCTTGCCTATGCCGTTCGGCCATCGCTCATCCATATATTTATATGTACATATTCTTATTCAGTCCTTTACACTTGTGTGTAAAAGGTAGTTGTTGTGAAATTGTTAGATTACTTGTTAGATATTACTGCACGGAACTAGAAGCACAAGCATTTCGCTACACTCACATTAACATCTGCTAACCATGTGTATGTGACCAATCAAATTTAATTTGATTTGATCCCATTCGGGCTATGCCATGACCGAGCAACATTCCAACCGCTAATGCAACGCTGTCTAGGGTTGCTGAGCACGTCAATAAATCTCTATTGATATAAAGTGAGCTCCGAAAGTCTTGGGACAGTAACACATTTGTTACTGTCACATTGTTGTTTTGGCTCTGTACTCCGGCACTTTTGATTTGAAATGATACAACGACTTTGAGGTTAAAGTGCAGACTGTCAGCTTTCATTTGAGGGTGAACTGTTTAGAAATTACAGCACTTTTTGTACATCGTCCCCCCATTTTAGGAGACCAAAAGTTTTTTGACAAATTCACTTACACTACATGTGTGTTAAAGTAGTACAAAATCTTGTATTTTGTCCCATTGTATGCAATGACTACATCAACGTTGTGATTTGTCACGGCCCCTCTGCATTGCAGGGGCGGTTCCTCCTGCAGGCAGAGGAGGGTCGTTAGTGATTGGAGCCACCTGGGCTCAGGGTATTTAAACTGCTCCACTAATCATTTCTCTCTCTCTCTCTCTCTCTGCTCCTCCAGGTATGATCCTGTTTTGTTTGTTCCTTTGTAGTTTTGCATAGTTTTCACTCAGATATATTCACACACACATATTCATGCATCCCTGCACTTTACATACACCCTACATTATGATACATCCACACCTCATTCCTTTTTCTTAGTTTAAAGTGAATAGTTTTTGTTTAGAATAAAGAACCTTTTTAATTGGCCTATACCTGTTGTTCGTGTCCCCTCATTTGTCACAGGAGCCGGCCTGTGACAGATTCTACAATTTTTTGGGATGCATTTTCTGTTTGTTTTGTTTGTGTTTCAGATTATTTTGTGCCCAATAGAAATAAATAGTAAATTAGGTATTTTGGCATTTTGGCGTAACTTTAATTGTAAAAAAGAATAGAATATGATTTTAAACACTTCTACAATAATGTGGATGCTATCACGATTACGGATAATTCTGAATGAATAATGAGTGAGGATGTTAGACACACATATCATACCCTCAAGACATACTAACCTCTCACCATTACAATAACAGGTTAAGTTAGTATTTTTGAGGGGGTGATATTTGTGCGTCCTACTTTTTTTTTGTTGTGCATTTTGTTTTTCTTCTTTATTTAACCAGGTATGCTAGTTGACAAGTTCTCATTTACAACTGCGACCTGGCCAAGATAAAGCAAAGCAGTGCGACACAAACAACGACAGAGTTACACATGGAATTAACAAGCATACAGTCAATAACACAATAGAAAAAAGTCTATAAACAGTGTGTGTAAATGGCGTGAGGAGGTAAGGCAATAAATAGGCCATAGTAGCGGAGTAATTACAATTTAGCAAATTAACACTGGAGTGATAGATGAGCAGATGATGGTGTGCAAGTAGAAATACTGATATGCAAGTGTAACGGATGTGAAATGGCTAGCTAGTTAGCGGGTGCGCACTAGTAGCATTTCAATCAGTTACGTCACTTGCTCTGAGACATTAAGTAGGGTTGCCCCTTGCTCTGCAAGGGCCGCGGCCTTTGTGGAGCGATGGGTAACGATGCTTCGTGGGCGACCGTTGTTGATGTGTGCAGAGGGTCCCTGGTTCGCGCCCGTGTCGGGGCGAGGGGACGCCGTAAAGTTTATACTGTTACACAAAAGAGCAGAAAAGTAAATAAAAACAATATTGGGATGTGGTAGGTAGATTGGGTGGGCTATTTAGAGATGGACTATGTACAGCTGCAGCGATCGGTTAGCTGCTCAGATAACTAATGTTTAAAGTCTCCAGCTTCAACAAGTTTTGCAATTCGTTCCAGTCAGTGGCAGCAGAGAACTGGAAGGAAAGGTGGCCAAAGGAGGTGTTGGCTTTGGGGATGACCACTGAGATATACCTGCTCGAGCGCCTGCTTTGGGTGGGTGTTATTGTGACCAGTAAGCTAAGGTGGCGCTTAATTGTCTCACTCGTTATGGGTATGCTTTTAATCATTAAGGACGGGGGGAGTTTTTCTGAATAAAAAATAAACGGAATGGACTTAAAGCACAGGCAAAATCCTAGAAAACCTGGTTCAGTCTGCTTTCCATCAGACACTGGGTGATTAATTCACCTTTCAGCAGGACAATAACTTCAAACACAAGGCCAAATTTACACTGGATTTGCTTACCAAGAAGACAGTGAATGTCCATGAGTAGCTGAGTTACAGTTTTGACTTAAATCTTCTTGATATTCTGTCAATACCTGAAAATGGTTGTCTAGCAATGATCAACCAACATTTTCACAGGGCTTGAAGAATTTTGAAAAGGATAATGGTCAAATGTTGCACAGTCTAGGTGTGGAAAGCTCTTACACTTATCCAGAATGACTGTAAAGCTGTAATCGCCACCAAAGGTGCTTGTACAAAGTAGGGGTGTGAATACTTATGCCAATGAGATATTACTCTATTTCATTTTCAATACATTTGCAAACACATGTTTTAACTTTGTCGTTATGGGGTTTAATGTGTAGATGTCTGTAACACAACAACATGTGGAATAAGTCAAGAGGTATGAATACTTTCTGAAGTAGTAGTGCTACTGCAGTTGTTGTAGGCTACAGTGCGTCTCTACACTTGATCATGATTTTAGACGAGCCACCCCAGTGCCTTTAGGGTCAGCTATGGTGAATACGTAGAAAAACACCTAAAGGGATAACTTGTTTCTACACTAATCTGTGACTTTTACTATCACCGGGGCAGGGCGCATTGAGACACGCACTCTACATAGAGCGGATCAGCACCACCGCTTCATTTCCCAGCTGAAGTAACATAAGGAACACTCAGCAAATAGCAAACAAACCAAGCATTTCATCTGTTAATATCCCAAAGCAGAGTATCCCTCATTGTCCAAATGTCATCATGTTAGGAGTAATGCCACCGGAAAATCCCCACTAGTCTAGCTTCTAATCTCGTATTTGACTGTAGTCTTTCCTAGATTTGCCAGAGTGAACACAGATTAGGATTAAATAACAGGAAATTGACCATATTTATGCGCTTTTCATTTTTTTATTTTACATTCTGTTGTCCCAAAGTGAACCTTGAATTTACATTGGGCTAGCGGGATTGGAAGGTTATATATTGTACACTGCTCAAAAAAATAAAGGGAACACTTAAATAACACAATGTAACTCCAAGTCAATCACACTTCTGTGAAATCAAACTGTCCACTTAGGAAGCAACACTGATTGACAATAAATTTCACATGCTGTTGTGCAAATGGAATAGACAAAAGGTGGAAATTATAGGCAATTAGCAAGACACCCCCCAAAACAGGAGTGATTCTGCAGGTGGTGACCACAGACCACTTCTCAGTTCCTATGCTTCCTGGCTGATGTTTTGGTCACGTTTGAATGCTGGCGGTGCTCTCACTCTAGTGGTAGCATGAGACGGAGTCTACAACCCACACAAGTGGCTCAGGTAGTGCAGTTCATTCAGGATGGCACATCAATGCGAACTGTGGCAAAAAGGTTTGCTGTGTCTGTCAGCGTAGTGTCCAGAGCATGCAGGCGCTACCAGGAGACAGGCCAGTACATCAGGAGACGTGGAGGAGGCCGTAGGAGGGCAACAACCCAGCAGCAGGACCGCTACCTCCGCCTTTGTGCAAGGAGGTGCACTGCCAGCGCCCTGCAAAATGACCTCCAGCAGGCCACAAATGTGCATGTGTCTGCTCAAACGGTCAGAAACAGACTCAATGAGGGTGGTATGAGGGCCCGACGTCCACAGGTGGGGGTTGTGCTTACAGCAGGACGTTTGGCATTTGCCAGAGAACACCAAGATTGGCAAATTCGCCACTGGCGCCCTGTGCTCTTCACAGAGGAAAGCAGGTTCACACTGAGCACATGAGCACATGTGACAGACGTGACAGAGTCTGGAGATGCCGTGGAGAACGTTCTGCTGCCTGCAACATCCTCCAGCATGACCGGTTTGGCGGTGGGTCAGTCATGGTGTGGGGTGGCATTTCTTTGTGGGGCCGCACAGCCCTCCACGTGCTCGCCAGAGGTAGCCTGACTGCCATTAGGTACCGAGATGAGATCCTCAGACCCCTTGTGAGACCATATGCTGACACATGCACATTTGTGGCCTGCTGGAGGTCATTTTGCAGGGCTCTGGCAGTGCACCTCCTGGCACAAAGGCGGAGGTAGCGGTCCTGCTGCTGGGTTGTTGCCCTCCTACGGCCTCCTCCACGTCTCCTGATGTACTGGCCTGTCTCCTGGTAGCGCCTCCATGCTCTGGACACTATGCTGACAGACACAGCAAACCTTTTTGCCACAGCTCGCATTGATGTGCCATCCTGGATGAACTGCACTACCTGAGCCACTTGTGTGGGTTGTAGACTCCGTCTCATGCTACCACTAGAGTGAGAGCACCTCCAGCATTCAAAAGTGACCAAAACATCAGCCAGGAAGCATAGGAACTGAGAAGTGGTCTGTGGTCACCACCTGCAGAATCACTCCTTTTTTGGGGGTGTCTTGCTAATTGCCTATAATTTCCACCTTTTGTCTATTCCATTTGCACAACAGCATGTGAAATTTATTGTCAATCAGTGTTGCTTCCTAAGTGGACAGTTTGATTTCATAGAAGTGTGATTGACTTGGAGTTACATTGTGTTGTTTAAGTGTTCCCTTTATTTTTTTGAGCAGTGTATATTGCAACATCAATTAGTTCACAAATAATGGTAAAATGCTATCCAATTTCCTGGGTATAAATGAGTACCCATAATAAAAGACAAAATTATTCTTCAGAGGTGGTCATGGGTAATTATGGAATTGTCTATTCATCAGCTTGAGACTCACCTATAGCATATAGATCATGTTTTTCAGGAACTGTGGTACTATGACATGAAGTTGTAGCCCCAGAAGCCTTCAGCAAAGCGAAGAGTGGAAAGGGTAAATTAAGTTTCAAAAGGTAATGATATTCATTACCACCCCAGAATAATCATTTTGTGGTTCATTATGGGTACTAATTTATGCCCCAGGAAATTGTATAGCATTTTACCATCATTTGTGAACTAATTCATGTTACAATCCCGCTAGCACAATGTAAATTAAAGGTTCACTTTGGGACAGCAAAATTTAAAAAGCAAAAATAAAACGAATAAATTAGAAAGCGCATAAATATGGTCCATTTCCTGTTATTTAATCCTAATCTGTGTTCACTCTGGCAAATCTAGGAAAGACTACAGTCAAATATGAGATTAGAAGCTAGACTAGTGGGGATTTTCCGGTGGCATTACTCCTAACATGATGACATTTGGACAATGAGGGATACTCTGCTTTGGGATATTAACAGATGAAATGCTTGGTTTGTTTGCTATTTGCTGAGTGTTCCTTATGTTACTTCAGCTGGGAAATGAAGCGGTGGTGCTGATCCGCTCTATGTAGAGTGCGTGTCTCAATGCGCCCTGCCCCGGTGATAGTAAAAGTCACAGATTAGTGTAGAAACAAGTTATCCCTTTAGGTGTTTTTCTACGTATTCACCATAGCTGACCCTAAAGGCACTGGGGTGGCTCGTCTAAAATCATGATCAAGTGTAGAGACGCACTGTAGCCTACAACAACTGCAGTAGCACTACTACATACAGGGCCTTCAGAAAGTATTCATACCTCTTGACTTATTCTACTTGTTGTTGTGTTACAGACATCTACACACAAAACCCCATAACGACAAAGTTAAAACATGTGTTTGCAATTGTATTGAAAATGATATACAGAAATATCTTATTTACGTAAGTATTCACACCCCTGAGTCAATACTTTGTAGAAGCACCTTTGGCAGCAATTACAGCTGTGAGTCTTTCTAGATAAATCTCTAAGAGATTTCCACACCTGGATTATGCAACAATTGCCCATTATTCTTTTCAAAACTCTTCAAAGTCTGTCAATATTGGTTGTTGATCATTGTTAGACAAACATTTTTATTTCTTGCCAAAGTTTTTCAAGTAGACTTAAGTTAAAACTGTAACTCGACCACTCAGGAACATCAAATCAAACTGTATTTGTCACATGCGCCAAATACAACCGGTGTAAACCTTACAGTGAAATGCTGAATACAACAGGTTTAGACCTTACAGTGAAATGCTTACTTACAAGCCCTAACCAACAATGCAGTTTAATTAAAATAAAATAAATACCTACAGAAATTATGATTATGAAATAAAAGTAAGAAATAATTAAATAGCAGCAGTAAAATAACAATAGCGAGGCTATATACAGAGGGTACCGGTACAGAGTCAATGTGCGGGGGCACCAGTTAGTCGAGGTAATTGAGGTAATATGTACATATAGGTAGAGTTATTAAAGTGACTATGCATAGATAATAACAGAGAGTAGCAGCAGTGTAAGCAACACTAGTGTAGATTTGGCCTTGTGCTTCAGGTTATTGTCCTGCTGAAAGGTGAATTTATATCCCAGTGTCTGGTGGAAAGCAGACTGAACCAGGTTTTTCTCTAGGATTTTGCCTGTGCTTAGCTCTATTCAGTTTCTTTTTTATCCTGAAAAACTACCCAGTCCTTAACGATTACAAGCATACCCATAACATGATGCAGCCACTACCATGCTTGAAAATTTGGAGAGTGGTACTCAGTAATGTGTTGTAATGGATTTGCCCCAAACATAACACCTTGTATTCAGAACAGAAAGTTAATTGCCTTGCCACATTTTTTTTGCAGTATTACTTTACTGCCTTGTTGCAAACAGGATGCGTGTTTTGGAATATTTTTATTCTGTACAGGCTTCCTTCTTTTCCCTCTGTCATTTAGGTTAGTATTGTGGAGTAACTATAATGTTGTTGATCCATCCTCAGTTTTCTCATATCACAACCATTAAACTCTGTAACTGTTTTAAAGTCACCATTGGACTCATGGTGAAATTCCTGAGCAGTATCCGTCCTCTCCGGTAATGGAGTTAGTATCTTTGTAGTGACTGGGTGTATTGATACACCATCCAAAGTGTAATTAATAACATCACCATGCACCAAGGGATATTCAATGTCTGCTTTTTTCAATTTTACGCATCGACCAATAGGTGCCCCTTTGCGAGGCATTGGAAAACCTCCCTGGTATTTGTGGTTAAATCTGTGTTTGAAATTCATTGGTCGACTGAGGGACCTTACAGGTAATTGTACTGTATGTGTGGGGTGCAGAGGTGAGGTAGTCAATCCAAAATCATGTTAAACACTATTATTGCACAATGAGTGAGTCCATGCAATTTATGCGACTTGTTAAACAAACTTTTCCTCCTGAACTAATTTAGGCCTGCCATAAAAAAAGGGGTTTGAATAATTATTGACTCATTGACATTTCAGCTCTTAATTTTTTATTATTTTGTAAAAATGTTGAAAAAAAAAATTCTATTTTAAATTCAGGCTGTAACACAACAAAATGTGGAAAAAAATGTTTAGGGGTGTGAATATTTTCTGAAGCCAGTGTAAATCCTCCATACCAAGTGCTTGAGTTGCTCTTCGGGATTGGAAATACCCCTGAACTGTATCCATTATCAATTAACTCAGCAAACCAAATTCTCTAGCTGACGTGAACGCCATGTTTCTAACTTTCTCAGAGTGTCTGTCTGTGGGATCACGTTTTGACAAATCCGTAGAGGGGACCCTACTAGAAAGTCCTTAAGGCCTCTGTCCCAGTAACCTTGGACTGTACATCAAAGAAATGTATCACAGGAATCCTATCCAAGGTGCAGTTGTGGAGTGCACACAGTGTGGCTTTCTAATACAGAGTGTGGTAGTCAGAAGGATTTAGACGTGAGGGACAATGCCCTGCCTGTGCAGATGGAGCCAGTACCTGCCAATATGTGAAAGCTGAGAGCCTTCAGGATGTTGGTTGAGGAGTGTTGTCACTCTCTGGCATGTAGTATCCTCTTGCAGGGTTCACAGGCGTTTGGGTGATCTTATAATCACATTCCAGGTGAATGCCAAAGGGCTGAGACTGATGGAGACCCTGAAGAGCCTCTTTCAAACTCCAAGTAAAAGGCACAACAATAGGCTCCTCAACACTTAATGCTGATGGTCTACAGACTGATTCAAGATTGTTTAAATTGTAAATCAGTTTGTTTAAATTCCAATGGTACACAAATTGATTTACAATCTTACATCAGTGTGTAGACCATTAGAATTTAAATTGTTTATTGGTGTTAAAAGAGAGCAGGTATGCTATTTGGACCAAAAGGCTGCTAATGTCATGCAGAATGTCATATTTGTGTTTATACTTTTGGCAACCCTTATTTTACAGCTCGGTAATTACTACCTAATAACCAGGTAAATGCCTAGTATCAAAAAGTAAATCCATGGTAACTATTCAGTCCCAAACTTAATTACTAGGAACCAAGCAAGTAAGTACTACATACTTAGTAAAATGTAATGAAATAGTATATTTTTGTCCCAAAGGTTATTATTGAGGACCTTATAAGTACATACCTAGTCACAACATCTATGTGATATTTTATTTAGTTATTACTATGTACTTGCCACATAAATACACTACAGTTCAAAAGTTTGGGGTCACTTAGAAATGTCCTTGTTTTTGAAAGAAAAGCTGATTTTTTTGTACATTAAAATAACATCAAATTAATCAGAAATATAGTGTAGACATTGTTAATGTTGTTCATCATATATGCATAGTCACTTTAACCATATCTACATGTACATACTACCTAAATCAGCCTGACTAACCGGTGTCTGTATGTACCCTCGCTACTTTTATAGCCTCGCTACTGTATATAGCCTGTCTTTTTACTGTTGTTTTATTTCTTTACCTACCTATTGTTCACCTAATACCTTTTTTGCACTATTGGTTAGGCCTGTAAGTAAGCATTTCACTGTAAGGTCTACACCTGCTGTATTCAGCGCACGTGACAAATAAACTTTGATTTGATTTGAAATTACTATTGTAGCTGGAATTGGCACTATGTGTTGGAAAACACACATTTTAAGTTAAGGCAAAATCAAACATTGTGCTGTGCGAACTCATTTAGCATGTGTTGAGGATACATTACATCAAAGCTAGCCAAACTTGTATTACTCAGTTCTTACATAGATGACAGATGTGATTTACCCAGATAAAAAATATTTGTATTATTGGTTTTAGTTTCTTGTTCTGTGGTGATACAAACAAGCCATCCACGTTCCGAGCCATGTCGCTGCCTTGCCTTGTGAATCTGAATGTGCCAGACGAACAGAAAGTTCCAGTTTTTCAAAAGGCCTCATTGTATTGCATAACACTTGGACTGACACTGGAGTTGTTCTCTCGTCATTCCCGGGGGGGTGAGATTCCCATCAGCAGCCACTAATGAGACAGTAGTTCGGATAGAAGTTGATAGAAGTGGGTGTTGTCCAGAGGAGCTACGTCGGAACTCTCAGAGCTCTCCATAATGAGCCATGTTTTGCTGTACGTCTACTAGTATCTCCAGGCTACAGCTTGTCCCGCTGCAGCCTGTCCTTGTGTGCCCCACCTGAGCTGGTCACCTGCCAAGAGGAGACAGCCTGTGGGAGGCAAACCTGTCATCTTTTTAGAACACATGCCTTGGGTAACAAACATGGCCAGCTGCCATGCAGCCAGACAGGCATTTCCTCCTGTCATTATCTTAATGCAGTGATAGTGTTTTTGCTTTGAATTCATCAATTTGGTGTCAGGTTGACTCCATAACAAACTGTGACTCCAGGCAAAGAACGATGTCTATTGTATTTTATGTGGATAGTGATATCTAAACGATCCTTACTTCGTTGTCCAGTCTTCTTCTTCCCTTATAATAGAGGACGGCGAATAACAACTTAACCTGGTTGGTTATATCTTGGTCCAAGTTGTCATCTGCAATAATCCCGTGGGTCATTGCGGACAAAGTACTACATGAACCCACAGTGCATGTCTCTCGCTCTCTCTGAACTCTATGGAGTTTCCTGAGGCTCCCTCTGGACTGGGCTTCAGGCCATATGCGATTCACCTCTGACCTATCAAACTCACTGCCCCCGACCGCTCCCGGTTAATTGACTTGACTGGATTTTCTGAATTAAATAAAGTGGATCTAACTTAATTAGAAAGCACTTCCAAAATGTTTCAGAACTAAAGTGGCCCTGCAGAAAAGACCTGATTATCTCACCATGCAACGTTCACATCTGCCAAATCCCACACACAAAAGAAGTTTGTGCATTTTAGAAAAACGAATTAGAAAAATTGTAAGGCTATTGGGGTAAACTATTAATCAGATGTGATTTTTATGCTTCAAAGTTTGTCCATCCCAATATTACACTTTTTATACATTACAGAAAACTGAAATATAATAAAACCGCTTGACAAAGAAACACTGGATTTTCGGAAGAAAAAAAAATCTAACGTTCCACCCATGAGGCCACTAGGTCATTTGACTGCAGGAAAGGGCTGCCCCAGATTTCTCGACGCCATTGCAAGTGGCTCCTTGATTTTTAGAATATATGTATACGTAGTTGTAAGCATTTTAGCCACAACTATTGCCAATCAATAGATTTTTTCTCTGAATACACATCACAATATTTAGA
Organism: Salvelinus fontinalis; assembly: GCF_029448725.1. Taxonomy (NCBI): domain Eukaryota; kingdom Metazoa; phylum Chordata; class Actinopteri; order Salmoniformes; family Salmonidae; genus Salvelinus; species Salvelinus fontinalis. The sequence goes on from NC_074679.1 coordinate 6,671,149, forward strand.
TTTGCAGTCTTATAAAGAATCTCTTAGGCAGATAGCCCAATAGTAAACCTATACCCTGTGTGTCACACAGGGTATAGGTCAAGCGGTACGTCATGGTGATAACCTTTATTTCTGCAGCATCACGTCGCTACTTAGCAGATATATAAGGTCTGAGAAATGACTGTCGGGAGATTCATGGAACTGTGTCTGAACATCCACTCATATGAGAAACAGTTCAGTCTACCAACGTTTTCACTGACAACAAACTTCTGTGTAATGTCATTTGTGTAATGTCGGCCTGTTAACGTACTTCCAATTACTTTGATATTGACATTGATTCCTTGGCAAAATTGGTAAACCAAATAGCATTTGGAAATACTTAGAAGTCTCTGCCAAGGCAAACTAGTTGAAATAATTTTGGGAATTTCAAGTTGAGGCCTTCATTAACAGGACCAAAGGAGCCTCAAATGTCCCCATCCCTCACCCCCAGGGTTCAAATGTCCCCATCCCTCACCCCCAGGCTTCAAATGTCCTCCTCCCTCACCCCCAGGCTTCAAATGTCCTCCTCCCTCACCCCCAGGCTTCAAATGTCCTCCTCCCTCACCCCCAGGCTTCAAATGTCCTCCTCCCTCACCGCCAGGCTTCAAATGTCCTCATCCCTCACCCCCAGGCTTCAAATGTCCTCCTCCCTCACCCCCAGGCTTCAAATGTCCTCCTCCCTCACCCCCAGGCTTCAAATGTCCTCATCCCTCACCCCAGGCTTCAAGATTCCCGGCGGCATCAGTCATGCCCCTTGTGTGGCCCTAAAAAGATCCATGCCTTGCGGCCAAAGTTGCCCTTAGGCTGAATATAATAATTATAATTCCCTTCTCCCGGCTGCCAATAGTCGTGTTCCGAAGCACCTCTCACACACATAGCTCTCTCAGATATCTCAATTCTTATTAGCCATTGCCCGTCACATGACTGGGTCCTTCTCACATGCATTGCAGCTCCGAAGTAGGCTACAAGTGAAGACAGACACATCGGGGACGCAACGGAGCGTCTCCTTATCGAATTCCGAGGCGCACATTGAAGATGTTAAAATAATTGTCCACCTTTACTTTTCCTCAGCCAAATAGAGGAGTAACAAACAGCAAAATCACTAGCCTATGTCAATCTCAGTAGAGGCTGGTGTGAGGAGCTATAGGAGGTAATGTAGTACATGGAATTTCCACATGTTTGATGTGTTTGATACCGTTCCATATATTCCATTCCAGCCATTACAATGAGCCCATCCTCCTATAGCTCCTCCTACTAACCTTCTCTGGTCAATCTACTATCCCCCCATAGTACAACATTGTGCCTACCTATTCTATTGGTCAGCTTGTCATTCTGTGGCATAAAGAAATTCAAAACAGACTCTGGGACTGTTGTGGGACGATAGATCCCAAATTCATACAACCACTCTATTTTTTTAAAGAAATAAGGCTGACGCAAGTGGTTTCATGTGACCGAGATGAAAACATCATTTTGAAATTTTGAAAAAATAAGATCTAAAGATGCAACAACTAGCATTGGTTGCTAATATAACAAGGATTGTGTCCATCGCTGCTGGACAATGAAAGAAGGTTGATTTGAAAACCAGTAGAAATATCCTACTGGTTTCAAGAGCATATGAGGAAGTGCTGAGAAAATAATTCCCTCAACATTCCAATGGTCTGAATTTGGTTAGGCTACTTTAAACAAGGTAAGACATGCCTCTTAAAATGAAATAATAAAAAATCCCGGTTTTAAACCATTGCGTTTATGGTTAAATAGTTTCAAAATGTTGACTGCCTCCGCTCAGATTACAGCCAATGGCCTTCCTGTCCTTTCCTAACGAACGAACAGTGATTCCAGTAGGCCAACAGAATCAAGCTATTAGATGTTAATATGATTTATCCTACGTTATATTTGTCAAACATGACTGGCGTTTAGTCTATACAGTACCCGTCAAAAGTTTGAAATTTGTATTTATTTTTACTATTTTCTACATTGTAGAATAATAGTGAAGACATCAAAACTATGACATAACACATATGGAATCATGTAGTACCTAAAAAAGTGTTAAACAAATCAAAATATATTTGAGATTCTTCAAAGTAGCCACTCTTTGCCTTGATGACAACTTGGCATTCTTGAATGAGTAGGTGTGTCCAAACTTTTGACTGGCTACATTTTCTGGGTCCTCCATCATGTCAGCATCGGTGTAGACATGATAGGCTGTAGCCAATATGACAGGCTATCCCCTACACTCCGACATGTAGGCTAGTCTTTTATGTACATTTACATACACTTAGGTTTTTCTTAACAGAATAGTTTGTGTTTTTTGGTTTTTAAATCAATTTAAATGGGCTATTCTGGTTAATGGCCTTGGTGCTCTGGCAGATGGCCTTGGCGCTCTGGCAGGTGGCCTTGGCGCTCTGGCAGGTGGCCTTGGCGCTCTGGCAGGTGGCCTTGGTGCCCTGGTAGGTGGCCTTGGTGCCCTGGCAGATCGCCTTGGTAGATTGGGCACCCCTAGAAGGCCAAATAGCCTTGCTCCTAAAATCAAGAAGTTCCAGGCCTGCTCATCCCCTACCCCACCAACCCCCACTGACCACTGTCTCCATTTGATCTGAGCCCCAGACAGGCACTCATGGAAGCCTTCCCTCTTCCCCCCACTCCTCTTCTCTGAACCCTGTGGTCCATACGTGAAGCTACGTGCACCAGATGCATGAGTTCTGACCGTTTGGCCACGCCTTCCCACCGGGGGTCAGACAGTTCGTCGCAACGGGGGTCAGCTAAAGTCACAGAGCCTCAGCTCACACTGGCTGTTGTTCAGCTGGTTCTGAGGAAAAGCCATCAATCAGCCAGCCATCCATTCAGACAGGGGAATCCCTCTCCTCTCCTCCTCTCAGCCTGTGCAACTTCCAGTCCATGCAGGTCCAAATATTTGTCTGGTTGCTGGTGCTTGCCATGTGGACAGTGATAGTGGTGATATTCTTGTGGAGCCAGCACATTGAAGACTCAGAGAGAAGGCCTGTAGGGGGAGGTATTGCTCTACTGGAGAGAGAGGTAGAGAGAGCCAGAGAGGGGGAGGAGGGGAGCGAGTGAGTGAGCGAGGGAGGGAGGGAGGATATGACTGAGGAGTAGAGTGCAGTTGAGGTGAGCGACGGGGAGGCAGGCTTAAGCCCAAACACAGTAATCTAAGCAGCTGCCGCAGAACAAGTCCGTCACCAAAGCACGTCTTTCTGTCTGACTCTCTCTCTCCCTCCCCCTCTCTCTCTCTCTGTCACGGTCGCTCACGATGATTGGGGATTTTCAGTCTCCCCGTTTGACATAAGCATGTTTTATTTCACCTGAGAATACATTTTATGATATGAGACAAATGAACAGTAAGCTGTTTAGTTTTTTTTGTTCTTTCTGTTTTCCATGGAAAGGAGGGTTTGTCTGATACCTTGTTGTGTTGGAAAGACTTAACAATATTTGTCTGAACACTTCTGTCTGATTGTTGTGTTTAAAATCCACCATGTAGCCAGTATCTTCTTGCTGTTTGTCCTGTAGGCATCAAAGTCATGCCACAAATTATACAGAGTTATCAGAGACGGAGTTCTACGTTGAGCAAAATAAATGCTCAACAACAGTGTGTTCAAATACAGTTATAGCAATGTCATTAATAACAGCTGACAAGCATCTTGATTTGTCAGAATAAGACAGACTTTTAAAAACACAGAAACGAACACACCCACAAAGCTAAACACAACTTGGTTGAGACGGAAGGGAATCAGATTATGGGAACATTTGGCATCAAAAGGGAAGTCATCTGTACAATGATTATCAAAGTGCGTTCCAATTGTTGTTTATTAATGCGTCACTCCCAATGACGCCAATGGGTCGTGGCTTAGCCTTGATGCTAATTCTCATTTCAAAACCACGTCATGGGAATAATGTTTTTTCCAACATTGAACCGAGTTCCCTGACAACTGTCACTGCAAGCAAGTGGCAACGCAGAACGTTCTAATTCAACAACTACGCACGAACCACATAGTGCCCAAGTATCTCCCAGATGGCATTTACCTAACAACTGAACATATTGGGACATTAACCACTCTGAAATGAAAGGTTATACATGCATTTTATGGCAGAAGTATTGATTTAAAACGAGACAAACATGAATTCCAAATGATTACAGATATCAACGATTTCCAGTATACTGTGCATTGTGTCCCCTTTTTCCCCAACATACTTGCCAATGTCAATCAGTGCATTATTTGTATGGTTTCAATAAGGGTTTTGTTTTCAGTTCTACATGAGCCATTGCCATTTGAGTTAACCAAAGCTAGTGTTTTAGGACATTATCTCAACGCTACACAAACATATTAGTCATTAAACAAAATGATTAGATACAGGAAACAAACCCTGTTTTAAATATATACATTAGGCACATTCTAATCATTTGTTAAGACAAAGAAAACAGTGGGGGCATCTCAATAATCGTCACGTCTCCTTTCCTACATTTGCACAGATATGAAGTAACTTGACTGGGGTGAGAGCTAATTTCTGGTGAGATCCATTACGTTATTTTCTACGTTGTATTCTCGGAACCATGCAGATGAAGGAAACGAGACGAGGAGCAGACGGAGAGGATACGAGGAGACAAGGAGCAGACAAAGGAGAGGAGACAAGGAGAGGAGGCCAGTTAATAGTATTGGAGATGCACCCAGTAAGTTGATCTGAACCATTTTCCACAACACTAGGTATACGTACACATTTTGGGCCCTGGTGTACAGAACCTAATGCTTATAACGTCGTATCACATTTGGATGGAGCTCACGAAGCGTCATCCACGACACGATGACCTCAAAGATTTGGTCGTTTTTGGATTGGTTGCCTTGGTAACATAAGTGTAGATGCCTCTCTGAGAGAGGAGAGAATGAATCAGATCTTGACTCAGACCAATCAGATCTCGACTCAGACCAATCAGATCTGGACTCAGACTAATCAGATCTAGACTCAGACCAATCAGACTTAAAAGATAATCAATGCTTAGTATATTAAGCACTACATAGACAGTTATAGAGACATTATTCACTCTCACCTTTACAAATTAGTTTACACCTATAAGCATAAAGGCTACATATAAGGCATTACAACACTTTGCATCATAAGGTTGTATGCTGCCTGCTTATACAACTTTATAGATGTTCATGAGCAGGTATTAGTGCATATGTGTTATGTTGCATTATGCATAACTCATAAGGCATTATAAATGTGCTTATTGTGCATTATGAAGAGAGTATTCAAGGAAGTGTTACCAATGTATGCAGTATATAAAATTACATCAGTATAAAGTAACAACAGTTCTTTGTTTTACACAGATACTATTTGATTTTATGTATCCTTTATTTAACCAGGCAAGTCAATTAAGAACAAATTCCTATTTACAATGATGGCCGGGCAAGAGGCAAAAGGCCTCCTGCGGGGACGAGGGCTGGATAAATAAAAAAAAAACAGAAGGCAATGAAAGACAAAATGGACAACACAGACAGAAGACACTGGCAACAGCACAAATACAACAGCAAACAGTGGATGTGTGTGTGTGTGTGTGTAAAGTAAAACCTCATGCTTCCTTACGTAAGACAACGCAAACTAGTGACAACTAGAGACAACTACATGTCTCAACAATCTGTTCATGTATTTGTCCTTTGACCTCCTCCAGGGACACCAGGTTCTGTAGCTGTAGGTGGGCTTGGAGGCAATTCCAAGACCAGTGGGCTGAGTAATGAAAAGAACCTTCTTACCACGCTCTGTTATAACGCCCGGGACTTTTCATTTTAAACAAGATGGAGATCTGTACAGCACTTTGAGATATCAGCTGATGTAAGAAGGGCTATATAAATACATTTGATTTGATCTGAGCTTGTACAGTTTATCATTCCCAGCTAGAAGACAGGATGACTAAAATGGCAGTTTTCCTAAAATGGCGTTATAAATAAGAACGTACCCGTGTTTGAGCCTGCGTTTTGCTAGTGATGTCCCCTCGACAGCACTGTAGAGATCACCGTGGTGAGTTAGTCGTCTCTGGTTGGTGACAAAATGAAGGGCTGTATGATACACAGACAAGAGCCTTCAGTGTAGAGCTTGAGGCTTGCGCATAAATAGTACCACCATAGTCTAACATAGAGAGGGAAGTATAACGAATCAACTGCTTTCTGGCGACAAAGAAAAAACTATCTTTGTGACAGTAATAAAACCTGGCACAAATGCAAACACACGTTCTCCCAGTAGAAGACATTTGACATTTTATTGTTAACTTGGAAACCTGTTAACTGGTTTTAAGACTGAAAAAGGCACTGTATCTTATATAACCAGTGACATGCATTGAATTGTGAGTCACAAAGAAATCTGCACATCTGAGTCTAAACTCAATAACCTTCTCAACACTGATAATGGTGATATTACAAGTGTAATTGTATTGATGTTTGGGACGAAATAATTGGTAATCTGTTATAAAACATTTGGTGGGTTGAGTTGTTGGTGAGGAGCTGGCAAGGAGAACCCATTCTGTTGTGATTCTCTGTCTATGTCTTGTCGACCTATGAAAAAACAGTAACCAAGCAACAGGGGGAAAGAACTTGTGCGGCGTCATAAATAGCTGACAAATGAAGCCGTGTCAGACTATTCTGTCTGATTTATATGTGATCTTCCAGGCTCACGCTAATTGATATCATAGTCGTGAAGAGGGACACGTTTTGTTCTAAAAGTGCACTTGTTCGTATGGAGAAAGGAGTCAGGACCTGTATAAGGACCTGGATAATGTATCATTGAAAGGACACTTGCACAATGGGATTGGTTTTTGGTGGAAATACATTTTGCCAAGGTTTTGCACAAACTCAAAATGAAAGCTCTTGTAGGGACAGAATGGTTTGATTACAGGATGTGAGTTTGTCTAGCCAGGGGTGTCTTGCGCTGTGAAAAACACAGGATCACATTTGGAAAGAATGTGCATGAGTTTGAAGCTGTTGCAGAGACTGTTTTAGTCCAAAGAACTGGATAACCCATACATAAACAATGCATTATATTGTCCCTACAGAAGCTCAAACTCTGGTCGCCATGACCAAAGGCAGCAACCATAACCAGTGCGACAAGAAAGCGAAATCTTTGTTACAATATATTATTAATCATTCATAGAGAATGCATTCACAATATGACCTTCAGAAATGTTATTTTCACAAAGGCCACCTCTTCTTAGGACATTCTGGTTTGATTACATGATATCTGGTGATTGAACCAGTGTTGTTTTTCTCTCTCAATGATACAAAGCAGAGAAAAGCAGATCGTTTTTTATGAAGTATGATGACTGAAATGCTGTGGAACCACCCATGTGGGTCATAACTTTACGACCGCTCAATTATGTTATAAATGCAACATAGTGTAACCACAGCAGCACAAGTGTTGTTCAAGTGCGGTCAAAACGGCGTATTCTATATGATGGTTCCTCAAGGCAGGAATACATGCACTCTTAGAAATAATGGTTCCAAAAGGTTTCTTCGGCTGTTCCCATAGGAGAACCCTTTTTGGTTCCAGGTAGAACCCTTTTGGGTTCCATGTAGAATCCTCTCTGGAAAGGGTTTTACATAGATCCCAAAAGGGTTCTACCTGGAACCAAAAGGGTTCTTCAAAGTGTTCTCCTATGGGGACAGCCAAATAACCCTTTTAGGTTCTAGATAGCACCTTTTTTTCCCTAAGTGTGGATACTTTTGAGAGTTCCTTTTTACAGAGAAAGTTTGATCAGACAGAAGCTCCCCTCTCAGTGTTTTATCTAAGTGATTATCTGAATGACTTTTAATGAGAACACAGTCCTCAGAACAGTGAGCCTAATAGGGGCACTGAAGTCTTTGTGTAACAGTAAAAAAAATAAGAACTTTTCTTATTATTGTTACTTTACTTTGATATGTGAGATGATTTAACACATAGAGCATGGGCTTTACTTTGATATGTGAGATGATTTAACACATAGAGCATGGGCTTTACTTTGATATGTGAGATGATTTACCCATAGAGCATGGGCTTTACTTTGATATGTGAGATGATTTACCCATAGAGCATGGGCTTTACTTTGATATGTGAGATGATTTACCCATAGAGCATGGGCTTTACTTTGATATGTGAGATGATTTACCCATAGAACATGGGCTTTACTTTGATATGTGAGATTTAACACATGGGGCATGGGCTTTACTTTGATATGTGAGATTTAACACATAGGGCATGGGCTTTACTTTGATATGTGAGATGATTTACCCATAAAGCATGGGCTTTACTTTGATATGTGAGATGATTTAACACATAGAGCATGGGCTTTACTTTGATATGTGAGATGATTTAACACACAGGGCATGGGCTTTACTTTGATATGTGAGATGATTTAACACATAGAGCATGGGCTTTACTTTGATATGTGAGATGATTTACCCATAGAGCATGGGCTTTACTTTGACATGTGAGATGATTTACCCATAGAGCATGGGCTTTACTTTGATATGTGAGATGATTTAACACATAGGGCATGGGTTTTACTTTGATATGTGAGATGATTTAACACATAGGGCATGGGCTTTACTTTGATATGTGAGATGATTTACCCATAGAGCATGGGCTTTACTTTGATATGTGAGATGATTTAACACATAGAGCATGGGCTTTACTTTGATATGTGAGATGATTTAACACATAGGGCATGGGCTTTACTTTGATATGTGAGATGATTTAACACATAGAGCATGGGCTTTACTTTGATATGTGAGATGATTTAACACATAGGGCATGGGCTTTACTTTGATATGTGAGATGATTTAACACATAGAGCATGGGCTTTACTTTGATATGTGAGATGATTTACCCATAGAGCATGGGCTTTACTTTGACATGTGAGATGATTTACCCATAGAGCATGGGCTTTACTTTGATATGTGAGATGATTTAACACATAGGGCATGGGCTTTACTTTGATATGTGAGATGATTTACCCATAGAGCATGGGCTTTACTTTGATATGTGAGATGATTTAACACACAGGGCATGGGCTTTCCTTTGATATGTGAGATGATTTACCCATAGAGCATGGGCTTTACTTTGATATGTGACATGATTTAACACACAGGGCATGGGCTTTCCTTTGATATGTGAGATGATTTACCCATAGAGCATGGGCTTTACTTTGATATGTGACATGATTTAACACATAGAGCATGGGCTTTACTTTGATATATGAGATGATTTAACACACAGGGCATGGGCTTTCCTTTGATATGTGAGATGATTTACCCATAGAGCATGGGCTTTACTTTGATATGTGAGATGATTTAACACACAGGGCATGGGCTTTACTTTGATATGTGAGATGATTTACCCATAGAGCATGGGCTTTACTTTGATATGTGAGATGATTTACCCATAGAGCATGGGCTTTACTTTGATATGTGAGATGATTTAACACATAGGGCATGGGCTTTACTTTGACATGTGAGATGATTTACCCATAGAGCATGGGCTTTACTTTGATATGTGAGATGATTTACACATAGAGCATAGGCTTTACTTTGATATGTGAGATGATTTACACATAGAGCATAGGCTTTACTTTGATATGTGAGATGATTTACACATAGAGCATGGGCTTTACTTTGATATGTGAGATGATTTACCCATAGAGCATGGGCTTTACTTTGATATGTGAGATGATTTACCCATAGAGCATGGGCTTTACTTTGATATGTGAGATGATTTACCCATAGAGCATGGGCTTTACTTTGATATGTGAGATGATTTACCCATAGAGCATGGGCTTTACTTTGATATGTGAGATGATTGAACACAGATAAGTGTCACGCCCTGACCTTAGAGATCCTTTTAATGTCTCTATTTTGGTTGATCAGGGCGTGAGTTTGGGTGGGCATTCTATGTCTGGTGTTCTATGTTGTTCTATGTTTTGTATTTCTATGTGTTTGGCCTGGTATGGTTCCTAATCAGAGGCAGCTGTCTATCGTTGTCTCTGATTGAGAACTATACTTAGGTAGCCTGTTTTCCCATTGTTAGTTGTGGGTGGTTATTTTCTGTTTAGTGTTTTGTTGCACCTTGCAGAACTGTTCGTTTGTCGTTTTGTTGTTTTTGTTCGAGTGTTCATATTTATTAAACGTATTATGAATACTTACCACGCTGCACTTTGGTCCTCTTCTCCTTCTCCAGACGACAATCGTTACAATAATTGAACACTTAGGATGCGTTTACACAGGCAGCCCAATTCTGATCTTTCTTCCACTCTCTGCTATTTTGACCAATCACATCAGATCTTTTTATTGAGCTGATCTCATTGGTCAAAAGAACAATTAGTGGAAAAAAATATCAAAATAGGGGGGTGCTTGTGTAGATGTACCCATAGATTATTGAACCCATAGATTATTGAACACATAAGGCATGGACTCTACTTTGATTTGATACTTGAGATAATTAAACACGTTTGACCATCAGCTTCAGTGTAAATTTGTTCGTATGACATGGGAGCAAACAGCATACTTTTAGACGGAAGCTAAATGTTGATATGCTCTCTCTGATATCAATGAATAGTTTCTGAGAGAGAGAGAGAGAGCGTGAGCAAGAGAGAGTAAAGCGCAGCAAATTGATATTCACTCTGATGCCAATAGTTTGGCTTTCTGACTGAAGTTTATATAAAAACAGCATGCACAGGTTACGGTACACAGAGTGGACAAAACATTATGAACACCTGCTCTTTCCATGACATAGACTGACCAGGTGAAAACAGGGGAAAGCTAGGATCCCTTTTTAATGTCACTTGTTAAATCCATTTCAATCAGTGTAGACAAACGGGAGGAGACGGGTTAAAGAAGGATTTTGAAGCTTTGAAACAATTGAGACGTGGCTTGTGTATGTGTACCATTCAGAGTGTGAATGGGAAAGACAAAATATTTAAGTGCCTTTGAACAGGGTATGTGCCAGGCGCACTGGTTTGTGTCAAGAACTGCAAAGCTGCTTGGTTTTTAACGCTCAACAGTTTCCCGTGTGTACCAATGAATGGTCCACCACCCAAAGAACAACCAACTTACTTGACAACTGTGGAATGCATTCGAGTCAACATGGGCCAGCATCCCTGTGGAACGCTTTCGACACCTTCTAGAGTCCATGCCCCGTCGAATTGAAGCTGTTCTGAGGGAAGAACAACTCAATATTAGGAAGGTGTTCTTAATGTTTTTATCAAAGAAATGTGTGGTTTACCCAGTAACCGCGTTTTCCACAGTCTATTGCGCACAAGGGAGAAAGCCTGTTGCTAGAGGCTATAGGCTATCTACTCAGTAATTCCCTTACCATAATTTTAAAAGTGACTTTAGTTAGTTATTCCATGCAGATCAAGCATGCTAAATGAATACCCTACACATCATCCTAAATGAATTCACCTTCAGCAATGAGCGAAATGTTTTAAATAGTTATTTTCCAGAGTATAGAATACGACATTTTATTATAAAAGTATCTCCATAAAAAGTTAACCATATTTACAAAACCAAAAATACAAGTAAAAAGATATTGCACACAATCATTATCTTCAGCATTAAAACATCAGTATCGGGTTTCTGGTGAGGTACCTTTTAAAAACCGAACTTCACAAAAATACTGGCAATAAATTGGTCATGGCAAACCCTACTTTACTCACACTTTCCACACAAACATTCGCATAAAGAGAGCATGACAAATATGGGAACACAGAACAAACGGGATTGACATATAAACCCTTGCAGGCGATCGTCTATTGACGTAATATGTTGAGATGTCCACGGTCAAAATAATAACTTCAACTAAAACAAGCAATTCTGCAACCATTGGGATAGGCCTATACATACATCACTAGTAAACAACACAAGTGAAAATGCTTGTGTGTGTCCCTGTGACACGTTATTGGAGCCGCAACTCTTGAAAAGTTGCAGTGTATGAAATGTGTTGAGACATAACTTATTAAATGGTGACGCCTAAAATTTGATAAAACTCTAGACATGAATAACGACGTTTCTTGAATTTCCAACACTTTGTCTGTATTGATCTAGCCAGTCTCTCAGCTCAGAGATGCGGTATCCCTCCGGCCCTCTACCTCCTTGGTAGACAATCTTTCCGTCTTGAAGTATGTAAAGTCTATCGAAATATGCTCCATATGCGGCGTTGGACGAGTTATCCATGCTGTCTGCGACAACAAGGCACCCAGGGACCTCACGGTTCATTATTTGAGCGGCACTGAGTCTGTCCTCGAGACAGCGGTGTTTGGGAATTTGGTAGGGAGCGTCAGAGCTCATCCATCCGTCCGACGGGTGCGCTTCCTCTATGTACACAACGACAGAGTCAGAGATATCAGCGTATTGCTGAACAACACGCTGGAACGCCTTCAAGCGTGTCATGAACGGTGGTCAGGTGCAGCTACCAAAGTTTAGAATGAGCGGTCTCTTGTCTTTGGCATAGTCAAGAATCCGGTTGCATCTCTGGTCGCCGAGCTGCACAACTTCAGTGTTGGGCGCTACATATCCAAGGTGCGCCGATTTTAAGAAGTCCAGTTTATGGCCATGCCAAACAGCTTTGATTGACTCCCAGCTGAACATTCGATTAGACTCGGAAATACATACTGGGGGGTCGACAATATTTCCTTCTTGTTCTTTCATTTTGGGGAAGACCCTCTTTCTTACGCAATGGAAATCGAGAAACCACAGCATTATCGCTGCCAAGAAGAAGCGAGGCAGTAAAATAAGACAGACAATTGCATTTTTCATAGCCTTGACTGTATTCATGCCGACTAATAATCGCAGACCGGCTAATATCTTTAGGCTATAGCTTCTAAAACTTCAGACAGACCGCGTTACTCTTGCGCTACGATCCTTTGCTGAAGTTGCGCTCTACATGTAACTTCCCTTTTTATAGCACAGGCAGTGGATTTGAATGAAAAACACCCCGCCTCCAAATCGTGGCCGACTCCTCACATGGCGGGGATTACCTTCTATTAATTTTGGCTACTGATGATAGGAGAGGCAGAGAGCGAGATGTGTGTGTGTGTGTGTGTGTGTGTGTGTGTGTGTGTGAGTGAGTGAGTGTGAGGAAGAAAACGAGATTTAACTCTGCCTCCTCCTCCTCATAAGTAGCCTATATGCTTGTCTTTCTCGTCCAAAACACCTAACCGTGTACGTACGGCCAATTTCTTCCGACCACAGCGTCTGGTGTTTGTTGCCTGGTGGAGCTTTGCACAATATGAAACCACCCCACGACGCTGGTGTTTGATTGTATTGCTTTTATTGAGTCTGCTTATACATTTCATTATCAATCATTGGATAAGAGAGGGGTCTCAAATGCTCTAGTCTTATTTTACTGCCTACTTCATTCAAATAAACGGCACTTGACAATATTTATTCATAGCCTGAACAAGGGAACTTTATTTTAAACGTTCCATAACACACAGCCAAAACACCTATTCAGGTTTCAAGATGTCTATTATGTATAATTGGGTAACATTTAATTTTAAAGTTATTTTACAATAACGGAATAAATTATGAAAAAAACGGTGACACAAGCTCTTCTGAAAATCCTAATAGAACAAGGATTCACAATTTAGATTAGTAGCCTATATTGTAATTGCTAAACATTGTGTAACTATTCCTTAAGAGTTCACATCGACCCGTGTTAAAGATTATTAATGAATGGGGAGGAAAAGGCCACGGGTATTTTTTTGTTTGTTCACTCATCATCTGAATTCAATTAATTATGACAAAGTGAGTTTAATAACGATATGAATTAGGCAATGATATATCCACTACATTGTAGTTAACCATCAAACTCCTGTAGGTGCGTAATTACGCACAGGGCACTCATCGACACTCTCCCACTAAATTACAATAGGCCTACAAATAATATGCATAATCAGTCTGCAAATGTTAGTGCAAACAGCAAACTGCTAGGCTAGACTATAAACGCAACATGTAAAGTGTTGGTCACATGTTTCATGAGCTGAAATGAAAGATCCCAGACATGTTCCATACACACAAGAAGCTTATTTCTTTAAAATGTTGTGCACAAATTAGTTTACATCCCAGTTAGTGAGCATTTCTCCTTTGCCAAGATAATTCATCCACCTGACAGGTGTGGCATATGAAGAAGCTGATTAAGCAGCATGATCATTACACAGGTACACCTTGTGTTGGGGACAATAAAAGGCCACTCCAAAATGTGCAGTTCTGTCACACAGCACAATGCCACAGGTGTCTCACATTTTGAGTGAGTGTGTAATTGGCGTGCTGACTGCAGCAATATCCACCAGAGCTGTTGCCAGATATTTTAATGTTAATTTCTCTACCAGAAATCACCTCCAACGTCATTTTAGAGAATTTAGCGGTACCTCCAATTGCCTCACAACCGCAGACCACGTGTAACCACGCCAGCCTAGGACCTCCACATCACACCAGTTCTTCCATGGCCTGCGTACTCACCAGACATGTCACCCATTGAGTATGGTTGTTATGTTTTGGATCGACGTGTACGACAGCGTGTTCCAGTTCCCGCCAATATCCAGCAATTTAGCACAGCCATTGAAGAGGAGTGGGACAACATTCCACAGGCCACAATCAACAGCCTGATCAACTATATGAGAAGAAGATGTGTCCTTCCCAGTCACGTGAAATCCATAGATTAGAGCTTAATGAATGTGTTTTAAATTGACTGACTTCCTTATATGAACTGTAAAATCTTGAAATTGTTGAATGTTGCGTTTATATTCTTGTTCAGTGTAGCTAGAGAAGACTGTATTAACTTTTTCAATGCTAGTTAAGGATACCATAGGCCAAGTTATCACCTATCACGTTGGATTTTTTTATTTAACCTTTATTTAATCCACCTATCGTGTCAGATTTTGAAAATATACTTTACAGTGAAAGAAATCCAAGCTTTTGTGAGTGTAGCAATCAATGCTAGAACAGTTAGCCTTATACACTGCTCAAAAAATAAAGGGAACACTTAAACAACACAATGTAACTCCAAGTCAATCACACTTCTGTGAAATCAAACTGTCCACTTAGGAAGCAACACTGATTGACAATACATTTCACATGCTGTTGTGCAAATGGAATAGACAAAAGGTGGAAATTACAGGCAATTAGCAAGACAACCCAATAAAGGAGTGGTTCTGCAGGTGGTGACCACAGACCACTTCTCAGTTCCTATGCTTCCTGGATGATGTTTTGGTCACTTTTGAATGCTGGCGGTGCTTTCACTCTAGTGGTAGCATGAGACGGAGTCTACAACCCACACAAGTGGCTCAGGTAGTGCAGCTCATCCAGGATGGCACATCAATGCGAGCTGTGGCAAGAAGGTTTGCTGTGTCTGTCAGCGTAGTGTCCAGAGCATGGAGGCGCTACCAGGAGACAGGCCAGTACATCAGGAGACGTGGAGGAGGCCATAAGAGGGCAACAACCCAGCAGCAGGACCGCTACCTCCGCCTTTGTGCAAGGAGGAGCAGGAGGAGCACTACCAGAGCCCTGCAAAATGACCTCCAGCAGACCACAAATGTGCATGTGTCTGCTCAAACGGTCAGAAACAGACTCCATGAGGGTGGTATGAGGGCCCGACGTCCACAGGTGGGGGTTGTGCTTACAGCCCAACACCGTGCAGGACGTTTGTCATTTGCCAGAGAACACCAAGATTGGCAAATTCGCCACTGGCGCCCTGTGCTCTTCACAGATGAAAGCAGGTTCACACTGAGCACATGTGACAGACGTGACAGAGTCTGGAGACGCCGTGGAGAATGTTCTGCTGCCTGCAACATCCTCCAGCATGACCGGTTTGGCGGTGGGTCAGTCATGGTGTGGGGTGGCATTTCTTTGGGGGGCCGCACAGCCATCCATGTGCTCACCAGAGGTAGCCTGACTGCCATTAGGTACCGAGATGAGATCCTCAGGCCCCTTGTGAGACCATATGCTGGTGCGGTTGGCGCTGGGTTCCTCCTAATGCAAGACAATGCTAGACCTCATGTGGCTGGAGTGTGTCAGCAGTTCCTGCAAGAGGAAGGCATTGATGCTATAGACTGGCCCGCCCGTTCCCCAGACCTGAATCCAATTGAGCACATCTGGGACATCATGTCTCGCTCCATCCACCAACGCCACGTTGCACCACAGACTGTCCAGGAGTTGGCGGATGCTTTAGTCCAGGTCTGGGAGGAGATCCCTCAGGAGACCATCCGCCACCTCATCAGGAGCATGCCCAGGCGTTGTAGGGAGGTCATACAGGCACGTGGAGGCCACACACACTACTGAGCCTCATTTGGACTTGTTCTAAGGACATTACATCAAAGTTGGATCAGCCTGTAGTGTGGTTTTCCACTTTAATTTTGAGTGTGACTCCAAATCCAGACCTCCATGGGTTGATAAATTTGATTTCCATTGATCATTTTAGTGTGATTTTGTTGTCAGCACATTCAACTATGTAAAGAAAAAAGTATTTAATAAGAATATTTCATTCATTCAGATCTAGGATGTGTTATTTTAGTGTTCCCTTTATTTTTTTGAGCAGTGTATTAGCTTGGTTAGCTTGGTCACGAAAGTCAGAAAAGCAATAAAATTAATCTTGATAATCTTCGGATGTTTGCACTCACGAGACTCCCAGTTACACAACAAATGTTATTTTTGTTCGATAAATATTACTTTTATCACAAAAAAACGCCATTTGGGTTGCGCGTTATGTTCAGAAAACCAAATCCTTGTTCCTTTCGACAAATTCCAAAAAGTATCCGTAATGTTCGTAGAAACATGTCAAATGTTTTTTATAATCAATCCTCAGGTTGTTTTTAACAAACAGAATCAATAATATTTCAACCGGACCATAACCTATTCATTAAGAGAGAAAAGGAAAATGGAGAGCTCCTCTCGCGTGCGCAGGAACTATTCGGAGGACACCTGACTACTTTTGAAAAATCACGCAAATTTTTCAAAATAAAAGCCTGAAACTATGTCTAAAGCCTGGTCACAGCCTGAGGAAGCCATCTAAAAAGAAATCTGGTTGATACCCCTTTAAATGGAAGAAAGACGGTCCAGGAAACACAGATTTAAAAAATAATAATAATATCACTTCTGGGTTAGATTTTCTCAGGTTTTCGTCTGCAGAATACGTTTTGTTATACTCACAGACAATATCTTGACAGTTTTGGAAACTTTGGAGTGTTTTCTATCCTAATCTGTAAATGATATGCATATTCTACGATCTGGGCCAGAGAAAATGTCCGTTTACCTTGGGAACGTTATTTTAACCAGGTAGGCTAGTTGAGAACAAGTTCTCATTTGCAACTGCGACCTGGCCAAGATAAAGCAAAGCAATTCGACACATACAACAACACAGTTACACACGGAATAAACAAAACATAGTCAATAATACAGTAGAACAAAAAGAAAACAAAAAGTCTATATACGGTGAGTGCAAATGAGGTAAGATAAGGAAGTCAAGGCAATAAATAGGCCATGGTGGCGAAGTAATTACAATATAGTAATTACACACTGGAATGGTAGATGTGTAAGTAGAGATACTGCGGTGCAAAGGAGCAAGATAAATAAATAAATACACTATGGGGATGAGGTAGGTAGATAGCTGGCCTGTTTACAGATGGGCTATGTACAGGTGCAGTGATCTGTGAGCTGCTCTGACAGCTGGCACTTAAAGCTAGTGAGGGAGGTATGAGTCTCCAGCTTCAGAGATTTTTGCAGTTCGTTCCAGTCATTGGCAGCAGAGAACTGGAAGGAAAAATGACCAAAGGAGGAATTGGCTTTGGGGGTGACCAGTGAGATATACCTACCATATACCTATATTAACTACCAAAAGGTAAGATGTTTTTTGTTATTGATCTGGTGTCGCTCTGCTTGCTAGTTTAAAGGACATTCAAAGTTCCTCCATAGAAACCTCTCCTCCTAGGTATAATTTTGTGGACTTAATTCACATAATTCATGTCATAACAAGATGACCAGCAGCTTTAAGCCTCCTCCTCAACCCTCTTTCGCTCTCTTCCCACCCGCAAAATTTCAGTCACACCTTGCGCCATACTTGTCTGTCCATCACATATGTAAACAACTAGTTTGCCGGCTCTTTCCGGAATGATTGGTGAAGTAATTTAATTAGCTAAATGTAAAAAACGGTTGGTTTCACAGGTTTAAAAAAGGAACAGAAATGAACCTTATAAAACATTACTTTGTTTTGGTTAGAACCGGTTCTGAACTTTATTTTGCTGGTCCGAACACTGGAACGGTTTTTGGATTTGTTCAGAATGAAACGATTAGGATGTCACGCCCTGATCTGTTTCACCTGTTCTTGCGATCGTCTCCACCCCCTCCAGGTGTGGCTTCTTTCCCCAGTGTATTTATCCCTGTGTTTCCTGTCTCTCTGTGCCAGTTCATCTTTTATGTTTCCAAGTCAACCAGCGGTTTTCCGTTCTCCTGCTTTTTGCATTCTCCTTTTCTAGTCCTCCTGGTTTTGACCCTTGCCTGTTTCTGGACTTTGTACCCGCCTGCCTGACCATTCTGCCTGCCTTGACCTCGAGTCTGACTGCCACTCTGTACCTCCTGATCTGTTTTTGACCTTTTTGCCTGTCCATGACCATTCTCTTACCTACCCCTTTGGATTAATAAATATTGTAAGACTCCAACCATCTGCCTCTTGTGTCTGCATTTGTGTCTCGCCTTGTGCCTTGATATTAGGAAATAATTTAGGTCCCAACCCCTGCTGAGAAGGTTGCTGCGTCTTGTGTTAGTTACAACCATTGGCGATTTTAGCTTGTAAATCTTGGTGGGACAAAAAAAAAAGAAGTGGGATACATGCCAGCAAAACCTCTACAAAACAAAACACTAAACAATACATTAATTCCACTTTAATGGTGACAAACGGTGCCCACAAACTGTTAGGGCCTACATAAAGCTGTCCCAATATCTTGACCACTGCTACACCTGGCTATCAACGGAGCCTTATCTGGCAGCAAAATAGTTCATTCAGCCTCATTTACTGCCTTTAAAAAAACATAGCTGATATGGCTCCCTTTTAAAAAAAATAGCTGATATGGCTGACTTGCTTAAACAAATGTGGTTTCTAATGAGAATTGAGATGTACAAACTATCGCATAAGGGAACGACAAGCAGATAAGAGGCAATCTGTTATTTTGATTAAGACAATGAGCGAGCTCGGACGAACATACGGACGTACAGTAGTCAATATAACTATTTGTTTAGCACTTTTGAAATGTACAGCGACAGAATTCAGAACATGGGCCGTTCTTACAGTGTTCTCCCTGTACACCAAGTCAGAACCGTAGGATAAATAAAAAGGGCATATAAGCAAACAATGAAAGCTCTTACAATATTTGATGATGACACTCAAACAGGATATAGGCTACATGTGCACCACGAAGTCAGAACAGTAGGTGAAATTAAGAAGGGTAAATAGACCAAATTATTAGGGTGAGGAACATGGGCTACTAACATTTTACTCCACAACAAACACTTAGTATTACTTTCTTAGCTACAGTATACATATCTCTTTGGCATATTACAAAATTTATGCAGCAGCATTCAATACATTTTTGGATTTACATTATTGTGCAGTGCTCACTTGAACAGGAAGGTGGCGCGGCGTTCCTTTGTGGACTAATTTGTTATCAAAGTCTGGCATTCTCTGGATTTATGGTGCTTTCAAAACAGCTGGGAACTCAGAAAAAACAAGGTTGAATCATGATGACGTCATTGATCTTCAGGTCTTAGCTCTAGAAAGAGGCCGGATTAACAAATCCGAGTTGGATGACCGTTCAAAACATATTTTCCCAGTCGGAGCTCGTTTATTCCCGACTTCCCAGTTGTCTTGAACTCACCGAAGTCAAGTTTTCTCAGTTCTGAGTTAAGTTGTTTTGAGCATGGCATATTATGATTCATTGACAGCATGGCCAATGTTGAATGTTTATCATTTAAAACTTAGAAAAGAGCCCTTTAATCCCAGATTTGGGACCACACAGCCACCCCACTGAATAGCAAGCTAGTGATTGCTTTGCAATGATTGCAGCCCTGTCACTGATTCCTTCCAAACCAGTCATGGTTGAATTTGCGATTTCCAATTTGTTGTGTTATGTTTATGTCCAATGGCCGATGAGTACCGCTACGTTTTTTTCTATAATTTCTCTTCATATGACAAGGATTAAAAAGGATTTGCCAGTAGATTGTCAACTTGATTCATGATGATGACTGCTAGCTAAGATTTTGAAAGTATGATGTTGACATGATCAGTCCAATCAGAGCTACTGTACATATAACGTGATTTGACACCATTTTATCTGTTGCCAATGACCTTGAGCCTTCTTGGATGGGCACTTCTAATGTAACTCTATGGCAGCATCCAAGGGGCTAGAATTTGCTTTGCTCTTCCTCAAGCTTCCCACAATAAGTTGGGTGAATTTTGGCCCATTCCTCCTGACAGAGTTGGTGTAACTGAGTCAGGTTTGTAGGCCTCCTTGCTCGCACACGCTTTTTCAGTTCTTCCCACACATTTTCTATAGGATTGAGGTCAGGGCTTTGTGTTGGCCACTCCAATACCTTGACTTTGTTGTCCTTAAGCCATTTTTCAACAACTTTGGAAGTATGCTTTGGGTCATTGTCCATTTGGAAAACCCATTTGCGACCAAGCTTTAACTTCCTGACAGATGTCTTGAGATGTTGCTTCAATATATCCACATCATTTTCCTACCTCATGATGCCATCTATTTTGTGAAGTGCACCAGTCCCTCCTGCAGCAAAACACCCCCACAACATGATGCTGCCACCCCCGTGCTTCAGGGTTGGGATGGTGTTCTTCGGCTTGCAAGCCTTGCCCTTTTTCCTCCAAACATAACGATGGTCATTATGGCCAAACAGTTCTATTTTTGTTTCATCAGACCAGAGGACATTTCTCCAAAAAGTACGATCTTTGTTCCCATGTGCAGTTGCAAACCGTAGTCTGGCTTTTTTATGGCGGTTTTGGAGCGGTATGAAGGCTACATGGTCCCATGGTGTTTATACTTGTATATTGTTTATATTACATATTGTTTCTACAGATGAACGTGGTATCTTCAGGCATTTGGAAATTGCTCCCAAGGATGAAGTAGACTTGTGGAGGTCTAGAATTTTTTTCTGAGGTCTTGACTGATTTATTTTGATTGTCCCATGATATCAAGCAAAGAGGCACTGAGTTTGAAGGTAGGCCTTAAACCTGATGAGGACAGAGGGCGCTGTTGTCACTTTGGGGGGAAAACGTTCCCAATTTAAACGGCCTCGTACTCAATTCTTGCTCGTACAATATGCATATTATTATTACTCTTGGATAGAAAACACTCTATCTACTCTATCTATACTCTACTCTATTCTAAAACAGTTTGAATTATATCTGTGAGTGAAACAGAACTCATTTGGCACAAACCTCCTGACCAGGAAGTGGAAAATCTGAAATCGATGCTCTTTTCTGGGTCCTGCCTATAAATGGGCATGATACCTATTAGTATACATGCACATCATACACCTTCCCCTGGATGTCAAGATGCAGTGAGAGAAGAAATTGAGTGTTTATCTTGGTCTGAGATGGAATACGTCCTCTTGGAATGACGTGTCACCGATTTCTGGTTTTCAGGAAGGCGCGAGGGGGACAGTGGGATTGCCTTTTGAAAAGCTGTCGTTATAGGCGACTACTATCTCCGGCTTTGATTTTATTTGATACATGTGACCATATCATCGTAAAGTATGTTTTTTCAATATAGTTTTATTAGATTTTTGAAATTTATTCGGGACGTTAGGCGTGTTGCGTTGTGTGCCTTTGTTCAGAAAGGAGAGCTTTGCGCTACTTGGCCAGTGCGCTTGCTAATTCAAGAGGGAAAAACAATGTTCTAAATCCAAACAACGACTGTTCTGGACAAAGAACCCCTTGTCCAACATTCTGATGGAAGATCACCAAAAGTTGGACCCATTTATGATGTTATTTCATATATCTGTCGAACTGTGTACTAGTAGTTTTGTGCCCAGGTTTTGGCCACTCTCTCGCTATAACATAAGCCTTATGTCGTAATGAAGATATTTTTAGAATTCTAACACTGCGATTGCATTAAGAACTAGTGTATCTATCATTTCCTATACAACATGTATTTTTTTGTAATGTTTATTAATAGCTATTTGGTCAGAATAGGTGAGAGTCTAATAGAAATATCCGCACATTCTGGGAAAAAGAAGCTACGTTAGCATAATGGATAACCACTGATTTCAGCTCTAAATATGCACATTTTCGAACAAAACATAAGTGTATGTATAACCTGATGTTATAGGACTGTCATCTGAGGAAGGTTTATGAAGGTTAGTGAAAATGAATATCTTTTGCTGGTTTATTCGCTAACGCTAACGTGCCTATTGCTATCGCTAACGTGCCTTGATGAATGAATGTGTGGTAGGCTATTGTAGTAAGCTAATATAATGCTATATTGTGTTTTCGCTGTAAAACACTTACAAAATCTGAAATATTGGCTGGATTCACAAGATGCTTGTCTTTCATTTGCTGTACACGATGCATTTTTCAGAAATGTTTTATGATGAGTATTTAGGTATTCCACGTTGGTCTCTATAATTACTCTGGCTGCTTTGGTGCTATTTTTGACGGTAGCTGTGATGGTAGCTGCAATGTAAAACTGATTTATACCTCAAATATGCACATTTTTCGAACAAAACATAGATTTATTGTGTAACATGTTATAAGACTGTCATCTGATGAAGTTGTTTCTTGGTTAGTTTGGTTGGTTCTTGGTTAGTTAGGTTGGCTTTGTGCATGCTACCTGTGCTGTGATAAATGTCTGTCCTTCTTTGTATTTGGTGGTGAGCTAACATAAATATACGCGCTGTTTTCGCTGTAAAACATTTTAAAAATCGGACATGTTGACCGGATTCACAAGATGTGTGTCTTTCATTTGCTGTATTGGACTTGTTAATGTGTGAAAGTTAAATATTTCTCAAAAATATGTTTGGAATTTCGCGCTCTGCCTTTTCAGTGGAATGTGGGAGGAGTTCCTCTAGCGGAACGCCTGGGCCAGACAGGTTAAAATACATCCATGGGTACACCTCTAATTCACCCAAATGATGTCAATTAGCCTATCAGAAGCTTCTAAAGCCAGGACATAATTTTCTGGAATTTACCAAGCTGTTTATAGGCACAGTCAACTTAGTGTATGTAAACTTCTGACCCACTGGAATTGTGATACAATGAGAAAATACAATTACAATAAGTGATATAATCTGTCTGTAAACACTTGTAGGAAAAATTACTTGTGTCATGCACAAAGTAGATGTCCTAACCAACTTGCAATAACTACAGTTTGTTAACAAGAAATTTGTGGAGTGGTTGAAAAACGAGTTTTAATGACTCCAACCTAAGTGTATGTAAACTTCCGACTTCAACTGTATATATTTTTACATTGTTTGCAAACTGATATGTGACACGTATTAATGCCAAAATAACATTAAAAACAGACAAGCCCCCCCAATATATATATATACAGTATATATTTTATTTACATTTCTTGCAAAAAAAATGTGAGGCTCGAAATGACAAGGCGCCACTGGTTACAACATTCTTTCAACACAATGGATCTTGAATTTTCACGTATTAAAATATCACACAAATCCCCCCAAAATATGTAAACCTATAGGGCTAAGA
This sequence comes from Salvelinus fontinalis, assembly GCF_029448725.1. Lineage (NCBI taxonomy): Eukaryota > Metazoa > Chordata > Actinopteri > Salmoniformes > Salmonidae > Salvelinus > Salvelinus fontinalis. Next base: position 6,694,900 of record NC_074679.1, read on the forward strand.
TTTGCAGGAAAGTGAGAGGTATTTATGCACTTTTAGTGCATATAGTTACGATTCGACCCAATAAGGCCCTATGTTGTCCTTTTTCCTTTAGCACATTGATCAAACTGTCAAAATTAGGCTATCAGTTAATATATCTCATAACCCACTAGGCACACACTGGTTGAATCAATGTTGTTTCCACGTCATTTCAACAAAATTACCTTGAACCAATGTGGAATAGACGTTGAATTGACGTCTGTGCCCAGTGGGAATGCCCAGGTGCCGGCTGTCAGTAATTGTGTGTAGTCTATGTTTTTGAAGTAAACAAAAATGAATAAGAATCAAATGAAATTACACTTCTAATAATTGACATAATGGCATCATCTCCATCCCGTGGTAGACCTATCCAGTGGAGTAGGTTAGTGTGCAACGGTGCGTCGATCCGCACACAGAAGGCTCTGTCTTTGATAGCAGTTATACAAACTGTGACTATATGTGTCACATGAAACTTAACTTCGTTCTTCTCTCAAGCTATTTGAACAGAAAATGGCCCTTTGCAGCATAATGTTGTTCTGCCCTTTCAGAGTTCAATATCTGATCTATCTTATCTTGATCACTGGAAAGGAGCTACTCGCAGTGTTTATAGACCATTTATCTCTTAGTTATCTGTGACCTGTGCAATGATCATTATCATTCCATATCACATATTGATAAGATATTGATAACGTATTAATAGTGCATTGATACCATATTGATAACTGACCTTTGATGTCATCAGTTCTTTTCAGCCTCCTCCCTTCGTAAACAACCACACGCTCTCTTGAGGGCAGCGAACCACTCAAGGAAAGCCTTTCAAAGTGTGTGGTGACTCTTCAACCCAAATCACATGACACTGGGAGTTTTGCGAGCATGTGACTCATTGCCATGAACCCTTTTAATATTTTTGAGAAATTGTCGCCTATCTTTGTGTCTTGTCTTGTTCAGTACTTTAAAGTAATATGTTTTTAAAAATTATTTTTATTTAATTTATCTTTTATCTAACTATGCAAGTCAGTTAAGAACAAATTCTTATTTACAATGACGGCCTACCAAAAGGAAAAAGGCCTCCTGCGGGGACAGGGATTAAAAATATAATAAATAAATAAAAATATAGGACAAAACACACGACAAGAGAGACAACACAACACTACATAAAGAGAGACCTAAGACAACAACATAGCATGGCAGCAGTACAAGCCAACACAGCATGGTAGCAACACAACATGACAACAACATGATTGCAACACATGGCAGCAGCACAACATGGTAGCAACACAACATGGCAGCAGCACAACATGGTAGCAGCACAACATGGCAGCAGCACAAAACATGGTAGCAACACAACATGACAACAACATGATAGCAACACATGGCAGCAGCACAACATGGCAGCAGCACAACATGGTAGCAGCACAACATGGTAGCAACACAACATGGTAGCAACACAACATGGTAGCAACACAACATGGCAGCAGCACAACATGGCAGCAGCACAACATGGTAGCAACACAACATGACAACAACATGATTGCAACACATGGCAGCAGCACAACATGGTAGCAACACAACATGGCAGCAGCACAAAACATGGTAGCAACACAACATGACAACAACATGATAGCAACACATGGCAGCAGCACAACATGGTAGCAGCACAACATGGCAGCAGCACAAAACATGGTAGCAACACAACATGACAACAACATGATAGCAACACATGGCAGCAGCACAACATGGCAGCAGCACAAAATGGTAGCAACACAACATGGCAGCAACACAACATGGTAGCAACACAACATGGCAGCAGCACAACATGGTAGCAGCACAACATGGCAGCAGCACAACATGGTAGCAACACAACATGGTAGCAGCACAACATGGCAGCAGCACAACATGGCAGCAGCACAACATGGTAGCAACACAACATGGTAGCAGCACAACATGGTAGCAACACAACATGGCAGCAGAACAACATGGCAGCAGCACAACATGGTAGAAACACAACATGGTAGCAGCACAACATGACAGCAGCACAACATGGTAGCAACACAACATGACAGCAGCACAACATGGTAGCAACACAACATGGTAGCAACACAACATGGCAGCAGCACAACATGGTAGCAACACAACATGGCAGCAGCACAACATGGTAGCAACACAACATGGCAGCAGCACGGAGCTTTTCTAATTTTTATCCTCCAGTCAACAGTTATAAATTATGCTTCCTTCCCCCTCTATCCAAGATGGGTATTTGATAGTCGGCCAATATCTAAATCAAATGACATAAAATGTTGCTCCACATTTGGCTGAATGCGGTGAAACAAAACAGAAATACAGTTCTCTGTGTCTATGTTATTGACCTATTGCATGTAGCTCTTTTCACCCAGTCTAAGCAGTTTACATTATCTCATGACCTCATCCTCTTGCAATGTGGAACACCCACCTGGAAATGTACATCTACTGGGATAGCACCCCCCCCCCCCCCCATAAGCATTTTTTATTTATTTTGGGGGTTGGTGTCCCCCAGGAGGTCGAGCCCCCGAGATAGTATATGAAAAAGTCATAAGCCATCAAATAAATGTTTAGAATTACATAAAATGAGCTTTAAAACAGGCAACATTTTATTTCAGCCTCATGGCAAAATGTGTAAAATAGCAGGATATTAGCTCAGAGATTCTTAAAGATCAGGACAATCCTTGTCCTGCAGGGAAACTTTATTTCTATAGTGATAAAATATATTACTATATATTTATGGGAATTTTACAAGGGAAAACATATTTTCTGAAATTTCTAAATACTTTCAATATTATTCATTTGCATGTCAGCTCCTGGAAATGTCCTTGTCAGGAGAAAAGGATCCCAACTTCAAACTCTCCGAAAGTGTGTAGAAAATTCTAAAAACTGGCAATAATGGATATTAACTGAAAAATAATCTATCCCTCTGTGATTTTAAAGAATATTTCTCTCAAAACTGTGATTCCTTGTCTCGTTGGCATTAAGGATCGGGGGACAGACGTAGGAATGCGTTATAGTTTTTTAAAATTAAGCACAAATTACGGCGTGACGTGTAAAACGAAGAGACGAAGACCAAACAAACACGTAACAAAACACAGGGTAGAAACCCAAAACAAAAGAGCAAAAGAGTACCTCGAACAATTAACACACGTGCACAATGATTAACACACGGGACGAGACCCGTAATCATCTGCGCAACCCACAATGGCAAGGTAAAGCCAAAACACACAGCACAGGTACACACACGCACAAACGGACATAGTAACAATAATCGACAAGACCATGGTGAACAAAGGGCACATATATAATCCGTGGGAATAGGGGCCAGGTGTGTGTAATGAAAGTTCTGGAGGGATCTGTGACATTCCTAAAATAAGTGTAATAAGTTGGTGGTCTGAGAGTCAGGGATTATGAGTAAAAATGTTAAGATCCACAATATTTATTCCATGGGACAAAACTAGGTCCAGCTTATGATTGTGGCAGTGAGTAGGTCTGGTCACATGTTGGACAAAACCCACTGAGTCGATGATGGCTCCGAAAGCCTTTTGGAGTGGGTCTGTGGAATTTTCCATGTGAATATTAAAGTCACCAAAAATTTGAATATTATCTGCCAGGACTTCAGGGAACTCAGTGAAGAACACTGTATACGACCCAGGAGCGCTGTAAACAGTAGCTATAAAAAGTGATTGAGTAGGCTGCATAGATTTCATGACTAGAAGCTCCAAAGACAAAAATGCAGAAATTGACATTTTCTTTCGTAAATGTTAGCAACAACTCCTTCTTTGCGGGATGCGTGGGGGATATGGTCACTAGTGTAACCAGGAGGAGAGGCCGCATTTAACACAGTACATTCCTAAGGCTTAAGCCATGTTTCAGTCAGGCCAATGAAGATTATGATCAGTGATTAGTTCATTGATTGTAACTACCTTGGAAGTGAGGGATCTAACACTAAGTAGCCCTATTTTGAGATGTGAGATATCACAATCTCTTTCAATAATGACAGGAATGGAGGAGGTCTTTAATCCAGTGAGAATGTTAAAGCGAACACCGCCATGTTTAGTTATGACCAACATGGATCGAGGCACAGACACGGTCTCAATGGGAATAGCTGAGCTGACTACACTGACTATGCTAGTGGCAGACTTCACTAAGCTGGCAGGCTGTCTGCCTGGCCTGCACCCTATCTCATTGTGGAGCTAGAGGAGTTAGAGCCCTGTCTATGTTCATAGATAAGATGAGAGCACCCCTCCAGCTAGGATGGAATCTGTCACTCCTCAGCAGGGCAGGCTTGGTCCTGTTTGTGGATGAGTCCCAGAAAGAGGGCCAATTATCTACAAATTATATCTTCTGGGAGGGGCAGAAAACAGTTTCCAACCAGCGATTGAGTTGTGAGACTCTGCTGTAGAGCTCATCATTCCCCCTAACTGGGAGGGGGACAGAGACAACTAATCGATGCGACACGTCTTTCTAGCTAATTTACACGCTGAAGCTATGTTGTGCTTGGTGACCTCTGACTATTTCATCCGAGCATCATTGGTGCTGACGTGGATAACAATATCCCTATACTCTCTACACTCGCCAGTTTTAGCCTTCGCCAGCACACTTCAGATTAGCCTTTATGCCAGTAGCCCTGCCCCCTGGTAAACAGTGTATGATCTCTGGATGATTCTTTTAAAGTCTAATACTGGGCATAATGGAGTTGCCAATGACTAGGGTTTTCAATTTGTCAGAGCCAATGGTGGGAGTCTTTGGCGGCTCAGACCCCGTCACGAGTGGAGGAGAGACCAGAGAAGGCTCGGCCTCTGACTCCGACTAGTTGCTTAATGGGGAGAAGCGGTTGAAAGTTTCTGTCGGTTGAATGAGCGACACCGGTTGAGCATTTCCTTCCAGAAGCCTTGAGAAAATTGTCCGGCTGCGGGGACTGTACGCAGACGCTGTTTCATCCTTTCCTACACTGAAATTACCCTTGCCTAACGATTGCATCTAAAGCTGGGCTCGCGGCACGGCTATCCTCAGCATAAGGTGATAGTTTTCCTGCATATTATGAGTACAGCGACTGCAATTAGATGGCATAGTGTTAATGTTACTACTTAGCTTATGATAGTGGAGGTCCTGTAGAACCATGTTCAGATAAAGCGTCCGGGGTGAAAAAGTTGAATGAATAAAGTTGAGCGAGGGAAAAAACTTTTGAAGATTTTGATTAAACGGTTATTAAAAATGTAAAAGTAAAAACCGTAAAGTTGGCAGGTAGTCAAGCAGAAATAAATTAGCAACAAACAGCATAGCAGCACAGAGACAATTTGCTTAGAATGATTTGTAGCTACAGTGGCTTGTGGAAGTATTCATCCCCTGGCATTTTTCCTATTTTGTTGCCTTACAACCTGGAATTAAAATAGATTTCTTGGGGGTTTGTATCATTTGATTTACACAACATGCCTATCACTTTGAAGATGCAAACATATTTTTTCTTGTGAAACAAACAAGAATTAAGACAAAAAAAATAGAAAACTTGAGCATGCATAACTATTCACCCCCCAAAGTCAATACATTGTAGAGCTACCTTTCGCAGCAATTACAGCTGCAAGTCTCTTGGGATATGTCTCTATAATCTTGGCACATCTAGACACTGGGATTTTTGCCCATTCTTCAAGGCAAAACTGCTCCAGCTCCTTCAAGTTGGATGGGTTCCGCTGGTGTACAGCAATCTTTAAGTCATACCACAGATTCTCAGTTGGATTGAGGTCTGGGCTTTGACTAGGCCATTCCAAGACATTTAAATGTTTCCCCTTAAACCACTCGAGTGTTGCTTTAGCAGTATACTTAGGGTCATTGTCCTGCTGGAAGGTGAACCTCCGTCCCAGTCTCAAATCTCGGGAAGACTGAAACAGGTTACCCTCAAGAATTTCCCTGTATATAGCGCCATCCATCATTCCTTCAATTCCGACCAGTTTCCCAGTCCCTGCCAATGAAAAACATCCCCACAGCATGATGCTGCCACCACCATGCTTCACTGTGGGGATGATGTTCTCGGGGAGATGAGAGGTGTTGGGTTTGCCCCAGAGATAGCCATGGCCAAAAAGCTCAATTTTAGTCTCATCTGACCAGAGTCAGAGTTCTATATGTTTGGGGAGTTTCCCACATGCCTTTTGGTGAACACCAAACGTGTTTGCTTATTCTTTTCTTTAAGCAATAGCTTTTTTTCTGGCCACTCTTCTGTAAAGCCCAGCTCTGTGGAATGTATAGCTTAAAGTGGTCCTATGACAGATATGACGGATGACAGATGCCTCTCTGATGAATGCCCTCCTTGCCTGGTTCGTGAGTTTTGGTGGGCGGCCCTCTCTTGGCAGGTTTGTTGTGGTGCCATATTCTTTCCATTTTCAAAAAATGCATTTAATGGTTCTCTGTGGGATGTTCAAAGTTTCTGATATATTTTTTATAACCCAACCCTGATCTGTACTTCTCCACAACTTTGTCCATGACATGTTTGGAGGGCTCCTTGGTCTTCATGGTGCCGCTTGCTTGGTGGTGCCCCTTGCTTGGTGGTGTTGCAGACTCTGGGACCTTTTAGAACAGGTGTATATATACTGAGATCATGTGACAGATCATGTGACACTTAAAGTCCACCTGTGTGCAATCTAACTAATTATGTGACTTCTGAAGGCAATTGGTTGCACTAGATCTTATTTAGGGGCTTCATAGCAAAGGGGGTGAATACATATGCACACACCACTTTTCATTTTTTCATTTTTTTCATTTTTTTGAAACCAGTTATGGTTTTCATTTCACTTCACCAATTTGGACTATTTTGTGTATGTCCATTACATGAAATCCAAATAAAAATCTATTTAAATGACAGGCTGTAATGCAACAAAATAGGAAAAACGGCAAGGGGATCAATACTTTTGGAAGGCACTGTATCATCTATCTGTACATGACAGCATTACCCTCTGTAGCGCCTTGCGGTCGGAGGCCGAGCAGTTGCCATACCAGGCGGTGATGCAACCAGTCAGGATGCTCTCGATGGTGTAGCTATAAAAAAAATTGAGGATCTGAGGACCCATGCCAAGTCTTTTCAGTCTCCTGAGGGGGAATAGGCATTGTCGTGCCCTCTTCACAACTGTCCTAGTGTGTTTGGACCATGACTGAAGTGGAGCGGTTCGAGAGTTTCAAGTACCTTGGTGTCCACATCACCAACAAACTATCATGGTCCAAACACACCAAGACAGTCGTGAAGAGGGCACGACAACATCTTTTCCCCCTCAGGAGACTGAAAAGATTTGGCATGGGTCCCCAGATCCTGACACAGCTGCAAAATCGAGAGCATCCTGGTATGGCAACTGCTCGGCATCTGACCATAAGACGCTACAGAGGGTAATGTGTACGGCCCAGTACAACACTGGGGCCAAGCTTCCTGACATCCAGGTCCTACTAGGCGGTGTCATAGGAAGACCCCCCTATGTTTTTACACCTATGACCTAAGACCTTATGTTTTTACACTGCTGCTACTCGCTGTTTATTATCTATGGATAGTCACTTTGCAAATTACCTCGACTTACCTGTACCCCCGTACATTGACTCGGTACCGATAGCGCCTGTATCTAGCCTCATTATTGTTATATACATTTATTTATTTATTGAACTGCAATGTTGGTTTAAGGGCTTGTAAGTAAGCATTTCACGTTAATGTCTACACCTGTTGTATTTGGCCCATGTGACAAATAAAATTTGATTTGATATAGCCTGATCCGCTGCCGTCGGGGGTTCGCCAAATAAAAATGTATTTCACATTTTCAAACAGAACATTTGTATTTTCCAACGGGACTATACATTTGGGTGAGTTTTTTTCTCTCGCCTGAGTAGCTTCGTTTTAACTGCCAAAAATAAAATTAAACCATCTAGTGTTCAGTGAAATTATTTAATTTACCTTTATTCAACTAGGCAAGTCAGTTAAGAACAAATTCTTATTTTCAATGACGGCCTAGGAACTGCCTTGTTCAGGGGCAGAATGATAGATTTTTACCTCGTCAGCTTGGGGATTTGATCTTTCAACCTTTCGGTTACTAGTCCAACGCTCTAACCACTTGCCGAAATAACAACACAATGTCAAACACAGGTAGCCTAGTCAAATAATTAGCATCCAATCACATTAACCGTTACTCTCTCGCAGGAAACCTTCATATGACAATTTGAGAAATAAGCCACAGGAGTTTTTTGAGCGAGAATAAAGATGACTTTTGAGTAGTAAGACATGTATGAAAGCAACAGATACCATTAATAAGAAGGGGCTAGAAGCGTCTTATATGCTGAGCTACCGAGTGGCTAGGACAGGCAAGCCCCATACTATTGTGGAGGACTTCATTCTTCCTGCTGCCGCGGATATGGCTGGGACAATGCTGGGGGAAAAGGCCCAAAAAACTATACAGACAATGCCTTCATCAAACAACACTGTTTCCTGTTGCATCAGTGACAAGGCAAGAGATGTTTTGAAACAATTACTGCTTTGCGTACAAGCCAGTGGATTATATGCGTTACAGCTGGATGAGTCAACAGCCGTAGCGGGCCTGGCACAGCTCCTGGTATACGTCTGTTACGTTTATGGGGGGTCAATTAAGGAAGACATCTTCTTCTGCAAACCACTGGAAACCAGGACAACATGAGAGGATCTTTTTTTAAGTACTGGACATCTTTGTGACATCAAATGGACTTTGGTATCTGTACTGATGGCGCAAAAAGCCATGACAGGGAGACATAGTGGAGTGGTAACGCGTGTGCAAGCAGTTGCTCCCGACGCCACTTGGGTACACTGCAGCATCCACCGAGAGGCTCTTGCTGCCAAGGGAATATCTGACAGCTTGAAATACGTTTTGGACACTACAGTGAACATTTTTAACTTTGTTAAAGCAAGGCCCCTGAACTCTTGTGTATTTTATGTATTGTGCAATGATATGGACAGCGACCATGTAATGCTTTTACAACAAACAGAAGTGCGCTGGTTATCAAGGGGCAAAGTATTGACATGTTTTTTTAAATTGAGAAATGAGCTTCAAGTTTTCTTTACTGAGCATAATTTTCACTTGTCTGACCGCTTGCGTGAGTTTTTCACACGACTGGCCTGTCTGGGTGATGTTTTGTCTCACCTGAATGATCTGAATCTAGGATTACAGGGACTCTCCGCAACTATATTCAATGTGCGGGACAAAATTGAGGCTATGATTAAGAAGTTGGAGCTCTTTTCTGTCTGCATTAACAAGGATAACACACAGGTCTTTCCATCATTGTATGATTTTTTTGTGTGCAAATTAACTCAAGCTTACAAACAATGTCAAATGTGATACTGCGAAGCAACTGAGTGAGCTGGGTGCGCAATTACGCAGGTACTTTCCTGAAATGGACGACACAAACAACTGGATTTGTTATCCCTTTCATGCTCTGCCTCCAGTCCACTTACCGATATCTGAACAAGAGAGCCTCATCGAAATTGCAACAAGTGGTTCTGTGAATATTGAATTGAATCAGAAGCAACTGCCAGACTTCTGGATAGGGCTGCGCTCAGAGTTTCTTGTCTTGGCAAATCGCACTGTTAAGACACTGATGCACTTTGCAACCACGTTCCTATGTGAGAGTGGATTCTCGGCCCTCACTGGCATGAAAACTAAATACAGGCACAGACTGTGTGTGGAAAATGATTTAAGACTGAGACTCTCTCCAATACAACCCAACATTGCAGAGTTATGTTTATCCTTTCAAGCACAACCTTCTCATTAACCTGTGGTGAGGTATTCACCATTTTCGATGAACACATAAGGTTTTATATGTAAGATGGCTAAATAAAGAGCAAAATGATTGATTATTATTATATTATTATTTGTGCCCTGGTCCTACAAGAGCTCTTTGTCACTTCCTACGAGCCGGGTTGTGACAAAAAGTCACACTCATTCTTATGTTTAATAAATGTATCATATAGTGTGTGTGTGGCAGGCTTACAATGATAGCAAAAAACAACATTTGAGAGTGCGCTGACCCTGGTGCTAGAGAGGGTACGCAGCTGAAGGTTGAATGTTTGAAGGGATACGGGACTATAAAAAGTTCTGGAACCACTGCTCTAGAGGTATGTCATGTATAGTATGACAACCAATGACAACAGGTAACCAGGCTAGCAATTTTTTTTTTTTTTAAATTGCTTAGTGAATCTTTTCACCATCCAAGGGTGTGGGAATTCCCCATTTGAACCCCTGACATTTTAAATGTTTTATTTAACCAGGTAAGTCAGTTAAGAACAAATGTTTATTTACAATGACGGCCTACACCGGTTAAACTCAGACGACGCTGGCCAAATTGTGCCCTGCCCTATGGGACTCCCAATCAAAGGCTGGTTGTGATACGACCCAAATTCAAATCAGGGTGTCTATAGTGATGCCTCAAGCACTGAGATGCAGTGCCTTAGACTGCTGAGCCACTCGGAAGGGATATGATTGATGGAAAAGGAGAAGTAGTTTTCCCTCGTTATGAGTTTTGACCAAGATCATGCGATACTTAGCAGTGTGATACACTACATGTCCAAAAGTATGTGGACACCTGCTCATTGAACATCTCATTCCAAAATCATGTGCTTTAATATGGAGTTGGTCCCCTCTTTGCTGCTATAACAGCCTCCACTCTTCTGGGAAGGCTTTCTACTAGATGTTGGAACATTGCTGCGGGGTCTTGTTCCCATTCAACCACAAGAGCATTAGTGAGGTCAGGCACCGATGTTGTTTGATTAGGCCTGGCTTGCAGTCGGCGTTCCAATTAATCTCAAAGGTGTTCGAGGGGGTTGAGGTCAGGGCTCTGTGCAGGCCAGTCAAGTTCTTCCACACCGATCTCGACAAACCAATTCTGTATGGACCTCGCTTTGTGCACGGGGGCATTGTCATGCTGAAACAGGAAAGGGCCTTCCCCAACCTTTGTCACAAAGTTGGAAGTACAGAATCGTCTAGAATGTCATTGTATTCTGTAGCGTTAAGATTTCCCTTCACTGGAACTAAGGGGGCTGACCCGGACCATAAAAAACAGCCTCAGACCATTATTCCTCCTCCACTAAACTTGACAGTTGGCACTATGCATTGGTGCAGATAGCGTTCTCCTGGCATCCGCCAAACCCAGATTTGTTCGTTGGACTGCCAGATGGTAAAGCGTGATTCATCACTCCAAAGAACGTGTTTCCACTGCTCCAGAGCCCAATGGCAGCGAGCTTTACTCCACTCCAGCCGACGCTTGGCATTGCACATGGTGAGCTTAGGCTTCTGTGCGACTACTCGGCCATGGAAACCCATTTCATGAAGCTCCCGACAAACAGTTATTGTGCTGACGTTGCTTCCGGAGGCAATTTGGAACTGTGGAGTGAGTCTTTCAACCCAGGACAGACGATTTTTACTCGCTACGCGAATCAGCACTCAGCGGCCCCTTTCTGTGAACTTGTGTGGCCTACCAATTTGCGGCTGAGCTGTTGTTGCTCCTAGACGTTTCTCCTTCACAATAACAGCACTTACAGTTGACTGACTTGTTGGAAAGGTGGCATCCTATGACGGTGCCATGTTGAAAGTCACTGAGCTCTTTCAGTGAGGCCATTCTACTGCCAATTTTTGTCTATGGAGATTGCATGGATGTGTGCTGGATTTTATACACCTATCAGCAACGGATGTGGCTCAAATAGCCGTATCCACAAATTTTAAAGGGTGTCAACATGCTTTTGTATACATAGTTTATGTTGGCCTGATAACTTCTGCTCATGAACAATGTTTGTGCTTCAACAGAGCCAGGCCCAGTTAATGGGACCTGTTGACCATTAGCCCATAACACACTGATGGCCAGTTTGAGTCCCTGCTGAGATCACCTAAACTTTGGTTGATCAAGCATTTAAAACACGTTTTTATCCAGGGTCTCACATTTTATGCCTGAAGAAGTGGAAGATTACGTGGTGTAGCTTCCTCTCACGTGACTGCACAGTCTAAAATGGACTACAATGGCAGCCCACCTGCGGAAAATGGGATCACACACCGATACAGAAACAGAAAGAAAATCAACACTGCAGTGTTCAGTTTCAACGGTTTAATTTCTGCAGTGATATATTTTCTATGGAGATGGATAGAGTTGCAATACTGCATCTATCTAGGTGACTATTGCTTATCATCTAGCTGTTCCAGATGACTATTATTTATATTCTACCTACACCTAGTCGTTCTCTTACTCTTGTTTATCTGCATCTTTTTCAGAGATTGACTTGCAGTCTGTAACGATTCTCGTCTGGTGAAGGAGAAGAGGACCAAAATGCAGCGTGGTAAGTGTTCGTCATATTTTAATAATAACCGAACACGACAAAATACAAAAATAACAAAGTGAATGATAACGAAAACCGAAACAGTTCTGAATGGTGACACAAACACAAAAACAGGAAACAACCACCCACAAACACAGGTGGGAACAGGCTACCTAAGTAGGATTCTCAATCAGAGACAAATATAGACAGCTGCCTCCTGATTGAGAACCACACCAGGGCAAACACACAGAAATACAAAACAAGGACAACATAGAACACCAGACATAGAATGCCCACCCAAAATCACGCCCTGACCAACCAAAATAGAGACATAAAAAGGATCTCTACGGTCAGGGCGTGACACAGTCTGTATGTGATTTCTGCCCCCATTCCTCAACAAATGCATTCTAGACCGGAAAAACACATGCGGGTAGTTACTGAATAAAATTTTAACCAGCGGTTACTGTAAACAAAAGAGCACTATCTGACCTTGGACTTAACAGCTGTAAACCGGGCATGAAGACCCCTGTGGATACAAGTTGTAGTCCATGTGTCATAGATACTGTATTTGTCTCTGGATTTCTTACTGTAACTCAATGTTTTTAAATGGCAAATAAAGTCAATAATCCTAACTGTATAGGGACAAAGCTGACGTAGGAGTCAATGTAGGTTAAACATGATAAAAGTATTGTATCAATATTACTATATATAAAGTATTTTGTTGGACTAAAAACACTTTGCTGAATAGTTGCAACTTCTGGGTAATCCAGACGTTGATTAAATTAATCGAAACTGCAGAAGTAATGTTCATCTAGGTGAAGATAAGAACATTGATTTTTGATACAGACCCCCCCTTTCCGAACACTTTCTCTTATTGCTCAATGTCCTCTGTGCAATTTGTTCGACAAGATGAATTTGAATGAGAGAATTGGGGCATCGTAACGCAATGCAGTTCTGTTTCAAAGATGTGAAATACAGCTTTAAATTTGTCTGGATGATGCAATAAATGACCCCGATGCCCCTGATCAGATCAATAGAATGTATAAAGACATTCATTAATCTTTGACTAGCAATTATAGCAACTTTCTAATTATTAGCACTCTTTAAGAAAAGGTCTCTGAAGTTTGATTTAGTAATCCAGACATTGAACTTTCCTCCATTCCATATATCTGATTTAGCCTATTTCTAATTGACATGGACATGTCTTCTGTTCTAGAAATTTCAATTCTATTCCGATGCAGTGGATAAGGCCCAGTGTTACAATTTATGTCGACATAAGGTGTGCTGTCTCTTCATGTTTACGGTTGAGCGTACATCTTCTCTCATTATCTTCACAAACACATACATCAGAGATGTAACTATAACCATGAGCCGTGTCAAAGATGGAGTCAAGTCAGGGGGCAAACTACAACACTGTCTCTGTTGAATCATCCTGCCTGGACTGGACCAGACTAGACCAGCACTAACTTAAGCCAATGCAACAAGAGCTGTGCCCATGACACCGCCTTCTCTTTATGCAAGAAATTCTCACTGTTGCCTTGAGCATGTACCAAAATGCATCTGTTTTTGTGTTCCGTCTGTCGACACCAATAATGTCCCCTCAGTGTGCAAATTAGGATCTTGCCTGCAGATTGGAATTTTACTTATTCTACCTTGTTTTAAGGGCATCTCTGGGGGGGGGGGGGGTGACGTTCCCATTAGGTCCTTTGAGGGTTTCGGAGCAACATTATCCCACTAGTGTTCTCTTGGGACCATGACGTTCCCTTGGGACCATCATGTTCCCTTGGGACCATCATGTTCCCTTGGGACCATCATGCGACGTCCTAAGGACTAGTAAAAGGAATGTCCTAAATGGTCCTCAGTGACGGCCTGGGAACTTACAGGGAACCTAGACAAAGGTCCCCATGAGAACGTTCCCTTGAGACCATATCGTGACATTCTTAGAACATCCTCAGAACATCAGAGGGATAATATCACGCCAAAACCCTTAAGGGACCTAATGGGAACATCGCCGACTGTCCTCAGGACGTCCCCTGTTTGCTGGGTTTCCACCACACAGGACTCCTCATTACCTCGCTGTCATAATGCCCTCTCTCCCCACCCTCCCCATACCTGCTTTGTGTATCACCTAAATCTTTCCCCACTTTCCCACAGAGGCTGAACAAAAGTGTATTGAAAAAAAAAAAAAAAAACTTACCTCTTTTGCCATAGGAAGGTTTTTTTTGTTGTAGAAAAAAAGTTGGCTTCTAACCCAGTTACCTTCTATAAACTGTGCAGGATTCTTGGCAGCCTCACGTGGTTCATCTGAGGACAATGCCGAACTGGAAAAACAGCCAGTGCCTCCCGCATACTGAGACAGAAGTGATTCAGAAACCACAACTGACGGAATATCATAAGGAGAGTCACTATAACCATCAATGCTGGCTTCCTTTCCCCGTGTAGATTCATTCCCCTGATAACTCTCTCATACTGTATTAAATAAAAATGGTGTCTCTTCCCCCACTCTGAATCAAAGAGGAGCAGTGTTCCTCTTCAACTTGAATGAACTACCCAGTGGGCTCCGCGTAGCTCGGCAACCGGCAGCCAGTCAAGTCACTGAGGATTAACAAGTTATTTTAATCTTTCTCATCTGGTTAAATAAGACGTTCTCATCTCATTGGTCAAAAGACACAGGATGGTGTGCTGTTTCTTCATGTTTACGGTGGCGCGTACATCTTCTCTCATTATCTTCACAAACACACACATCAGAGATGTAACTAAACAGTTTAAATTCGCAACACATTGTTTTAATGCTATTGTACTGTAAGAAAATTGGACATTTCACTTAGCTTGGCACTACTCTACTAACAATTACAGACATGTATATAAACTGTAATCAGCAATGTGGGTGGTACCAGTACAGTATGTTGTTAAATAACTAGGACAAAAAAAAAGACTGATATCTCTTACCAGGATATAACAGGGGATGAGTTAACAATCTTTTCTCTCTTTAACTTTATGTTTTGCTCATTGTCCTAAAAGTATTTCAAAATTGTTACCTGAATGCTCAACATCGCAGAACGTCTTGTTAACGACTGTAGCGGTTGACGTCATGATGACATCCCAGACTATATCTGAAGTTACCGTGTTTTTGCCGGAACAAAATGTAAGAAAACAAAGGACTGTGATGTACCTGAATGCGGCCTGAAGGACACAACCACTGTATCTACAGTACAACTCACAGGGGTACAGTAGTAGTGCATGTCCATTTGATTTAAGTTTGAAATTATATACCAGACTCAAAGTAGTCTTGGACAGCATCAATGGACAGATTATCCCAGCATGGTTTTTGATGGTAGATATAAAAATGAATGAATTAACGTTTTGTCATGTACATTTTATTCATGAGCAGTGTCCAGGGCCCAGCAACTTCCCAAATCCAGCTACAATTATTTAATTGAGTTGCAGTCTGTTTGTCTGAATAATTTACTAAAAAGCATTTTAGGTCAAGCGGATGCTTATAAAAACACCACATATTCAAGGTGTTATGTCATCTTGGTGTAGAATAGAGTATCACCGTGCCATTAAATTAACTAGGTTATATTGTTTAAATTCAATAGGAGAATTTGATCATCCGAAAGGAAGTCTTGTGAAACCAAAGAAACCTAAAAAATGTGAAAATATGCCCTTTTTTATGATCTACTCAAGGGAAGCCACGATGCAAAATTAGAACCTCTCCAACAATGAGGAAGCTTTCAGCTCTGGGCTCACTTGCCTAAGGTGACTTGCCTAAGGTGACTTGCAGGCAACAATAGCTGACACAATAAATCTCATTCAAGGTTGAAGAAAAGAGTGACAGGCTTCCTTGTAATCAGATTAGTAATAAATCACAAAGACAAACTATACTTCTAAAAATAGACGTTTGTGTAACTTAGCACAGATAAAGAAAAACTGATCAATTTATTGGAAGTTTATATGGGTAAATCTGATGAATGATCAAATCCACATTATGGTAGAAAAAATAAAAACATTTTTGCCCGAGTACATTACTGTACTGAGTACACAGTCAGTATCTTTACTCCAAGATATTATGTAAATCAATACAATTGTAGATTGCATTCCGTCATTGAACAATCCTTGAAGGGGCAATCTATAGTTCAAACAATAATGAAGAGAAAAATGTAAGCAATTTCAAATTCATAGACAGAGCTATGGATGCAAGAACTGGCCATTCTTGATGTCAACATGTATAGTTTTAACCATGTTATGAGTCTATAGAGTGTTTGCTTGCAATTACATTATTTACGAACATTGGAACAAAACAAGCTCATACAATCCTTTTCAGAAAGTATTCAGACCATTTGACATTTTCCACATTTTGTTACAGCCTTATTTATTAAAAATAAAAAATAAAAAGGAGAAATACCTTATTTATGTAAGTTTTCAGACCCTTTGCTATGAGACTCGAAATTGAGCTCAGGTGCATCCTGTTTCCAATGATTGTCCTTGAGATGTTTTGTATATTGCCGACAGGTTTAGCACTCATCACTGCATTCTCTACCAGAAAATTGGTTGGCCCTCTTTGATTTCACATTGGTTGATACATTGCTATGTTTTCATTTATAAAGCCCTTTTACAAAAAGTTCCACTGTACTTAACATCTTTACTAAACTTTAGACATATCAGTTACCACACCCACCTGTGTGTGTGTGTGTGTGTGTGTGTGTGTGTGTTTGTGTGTGTGTGTGTGTGTGTGTGTGTGTGTGTGTGTGTGTGTGTGTGTGTGTGTGTGTGTGTGTGTGTACAAGTGAAATATATATATATATTTTTATCTTACACTGCTTGTAGACTAGTTGAACGCCATGCCATGCTCCTCGCTTTCATGTTGGCAAAACAGTCTATGGATCTGTCATACAGTATACTCTTTAAGTTTTTGCTGTCATAGGCTACCTAGCTAAAATGCTTGCTAGCCTAACTTCCCCTCAAGGGCAACAATGAACCAGCTAAGCTAGCTCGCTAGTTAATGTGAGCCTACATCTAGGCTTCATATTGAACTTCAGTCGTCTCAGGCCAGTGGCCCAATATAGGGTTAGATCAGAATCGCTTTCGAACCAGGGTCTGTAGTGACGCCGCTAGCACTGTGATGCAGTGCCTTAGACTGCTGTGCCACTCCGCAGCCCCGAGATACATGGGCTACACATACTGAGACACAGGGGCACTGTCTCTCATATGATTTCTCCGGTGACATTCAGCCACTCGCAAAGATAATTTTTAAATAAAATAATGTATCGGTCAAATATTTGGGGAATCCTGGCTTCACTCTGCATCCATGAATACATGCCACTGGGTGGTAGTCCTGATCACCGACGACGATGAGACGACCTAATGGGAGGAAGTCAGAGACCTGGCAGCAAGACTAAAGAGCTGATCGTGGACTACGCCCCCGTCCATATCGATGGGGCTTGGGTGGGGCAAGTCGAGAGCTGCAAGTTCCTTTGTGTCCACAACACTTAGGAATTATCATGGTCCACATACACCAACACAGTTATGAAGAGGGCACGACAACACCTCTTCCCCCTCAGGAGGCTGAAAATATTTGTCATAGGTCCTCAGATCCACAAAAAGTTCTACCGCTGCATCATTGAGGCATCTTGACTACCTGCATCAGCGCTTGATATGACAACTGCTTGGCATCCGATCGCAAGTCGCTACAGTGGGTAGTGCGTACGTCCTAGTACATCACTGGGGCCAAGTTCCCTGCCATCCAGGACATCTATACCAGGCGGTGTCAGAGGAAGGCCCTAAACATTGTCAAAGAGTCCAGCCACTCAAGACTGCTCTCTATCTGCTACTGCATGGCAAGCGGTACCGACGCACTAAGTCTGGAACCAACAGCTTCTGAACAGCTTCTACCTCCAAGCCATAAGACTGTTAAATAGTTTGTCCGGGTAGCTATTTGCTTCACTATTTAACTATCTGCATTGACCCTTTTTACACTAACTTTTTTGACTCATCACATACGCTACTGTTAGTGTTTATTATCTATCCTGTTGCCTAGTTACTTTACCCCTACCTATACGTACATATCTACCTCAATTACTTTGTACTCTTGCACATCGACTTGGTACTGCTACCCCGTGTATCTAGCCAAGTTGTCATTACTCATTGTGTATTTTTTCCCTCTATTATTTTTCTATTTGTCTATTTGTACCTCTGCATTGTTGGGAAGGGCCCGTAAGTATTTTGACTGTTAGTCTACACCTGTTGCTTACGAAGCATGTGACAAATACACTTTTATTTAATTTTGATATGAATTTAATTTGAACTGGTATTTCCGACTTCACAACAGGTCAATTCCCACTTCCCACATGGTTGCAAACGCAGCATCAGAGTGGAAACTTAAGAGGCCCAACATAACAATCCTATCACAACAGACAATGCCAGGAACATTGTGAATGCTGAACATTGTAAATAAAAATTTCCCGCTGTACTGAAACTGAAACGTGATCCCAAGACCGCAATACATACCAAACCATGAGTTTGGTGAACCGTTACTCCCCAATTGCTAGTTATCTGACCATTCAGAATCATAACAATGCTTTCCAGCCACATCGATGCACACACATCATTTTCATGTCGTTGTCAGCCGACCCGTCTATAAGACTGTTAAATGGCTTAAACAACGAATGCTCACCCTCACACCTACGCTGCTGCTTAAATGATTATGAATTACATTTATTACTACCACTATGCCGCTGTTCATTGATTATTGATTGCCATTATGATTAGTATCTATCTATTGATTCTGCTACTGGTCACTATTACTTATGTTTACATGAATATACTACCATTATTTCTATATTTTTATATTCCTACTACCAATCACTTGTCAGCCCTGTTTACATGTGTACTGTATATTTTACTACTAATATATTACCATCAGTATTTATATATTCCTGCTACCAGTCACTTGTCAGCCCTGTTTACATGTGTACTGTATATTTTACTACTAGTATATTACCATCAGTATTTATATATTCCTACTACCAGTCACTTGTCAGCCCTGTTTACATGTATATACAGTATTACTACTAGTATATTACCATCAGTATTTATATATTCCTACTACCAGTCACTTGTCAGCCCTGTTTACATGTATATACAGTATTACTACTAGTATATTACCATCAGTATTTATATATTCCTACTACCAGTCACTTGTCAGCCCTGTTTACATGTATATACAGTATTACTACTAGTATATTACCATCAGTATTTATATATTCCTACTACCAGTCACTTGTCTGCCCTGTTTACATGTGTACTGTATATTTTACTACTAGTATATTACCATCAGTATTTATATATTCCTGCTACCAGTCACTTGTCAGCCCTGTTTACATGTGTACTGTATATTTTACTACTAGTATATTACCATCAGTATTTATATATTCCTGCTACCAGTCACTTGTCTGCCCTGTTTACATGTATATACAGTATTACTACTAGTATATTACCATCAGTATTTATATATTCCTACTACCAGTCACTTGTCAGCCCTGTTTACATGTATATACAGTATTACTACTAGTATATTACCATCAGTATGTATATATTCCTACTACCAGTCACTTGTCATCCCTGTTTACATGTATATTCACCTATCACTCCTACACTGACACTCTTACACTCACACTAACACACTTACACATCAGTACAGTAGTAATACTGTATATACATGTAAACAGGGCTGACAAGTGACTGGTAGTAGGAATATATACATACTGATGGTAATATACTAGTAGTAATACTGTATATACATGTAAACAGGGCTGACAAGTGACTGGTAGTAGGAATATATACATACTGATGGTAATATATAAAGCGCTGTGCGCAATGATAAACTGCATCTAACGGCTTTAATGAAGTGGCCGATGCGTTCATATAGAGGATGTTGCCATAGTCTAGGACCAATAGTGTCACGCCATGATCTGTTTCACATGTTCTTGTGATTGTCTCCACCCCCTCCAGGTGTCTCTGATTTCCTCCAGTGTATTTATCCCTGTGTTTCCTGTCTCTCTGTGCCAGTTCGTCTTGTATTTTTCCAAGTCAAACAGCGTTTTTTCCCGTCCTTTTTCTAGTCCTCCCGGTTTTGACCCTTGCCTGTTTCTGGACTTTGTACCCGCCTGCCTGACCATTCTACCTGCCTTGACCTCGAGCCTGTCTGCCACTCTGTACCTCCTGGACTCTGATCTGGTTTTGACCGTTTTGCCTGTCCACGACCATTCTCTTGCCTACCCCTTTGGATTAATAAACATTGTAAGACTCCAACCATCTGCCGCCTGTGTCTACATTTTGGGGTTCGCCTTGTGCCTTGATAGATAGGAACGTTAACTGAATAATCTGCTTTCTACGATTTAGCGAGAAGCCTATATTTTTTTTATAGAAACCCATTTTTATTCTCAGCTTTTTAACTAACTCATCAATATTCTTTAAAAAAAACCATCTTGTCATCGTTCCAGATGATTTGTAAGCAGGGGCACGATCAATACGGACACCATTCAAAGTACATATGCTTAAATCAGAGTTATTTTTATGCGCTATAGAGCACAAAATATACTTAGTTTTATCTACATTCAATATTAATTTCAGGTCAATAAAGTTTTTCTTTAATACAATGAAAGCAGACTGTAGTTCTGATAGAGCCTGGTCAACTGTGGGGGCAATAGCATACACAACAGTATCATAGGCATACAAGTGCAGGTTGCAATTTTTTATAGACAAGTCAATAGTGTTAATGTAAACTGTAAAAAATACCGGACCTAGAATTTACCACTGCTGGATACCTTTGGTAATATCTTTTTGTGTTTGATCTGAATTATTCTGAACTATGTAACTCCTATCTATTTTCTTATAATTTTCTCATAATCTCCCAGATGTCGTCTTTCCAAATATACAAAGTATTTGTGAATATACCAATCATGTAATTACACATGAAAGAGCAGTTACTTTTGAGTATGTCTATTTAGATGGAAATCTACATTTTGCCATTACATTTAAGAGATTTTAAGCAAGGCATCTAGCATACATAAATGTGTGCTAGTAAATTGATGAAATGAAAACAAAGATTCAGTAGAGGTTGACGGGTTAAATGTTGAGTCAGCTAGAGGCTGGCAGAGGGAAGGGTCCAGGGTTAATTAAACCACAAATAAAAAGCATGCCAAGATAATATGGTGATTGAAAGCATCACTTAGCCCATTCTTCTCAGTTATGATGCCAGAGTCTGACAGAATTTGCTTAGGCAGGGAAGAAGAGGAATTTGTACACTTCAGTGCATTTACTGTTTTCCCAAATGTTGAAGAATCACCAGCAGAGTCAGAGATAGAGCTTATAAAGTAGCTTGATTTAGCTTTCTTAATCAAGATAGTACATCTGTTTCTCAATTGTCTGAAAGATTGCCAGTCCCTACTGAGTCAGTTTTCCTTGCTTTGGCACTGGCCTGATTTCTCATCTGAATAAGCTCAGATAGCCCGGAAGAAAACCAAGGGTTAGATCTATCTTTGACTCTGAATTTTTTAAAGGGGGCGTGTTTATCTGCCAAAGGAATACACATGAAGGAGAAATGTTCTAGAGCCAACTAAGGGTCAGGAATACAGGAGATGGTGGCTAAATCAGAGTAGAACATGTCATGTAAAAACCCTTCAGGTAAATCCCAGCAACAAATAAATGTGTATTCTGGTTTATGGACACATCTACAACCAGGAGCTCAAATTTCTTAGGAACAGAAATATTTAATGATTGGGACGCCATGAAATTAGATTTGACATATGTGGCCACTCCTTCCCCTTTCTGTAATCTGTCACATCTAAATACATTATAATAATTTAACAATAACATAGGGTGGATACTGGCCTACCTGTTTGATGAAATGGGTGCAAGAGGGAAGTATGGGCACATATCCTCAGCTATAAACCAAAGACTACAAAACAATATAAACAAAATAGCTTACCTATCGCTCTTGTAATTTCTTTGGTCTGGTCAGAATGAGCTGCTAAGGGCTGCTTGAATGCAGTCCAAAGTTCAAAGTTCCCTGCAAGTTCGCAGGGAATCATTATTGTGTTGTTGTTTCTTTGCGTTTTTTCTCTTCCTCCGGTATACTGAGCAAAGTCGGTGTAAATGTGTCAACATATGTGTTGGCAGTTGCATAAGCTTTTGTTGTCCTGTTGTGTTCTTCTGTTCTCATGTCTGGTGATGCACTTCCTGTTTGAACTTGGAGGTGTTCTGCTGGTGCTGGTTCTTCTCAGTGAAGTAGACAGTCTGTATCTCTGGTTCTGTCCATTAGAGTGCTGTGGTTCTGGTCAGGAGAGGGCTGTGGTTCTGGACAGGAGAGTGCTGTGGTTCTGGACAGGAGAATGCTGTGGTTCTGGTCAGGAGAATGCTGTGGTTCTGGTCAGGACAGTGCTGTGGTTCTGGTCAGGAGAGTGCTGTGGTTCTGGTCAGGAGAGTGCTGTGGTTCTGGACAGGAGAGTGCTGTGGTTCTGGTCAGGAGAGTGCTGTGGTTCTGGACAGGAGAGTGCTGTGGTTCTGGTAACTTTTTCCGCAACTCTCTGTCCATCGCTGTTATAATCTTTTGGGAAGCCAAAATGTTCCCAAACTGGAGATTTAAACGATGATGGAGGATCATCAAATTCTTATCGACCCCACTACTTGCCGTAGTACAGAACTAGTTCCCCGGCTGAGCCTCACAAAATGACAGTTTGAAATGCTCCAGTTCAGATTTTAATTTGGATTACAACGAGCTCTAGTTGTTTTAACTGAATAGCCTGAAATGGGTTTTTTTCAGCTCAGATTTACTTAAAATTCACTTTTATTGGTCACATACACATGATTAGCAGATGTTATTGGTCACATATGCGTGATTAGCATATGTTATTGCGGGTGTAGCGAAATGACAGTGCAGTAATATCTAGCAAGTAATATCTAACAAATTACACAACATATACCCAATAAACACAAATCTAAGTAGGAATGAATTAAGACTATATACATACTGTATGGACGAGCGATGTCAGAGTGGAACGGACTAAGATACCATAGAATAGTATGGAATACAGTATATACATATGAGATAAGTAATGCAAGATATGTAAACATTATTAAGTGAATGAGATACCGTAGAATAGTATAGAACACAGTATGTACATATGAGATGAGTAATGCCAGATATGTAAACATTAAGTGACTAAGATACCATAGAATAGTATAGATACAGTATATACACATGAGATGTGTAATGCCAGATATGTAAAAATTATTAAAGTGACTGGTGTTCCATTTCTTAAAGTGGCCAGTGATTTCTAGTCTTATCCTATAGGCAGCAGCCTCTAATGTGCTAGTGATGGCTGTTTAACAGTCTGATGGTCTTGAGACAGTGGCTCGGGTGGTTGATGTCCTTGATCATCTTTTTGTCCTTCTTGTGACATCAGGTGCTGTAAGTGTCCTGGAGGGCGGGAAATTTGCCCCTGGTAATGCATTGGGCAGACCGCACCACCCTCTAGAGAGCCTTGCGGTTGCAGGTGGTGCAGTTGTCGTACCAGGTGGTGATACAGCCCGACAGGATGCTTTCAATTGTGCATCTGTAAAAGTTTGTGAGGATTTTAGGTGACAAGCCACATTTCTTTAGCCTCCTAAGGTTGAAGAGACTCTGTTGCGCCTTCTTCACCACACTGTCTGTGTGGGTGGTCCATTTCAGTTTGTCAGTGATGTGTACGCCAAGGAACTTGAAGCTTTCCACCTTCTCCACTGCGGTTCCGTCGATGTAGATAGGGGGTGCACCCTCTGCTGTTTCCCGAAGTCCACGATCATCTCCTTTGTTTTGTTGACATTGAGTGAGAGGTTGTTTTCAAGGCACCACATTCCCATAGCCTTCACCTCGTCTCTGTCGGCTGTCTCGTCATCATTGGTAATCAATCCTACTACTGTTGTGTTGTCTGCAAGCTTGATGATTGAGTTGGAGGTGTGCTTGGCCACGCAGTCATGGGTGAACAGGGAGTACAGGAGGGGGCTGAGCACACACCCTTGTGGGGCCTCAGTGTTGAGGATCAGCGGAGTGGAGGTGATGTTTCCTACCCTCACCACCTGGGGGTTGCCCGTCAGGAAGTCCAAGACGCAGTTGCACAGGACGGGGTTCAGACCCAGGGCCCCGAGCTTAATGATGAGCTTGGAGGGTATTATGGTGTTGAATGCTTAACTATAGTCAATAAACAGCATTCTTACGTAGGTATACCTCTTGTCCAGATGGGATAGGGCAGTATGCAGAGTGATGGATGTTGCATCGTCTCTGGATCTATTGGGGCAGTAAGCAAATTGAAGTGGGTCTAGGGTGTCAGGTAAGGTAGAGATGATATGATCCTTGAGTAGTCTCTCAAAGCACTTCATGATGACAGTGGTGAGTGCTAAGGAGGCGATAGTCATTACGTTCAGTTACTTAAGAAGCAGATGCCTACAATGCAGCGAAGGTATAGCCTATAGGCCTTGTGTTTTTATTTTGTAAATATACAGTTGAAGTCGGAAATTTACATACACTTAGGTTGGAGTCATTAAAACTCATTTTTTCAACCACTCCACAAATGTCTTGTTAACAAACTATAGTTTTGGCAAGTCGGTTAGGACATCTACTTTGTGCATGACACAAGTAATTTTTCCAACAAATGTTTACAGACAGATTATTTCACTGTATCACAATTCCAGTGGGTCAGAAGTTTACATACACTAAGTTGACTGTGCCTTTAAACAGCTTTGAAAATTCCAGAAAATGATGTCATGGCTTTAGAAGCTTCTGATAGGCTAATTGACATCATTTGAGTCAATTGGATGTATTGTGGATGTGGATGTATTTCAAGGCCTACCTTCAAACTCAGTGACTCTATGCTTGACATCATGGGAAAATCAAAAGAAATCAGCCAAGACCTCAGAAAAAAATTGTAGATCTCCACAAGTCTGGTTCATCCTTGGGAGCAATTTCCAAACACCTGAAGGTACCATATTCATCTGCACAAACAATAGTTCGCAAGTATAAACACCATGGGACCATGCAGCCGTCCTACCGCTCAGGAAGGAGACGCATTCTGTTTCCTAGAGATGAACGTACTTTGGTGCGAAAAGTGCAAATCAATCCTAGAACAACAGCAAAGGACCTTGAGAAGATGCTGGAGGAAACAGTTACTAAGGTATCTATATCCACAGTAAAACGAGTCCTATATCAAAATAACCTGAAAGGCCGCTCAGCAAGGAAGAAGCCACTGCTCCAAAACCGCCATAAAAAAGCCAGACTACGGTTTGCAACTTCACATGGGGACAAAGATGGTCCTTTTGGAAAAATGTCCTCTGGTCTGATGAAAGAAAAATAGAACTGTTTGGCCATAATGACCATTGTCATGTTTGGAGGAAAAAGGGGGAGGCTTGCAAGCCGAAGAACACCATCCCAACCGTGAAGCACGGGGTGTCTGCATCATGCTGTGGGGGTCCTTTGATGCAGGGGTGCTTTGCTGCAAGAGGGACTGGTGCACTTCACAAAATAGATGGCATCATAAGGTAGGAAAATGATGTGGATACATTGAAGCAACGTCTCAAGACATCAGTCAGGAAGTTAAAGCTTGGTCGCAAACGGGTCTTCCAAATGGACAATGACCCCAAGCATATTTCCAAAGTTGTGGCAAATGGCTTAAGGACAACAAAGTCAAGGTATTGGAGTGGCCAACACAAAGCCCCGACCTCAATCCTATAGAAAATGTGTGTGCAGAATTGAAAAAACGTGTGTGAGCAAGGAGGCCTACAAACCTGACTCAGTTACACCAACTCTGTCAGGAGGAATGGGCCAAAATTCACCCAACTTATTGTGGGAAGCTTGTGGAAGGCTACCCAAAACGTTTGACCCAAGTTAAACAATTTAAAGGCAATGCTACCAAATACTAATTGAGTGTGTGTAAACTTCTGACCCACTGGGAATGTGATGAAAGAAATAAAAGCTGAAATAAATCATTCCCTCTACTTTTATTCTGACATTTCACATTCTTAAAATAAAGTGGTGATCCTAACTGACCGAAGACAGGGAATTAAATGATTAAATGTCAGGAATTGTGAATAACTGAGTGTAAATGTATTTGGCTAAGGTGTATGTTAACTTCCAACTTCAACTGTACTTATTTTATGTATTCATTTGGATTCACAGTGCAAACCTAACGAGGTCCCCATACTGAACAGTTCAGTACAAATATGTGTACCATTACACCCCTAGCAAGCAACAATGACATGAATCTGCCTTATGTGGAATCGTAGGTGGCTCTTTTCAGCTCGTATCTTGTTACTGATACACTACATGGCCAAAAGTGTGTTGACACCCCTTCAAATTAGTAGATTTGAGTATTTCAGACACACCCTTTACTGACAGGTGTACAAAATCAAGCACACACACATGCAGTCTCCATAGACAAACATTGGCAGTAGCATTGGCCCATACTGAAGAGCTCAGTGACTTTCAAAATGGCACCGTCATAGGATGCCACCTTTCCAACAAATCAGTTTTTGTCAAATTTCTGCCCTGCTAGAGCTGGCCGGGTCAACTGATAAGTGCTGTTTTTGTGAACTGGCGCAACAACGGCTCAGCCGCGAAGTGATGGCCACACAAGCTCACAGAACGGGACCACAGAGTGCTGAAGCACGTAAAAATTGCCTGTCATCTATTATCGGTTGCAACACTCCATACCTAGTTCTAACTGCCTCTGGAAGCAACTTCAGCACAATAACTGTTCGTCGGGAGCTTCATGAAATGGGTTTCCATGGCTGAGCAGCCGCACACAAGCCTACGATCACCATGCGCCATGCCAAGTGTCGGCTGGAGTGGTGTAAAGCTCGCCGCCATTGAACTCTGGAGTGATAAATCATGCTTCACCATCTGGCAGTACGACAGACAAATCTGGGTTTGATGGACACCAGGAGATCGCTGCCTGTCCCAATGCAAAGTGCCAACTGTAAAGTTTGGTGGAGGAATAATGGTCTGAGGCTGTTTTTATGGTTCAGGCTAGGCCCCTTAGTTCCAGTGAAGGGAAATATTCACGCTACAGCATACAATGACATTCTAGACGATTCTGTGCTTCCAACTTTTGCTTCCAGTGTTTTGCACTGATGTCATGTCTATGCTAATAAGATTTGTTTTTGCTAATTAGCTAACCAACAACTGTAAACATTTATTTGAGAGACAATAAGCGCTCATTGTGCAAATGTATTTATGCATTTATGTTTTCAACATTTGGAGACAAAATAAACAATCTAAGCCAACCCCTTCTGTTTTGCCCCATAGTTGCACACACATTATAGTTTTGTTGCTAACAACCAATCCGTCTATGACCAGGGGATAGAAGCTGTTTATAAGTCTGTTGGTCTGAACCATGATTCACCGGTACCACCTGCCGGAGAACAGTCCATGTGATGGCTGGAGCCTTTGGCAATTTTTCGCGCCTTTCTCAGGCACCGCTTGGCAAGTACATCCTGTAGGACCTTCAGGTTGAGAGCGTTGCAGTTGCCATATCATACAACGAGTCAGGATGCTCTCGATGGTACAGCTGTGAAAGTTCGTTAGTATCTGAGGGGCTATGCCAAATCATTTCAGCCTCCTGAGGGAGAAGAGGCAGTGCCGCGCCTTCTTCACAACTGTGCTGGTGTGAGGGGACCATGTTAAGTCCTCAGTGACGTGCACACCGAGGAACGTGAAGCGCTTGACCCTCTCCACTGAGGCCCCCTCGATGTAGATGGGGGTGTGCACTCGCCCCCTGTTTCCTGTTGTCCATGATCAGACGTTGAGGGAGAGGTTATTGTCTTGGCACCACACTGCCAGGTCTCTGTAGGCTGTCTCATCGTCGTTGGTGATCAGGCCTTCCACCGTCGTGTTGTCAGCAGACTTGATGATGGTGTTGGAGTCGTGCATGGCCACACAGCTATATTGTATGCTCAAACTAATACTAATGCATTTTTTTTTTAAAGTTAGCTTTTGTTTAACAAGTAATACAAAATATATATAGAAAAGATAGGGGTAAAAAATATTGGCACCTTTTAATACCTCACCTTGCAAGGATAATGGCACTGAGCCTTTTTAATGAGATTGGAGAACACATTGGGAGGGATATTTCTCCATACAGAATATTTCCAGATCCTTGATATCCTTTGTCTGTACTTTTGGGCTGCCCTCTTCAATTCAAACCACAGGTCTGGAGCCTGAGATGGCTATAGCAAAATGTTGATTTTGTGGTCAATTAACCATTTCTTTGTGGATTTGAATGTGGGCTTGGGGTTATTGTCTTGCTGGAAGATATGCGTCCAAGTTCAGCCTCCTAGCAGAGGCAACCAGGTTTTTGTTTAAAATGTCCTCGTACTTCGTATAGTTCATGATGCTGTTGACTTTAACAAAGGCCCCACAACCAGTGGAAGCAAAATGACCCCATAAAATCAAAGATTCACTGCCATATTTTAGGTATGGAGTTATTTTCTGCTTATAATTCCTCTTTTCGATGCAAAACCCACCACTGGTGTGCGTGGGCAAAGAGCTCTATTTTCATGTCATCTAACCATAGCACCTGTTTCAATCCAAGTGCTGATGCCGTTTAACAAACTCCAGCTGTTTACATTTGTTGGATGACATGAAAATAGAGCTCTTTGGCCATGCACACAAGTGGTGGATTTGGCGTCAAAAAAAAAATCGTATGCAGAATAAACTCAGCAAACAAAGAAACGTCCTCTCACTGTCAACTGCGTTTATTTTCAGCAAACCTAACACGTGTAAACATTTGAATAAACATAACAAGATTTAAGAACTGAGACATAAACTGAACAAGTTCCACAGACATGTGACTAACAGAAATGGAATAACGTGTGTCTGAACAAAGGGGGGGTGTCAAAAGTAATAGTCAGTATCTGGTGTGGCCACCAGCTGCATTAAGTAATGCAGTGCATCTCCTCCTCATGGACTGCACCAGATTTGCCAGTTCTTGCTGTGAGATGTTACCCTACTCTTCCACCAAGGCACCTGCAAGTTCCTGGATATTTCTGGGGGGAATGGCCCTAGCCCTCTCCCTCCGATCCAACAGGTCCCAGACATGCTCAATGGGATTGATATCCGGGCTCTTCGCTGGCCATGGCAGAACACTGACATTCCTGTCTTGCAGGAAATCATGCACAGAATGAGCAGCATGGCTGGTGGCATTGTCATGCTGGAGGGTCATGTCAGGATGAGCCTGCAGGAAGGGTACCACATAAGGGAGGAGGATGTCTTCCCTGTAACGCACAGCATTGAGATTGCCTGCAATGACATCAAGCTCAGTCCAATGATGCTGTGACACACCGCCCCAGACCATGACGGACCCTCCACCTCCAAATCGATCCCACTCCAGAGTACAGGCCTCGGTGTAACGCTCATTCCTTCAACAATAAATGCAAATCCGACACTCACCCCTGGTGAGACAAAACTGTGTCAAAACCTCGTCAGTGAAGAGTCCCTGGTGTAAATCGGGCAGTTGTTGTTGCCATCCTGTACCTGTCCTGTAGGTGTGATGTTCGGATGTACAGATCCTGTGCAGGTGTTGTTACACATGGTCTGCCACTGCGAGAACGATCAGCTGTCCATCCTGTCTCCCTGTAGCGCTGTCT
This sequence comes from Salvelinus fontinalis, assembly GCF_029448725.1. Classification (NCBI taxonomy): domain Eukaryota; kingdom Metazoa; phylum Chordata; class Actinopteri; order Salmoniformes; family Salmonidae; genus Salvelinus; species Salvelinus fontinalis. Next base: position 6,724,907 of record NC_074679.1, read on the forward strand.
TAGGTGTCTCACAGTACAGACATTGCAATTTATTGCCCTGGCCACATCTGCAGTCCTCATGCCTCCTTGCAGCATGCCTAAGGCACGTTGATGCAGATGAGCAGGGAGCCTGGGCATCTTTCTTTTAGTGTTTTTCAGGGTCAGTAGAAAGGCCTCTTTAGTGTCCTACGTTTCATAACTGTGACCGTAATTGCCTACCGTCTGTAAGCTGTTAGTGTCTTAACGACCGTTCCACAGGTGCATGTTCATTAATTGTTTATGGTTCCATGAACAAGCATGGGAAACAGTGTTTAAACCCTTTACAATGAAGATCTGTGAAGTTATTTGGATTTTTACGAATTATCTTTGAAAGACAGGGTCCTGAAAAAGGGACGTTTCTTTTTTTGCTGAGTTTATAAACCCATACCTACTGTAAAATATGTTGGTGGATCTTTGAAGTTATGGGGCTATTTTGCTTCCACTGGTTCTGTAGATGATAGACAACCCTGGCACTAGTGTTAAAAATACTCTTCACAGAGTCTTCACAAGACCTTTTATTCTGTCGTATCTGAAGATGTTGTAACCAATGTAATAATACTACTATAGCTATGTCTCAGGGCAAATTTTAACCATAGACACAGATAAGACATCTTTTGGTTTTGGTAGCTAGCTATACAGATTTGTAGCTATTGTTTAGATCAGCTAACTTCAATGCACATTTATTTAATGGACATTCGATAAGATAATCAACAGCTAGTTAACAATATTCAGGAACAGGTAGTTTATTTAGTCCGCAAACAAAGAAGAAAATGTGGTTAGCACTGACCTGCTAAAGTACAGTTGAAGGCAGAAATGTACATACACCTTAGCCAAGACCTATTTGTGACCAAGCTTTAACTTCCTGACTGATGTCTTGAGATGTTGCTTCAATATATCCGCATAATTTTCCATCCTCATGATGCCATCTATTTTGTGAAGTGCACCAGTCCCTCTTGCAGCAAATCACCCCCACAACATGATGCTGCCACCCCCGTGCTTCACGGTTGGGATGGTGTTCTTCGGCTTGCAAGCCTCCCCCTTTTTCCTCCAAACATAACGATGGTCTTTATGGCCATTATTATGTGGATATAGATACTTTTGTACCTGTTTCCTCCAGCATCTTCACAAGGTCCTTTGCTGTTGTTCTGGGATTGATTTGCACTTTTCGTATCAAAGCACGTTCATCTCTAGGAGACAGAACGCGTCTCCTTCCTGAGCGGTATGACAGCTGCATGGTCCCATGGTGTTTATACTTGTGTACTATTTATTGTTTGTACAGATGAACGTGGTACCTTCAGGCATTTGGAAATTGCTCCCAAAGATGATCCAGACTTGTGGAGGTCTACAATTTTTTGCTGAGGTCTTGGCTGATTTCTTTTGATTTTCCCCTGATGTCAAGCAAAGAGGCACTGAGTTTGAAGGTAGGCCTTGAAATACATCCACAAGTACACCTCCAATTGACTCAAGTTATGTCAATTAGCCTATCAGAAGCTTCTAAAGCCAAGCTGTTTATAGGCACAGTCAACTTAGTGTATGTAAACTTCTGACCCACTGGAATTGTGATACAGTGAATTTTAAGTGAAATAATCTGTCTGTAAACAATTGTTGGAAAAATTACTTGTGTCATGCACAAAGTATATGTCCTAACCGACTTGCCAAAACTATAGGTTGTTAATTAACAAGAAATTTGTGGAGTGGTTGAAAAACGATTTTTAATGACTCCAACCTAAGTGTATGTAAACTTTAGCAAGCGGAATCCTTATGTTCAACTATATCTCAGTTTGCTAACTAAAATAGCAAAGACAACTTATTCCTGTCTGTAGAACTAGCCACCAGCTAGTTAGGTATCGTTTGTTAGTTGTCAAATTGACAAATTCACTGGTGTTGCAACACAGAAACTACCAGCGTCGGTTAGCCTACTCTCCATGTGAAGGTAGTTGACGCAAACTAACCACTTGCGAATTGCAGTCATTAATAACAACCTCTGTGATCTTCATCTTGTTAGCTACTAGTTTGTGTCCGGGGATTGTTTAGGCTAGGGCAATTTGCGGAAAAGGCAGTGATGTCAGAAAGCCGGAACTTCCTACATCTGTCCCATTTCCGACATCTACTCATCTACTCTGAAATGTTGGCAGAAGTTGTACAGACTTCTTAAACTGAAGTTTTCAAAGATTGCAGAAGTAAGCCTAGGAAGAGACTAGGCCTCACCTGACCACTGTTCTGTCCTTCACTGCATATTAGTGGTCAGTTGTCCATCTGTGCATCCAGGGATGCCAATATTTGCCAAGAGCATCAACTCAGGACAGATGGCACATGGCACTAAGAGGGGAGAAACAAATGAGTGCAGATCAGCCTCTTCGTCTTTCATTGCGGCTCCTCAACTTCACCAACATCTCTATTCATGTGTCCAAATGCCTTTAATGGGGAAATCTGGGATTGGGAAAACAACAACAAAGCGGCCACCCTGGCACTTGTTTTGGTAAGCAGCTGAGGGATGGGACTGGAGAAATGGAACAAATCTCTAATTCATGGACAGCGCTATGGATCCAAGGACTGACCATCCACGAGATCTCAATTACCATGTTTTGAAGCTATACAGTGTTAATTTACAATGTAATTGTTTACAAACAATCAAGTAAAACAAGCCTATATTTTGGGTTCTTATGGGATTAGACAGTTGAACTAAGCTCATGACAAGGCATTTATCAATTACAGTCTTCAATAATCAATGGCTATATCATTAATTTTCACATGCAAACATTTTGTTACCAATCCCAGTTTCCCCATTAAATGTTTTTTCTTGTATTTGAAGAGCTATTCTAACATGTATTGACATTGCAGTTGACTTACTGTAATTCTTTTTCAAGTAACACTTCTCACTTGAATGTCTAATGCAAAAGGTGTTGTAGTTCACACACTGAGCACCTACAGCTTTTATATACAACTCAGTGCTTAGTTGACCATCTCTAACAAATAACTGGTTGTCATCATTTCATCAGCAACAGGAGGACTAATGAAGAAGAAACAGATGGTAGTTCATTTGCACTTACAGATGGTAGTTAATTTGCACTCTCGTACATTTGCACTTGCAGCTGAGATTTGCTGGCTGTAATGTTAACTATGTTAGACATTGATTGAAGGCATGCTTCAGTGATATGTGATCAATGCAAAAAACTGTGTAAACAGTTCTCAGTTGGTTGACGAACTGATACAGCACACTGCAAGTGATAGAAGCAAAAACTTGTTTGACTTCACATGAGTAAATCATAGGTCATTTACAGATGTATGGCTGTTGATTTTAACACCGTGGCTGTTGATTTTAACACTGTGGCTGTTGATTTTAACACTGTGGCTGTTGATTTTAACACTGTGACTTTCGATTTCAACTCTGGTTGTTGATTTTAATATTGTGGGTGTTGATTTCAACACTGGGTGTCACGCCCTGATCTGTTTCACCTGTCCTTGTGCTTGTCTCCACCCCCCTCCAGGTGTCGCCCATCTTCTCCACTTATCCCCTGGGTATTTATAGCTGTGTTTTCTGTCTGTCTGGGCCAGTTCGTCTTGTTTGTTAAGTCAACCAGCGTTTTTTGTCTCAGCTCCTGCTTTTCCCCAAGTCTCTCTTTTTCTCTGTCTCCTGGTTTTGACCCTTGACTGCTTGCCTGACCACTCTGCCTGACCCTGAGTCTGCCTGCCGTCCTGTGCCTTTGCCCCGTCTCTGGATTACCGACCTCTGCCTGACCTGAGCCTGCCTGCCGCCCGGTACCCTTGCCCCACTACTCTGGATTATCGACCTCTGCCTGTCTTGACCTGTCGTTTGCCTGCCCCTGTTGCTGTAGTTAACATTGTTACTTCAACACAGTCTGCATTTGGGTCTTTGTACGAACTGGCCATGACTGACCCAGCAGACTTGGACCAACTCTGCAACGCCATCTCTTCCCAAGGAGCCCTCATTGGTAGACACGTAGAGTTGCTTCGCGGTCTGATGAAAGGGGTCCAGGACGTGGCCGAACGTCACGACCTACAGTGGTTTCTCCACTAAAAGTTTTGCGATTATGCTGCTGGATTTAGAAATAATTTGTGGTGTAGTACTGTACCCTGCGTCACCACTTCATTGCTCCAGACCACCACAAGGGGGAGTTAGAGCACTGATTATGCTTTTGGGTCCTACTGTGTCTCTGACAATGAATGGGCGACATAAACCTAAATAGAAACTGATAATTGTGCTTCAGTATTACTTACTAAAACTGTTGTTACACTAAGGTTTTTATTATTTCATTTTGTTAGGATTATTTGGGTCTTACTGTAGTAGTGTAGACCACTCTGGACCGGTTATATTATACAGCGCCTAAGTGGCGCAACGGTCTAAGACACTGCATAGCTGTGTTGCTGCAGATGCTGGTTCAATACCTGTGCTGCCTTTGACTGGGAGACCCATGAGATGATTGTAGGTTTTTGGTTTCTCTCCCTCTAAAAACAGAAACAAATAATTCTAAATAACAAACTGGCTTTATTTACAAATTAGTAACAATGTCTCACCCATGTTCAAGAATGGCCTTTTTCTCGCTCATTTTACGTTATTTGAAGACAAAATCTCCAAAATATCCCCACCCTTTCACACTGGCAACACTTTAAGGGGCATTGCACTAATAATGGCGCTGACTAGGGAAATGTTCCCGCTGTTCTTAGTGCCAGTCTGCCAGTTCAAACTAAAACAATATCACTAATAATGCCATATTTATGCTTTCGTGAATAAAATACTCTTTCAAAATGTCGATATTTATTTAGGTCTGGATCCATAACGAATTACTATGTGAATAAATATCACTGAATTACAGAAATATCCTCCAATCCTCTATATGCAATTATTGGCGGAGAGTCACGTCATATTTTTTGATATACTGTAGGCCTACCGTAGGCGACATGAGTCTCACTAGTGTTGAGTAACATGCTGTTAAAAGTGGTGTAGGTCTTATTTAGTTAAAGAGCATATTGAAGTTAGAAGCAATTGGATTTGAAGCAATAGACTACAACTATTTCAGCACCGTTTTGTGCTGCTCTGAGACAAGTATGGGGAATGGTCTTAATAAATCAATGAGATTTTTTTTTCACTGAATCTCCATTTGGGCATTGGTTAGACTAGAATTAGAAAATTAGGGTGTAGGAATGTTATGCTCATTGTGTAACCTTTATTTAACTAGGCAAGTTAAGAACAAAAACAATGTTAACTAACAAATTTTAAAGGACAAACCACTGTAGCATTGGAAGCTTTGCGGGAAAAATTCCATGGGTTGCCTACTAGGCAGCCTACCATGACGGTAACCTCCCAGCCCCTCAGTAACCCAGCTGGTAGCAGCGCCGTCACCCCGGTATCCCGGGAACCACATTTACCTCCCTCGGAGCGCTACGATGGAGATTCCAGAACCTGCCGAGCCTTTCTCTCCCAGTGCTCCCTCGTTTTTGAGCTGCAGGCTTCTTCGTTCCACTCGGACCGCTCGAAGATAGCGTTTATTATTACACTGATGTCCGGGAGGGCACTCGCCTGGGCCACGGCAGTGTAGGAGCAACAATCCACCGTCTGCCTCAGTCTGGAGGTGTTCGTGGCGGAGGTAAGACATTTTTTTGAGGCTCCGGTGTCAGGGAGAGAGGCTGCCTGGGAAGTTACTCCAGCTTCAGCAGGACTCCCTCAGTGTGGCGGACTATGCAGTGGATTTCCGCACGCTAGCAGCGGAGGGTGCCTGGAAACCGGAAGCGCTCGTTGACACGTTCCTGCATGGATTATCAGAGGAAGTAAAGGACGAGCTTGCATCCAGGGAACTACCGATGGATCTCGACTCACTTATCGCTTTAACCATCATGATCGATGGTCGGCTACGGGAACGTAGGAGGGAAAAGAGGCCTGATTGCGGTTGCAATCGCTCACTCAAGGATCCCACCTTGCATCTGATGAACTCCGGATGTCCCCGGTGTCTTAGTCCCCAAGAGGATCCGAGCTTACCCGAGTTCCTCCAAGAGTTCCTCAAACAGACAATTTTGCGAACGCATATGCAGACTTAACACCCAGAGTTGTTTGTATTGCAGCACGGCCGGTCATTATGTGGCTACCTGTCCCTTCAAGAGACCTAGCTGATTGGTGGGAATGAGTACTCTGTTGTGTCTTAAGGATAATTATGCTTCTCCCCCTACTCACCCTCCTCTCCATGCCACCCGGCTGTGGGGGGACCAGTCCAAGTCTCTCCAGATACTCATCGACTTGGGGGCCGATATGAGTCTTATGGACGTTACCCTGGTGTCCGAGCTGGGCATCCCCACTCAACCTCTCTCCATTCCCATGGATGTTAGAGCGCTGCACGGGCGCTCTATAGGATGGGCCACACGCCATACCACCCCCATCAACCTATGATTGTCGGGGAACCACAGCAAGACGATCCAATTCCTGCTAATTGAGTCTCCGCAGATTCCTGTGGTATTGGGATTCTCTTGGCTCCAACGACACAATCCCTCGATTGACTGGTCTACTGGTGCCATCATGGGCTGGAGCCTGTTCTGCCACGGCCAATGCCTGAAATCAGCTCTGCCTGCCCCGGGACGTCTTCCTGCCTGCCCCGGGACGTCTTCCTGGGGGCTTGGATATTGCCCCGAACCTCTCCTCCATTCCCGCAGGGTGTCAGGACCTCCGGGAGGGGTTCAGTACCGCCCGGGCCACTTCGGCTTCCGTACCACCGACCGGTACCCAAGGATGTTAAGCCGGATGTGCTGGCACGCCGCTATAGCCCCGCAGCTACATCTCCAGAAGCCAAGACCCCCCCACTCCAAAATCATTAGCCCCTCTGCTGTTCGTCCTCTGTTGCCCTGTACCCTCTGTATACTTCCTACTTTTCATGTGTCTAGATGTAAATCAATATCTCACAGCCCTTTGTCTCCTGTGGCTGTTAATTTTATCTCTGGCTGTTGATTTTAACACTGTGGCTATTGATTTTAACACCGTGGTGTTTATATTCTTCTACACCTGCATTGCTTGCTGTTTGGGGTTTTAGGCTGGGTTTCTGTACAGCACTTTGTGACATCAGCTGATGTAAGAAGGGCTTTATAAATACATTTGATTGATTGATATTAACACTGTGGCTGTTGATTTTAACACTGTGGCTGAAAGTGTGCCTTGCCAATCAGTTCATATTTGCCAATCAACATGTACCTGTTTACTTCTATTTATTTTATGTACAGGTCATTATGTTGGGTATAATCAGACAAATTATCTATTTCCTTTATGTACAGGTCATTATGTTGGGTATAGCCAGCCAAATAATCTATTTCCTTTATGTACATACAGGTCATTATGTTGGGTATAATCAGCCAAATAATCTATTTCCTTTATGTACAGGTCATTATGTTGGGTATGATGAGCCAGATAATCAGTTGTCCTCATAAGGTCATGGAGGACAGTGTTAATTGGATAAGTGCTTGGCTCGTTGTGACCTTAGTGTGGGGGGGGGGGGGGTTAAACATGTTACGGCGGTGACCCGGATGATAAGGTGAAATACTACTTGGATTTGCAGGTCATACAAGTCAGTACATGTTGTGATTCAGGAAAGGCTATCCGAGTTTGACACAAATTACCAATGGTGTGTATACGCACAAAATAAACTAATTGATGGGTTCAGATGTAGGTGACTAATTCAGTGTTATTATAGGCTGAATCTGGTGGCAGGTAGCCTAGCGGTTTAAAGAACATTTGCTGGTTCGCAAGTTTGCTGTTTCACTGGTTTGAGTTTGCTTCCAGAGTCGACAAAAAAATCTGTCAATGTCTCCTTGAGCAAGGCAGTAAATGTAAAATACATATTTAAATTGACATACTGTATATTTTAACATATCATAGCATCATAATTACATTGAGAGATATCTACAGCAAATACAAAAGTCTTGTTTCCTGTAAACTTTCAGCGATTGGCTTTAGTCCCGTGTCAATTGTTTTCAAAGTGTTTTGCAATAATTACATGTGACATCAGGACAAGCTGAAAGGTTTAAAGAGGCTGTGGTTTGATACATTACCTTTGGCAAATACCCCCAAAAATGATGCTGTAAGTGTTGGCATTTGCTTTATGCTCATTTTAAATTAGCCGACAGCACTTTATAACATAAACATCTAATTATAGGATTTGACATTCTCCATTCAAACTGGCTTTATTTAAGGCGGTGCAATAATTCACAAAGAATTTTCTTCACTTTGAGGGTGAAATTGAGTCTTTAAAAAAAGGCTGTCACAAATTTCTCCTCAAGATTCAGAAATTCCCTGTATGAGGTAATATAAAGTAAAATCAAATGCGTAGCATGAAAGGATTACACATATATCTCTTTTCTATCATTGATAGTTCCTATTCATGTCAGTCTCTGCGTTGTGCCATGTGCGAAGACCCCCCCCCCCCCCCCCCCCATGCATTACAACTTAGCTCAGTGGGCCTGCGCTGCTCTTGTTTCAAAGGAATAAAATTCATCACCAGCTCTGACCATTTTCACTGTATTCCCTTTCATCTGCTCGATATTAATATAAGAAATATGAGGTTCCTGCAGCTTCCACATCAATCAGAGGAGTGTAGGCCCCACTGCCAGACCATTGGTTCAGGTCTGGTCGGTTTCCAGGCAGGGAGAGGGAGAGGACATCATGTGCTGTGTGTTGTGAGGCTAACTGGGGGGGGGGGGGGGATTTAAAGGAGGGATGGGGGCTGCTTCTTAAGAACAAATTCTTATTTACAATTACGGCCTACCAAGAAGCAGAAGGCTTCCTGCAGGGACGGGGGCTGGGTTGTCTGTACTCCAGTGACCCCGCCTTCACCAGTGGCCAGGTGGCAAGAGGGGACAGAGTGAATAAGATAAATGCGGTTAAAGAGCATGTACAGAAAGTTTAAAGGGGAATGGAAACACTTTAGGAAGTAAATCTATGCAAAGAGGTGTTCAATTTACATTCCCCTTTAAGACAGGTTAAACAGCAAGTTTGTTGAGGAAGGTAGAAGTGCGCTGGGTTTTGTGACGGCCAAAAGTTCCACTTCCTGTTATATGGCGTCATAATAAGTAGTGGGGTGACTTCCGAAAGAGTGCGTAGCAAGAGGATAATCCTGTTAGCATTTGTCGTCACACAGCCATAATTTTGTTACGCCAGAGCACATAGGGCAGAAGAGTACATCCTCTTGCTCTGTGCTCACTCTGAAATATCTTTGGCTGCTGTTTAAACCCCCACACTAGTAGAAATCAACTTTTTTTGGTGAAAGACAATGGCTAGAGCTTACCCATGATGTTGCCCAATGATTACGGATCAATAAGTCATGTATTTGTCAAAGTATGATATACACTGAGTGTACAAAACATTAAGAACACCTGCTCATTCCATGACATAGACTGACCAGGTGAATCCAGGTGAAATCTATTAAATCTTATTAACGTCACTTGTTAAATCCACTTCAATCAGTGTCGATGAAAGCGAGGAGACGGGTTAAAGAAGGATTGTTAAGCCTTGAGACAATTGAGACATGGATTGTGTATATGTACCATTCAGAGGAAAACCCAATATTAGGAAGATGTTTGGTATACTCAGTGTATATATACAGTACCAGTCAAAAGTTTGGACACACCTACTCATTCAAGGGTTTTTCTTAATTTTTTAAACTTTTTTCTACATTGTAGAATAATAGTGAAGACCTCAAAACTATGAAATAACACATATAGAATCATGTAGTACCCAAAAAAGTGTTAAAAAACAATGTATGTATTTTAGATTCTTCAGAGTAGCCACCCTTTGCCTTGATGACAGCTTTGCATACTCTTAGCGTTCTCTCAACCAGCTTCACCTGGAGTGCTTTTCCAACAGTCTCGAAGGATTTCCAACATATGCTGAGCACCTTTATTTAACTAGGTAAGTCAGTTATGAACAAATTCTTATTTTCAATGACGGCCTAGGAACAGGGGCAGGACGACAGATTTTTACTTTGTCAGCTCGGGGATTCGATCTTACAACCTTTGACTTACAAGTCCACTCTCTAACCACTAGGCTACCTCCTTTTCGGTAAAGTATCCCTTACAAAGCCTGGAGGTGTGTTGGGTCATTGTCCTGTTGAAAAACAAATGATAGTCCCACTAAGTGCAAACCAGATGGGATGGCGTATCGCTGCAGAATGCTGTGGTAGCCATACTGGTTGTGTGCCTTGAATTCTAAATAAATCACTGACAGTGTCACCAGAAAAGCACCATCACACCTCCTCCTTCATGCTTCACGGTGGGAACCACAAATGCGGATATCATCCGTTCACCTACTCTGCGTCCCACAAAGACACAGCGGTTGGAAACAAAAATCTCAAATTTGGAATCATCAGATCACAGTCTAATATCCATTGCTTGTGTTTCTTGGGCCAAGCAAGTCTAATCTTCTTATTGGTGTCCTTTAGTAGTGGTTTCTTTTCAGCAATTCGACCATGAAGGCCTGATTCACGCAGTCTCCTCTGAACAGTTGATGTTGAGACGTGTCTGTTACTTGAACTCTGTGAAGCATTTATTTGGTCTGTAATCTGAGGAGCAGTTAATTCTAATGAATTTATCCTCTGCAGCAGAGGTAACTCTGGGTCTTCCTTTCCTGTGGCGGTCATCATGAGAGCCAGTTACATCATAGCGCTTAATGGTTTTTGCGACTGCACTTGAAGAAACTTTAAAAGTTATTGAAATGCTCTCTATTGACTGACCTTAATGTCTTAAAGTAATGATGGACTGTCATTGCTCTTTGCTTATTTGAGCTGTTCTTACCATAATATGGACTTGGTCTTTTACCAAATAGTGCTATCTTCTATATACCACCCCTACCTTCTCACAACACAACTGATTGGCTCAAACGCGTTAGGAAGTAAAGAAATTCCACAAATTTACTTTTAACAAGGCACACCTGTTAATTGAAATACAAGGACATTTAGAAACTTGTCCTGAAGCTACTCCTGTGCTGTCTTGGCTGTGTGCTTAGGGTCGTTGTCCTGTTGGAAGATGAACCTATGCCCCTGTCTGAGGTCCTGAGCGCTCTGGAGCAGGTTTTCATCAAGGATCTCTCTGTACTTTTCTCTGTTCCCCTTTGCCTCGATCCTGGCTAGTCTCCCAATCCCTGCTGCTGAAAAACATCCCCACAGCATGATGCTGCCACCACCATGCTTCATTGTAGGTATGGTGCCGGGTTTCCTCCAGATGTGACGCTTGGTATTCAGGCCAAAGAGTTCAATCTTGGTTTCATCAGACCAGAGAATCTTGTTTCTCATGGTCTGAGAGTCTTTAGGTGCCTTTTGGCAAACTCCAAGTCGGATGTCGTGCCTTTTACTGAGGAGTGGCTTCCGTCTGGTCACTCTACCATAATGGCCTGATTGGAGTGCTGCAGAGAGGGTTGTTCTTCTGGGAGATTCTCGCATCTCAACAGAGGAGCTCTAGTGCTCTGTCAGAGTGACCATCGGGTTCTTGGTCACCTCCCTGACCCAGGCCATTCTCCCCTGATTGCTCAGTTTGGCCTGGCGGCCATCTCTTGGAGGAGACTGGGTGGTTCCCAACTTCTTCCATTTAAGAATGATGGAAGCCATTGTGTTCTTGGGGACCTTCAATGCTGCAGAAATGTTTTGGTACACTTCCCCAGATCTGTCTTGACACAATCCTGTCTCTGAGCTCTACAGATAATTCCTTCCACACAATGGCTTGGTAATTGCTCTGACATGCACTGTCAACTGTGGGATCTTATATAGACAGTGTGTTCCAAAACATGTCCAGTCATTTCCATTTACCCCAGGTGGACTCCAAACAAGTTGTTGAAACATCTCAAGGATAAGCAATAGAAACAGGATACACCTGAGCTCAATTTTGAGTCTCTGAATACTTACGTAAATAATGTATTTCTGTTTTTTATTATTAATACATTTGTAAACATTTCTTAAAACCGGTTTTCGCTTTGTCATTATGGGGAATTGTGTGTAGATTGATGAGGATATTTTTCTATTTAATCCATTATAGAATAAGGCTGTAACGTAACACAATGTGGAAAAAGTCAAGGGGTCTGAATACTTTCCGAATGCACTTTATACATGACAATTTTATAAATGGTATAAATACGTGATATGATAGCATATTGCAAACCCTCTCCCCCCCGTTACCCAAAGATGAATAGTTTCGACCACTAAAGTATTTCTTCACTACACGCTTCACTGCTTTGATTGGTGTAACGTTACTTAGAAACCACAAGTGTCTATCCAGATAATGAAAAGGCTCCCAGGAAAGAACATTCAAGGAACTTATAATTGCATCTGCAGCGTGCATGATCATGAGCAAAGTCATAGTAGCCTATCATTTCACTTCCCCGGTGAGAACCATGAACACGGCTGGCTTGGTTTTGCTGTACTGCAGCCGAAGTCAGTTTCCATCTGTGGTAAAGCTTACTCTAAATCAATGCTCGTGACAAATCCAGCTCCAGAACCAGCCATAGAGGCAGTTGGCTAATCTTTTGAATAAGAGCTTTCCACACCTGGATGGTGCAACTTTTCCCCGTTATTATTTTCAAAATTCTTCAAGCTCTGTCAAATTGTTTTTTGATCATTGCTTGGCAACCATTTTCAGGTCTTGCCATAGATTTTCAAGCAGATGTAAGTCAAAACTGTAACTCGGGCACTTAGGAACATTCACTGTCTTCTTGGTAAGCAACTCTAGTGTAGATTCGGCCTTGTGTTTCAGGTTATTGCCCTTGTGAAAGGTGAATTCATATCCCAGTGTCTGGTGGAAAGCAGACTGAACCAGGTTTTCTCTAGGATTTTGCCTGTGCTTTGCTCCATTCCATTTATTTTTTATCCTGAAAAACTCCCCAGTCCTTAATGATTGCAAGCATACCCATAACATGATGCAACCACCACTATGCTTGAAAAATATGGAGAGTGGTACTCAGTAATGTGTTGTATTGGAATTGCCCCAAACACAATTCTTTGTATTCAGGAATAAAAGTAAATTCCTTTGACACATTTTTTGCAGTATTACTTTAATGCCTTGTTGCAAACAGGATGCATGTTTTGGAAATGTTTTATTCTGTACAGGCTTCCTTCTTGTCACTCTGTCAATTAGGTTAGTATTGTGGAGTAACTACAATGTTGTTGATCCATCCTCAGTTTTCTCCTATCACAGCCATTACATTTTGTAAATGTTTTAAAGTCACCATTGGCCTCATGGTGAAATCCCTGAGTGGTTTCCTTCCTCTTCGGCAACTGAGTTACGAAGGAAGCCTGTATCTTTGTAGTGACTGGGTGTATTGATACACCATCCAAAGTGTAATTAATAACTTCACCATGCTCAAAGGGATATTCAATGTCTGCTTTAAAAATAATTGTACCCATCTACCAATAGGTGCCATTCTTTGCGAGGCATTGGAAAACCTTCCTGGTCTTTGTGGTTGAGTCAGTACTTGAAATTCACTGCTCAACTGAGGGACCTTACAGATAATTGTATGTGTGGGGTACAGCGATGAGATAGTCATTCAAAAACCATATTAAACACAATTATTACAAACAGAGTGAGTCCATGCAATATATTATATGACTTGTTAAGCAAATGTTTACTCCTGAACTTTTGTTTTTTAATTCATTTGTGAACATTTTGAGATACATAATTCCACTTTGACATTATGGGGTATTGTGTGTAGGGCAGTGACCAAAAAAACAATCAATTTTAAATTCAGGCTGTAACACAACTAAATGTGGAAAAAGTCAAGGGGTGTGAATACTTTCTGAAGACACATACCAGAGTCAAAAGATTCAAAACTTTAATTTCCAGTCAATGAATCATCCTGACATTTTGAAACGGTTGTATATGTTTGTCCCGTGTGGTTTCCTGTCCTCTCATGTTTTCCAGGAAAGCGGGGTGATTTTGGGATGAAAGCAATTTTAATTTACGATAATGTTACAAGTTTTTTGTCACAAAGGCCTGCGGGTCCAATGAAACTGTGCAAGCCTTCAAAAGTGGGCGGGTATCTATCCTTCTTTCAAGTTTTGTAAGGGCTAGACTTCTGCTAGAAAGAGCTGCCATCCATCAAATGATTTTATTAACTAGTTGACTAAGTCACTTACACAGTAGTCTGCCGTTGGAAATATCTGGTGTTATAAGGGATGGCGGTTCCTGCAGTATATATTGATGTAGGATCTTAATTTGATCACCCCGTTGCAGGAGAACTTTGATTTTCATTGCAGGAAATCCAATCAAATCAAATTTTATTGGTCACATACACATACTTAGCAGATGCTGTTGCGGGTGTAGCGAAATGCCAAACTTGTAAATGTAAATGCCAAACTTGTAAATGTAAATGCCAAACTTGTAAATGTAAATGCCAAACTTATAGTGTATTTGAGTGTTAAAAATGCTTCTGAAGTTTGTATTTCCACTTGAAAAAAAATGTCCCTTGTGAAAAATGTATGAATTATAATACACATAATAATTCCTATTTCCTGTTGCTGTGGGATTATTTTCCTGCTGTAGCAAACTGGCTCAAATTAAGATCCCACATCTGTATACTTAAGAAGATACTGCTGCTTATAGTTGAAACCTTTTGATGTAGGCAGATGGAAAGAGAGAGAGAGTAAATGCCTGCAGCCTTGCTATTTTTGGATTTCATGTAGCCTACATTCTTGGACCAAAAAACATCTGGATCTCAATCAGATTGTTCCTCAAAGGTTTCTCAGAAAAGACTATAGGCGGTGATGAAGGTCTAAAAACATCCGCTGAATTACTGTTCTATCCCTCGGCAGGCTTAGCTTCATCATTATTATACACTGCCTTTGGAAAATATTCAAACCGCTTGACTTTTTCCACATTTTGTTACGTTACAGCCTTATTCTACAATCGATTAAATTGTCCCCCTCCCCCTCGTCAATCTACACACAATACCCCACAATGACAAAGGAAAAACAGGGTTTTAGAAATGTTAGCTTATTTATACGAAAAAAATAAGAAATATCACATTTACATAAGTATTCAGACCCTTTACTCAGTACTTTGTTGAAGAATCTTTGGCAGGGATTACAGCATTGAGTCTTCTTTGGTGTGACGCTGTATTTGGGGAGTTTCTCCCATTCTTCTCTGCAGATCCTCTCAAGCTCTGTCAGGTAGGACGGGGAGCGTTGCTGCACAGCTATTTTCAGGTCTCTCCAGAGATGTTCAATAGGGTTCAAGTCTGGGCTCTGACTGGGTCACTCAAGGACATTCAGAGACTTGTCCCAAAGCCACTCCTGTGTTGTCTTGGCTGTGTGCTTAGGGTCGTTGTCCTGTTGGAAGGTGAACCTTCGCTCCCCGTCTGAGGTCCTTAGCGCTCTGGAGCAGGTTTTCATCAAGGATCTCTCTGTACGTTGCTCCATTCATCTTTCCCCCGATCCTTACTAATCTCCCAATCCCTGCCGCTGAAAAACATCCCCACAGCATGATGCTGCCACCAACATGCTTCACCATAGGTATGGTGCCAGGTTTCCTCCAGACGTGACGCTTGTAATTCAGGCCAAAGAGTTCAATCTTGGTTTCATCAGACCAGAGAATCTTGTTTCTCATGGTCTGAGAGTCTTTAGGTGCCTTTTGACAAACTCCAAGCGTGCTGTCATGCACCTTTTACTGAGGAGTGGCTTCCGTCTGGTCACTCTACCATAATGGCCTAATTGGTGGAGTGCTGCAGAGATGGTTGTTTGTCTGGAAGGTTCTCCCATATCCACAGAGGAACTCTGGAGCTCTGTCAGAATGACTATCGGGTTCTTGGTCACATCCCTGACCAAGGCCCTTCTCCCCCGATTGCTCAGATTTGTCGGGTGGCCATCTCTAGGACAGTCTTGGTGGTTCCAAACTTCTTCCATTTAAAAATGATGGAGGCCACTGTGTTCTTTGGTACCCTTCCCTCAATCTGTGCCTCTACACAATCGTGTCTCGGAGCTCTACGGACAATTCCTTCGACCTCATGGCTTGGTTTTTGCTCTGACATGCCTTGTCAACTGTGGGACCTAATATAGACAGGTGTATGCCTTTCCAAATTATGTCCAATCATTTGAATTGACTACAGGTGGAGTCCAATTAAGTTGTATAAACATCTCGAGAATCATCAATGGAAACAGCATATATCTGAGCTCAAATTCGAGTCTCATAGCAAAGGGTCTGAATACTTATGTGAAATAAGATATTTCAGTTTTTAGTTTTTATAAATTCACCAAAAATCTAAAAACCTGTTTTACGCTTTGTCATTAGGGGGTATTGTGTGTATATTGCTGATGATTGTTTTTATTTAATCAATTTTAGAATAGGGATGTAACATAACAAAATGTGGACAAAGTCAAGGGGTCTGAAAATTTTCTGAAGGTACTAAAGCTTATCATTATTATATATCAACCACTAAAGCTTATCATTGTTATATATAGACCCTAAAGCTTATCATTATTATATATAGACCCTAAAGCTTATCATTATTAAAAATACACCCTAAAGCTTATCATTCTTATATATAGACCGTAAAGCTTATCATTTAACCAAATTTTCACCGCATTTGGGGCCCCAGGGCAACCGACTTCCAGACTACACATTTTATCATGAGGCTACAAGAAAATCTTGAAGTTTAAAGCTAATTTCCTGCAATTCTACACTTTTTTACCATGGTCAGAGAGAAACGTGCTGTTTTAAAGCTCATCTCATGCTATTGAGGCTGAACGAAAGGTCAAGAAGACCAGCAAGGACTTCAGCCACCAGAGCCATGGCCTGTTCGCCCCACTACCATCTAGAAGGAGGAGACAGTACAGGTGCATCAAAGCTGGGACCAGGAGACTGATAAACAGCTTCTATCTCCAGGCCATCAGACTGTTAAACAGTCACTACTAGCCGGCTGACGCCCAGTACCCTGCCCTGAACCTTAGTTTCTGTTACAAGCCGGACACCCCCCGTTTGGTCCTCTACCCTGCACCTTAGAGAATGGTTTGCCCAATGTACATCAGTGGAGGCTCCTCCAAGGAGGAAGGGGAGGACCATCCTCCTCAGGGAATTTCATAAAAAACTGAAAATGCACTTAATATGTTCACGTGTCACCAAATAGTTGATTAAAACACACAGTTTTACAAATAAGGTCTACAGTAGCTCATCCTACATGGCTCCCAAGTGCCGCAGTGGTCTAAGGCACTGCATCTCAGTGCGTTACTACAGTCTCTGGTTTGAATCCAAGCTGTATCACATCCGGCTGTGATTGGGTGTCCCATAGGGCGGCGCACAATTGGCCCAGCGTCGTCCGGGTTTGGTCGGGGTAGGCCGTCATTGTAAATATGAATTTGTTCTTAACTGACTTGCCTAGTTAAATAAAAGTTAAATAAAAAAAACAAAATGTAGCCTCAACAGCACTCTCTGGGGTAGAACCATGGTGTAGCCAGAGGACAGCTATTTTCCGGTCTCCTCTGGGTATACTGACTTCAATACCTAGGAGGCTCGTGTTTCTCACCCCCTTACACAGTAATTATGACATCTTCCGGAGGACATCCTCCAACCTATCAGAGATCTTGCAATATGAAATGACATGTTGTCCACCCAATCAAAGGATCAGATAATTAATCTATTACTTAAAGCATAAGCTATAGCTAGCTACCACTGCAGTGCATGAAATGTCTTGAGTAGTTGACTCAAAGAGTGAGAAAGACAATAGTTGAACAGTTTTTAACAAATTATTTTCTTAAAAAATTAAGGAGAAGCGAGGGAGAGAGAGCTAGCTATATTTTGTTGTATTTTTTTTCTTCCCTATCACTTATCTAGCTAGTGAATGCAGCTAGGTAGTTTAGACCACCAAACACCCGGCTCAAACAGAGAGGGATTCTATGTTAGCTAGCTGGCTATGGCTATCCAACACTGGAACTCTTCCAAGTGCTACAACCAACCCGGGAAAATGTTAATATCATGTAGTAGCCTAAACCTATCGATGTTACATTGAGCTGGGTGAATGGAATATGAATGGCAGGTATCCAATAAGCTGTATTATAAATAAGGGTCATAAATAAAAAATGGTCCTCGCTCACCTTAAATGGCACCGACCGCCACTGATGTACATAGAGTCATTGAACACCGGTCACTTTAATAATGTTTACTTTATATGTACTCTATACTGTATTCTAGTCATGGCTCATCCTATATAACTACTGCTGTACAAATATTTTCTATTCATATACTGTGAATTGTATATTTATATTCCGGACTCTGACATTGCTTGTTCTGATATTTCTTAATTTCCTTATTTTTGCTGTATGTGCATATTGTTTTGTATTGCTAGGTATTATTACTACACTGTTGGAGCTAGAAACACAAGCATTTCACTGCACCTGCGATAACATCTGCCCACAACGTAAAAATAACTTGTAAAAACGGTAATTACCTAACAATTGTATAGTAATTACACTTTTGTTTCTTTTGAGATTTATTGACACAAGCATCACTATGTCCCATATGTTACCATGTATTTACCAATTGTGTTAAATTCATTATTTGAGTGAAGTACCAGAGAGTCTCCATTGGATTTATATGTGTTGATAATGACTGTACTTTGTATACCATGACAAAACTCTCTGTGTTGTTGTTTATTGTTCAGGTGCGCACAGTTGCCGAGGGAATTAAGTCCCTTTTATTTACCATGTCATCTGGCCACTTTTCATTAGGCGGTCAATGACAGGGCAACATAATCCACTGTTTATGCAATTAAAGAGAGAGAGAGAGAGAGAGAGAAAGAGAGAGAGAGCGAGGGAAAGAGAATAACCTTCCTCCTTAGCATCATGCCCATTCACAGCATGTCCCAGCGATCTAGCATCCGTGCCATGATGCCAGTGAGACAACACAGTGACAGGTTGGATGGACTCGACCAATCACAAGCTCAAATGTGGAATTAAGAATGCAGACCAAGTAGCAGAAGAGAGTCGAGTGGAAGCAGAACTCAGCAGAGCACACCTGAGGTTTTATTCCTCGGTTCAAATGAGGACATGATTACATAGCAGTGTCCTAGTGATTAACAGCAGTGGGGTTTTCTTTAGAAGCTGACAGAACACAGTAAATCATTTTTAAATTAAATCCATGTAGTTAAAACCTTAATAGGTTTTGTTTTTTGGCTTGAGTTCAATTTCATTAAGTTCATCACATTTTATGCTTCGTGGCAGTACTTTCATGAATATTACGGAGTGAGAACAATGTGAGGTAACACGGTACTTAAAAGCCGATGGGTGAAATGCTTTATTGCTTGTTTATTATTACACCCCAGCCGGAACACTCCATTCTGCCACCTCTGGCCGCTTGGCATTCCCATCAATGTGAGGGGCTGACACACACTCACCCCGGTCAAGTCTCCTCTCTGTCCTGGCATCTCAGTGGTGGAACTAATTGGTACATATCTTGGTGAACATGTTTTTTTAAATCAGTGAGTAACAGAGAAAAAAGGTGACAGAGCCCATTCCACTCTTCCACATGGTTGTCCATATTAATAAGTGGATGTGGGTCTTGAAATCTATTCATTGTCCTATTCCTTCTTTTCATGTAATGCAAACTGCTAGCGCAGTCTCAGGGATGGTTGTACTGCTTATTGAAGGTCATACAAAGTATTGTTGCAAAACACACTGCTGCAAAAAACAAATGGGGTGGCATCCCGATTCAAGAACATGAAAAATAAAAAGGGAACCTTAGCTGTGGATGGAGGTATCTCAGATCTCTGTGGAGATCTCTGCGACAAAGCAGTATTGAGTGCCTCGGAGGAGACGGAACAGCTGAGAGGGATGTGAGCCACCTTGGTCATTATTTTGGTATGTAAATGGCTGGGAGGTTGTGGTAAGAAATCCAAAATGTGTGGAGACTCAATGCATTGAATGCAAATCAATGGTTTGAGTTGCTCCCACTTTAACATGGTTGTTGTTTCTGTGCCACCTTTAATTAGCTAGGCATGGAACCTGTTGGCTATAGGCAATACGGGTAATTAATAATAAGGAAATATAATTGCTGTTTCGGACAGCAGGTAGCCTAGTGGTTAGAGTGTTGGGCCAGTAACCGAAAGGTTGCTAGATCAAATACCCGAGCTGACAAGGTAACAATCTGTTGTTCTGCCCCTAAACAAGGTAATTAACCCACTGTTCCTAGGCTGTCATTGTAAATAAGAATTTGTTCTTAACTGACTTGTCTGGTAAAATAAAAATGTCCAAGAGGTTTAGGCAGGGATTCAATCCATGGTGTGTTATAGAGCAATGCACTAGACAGCTGACAATGCAGCTATTGGCAGAGATCCCATTCACAGTAAACGCTGCCGATGTCAACTCTATTGTAAATTACCTTAAAATGTCAAGTGCTCTACAACGTGCCTCGGATTGAATCCCGAGCCTTAGACTCTTTCTAGGAATCTACCATTTCATTTGCAGTGGAATGCTTACTGAGTCTCGGAACAGTTCATAACATCTGGCTTTCATTTAAGCAACAATTCTAACACGTCTCTCATTCTTTAAGCCAAAGACATAAAGTAGATGTAAAATATCAGTTAGAATATCAAATTAGGAGCCATTTCAATGACTAAAATACTTTGGAAAACCTGAGGATCTGCCAGAAGAAGATTTAGTAAGTGAGTACGGCAGGCTATGTTCTTGTGGCATCTATTTCTGTTATCCACTCTAGTTCAAGTTGTTTACAAGCAGTATTGGTTAATCGTACATTTCCAGTAGAGAGTAGTGACCGATCACAAAATCCTTTACTGGAATTAATGTACCATGTGACTCACTTGAAATTTAAACTAGAATGACTCACTTGAAATCTAGTTGAAAATGGGAGCTGCCACATAAAAGAAGGCGGTATTACAGGTGTGTTGTACATACCACCATGCACAAAGCAGTCTTTTAGGGGTGAATCAATCAAAATGGAGAAGAAAAAAAATCCTAGAGCATAGATGATTAATGGAGCATAAACACAATGCTCAGTGATATCCGTTGTGCTATTACGAGGACACGGTCCCTTATATGTAATGTATACGTTGCAAACGTCCAATTACTCACCACAACGACTCTTTAGTCCGGCATGGTCTCCGCGGCTGTGCTTTGTGCTGTAGTCACTGCAGGAGCCCGGGCCACAGTGACTGGGCCTTTTCTTCTGGGTGGGAAACTGACATCTGCTTCCAATCCTCACTTGTAATGCCTGTCAAGTGTCACTGCCACCACCAGTGTGCTTCTCGTAACAGTTTACATTAAATTGCACAGCTATTGAGTTACTTTGAAACGGATCTGGATTATATCTTCCCCACTGCGAGTGAAAACCCAGAAGACACAGGTTGGAGTCTGGGTGTGATATTCTGGTTATGCAGAGCAGCTCGCTGGAAAGGAGTTCTGACTGAAATATGGATTTATGATTTGTAATTTTTGTTGAAATTCCATGTTCAAGGTCAGAGGGAGGTAAATGTTCTTGCTGTCTTAGTGATGTTCTTGCAAATGTTCTTGCACTTAAATCTAATTTAGATGTTTATATAGAAGGTAGAGAGGAAGCTGGGTCAAAACCTTCACGAGAAAATCATGGCAAGCAGTTGGAAGTTGGAACCATAGTTTCAATTCAAGGAGTTCCAAAACATCACTAAGACAACAGTACAGGGAGTTCCAAAACATCACTAAGACAACAGTACAGGGAGTTCCAAAGCATCACTAAGACAGCAGTACAGAGAGTTCCAAAACATCACTAAGACAACAGTACAGGGAGTTCCAAAGCATCACTAAGACAGCAGTACAGGGAGTTCCAAAGCATCACTAAGACAGCAGTACAGAGAGTTCCAAAACATCACTAAGACAACAGTACAGGGAGTTCCAAAACATCACTAAGACAACAGTACAGGGAGTTCCAAAACATCACTAAGACAACAGTACAGGGAGTTCCAAAACATCACTAAGACAGCAGTACAGGCAGTTCCAAAACATCACTAAGACAACAGTACAGGCAGTTCCAAAACATCACTAAGACAGCAGTACAGGCAGTTCCAAAACATCACTAAGACAGCAGTACAGAGAGTTCCAAAACATCACTAAGACAACAGTACAGGGAGTTCCAAAACATCACTAAGACAACAGTACAGGGAGTTCCAAAGCATCACTAAGACAACAGTACAGGGAGTTCCAAAACATCACTAAGACAACAGTACAGGGAGTTCCAAAGCATCACTAAGACAACAGTACAGGGAGTTCCAAAACATCACTAAGACAACAGTACAGGGAGTTCCAAAGCATCACTAAGACAACAGTACAGGGAGTTCCAAAACATCACTAAGACAACAGTACAGGGAGTTCCAAAACATCACTAAGACAGCAGTACAGGCAGTTCCAAAACATCACTAAGACAACAGTACAGGGAGTTCCAAAACATCACTAAGACAGCAGTACAGAGAGTTCCAAAAAACCACTAAGACAGCAGTACAGGGAGTTCCAAAACATCACTAAGACAGCAGTACAGAGAGTTCCAAAGCATCACTAAGATAGCAGTACAGGGAGTTCCAAAACATCACTAAGACAGCAGTACAGGGAGTTCCAAAACATCACTAAGACAACAGTACAGGGAGTTCCAAAACATCACTAAGACAACAGTACAGGGAGTTCCAAAACATCACTAAGACAGCAGTACAGAGAGTTCCAAAACACCACTAAGACAGCAGTACAGGGAGTTCCAAAACATCACTAAGACAGCAGTACAGAGAGTTCCAAAGCATCACTAAGACAACAGTACAGAGAGTTCCAAAACATCACTAAGACAACAGTACAGGGAGTTCAAAAGCATCACTAAGACAGCAGTACAGAGAGTTCCAAAGCATCACTAAGACAACAGTACAGAGAGTTCCAAAACATCACTAAGACAGCAGTACAGAGAGTTCCAAAACATCACTAAGACAACAGTACAGAGAGTTCCAAAGCATCACTAAGACAACAGTACAGGGAGTTCCAAAACATCACTAAGACAACAGTACAGGGAGTTCCAAAGCATCACTAAGACAACAGTACAGGGAGTTCCAAAACATCACTAAGACAACAGTACAGGGAGTTCCAAAGCATCACTAAGACAACAGTACAGGGAGTTCCAAAACATCACTAAGACAACAGTACAGGGAGTTCCAAAACATCACTAAGACAGCAGTACAGAGAGTTCCAAAACACCACTAAGACAGCAGTACAGGGAGTTCCAAAACATCACTAAGACAACAGTACAGGGAGTTCCAAAACATCACTAAGACAACAGTACAGGGAGTTCCAAAGCATCACTAAGACAACAGTACAGGGAGTTCCAAAACATCACTAAGACAACAGTACAGGGAGTTCCAAAACATCACTAAGACAGCAGTACAGAGAGTTCCAAAACACCACTAAGACAGCAGTACAGGGAGTTCCAAAACATCACTAAGACAACAGTACAGGGAGTTCCAAAACATCACTAAGACAACAGTACAGGGAGTTCCAAAGCATCACTAAGACAACAGTACAGGGAGTTCCAAAACATCACTAAGACAACAGTACAGGGAGTTCCAAAACATCACTAAGACAGCAGTACAGGCAGTTCCAAAACATCACTAAGACAACAGTACAGGGAGTTCCAAAACATCACTAAGACAGCAGTACAGAGAGTTCCAAAAAACCACTAAGACAGCAGTACAGGGAGTTCCAAAACATCACTAAGACAGCAGTACAGAGAGTTCCAAAGCATCACTAAGATAGCAGTACAGGGAGTTCCAAAACATCACTAAGACAGCAGTACAGGGAGTTCCAAAACATCACTAAGACAACAGTACAGGGAGTTCCAAAACATCACTAAGACAACAGTACAGGGAGTTCCAAAACATCACTAAGACAGCAGTACAGAGAGTTCCAAAACACCACTAAGACAGCAGTACAGGGAGTTCCAAAACATCACTAAGACAGCAGTACAGAGAGTTCCAAAGCATCACTAAGACAACAGTACAGAGAGTTCCAAAACATCACTAAGACAACAGTACAGGGAGTTCAAAAGCATCACTAAGACAGCAGTACAGAGAGTTCCAAAGCATCACTAAGACAACAGTACAGAGAGTTCCAAAACATCACTAAGACAGCAGTACAGAGAGTTCCAAAACATCACTAAGACAACAGTACAGAGAGTTCCAAAGCATCACTAAGACAACAGTACAGGGAGTTCCAAAACATCACTAAGACAACAGTACAGGGAGTTCCAAAGCATCACTAAGACAACAGTACAGGGAGTTCCAAAACATCACTAAGACAACAGTACAGGGAGTTCCAAAGCATCACTAAGACAACAGTACAGGGAGTTCCAAAACATCACTAAGACAACAGTACAGGGAGTTCCAAAACATCACTAAGACAGCAGTACAGAGAGTTCCAAAACACCACTAAGACAGCAGTACAGGGAGTTCCAAAACATCACTAAGACAACAGTACAGGGAGTTCCAAAACATCACTAAGACAACAGTACAGGGAGTTCCAAAACATCACTAAGACAGCAGTACAGAGAGTTCCAAAACACCACTAAGACAGCAGTACAGGGAGTTCCAAAACATCACTAAGACAGCAGTACAGAGAGTTCCAAAGCATCACTAAGACAACAGTACAGAGAGTTCCAAAACATCACTAAGACAACAGTACAGGGAGTTCCAAAGCATCACTAAGACAGCAGTACAGAGAGTTCCAAAGCATCACTAAGACAACAGTACAGAGAGTTCCAAAACATCACTAAGACAGCAGTACAGAGAGTTCCAAAACATCACTAAGACAACAGTACAGAGAGTTCCAAAGCATCACTAAGACAACAGTACAGGGAGTTCCAAAACATCACTAAGACAACAGTACAGGGAGTTCCAAAGCATCACTAAGACAACAGTACAGGGAGTTCCAAAACATCACTAAGACAACAGTACAGGCAGTTCCAAAGCATCACTAAGACAACAGTACAGGGAGTTCCAAAACATCACTAAGACAGCAGTACAGAGAGTTCCAAAGCATCACTAAGACAACAGTACAGGGAGTTCCAAAGCATCACTAAGACAACAGTACAGGGAGTTCCAAAACATCACTAAGACAACAGTACAGGGAGTTCCAAAACATCACTAAGACAACAGTACAGGGAGTTCCAAAACATCACTAAGACAACAATACAGGCAGTTCCAAAACATCACTAAGACAACAGTACAGGGAGTTCCAAAACATCACTAAGACAACAGTACAGGGAGTTCCAAAACATCACTAAGACAACAGTACAGGGAGTTCCAAAGCATCACTAAGACAACAGTACAGGGAGTTCCAAAGCATCACTAAGACAGCAGTACAGAGAGTTCCAAAACATCACTAAGACAACAGTACAGGGAGTTCCAAAACATCACTAAGACAACAGTACAGGGAGTTCCAAAGCATCACTAAGACAGCAGTACAGGGAGTTCCAAAACATCACTAAGACAACAGTACAGGGAGTTCCAAAACATCACTAAGACAACAGTACAGGGAGTTCCAAAGCATCACTAAGACAGCAGTACAGGCAGTTCCAAAACATCACTAAGACAACAGTACAGGGAGTTCCAAAGCATCACTAAGACAACAGTACAGGGAGTTCCAAAGCATCACTAAGACAGCAGTACAGAGAGTTCCAAAACATCACTAAGACAACAGTACAGGGAGTTCCAAAACATCACTAAGACAACAGTACAGGGAGTTCCAAAGCATCACTAAGACAGCAGTACAGGGAGTTCCAAAACATCACTAAGACAACAGTACAGAGAGTTCCAAAGCATCACTAAGACAGCAGTACAGGGAGTTCCAAAACATCACTAAGACAACAGTACAGGGAGTTCCAAAACATCACTAAGACAACAGTACAGGGAGTTCCAAAACATCACTAAGACAACAGTACAGGGAGTTCCAAAACATCACTAAGACAACAGTACAGGGAGTTCCAAAACATCACTAAGACAACAGTACAGGGAGTTCCAAAACATCACTAAGACAACAGTACAGGGAGTTCCAAAACATCACTAAGACAACAGTACAGGGAGTCTGATTTCAGGTAACGTGTTATCAGGCACAAAACAATATGAGCACCCACAGTCTGTTAAATCACCACAGACAAGAAGATCACCCCAGGGGTGTGTTAAATCACCACAGACAATAAGATCACCCCAGGGGTGTGTTAAATCACCACAGACAATAAGATCACCCCAGGGGTGTGTTAAATCACCACAGACAATAAGATCACCCCGGGGGTGTGTTAAATCACCACAGACAATAAGATCACCCCAGGGGTGTGTTAAATCACCACAGACAATAAGATCACCCCAGGGGTGTGTTAAATCACCACAGACAATAAGATCACCCCAGGGCTGTGTTAAATCACCACAGACAATAAGATCACCCCAGGGGTGTGTTTAATCACTACAGACAATAAGATCACCCAGGGGTGTGTTAAATCACCACAGACAATAAGATCACCCCAGGGGTGTGTTAAATCACCACAGACAATAAGATCACCCCAGGGGTGTGTTTTGATCCCGTTTATGATGATGCATGTCAATAATAGTAGGAGTCATTCTTCAAAAAGTTGAATCATGAGATTTGTAAATGATTCCTCTTTAGTTAGTGTCTTACCTGGCTGGGAGTAAATAACTATAGTTTAAAATGAATGAGATTGTAATTTAGTATATATTTAGGAACAGAAATTGAGCACAAATTGAATTGTAATGCAAACACCAAGGCAATGTATATAAAATTCAGAGAGATAAGATGTGGAGGAAACGCGATTGGTCCAAGAATACCTACAGACTAGCAAGAAACATGTATCCTCTGGCCAATCCCCAAATGGACTTCCCCTCCAGGAAAAACCCACTGCAAATGTCCTGCTCTTCCTACTGATGAGTAGGAAACGGAGTGCCCCATATCTCATCATCCCTGTGTTACATCAGGGCATGATCTGCCCATCTCAGGCACATCCGCTGTGTGTATAGCAGTTGAGTGCCAAAAGCGAGGGATGGAGCGAGTGCCAAAAGCGAGGGACGGACTGTAAAATCTGCCTCAAATGTTCCAATCCATGTGCTTACTCGGATTCCAAGCCAGGAGATTAATGTAATTCTCTGGCACAACAGGATTTCTATCAGTCCCAAAGGAGTCAGTGAGGTTAAGATCCGATAAGTAGTAGTGTTTAAATCCATGCCGCTGGGCCTGTTGGGGTGAACGGCGGGACACTGGACTCCGCTCACGTCGTTAGGAAAGTTACTATAGCGGTGACCAAATGACATTTCAGCCAGGAGAGAGACAGGGCGGTTACAACACCCCTTGTCAGCCCAGTTAACACTGGGAGTGGGCCGCTCAGTCTGTTTAGGTCACTAGGCCAACAGAGGTAACCAGGGTAATAGCCTTGTAAGTACTGTGGTTGACCTTTGACCTATAGGGGAGGTTATACATTAGAGCGGGATGTTCCTGTACTGGATAAATTATTCACTATGATAAAAGCCTTCTGTTCGCGTAATATCGACCAAAATGCAATGTTACTATAAATGAGTGTTAACGTTAAAACAATATAAATCATCACTAGATAATTTATCAAATGTTTTATTGCAACTAAAATTAATGTATTTCTATGTCATGTGTAACATATATGCTGGGAGTCGGAAAGCAAGTGCAGGTGGTGAGTTTAATAATAATCAGAACATCGAACAATATAATAAACACGAGTAGTGTATAAACATGAAAAACATAAATAATACTGACTGGGGAAAGAACCTAAGGGATTGCCAGATATAGGGGAGGTAATCTGGAAGGTGATGGAGTCCAGTTGAGTGTCATGAGGTGCAGGTGCACGTAACAATGGTGGCAGGTGTGCGTAATGATGAGACAACTGGCGACGTCGAGCGCCATAGAGGGTGGAGTGGGAGTAGACGTGACAGTACCTCCTCACTGACTCACAGCTCCAGCCGTCGGACGACGACGACCAGAGGTACGGTCCTGAGGACCAGGAGCGGGCCGTTTGCTTCTTCTGAGGCGCAGGAACCTGTAGAGCCGGCCGAGACATGGGAACCTGACGAGCCGGCTGAGCCATGGGAGCCTGACGAGCCGGCCCGAGGCATGGGAGCCTGACGAGTCGGCCGATGCATGAGAACCTGTCGAGCCAGCTGATGCATCCCCGGTTGCTTCGGCAGTGGCACTTGGACCCAACGTCACCAGTAAAAAAAAAAAAAGCCCTGTTGCTTCTCTTTGGTGAGGCTTTGTTCTGTAACGTGTACGCTGGGAGTCAGGAAGTACAGGGAGAGCACATGTAATAAAAAACAGAACATAGAAACAAGAAACAGGAAAAGCGTACATACATGAAACAGAGTCAATAACGCCTGAACCTAAGGGAGTGCCAGATATAGGGGAAGGTAATCAGTTAGGTGATGGAGACCAGGTGAGTGTCATGAGGCGCAGGTGCACGTAACGATGGTGGCAGGTGTGCGTAATGATGAGACCTCTGGCGACGTCGAGCGCCGAAGAGCGGGGAGTGGGAGTAAACAGGACATCATGCTGTTGTGCAGAGTTTCTCTTAACCTGTATCCTGTATCCTGTTATAAAGCACTCTAGGGAGTGCTTTATAATACATTTCAGGGAGATACATTTCAGGGAGATACATTTCAATAAATAATTATAATCTGTGTTTCAATTGGTCTGGTTTTCTCCAGGTGCTAACCACCACCTCCAATGTTGTACCACTTGAGTATGTATGGGCACTTGTACTGTAAAATCAACTGTAATTTTTCTACATGATGTAAAAGGGAATATTGCCCGTTTTCTTTAGAAAATAAATGAGTATGAAATATTTTGTACTTTCTGTCTACTTTGTAATTAATTTCTGATAACTTTTTTGGAAGAACCTTTCTCTATATTCTCCTATTATCTCCCATGTGGGTGTGATGATTGTTTACTGTGTGGAGATTTAACTCAGATGAACCCCCGGCAGGAACACTTGGCTCTGGGGAGGCGTGGGCGGGAGGTTGCTTTCTAATTTGAGCGAACGTCTCCTCAGTATCCTCGCTGTTGTTCTGATGACTTATTTTGCATTGAAGCGGTGCGGTTATATAATTCTCAAACGGAATAGCTAAAGATATAGTGCCCG
This sequence comes from Salvelinus fontinalis, assembly GCF_029448725.1. Taxonomy (NCBI): domain Eukaryota; kingdom Metazoa; phylum Chordata; class Actinopteri; order Salmoniformes; family Salmonidae; genus Salvelinus; species Salvelinus fontinalis. The sequence continues at coordinate 6,754,067 of NC_074679.1, forward strand.
AGCATGGCCTTGTTACTCACGACTCTTTAGTCTCTAATCATTAGGATTTCTATTAGGTTTTTCATCATGCGGATGGATTCTTCTCATTGGGGAATAGCCTTTTGTTCTTTCTCATCTTATATCCAATGAGTAGCCTACATCTTTGAATGAGAAGGATTTTATCTGCAAAGGATAGTATCTAAAGAATAGCATCTGGTCTGGTGAAAGTCAAGTTTGTTTTCCTGGCTGGAGCAAAGGCCTTACTACTGGACTTCTGAGGCTAGATGATTCTATGAATCTTATAAAACACAGTTTAATAGTAATCCATTACCTTATTAGCGCTCTGTCCAGTACTGAGAATCCAAACAGAATGTACAGTCACGTAGCAGACTATAGAATCAGAAACACCTTCGTTCGTCAAATTAATTTACATGTTCCAGGAATTTGACCTGTGAAATGGTGCTGACATCGAAAGATAAAACATATACAGAAAGAATAGAGGAATTCAAAGTGAAGGGTCACAAAGGACACGGTGCGTCTGTGATGACCTCATAGCAGTGCACTCAGGTAGGTCAAACGGTCACCTGTGATACAAGTCCGTATTCGAAATCATGAGATGACCGGCCATTAGGGGCAACAGTGAGCACTGTTACCTTCAAGTAGGCTTTGGTTTTACCTTGGCATTGTGGATGGGGATGGTGGATGTACAGTAAGCATCTGCCTCTGGTTCCAAAAAGCCAAAGGTTCAATGTTCAAATCCAGCAATAGAAAGTATTTTTTGTTTTAAGCCTATCCCAAACCTTAACCGTTCTGAGGTAATGCCTAAACTTAACCTTGGAACGATACAGAGAAGTAACCAAAATGTAATTCTGATGTGAGACTTGTTGGTACACTAGTCTAGACCTCAAGCCAAAGTCATGAGGATTTGGCCAATTTTCAAGTGATACATTTCAGCCAGGCTACAGCTTTACAGCAATTTCCTAAAAGTGCTCTTGAAGTGAGTCATCCTTTGAACTGGGATGAACTTCGTGTAACAGGCACCACGCTTCACTGCTCTGCTTCAGTGCTCTCATGTGGGAAATTATGCATCCTGATCCTAGCAAGAAAAAAAAAGATGAGTGAGTGATTGCCACTGTCATATTTCTTTTTCGGCAACCACCATGGATTAGTGTGTTGTTATTCTTGGCAAGCGCTGACCCCTTGACTCACAAAGCCTTAATATCTTGGATTAAAGTTGGCTTCAATCATTTGTTGCCAGAGGGCATTTCCTGTGTCTGAACTCCCTTTTCAAATTTGTCCTTTTAATTATCATGTGCCCTCATGATGTTTTTGTTGGCTTCGCCCCATGCTTCATCCTTACAAACAGCTGTGCACAAGTAGTTTCAGTTTCGCTCCTAGCCCTAGTAATACACCCATGAGAAAAAAGGAGGCCTTGAGATTTCAATCCAACCAGCTGTGTCATTTTTTGGGGGGGTTAAAATTGATATTTTATTGCTTTTATTGGCAGGAATATGCATTAAATTAAGAAGAGGACAGATAAGAGGATACAGTTTATAGAAATGTGGTGGGAAAAGGGATTCGATTTTGATTTCATCCCACGCAAGCAGGTGACTGCATATGTGCTGAGGGTGGTGACCTGCTCGACCAACCTCTGCCACAGCTGTTTAAGTTTGGAATTGGTCTTTGATTTTGTCGAGTTATATAATACCTGTACTGGCTAATACATTCCTCCATAAAGATATTTAAAAAGAAAATAAGGGTGCATGTTTCAACAGATATCTTTCCTACCTGGGACCACACATTAATAAGGATGGTAAGCAACTGTGAGAACATGTCAAATAGACAAAGATGCATTCTTCTACACCCCCTTGGGCTTGTTCATTATTAGTAGTACTGTGATTGCACAATACAGTATAAGACCAAGCAATATTGGTTAAGAATTGCAAAAAAGGGTTGAAAATTAACATTTTCTAGACGTCACGGTGTGACAGTAGACGTCACGGTGTGACAGTAGTATGGCACTGTAACACAATGCAACATTGTTGTAGCAATGTTGCTAACGTAATTACATCATGATTTCTTAGATAGTTATGTATTGAACATTTAGATAGGGTCATGATTAAATCTGTCTAAATTCTAAAGTTGTGGTATTGTTGAACATTGGTTATGACTGACCGATAACCATCAGTAATGTTAGTAAGCCGGATCATTTTAAGTGTTGCTTGGCATATTAGCATATTAGCAAACAGTGCTAACATTAGTGTGAGCTGCAGTTACAGGTGGTGGTTGAACAATGCATGACGATGATGATGACATATGATGGAAAGACGGAGACCAAACAAATGGATATAAATAGTGTTATTGTAACTACGGAATGTCCTGCAGTTAATGAATTAACATGAATTAATTTGACACTATCAAGCACTGCCTCAGGCACTTTAGTGTAGCGTAATACAATGCAATCACTATTTACTGCCCCTAGTGGCTTGATTGGTTCACTACATCCCAGTCACTGGCAATGATGACACTCCCAAGTTATGTAATAAAGAATGTCCTGCATTGATCCTGGTCCATGTTGCTACTCCAATATGTGGTGTTAACTGTTAATGCGGTTCAAAGTATTGAAACCATAGACTGGTATGGTTGCACTGGTTTCTGGCAGCTGGTTTCTACAGATACTGTATATCTAATACTTTATTATGATCACGCACAAGCCTTTATAATGTCTTATAATATATAAAAAAAATGTAATGATTTTTTGTTGTTGTCATTTAGCAGACACTCTTATCTGGAGCGGATTATAGTAGTGACATTTTTAGACTTTTTTGTTGTGCTGGTTCCACACGGGAATCAAACCCACAACCCTGGTGTTGCAAGCACCATGCTCTACCAACCGGGACACACGGAACCCATTAGGTTTAAAATGCTTATAATATGTCTCTCCACATTTTACAGATTACATATGGCTGTTATTTAGTCAGGATTAGTAAATGGCTGTTATTTAGTCAGGATTAGTAAATGGCTGTTATTTAGTCAGGATCAGTAAATGGCTGTTATTTAGTCAGGATTAGTAAATGGCTGTTATTTAGTCAGGATCAGTAAATGGCTGTTATTTAGTCAGGATCAGTAAATGGCTGTTATTTAGTCAGGATCAGTAAATGGCTGTTATTTAGTCAGGATCAGTAAATGGCTGTTATTTAGTCAGGATCAGTAAATGGCTGTTATTTAGTCAGGGTTAGTAAATGGCTGTTATTTAGTCAGGATCAGTAAATGGCTGTTATTTAGTCAGGATCAGTAAATGGCTGTTATTTAGTCAGGATCAGTAAATGGCTGTTATTTAGTCAGGATCAGTAAATGGCTGTTATTTAGTCAGGATCAGTAAATGGCTGTTATTTAGTCAGGATCAGTAAATGGCTGTTATTTAGTCAGGATCAGTAAATGGCTGTTATTTAGTCAGGGTTAGTAAATGGCTGTTATTTAGTCAGGATCAGTAAATGGCTGTTATTTAGTCAGGATCAGTAAATGGCTGTTATTTAGTCAGGATCAGTAAATGGCTGTTATTTAGTCAGGATTAGTAAATGGCTGTTATTTAGTCAGGATCAGTAAATGGCTGTTATTTAGTCAGGATCAGTAAATGGCTGTTATTTAGTCAGGATCAGTAAATGGCTGTTATTTAGTCAGGATCAGTAAATGGCTGTTATTTAGTCAGGATCAGTAAATGGCTGTTATTTAGTCAGGATCAGTAAATGGCTGTTATTTAGTCAGGGTTAGTAAATGGCTGTTATTTAGTCAGGATAATGAATTAACATTATTAGATGATAATGAGGCTGGGGTCAAGAATGCTTTGCCAAGTCTGATACCACATTATAACTGTATCACAATGCAGTATACCTGCAGGCTTTAAGTAAAGTGTTACAACATTTTCTTTGAGAGTCAGCACACTTTTCTCCAATCGATTTGCTAGATTACTTTGAATGTGTTTACTTCGCTATGTCAAAAACAGCAAGCAACGTGTTTATGCATTCAGAACGTCCCATAAATTCCAGTTTTATTCGCATGGTAATGAGTACAAACACTTAAACAATCCAACAAAAAAAGGTATTTGGATACTTGCAATAATTGTAGCTTTTTATGTAAACAAGATATTTTGCAGGAATTTCAAGTGAAACAAAGACCTCATTCAGCATTCCGATGTTTGTTGTCAGGAACATGTCCTTAATTCCTAGAATTTATTGCAGAAGGGTTTGCTCGAGATTAAGGCTTCCTTTTCCACGAAAAGGGCAAATGAGTGCACACTGCATTTAAAATAATTCTCAACATCTTTTTTTAATCAGGGGACATTTCTCCTGAGGGCTGATCAGATCTAGCTTTGATCACTGTGTTCAGAAAGGTGTTTCAGTATTTATTAGGGTTCTGCTACGTTAAGGCTCATGCTGTCAAGAGCTAGTGGTACATCAATACATTTTTTTACACGTACAGTATGCATCTTTAAAAGGGAAATATGCAGTTGCAACGTCCATTTTTAGACTTTTAAATAATGATATACAGTACCAGTCAAAAGTTTGGACACACCTACTCATTCAAGGGTTTTTCTTTATTTTTACTATTTTCTACATTGTAGAATAATAGTGAAGACATCAAAACCATGAAAAAATGTGAGCATTTCTCCTTTGCCAAGATAATTAATTTACCTGACAGGTGTGGAATATCAAGAAGCTGATTAAACGGCATAATCATTACACAGGTGCACCTTGTGCTGGGGACAATAAAAGACCAAATGTGCAGGTTTGTCACGCAACACAAAACCACAGATGTCTCAAGTTTTGAGGGAGCATGCAATTGGCATGCTGACTGCAGGAATGGCCACCAGAGCTGTTGTCAGAGAATTTAATGTTAATTTCTATACCATAAACTGCCTCCAACATAATTTTTGAGAATTTAGCAGTACGTCCAACCGGCCTCACAACCGCAGACCCTGGGTAACCATGCCAGCCCAGGACCTCCACATCTGGCTTCTTCACCTGTGGGATTGTCTGAGACCAGCCACCCGGACAGCTGATGAAACTAAGGAGTGTTTCCATCTGTAATAAAGCCCTTTTGTGGGGAAAAACTCAGACGGATTACCAGGACGTGTACTCAAAGCATGCGTGGACTTCACTGACATCACTGACATTTTCAACCTCTCCCTGACCGAGTCTGTAATACCTACATGTTTCAAGCAGACCACCATGGTCCCTGTGCTCAAGGAAGCGAAGGTAACCTGCCTAAATGATTACCACCCCGTATCACTCACGTCTGTAGCCATGAAGTGCTTTTAAAGGCTGGTCATGGCTCACATCAACAGCATCGTCCCGAATACCCTAGACCCACTCCTATTCACATACCACCCCAACAGCTCCACAGATGACGCAATCTCAATCGCACTCCACACTGCCCTTTACAACCTGGACAAAAGGAACACTTATGTGAGAATGCTGTTCATTGACTACAGCTCAGCGTTCAACACCCTAGTGCCCACAAAGCTCATCACTAAGCTAAGGACCCTGGGACTAAACACCTCCCTCTGCAACTGGAGCCTGGACTTCCTGACGTGCCGCCCCCAGGTGGTAAGGGTAGGCAACAACACATCCGCCATGCTGATCCTGCGACGCTCAACACTGGGGCCCCTCAGGGGTGAATACTTAGTCCCCTCCTGTACTCTCTGTTCACCCCTGACTGCGTGGCCAAACACGGCTCCAACTACATTGTAAAGGGTTTAACACTGTTTCCCATGCTTGTTCAATGAAACATAAACAATTAATGAACATGCACCTGCGGAACGGGCGTTAAGACACTAACAGGTTACAGACGGTAGGCAATTAAGGTCACAGTTATGAAAACTTAGGACACTAAAGAGGCCTTTCTACTGACTCTGAAAAACACCAAAAGAAAGATGCCCAGGGTCCCTGCTTATCTGCGTGAACGTGCCTTAGGCATGCTGCAAGGAGGCATGAGGACTGCAGATGTGGCCGGGGCAATAAATTGCAATGTCCGTACTGTAAGACGCTAAGACAGAGCTACAGGGAGACAGGGCGGACGGCTGATCATCCTCGCAGTGGCAAACCATGTGTAACAACACCTGCACAGGATCGGTACATCCGAACATCACACTTGCGGGACAGGTACAGGATGGCAACAACAACTGCCCGAGTTACACCTGGAACGCACAATCCCTTTATCAGTGCTCAGACTGTCCCATTGACAATCCCATTGAGCACGTCTGGGACTGTTGGATCGGAGGGTGAGGGCTAGGGCCTTTCCCCCACAAATGTCCGGGAACTTTCCGGGCGCCTTGGTGGAAGAGTGGGGTAACATCTCACAGCAAGAACTGGCAAATCTGGTGCAGTCCATGAGGAGGAGATGCACTGCAGTACTTAATTCAGCTGGTGGCCACACCAGATACGGACTGTTACTTTTGATTTTGACCCCCCCCCCCCCCCCCCCCCCCCGCTTTGTTCAGGGACACATTATTCTATTTCTGTTAGTCACATGTCTGTGGAACTTGTTCAGTTTATGTCTCAGTTGTTGAATCTTGTTATGTTCATACAAATATTTACACATGTTAAGTTTGCTGAAAATAAACGCAGTTGACAGTGAGAGGAAGTTTCTTTTTTTGCTGAGTGGCGGTGTCAGAGGAAATCCCCAAAAATTGTCAATGACTCCAGTCACCCAAGTCATAGACTTTCCCTCTGTTACCGCACGGCAAGATGTACCGGAGTGCCAGTCTAAGACCAAAAGGCTCCTTAACAGCTTCTACCCCCAAGCCATAAGACTCCTGAACAATTAATCAAATGACCACCCGGACTATTTACATTGACCCCCATTTGTTTTTACACTGCTGCTACTCACTGTTTATTATCTATGCATAGTCACTTTACCCCTACCTACATGTACCCTGCTGCTACTCACTGTTTATTATCTATGCATAGTCACTTTACCCCTACCTACATGTACACTGCTGCTACTCGCTGTTTATTATCTATGCATAGTCACTTTACCCCTACCTACATGTACACATCACCTCGACTAAGTTGTACCCCCGCACATTGACTTGGTACCAGTACCCCCTGTACATACCCTCATTATTGTTATCTTATTGTGTTACTTTTTAAATTATTTTTTACTTTAGTTTATTATTAAATATTTTCTTAACTCTTTCTTGAACTGCATTGTTGGCTAAGGGCTTGTAAGTAAGAATTTCACTGTAATGTCTACACATGTTGTATTCGGCACATGTGACAAATAAAGTTTGATTTGATTTAAATTGTTATATTTTCTCACTGAGCCACACAACTTGCTCCAATAGAAATAAATCAACTTGTGAAGAATGAGCAAGGTCATGTGTACTTTCTATCATCACTGTATAGTCATTTAACTGTAAATATAAGTTAAAAACGTATTATAACATAGTTATAGCTTGTTTTAGTTGTTACTGTACAGTCTCTAGAAGTACCCGAGATTATTATCCCATTTTGTTTAAGCCCGCGGTATAGAGTGCGCTGAATCTGTCAAAAACATTTAATATACTGAAGCTTGAAGCTGCAGCTCTAATGCATTGATAGAGTTACTTTGTCTTTACAAAACAACTTCCATACAGTAGGGCATTGCAGGTCTTTTCAGTGGCATACTGGTGTGCCTAAAGGCACGTTGAGGATTAAGTAAGTACGTTTCAAGATGATATCCCATTTCATGTGAGTCTGCAGTTTAGAGTAAGCTGATTTAACAGTAATTATTAGTTGGTTAGAAACAGGTTGGATGTGCCAAAAACATTAATTACTGAAGTTGGAAGCTGCATCTATAATGTACAGCTATCGTTCTCTTTTTAAAGCAACTCCCCTACCCACCTGTACAGATTCCTAAGCATACAGTGCCTTGCTAAAATATTCAGACCCCTGGGATTTCTTCATGTTTTATTTTGTTACACAGTGGGATTAAAATTAATTGAATTGACAGTTTGTCAACAATCTATGCAAAATACTGTTTAATGTCAAAATGTAAGATAAATTATATATATATATTTAAGATGAATAAAAATTCAATAACTATAATATAGTCTTTGCATAGGTATTTTTCCTGTGCTTAGCTCCATCCTGTTTCTTTTTATCCTGAAAAACTCCCTAGTATTTTCAGATGTCAAGCATACCCATACCATGATGCAGCCACCACCATGCTTGAAACTAAGGAGGCAGTTACTCAGTGATGTGTTGTGTTGGATTTGCCCCAAACATAAGGCTTTGCACTTAGGCAAAAAAAGTGTATTCCTTTGCTGTGTTTATTTTGCAGTATTATTTTATTCTGTATATCTGTACTCTTCTTTTCACTATTCATTATTGTGGATTTACTACAATGCTGTTGATCCATCCTCAGTTCTCCCATCACAGCCGTTGAACTCTGTAGCTGCTTTAAAGTCACCAATGGCCTCATGGTGAAACACCTGAGCAGTTTCCTTCCTGTCCTGCAGCTCAGTTCAAAAGGACGAATGCATCGTTGATGTGTCTGGGTGGTTTAATACATCATCCACTAAATAGTTATTAACTTGACCATGCTTAAAGATATATTCAATGTCTGATTTGTTATTGTTACCCGTCTACCAATCACTGCCTTTGTTTTTTAGGCTTTCAAAAAGCTCACTGGTCTTAGTAGTTGAATCTGTGCTTGAAATTCAATACTTGCCCGAGGGAGGACCTTATAGATGTTGTATGTATGGGGGACAGAGGAAGGTTTAGTCAATAAAAAATATTGTCAACCGCTATTATTTTACACAGAATGAGTCCATATAACTTATGATCTGTTAAGCCACATTTTAACTAATTTAGGCTTGCCTAAACAAAGGGGCTGAATACTTATGCAACAAGTATACTTTAGTTACACATGTTTTATTTATCTAAATAAAATACAAAAAAAACTTCAATTTTGACATTAAGAGAGTATCTTGTGTAGATTGTTGACAAACAAGACTGAGTAGTGGTACACTGAGTAACTGCCTACACCCCAGATTAAATCAATTTGAATCTCACTTTGTAACACAATAGAATGTGAAGAAATCCAAGGGGTCTGAATACTTTTGTATGGCACTGTATCTGGTATAATGCATAAATTGTTCTCAGTGTAAAATATAACTGTTCGCAATATCTGTACCCAGAGGTACTAAAAAAGCCTGGCTGTTGTTCTCTCCCGAGATGGAGAGGTGAAGTGTCAGGTCCTTTTCGAGCTCACTGACATATTGATAGCTGACGGCTGAGGGCCTTTTTCCCCTCAGCCGTCATCTGGAACACATCACTATTTATGTGCACTGTGGACAAGGGGTACCTGTTAAAATGATGTATAGAATTTAGCCACGTATATACCCCTGAAAAGGAAAACACGAGGGGAATGCTTTGAGTCGTGCATGTTGCCCACGGGCTATGGCTTCCTGTAACGTCGGGCTGGGGGAGTAGCTCGGGTCAGAAGTCACGGGGTGGTTCTGTGCCTGTTTTATGACTGTACGGGAACACAGCTCCATGATAGATGTGCTGAGACGTCACTTGGCTTTTCCCGAGGCCCTTTGAAGGTAACAAGGCCCCTCTCTCCACGGCCATAATTCCAAAATGAAGGACCCTCTGGTGGGACGGGGGGCCTCTGGCTAAGTTAGAGGACAGGAGAGCACAGAACGGCCACGGTCACATTGGCTTCTTTCATTCCACCGATTTTGTTGTTGAATAACACCGATGGCTATGGAGTTCAGTACAGGACATCCCTCAGACATTTACACTACTTTGTACGACTAGGCCTACTACCTGATGTGTATGGAAGTGCAGCAGTGTACCGGCGCGGCACTGACTGTGAGGGTATGCATTCTCACACAAACTAGCTACAGTAGCTTCATTCTATACAGTAACTTTATGGCAGGCCTTAAAATGTTTCATCAAGTCTGTCAATATTACATCAGAAATCCTACCACACAGCAATGTGTGCACTGTGCAGAGAAATCGTTACCGTTGTGGATTTTTTTATGATAATGTCATCCCTTTTTTTTCTCCACACATATAGTGTGGGCTCCAGTCATTGTAAATAAGAATTTGTAGTTAAATAAAAGTAAATAAAATATATAATTGTAATGAATCTCAGTGCAGTATATTGACTCTGTGGTCATCACCATCATATTATCAACTATAAATGGATAGATGTGAGGTTGTTGCTACTGTAAGAGTATCAATGTCTACAATATATTTGCATTTACCTTCCTCTCTACCCATTTGACATTAAAGTCATTTAGCAGACGTTGTCATCCAGAGTGACTTACAGGTGCAATAGGGTTAAGTGCCGTACTCAAGGGCACATCGACAGACGTCTTGGGGACTCGAACCAGTGACCTCTCAAATCAAACTTTATTTGTCACATGCACCGAATACAACAACTGTAGACCTTACAGTGAAACACTTACAAACCCTTAACCAACAGTGCAGCTCAAGAAAGAGTATTTACCAAATAAACTAAAGTAAAAAATTATAAAAAGTAACAATAAAATAACAATAACGAGGCTATATACAGGGGGTACCGGTACTGAGGCAATGTGCGGGGGTACAGGTTAGTCGAGGTAATTTGTACTTGTAGGTAGGGGTGAAGTGGCTATGCATAGATAATAAACAGCAAGTAGCAGCAGTGTACAAAACAAATGGAGGGGGGGGGGGGGGTCAATGTAAATAGTCCGGTGGCCATTTGATTAATTGTTCAGCAGTCTTATGGCTTGGGGGTAGAAGCTGTTAAGGAGCCTTTTGGTCCTAGACTTGGCACTCCGGTACCGCTTGCCATGCAGTAGCAGAGAAATCATTCTCTGACTCAGCTACTGACCCAACTCTCTTAACCGCTAGGCTACCTGCCCAACTTGGCTTGTCTCTCAAGGCTGGCTGTATATCTCTTATCCATCCCCATAGTCCTATAAAACCTGTAGCCTGCTGTGATCTTTTCTTTTGGACTGCTGAGGACACCTACTGGACATACTCCACACCACAGTTTAAACCGGGCATCTCCAGCCCTGTTCCTTGTTGTCTTAGGTCTCTCTTTATGTAGTGTTGTGTTGTCTCTCTTGTCGTGATGTGTGTTTTGTCCTATATGTTACGTATTATTATTATTGGTATTTTTTTATCCCAGCCCCCGTCCCCGCAGGTGGTCTCTTGCCTTTTGGTAGGCCGTCATTGTAAATAAGAATTTGTTCTAAATTGACTTGCCTACCTAAATAAATGTTAAATTAAAAATAAATTAAAAATATACTCTCCTGTACAGTAGCTGGCCTCTCCAGCCGTTCCTGGAGAGACACCCTCCTGTAGCTGGCCTCTCCAGCCCTGTTCCTGGAGAGACACCCTCCTGTAGCTGGCCTCTCCAGCCCTGTTCCTGGAGAGGTACCCTCCTGTAGGTGTTCACTCCAACCCTGTTCCTGGAGAGGTACCCTCCTGTAGCTGGCCTCTCTAGCCCTGTTCCTGGAGAGACACCCTCCTGTAGCTGGCCTCTCTAGCCCTGTTCCTGGAGAGACACCCTCCTGTAGCTGGCCTCTCCAGCCCTGTTCCTGGAGAGACACCCTCCTGTAGCTGGCCTCTCCAGCCCTGCTCCTGGAGAGACACCCTCCTGTAGCTGGCCTCTCCAGCCCTGTTCCTGGAGAGACACCCTCCTGTAGCTGGCCTCTCCAGCCCTGTTCCTGGAGAGACACCCTCCTGTAGCTGGCCTCTCTAGCCCTGTTCCTGGAGAGGTACCCTCCTGTAGCTGGCCTCTCCAGCCCTGTTCCTGGAGAGACACCCTCCTGTAGCTGGCCTCTCCAGCCCTGTTCCTGGAGAGACACCCTCCTGTAGCTGGCCTCTCCAGTCCTGTTCCTGGAGAGGTACCCTCCTGTAGCTGGCCTCTCCAGTCCTGTTCCTGTAGCTCGCCTCTCCAGCCCTGTTCCTGGAGAGGTACCCTCCTGTAGCTGGCCTCTCCAGCCCTGCTCCTGGAGAGACACCCTCCTGTAGCTGGCCTCTCCAGCCCTGTTCCTGGAGAGACACCCTCCTGTAGCTGGCCTCTCCAGCCCTGTTCCTGGAGAGACACCCTCCTGTAGCTGGCCTCTCCAGCCCTGTTCCTGGAGAGACACCCTCCTGTAGGTGTTCTCTCTTGGAGTGTAAACCTGAAAAAGGGTATCTCTCTAGGAGCAGGGTTGGAGTGAACACCTACAGGAGGGTATCTCTCCAGGAACAGGGTTGGAGTGAACACCTACAGGAGGGTATCTCTCCAGGAACAGGGTTGGAGTGAACACCTACAGGAGGGTATCTCTCCAGGAACAGGGTTGGAGTGAACACCTACAGGAGGGTATCTCTCCAGGAACAGGGTTGGAGTGAACACCTAGAGGAGGGTCTCTCTCCAGGAACAGGGTTGGAGTGAACACCTACAGGAGGGTATCTCTCCAGGAACAGGGTTGGAGTGAACACCTACACTTACATTTTAAAAACATGTAAATGGTGTTGTCTGGTTTGCTTAATATAAGGAATTTGAAATGATTTATACTTTTACTTTTACATTTGATACTTACATAAATTTTAGCAATTACATTTTCTTTTGAAACTTAAGTATATTTAAAATCAAATACTTTTTTACTTTTACTCAAGTAGTATTTTACTGGGGGGGACTTTCACTTTTTTCTATTAAAGTATCTTTACTTTTACTCATGTATGACCATTGGGGACTTTTTCCACCACTGCCTACAGGAGGGTGTCTCCCCAGGAACAGGGCTAGAGAGGCCAGCTACAGGAGGGTGTCTCTCCAGGAACAGGGCTGGAGAGGCCAGCTACAGGAGGGTGTCTCTCCAGGAACAGGGCTAGAGAGGCCAGCTACAGGAGGGTGTCTCTCCAGGAACAGGGCAGGAGAGGCCAGCTACAGGAGGGTACCTCTCCAGGAACAGGGCTAGAGAGGCCAGCTACAGGAGGGTACCTCTCCAGGAACAGGGCTGGAGAGGCCAGCTACAGGAGGGTGTCTCTCCAGGAACAGGGCTGGAGAGGCCAGCTACAGGAGGGTGTCTCTCCAGGAACAGGGTTGGAGTGAACACCTACAGGAGGGTGTCTCTCCAGGAACAGGGCTAGAGAGGCCAGCTACAGGAGGGTGTCTCTCCAGGAACAGGGCTGGAGAGGCCAGCTACAGGAGGGTGTCTCTCCAGGAACAGGGCTGGAGAGGCCAGCTACAGGAGGGTGTCTCTCCAGGAACAGGGCTGGAGAGGCCAGCTACAGGAGGGTGTCTCTCCAGGAACAGGGCTGGAGAGGCCAGCTACAGGAGGGTACCTCTCCAGGAACAGGGCTAGAGAGGCCAGCTACAGGAGGGTGTCTCTCCAGGAACAGGGCTGGAGAGGCCAGCTACAGGAGGGTGTCTCTCCAGGAACAGGGCTGGAGAGGCCAGCTACAGGAGGGTGTCTCTCCAGGAACAGGGCTGGAGAGGCCAGCTACAGGAGGGTGTCTCTCCAGGAACAGGGCTGGAGAGGCCAGCTACAGGAGGGTACCTCTCCAGGAACAGGGCTAGAGAGGCCAGCTACAGGAGGGTCTCTCTCCAGGAACAGACCTGGAGTGCCCTGGTTTAAATGGAGGCTGCATGTACGATCCTGAATTGAACCATTTTCCTGTCTTGCTAAGCATTCAAAATGTAACAAGTACTTTTGGGTGTCAGGGAAAATACTGTATATGGAGTAAAAGTACATTATTTTCTTTAGGAATGTAGTGAAGTAAAAGTTGTCAAAAACATAAATAGTGAAGTAAAGCACAGATACCCCCCAAAATAACTTAAGTAAAAACACTTTAAAATACGACTTAAGTACTTTACACCACTGCAAATAACCAAATAACAGATTAGTCAGATGCTTATTAAATGTATTTTAAAACATTATATTATGTAGATAATACTGTATGTTAGATGTGGCTGAAAAATATATAATAAGGTAAGGTATTCATTTGTAAGGTATACATGAATATGTCAATAGTTAAGTTTGTAAATAACTTTACAGGTTTTGTAGGCTAATTTACAGAAGTCCAGTAGTGTTTATTTCATTGGTTGATACAGGGTGATATATTCTCCACAAGGTGGTGGCAAACACCATTCTGTAAAATCTGCTCCGGTATACGGATAAGGAACCCACACAATGATCTGGGCCTGTATTCACAGTGTCTCAGAGTTGGAGTGTTGATCTAGAATCAGTTTTGCCTTTTATATCATAATGAATAATATTATACGGACAGATCCTAGATCAACACTTCTTCTCTGAGAGGCTTTTGTGCATACAGGCCCAGAATACATATGAACTGACCAGGATAGTAAGTTTATTTAACCTTTTTTTATTTTTTATCTAGGTTTGTCTTCTTGAGAAAAAAAAATACATATATTTGGACCTGTTAAGTTGAAATATACATTTGGGATGGCTGTCAGGCTGTAGATACAGTATTTGATAAATGTATCTTATTTGAAAAAGGAAGACTGGTTTATATTTTTATTAACAAAGATCAAGAAAAACACAATAAGCAATATTCTACCAAATCACAGTAAAAGCACATAGCACTCTAACATGTACTGAGGGTGGATAAGGGGCCCTTTCCCATTGCACATAGCACTGTAACATGTACTGAGGATGGATAAGGGGCCCTTTCCTATTGCACATAGCACTGTAACATGTACTGAGGATGGATAAGGGGCCCTTTCCCATTGCACATAACACTGTAACATGTACTGAGGGTGGATAAGAGGCCCTTTCCCATTGCACATAGCACTGTAACATGTACTGAGGGTGGATAAGGGGCCCTTTCCCATTGCACATAGCACTGTAACATGTACTGAGGGTGGATAAGAGGCCCTTTCCCATTGCACATAGCACTGTAACATGTACTGAGGGTGGATAAGGGGCCCTTTCCCATTGCACATAGCACTGTAACATGTACTGAGGGTGGATAAGGGGCCCTTTCCCATTGCACATAGCACTGTAACATGTACTGAGGATGGATAAGGGGCCCTTTCCCATTGCACATAGCACTGTAACATGTACTGAGGGTGGATAAGGGGCCCTTTCCCATTGCACATAACACTGTAACATGTACTGAGGGTGGATAAGGGGCCCTTTCCTATCTGGCAAAAACACTGAATTAACATTCTATGAAAGACCTATTTTAACATACCTGACAACGAATATCAATGTTTTTATAAATGTTTTGTCAACATTTTTACCTATTTTTCAAACACAAATTAATGACAGCATTTCAAGGTGAAATCACATTTAATTAAACATAGTTAAAACTAAATATGGATGTTGATTTGATGTTAACGTCAGGTCTTTGCCCGGTGGGTTAAAACTAACCGAATGTTACTAATGAGAGTACGACAAACTGCTCACTTGTGTTTTATACAATGTTTATGGTTTGAAATGACATGTGGCAGAATACTTTAGAGAGTGAAGAGTAGGTACCCAACTTCCTGCCGGTGCCCCAGCCACACAACCACAACATTCTATTTTTGTAGTTGTCATATCCAGTGATTAATGGCTCCAACCCACATTTTCTTGGCCTGGAAAAGTAAATTAAAGCCACCCACATTTTAATCTTATTTTGCCCTCAAACAAACTGCAGGGGTCGATGTTTGTGTTGTGGTATGAAATCTTACCAGAATTTGGATGGAGTTTTGTTCAAAGCAGGAGTTTGCAGTCACATTAATATTTGTAAATACACTTGCTGAATTATAGAGTTGAATTAATTGGTGCTTAAAAAAAAATCTTATTAGACATAAAATGGGATGAATATCTAAAGTACTGTGACATCCACTACTGGTGGTTAGTAACAATTGTATTATGGTCATTACAGATTGACAATACTTGCTGATATTTCCAGACAGATTTTTTTGATAATATATATATATATACTGTATATATAAATATATAGATTCAATCAAAAACGAAAAAGCAGTATAAATGCAAAGATGAGGTTCACTTGAATACTGTACAAGCAGATGTATTCTATCCACTAACAACGATATGTAGAAGACAAATACGAACAGCAATCTGAATACTAATAGAATCTAACCATCAAAAGCACTGACTGGTTCTAGTCCAAAATATCAGCATATCTACAATAGGATTTATAATACAATAATAAACTTGGGGCTTTATGATAATCACTATAATTTACTTAAAGTCTGAAATTTGTACAAGATTTGATGAATAATTAACTACAGTATAAAAGTGGAAAGTAAAACATTGAATTAGTTCAGATCAAAAGCTTTGAAGAATCAAAATCAGTTTTTTTGGTTATTTTGCTTTAAAAAACATTATTTTGCTTTATAAGCACTTTTATGTTATAAGTTAACATTTGAAAGAGATAAAACGACAGCTTGTGGATGTCCTGAAAATTAGGCAGGCATACATTATTGTCCTTCTCCTCCAGGCATCGTGCCTGTACATCTTAGCATCAATCCTCTTACTTGAGGAAAGTTCCACATACAGTGGATCACATTAGAACAGAATAACTGCATTTTTTAGAGAGGGAGCCTCAGTTTTCTCTTTAAAATCTATTTCAAATCCATGACCTTCTCCATTTGTTTTGTAGGTGTCCTTGCACAC
The DNA here is from genome assembly GCF_029448725.1 of Salvelinus fontinalis. NCBI lineage: Eukaryota > Metazoa > Chordata > Actinopteri > Salmoniformes > Salmonidae > Salvelinus > Salvelinus fontinalis. Next base: position 6,770,664 of record NC_074679.1, read on the forward strand.
TCAAACACACTCCTTATGCAGACGGTCAGTCAAAATACCCACATGTCAGATTGACGTGTAATGTTTCCCAAAGCTGGTGAGCTTGATCTTCTCAGGGAGGATGATGTTGACAGAGTGGCCCCCCTCATCCTCGCTGTTATTGCCTCTCAACAGATGCTCTCTCTGCTGGCGCACCAGATGGCTGTACTTGGCGTTGGCCATCCACGTCTCGCAGCGGTTGAAGAAGATAATACCTGTGGTTCCCAGGATCACCAGGCAGGTGAGCAGGCCCAGCATCCCGAAACAGATGAGCTGACTGCGGGTGACCAGGCTGGCGGCAGAGGCCGAGTGAACCGTCTCCTTCAGGCTGATCTTGAGAAGGTCCCTCTCAGGGGGCCTTAGTAGTTTATGGAAGGCGTGGGCAGGTAGGCTGTAGTGTGGTGGGGAGAGTTTGGCCAGCCTGAGTTTGGCTTTGGGCCTGTGTGACTGCTGGGTCGGCGTACATTCATGCCCAGTGAAAGTGCACCCTGGGAGGCACAGACAATGGTACATCCCAGCCCTGTTCTTTTGGCTCCCCACCACGCAGGTACCCCCGTTCCCACAGGGGGTACTAGCACAGGGGGAGAGGGGGTCCACATGGGTGTTGTTACAGGTGGGGCCGTTGAAGCCCGCGGGGCAGGCGCAGGTGAATGCAGGACCGTAGTCGGTGCAGTTGCCCCCGTTGAGGCAGGGGTTGGGATCACAGCTGTCCGTGTCAATCTCACAGAAGTCTCCAGCGAATCCGAGAGGACAGGCGCAGGAGGGGTAGGCTGCCAAGCCACCGGCGTCAGAGCAGGTGCCACCATTTTGGCAGGGAGAGCTGAAGGGCAAACCAGTTCACTTTGATTTCTCTCTAAAGTCCACAGTATAAAACTGTACCAGGGATTATGGTAACATACAAGAGCTCAAGAGGGTTTTAATTATTTATTTTTTTATTATCGGTCACATCTCAGAGGTTGTGTAAGGCCATTCAAATGATATGTTTTGTTGTTAGCCGGTACTGCGCTCACAGCCACATGCTCACAGCCATTCAAACAGGATGCCTTTTTAATCCTTATGCTGTTATACACAGTGAGTGCTATGACAATGGCTGCTTGCACTAGACATTAACTCTAGACATTCAATCTAGACATTCAATCTAGACATCCACTCTAGACATTCACTCTAGACATCCACTCTAGACATCCACTCTAGACATCCACTCTAGACATCCACTCTAGACATCCACTCTAGACATCCACTCTAGACATCCACTCTAGACATTCACTCTAGACATTCACTCTAGACATCCACTCTAGACATCCACTCTAGACATCCACTCTAGACATCCACTCTAGACATCCACTCTAGACATCCACTCTAGACATCCACTCTAGACATTTACTCTAGACATTTACTCTGGACATTTACTCTGGACATTTACTCTGGACATTTACTCTGGACATTTACTCTGGACATTTACTCTGGACATTTACTCTGGACATCCACTATACCATTATGGGCCCTTCTTTCAAAGCTTAATTGAAGGTCCATGATTACTGAGCTCCAATGTGGGCTCAGTGTTTAGGAGTCATTCTCAGTCCCCCAAAAAGAAAGCTAATCTCCATGCAAAAGTCATTTCAGTAAGAGGATTTATATAGAACTGAAATGATTGCTTGTCAACTAAAGAGAAAGGACACACAGACAGAGCTGTATTGAATTTCGGGTCGGGATCCTCTCAGTCAATAACAGGCCAGTGTAATAAAGAGCAACCATAGTGAGATTCAGTGAGACTATGGCGGTCAAGGAAGGCTGTATACCTATCAGTCTCCAGAGACAAGCCTGTGTCCATTTGAAAGGCAGAAGGGTTGATCCCCCAATGGATTCAATGGCACCTAATCTGGTATTGAAAAAGCTTTAGAGACTAAGGTTTTAATTAAGATAATGCAAACCATGTCAGATTTTCATACCCGTTTGTTAGACATGATCCCTTTTTCAGGTGGCAGCTCTCTCCTGTGTAACCAGGCAGACAAATGCAGAGGTATCCTCCCTGGCCAGTCTGGATGCATGTGGAGTTATCAGTGCATGGTTTAGATGAGCACTGGTTGGTGTCTGGAAAAAGTTGATACAATGTTGTTGGGAGAGGTCATCACACACATGCGTACACACACACACACACACACACACACACACACACACACACACACACACACACACACACACACACACACACACACACACACACACACACACACACACACACACACAGAGTTTGTTATGATTTTATCGCCACAATGTAAATTGAAAACAAACAAACCAGTGACAAGTAGACTACATTTGACACCTCCCCACCCATGGTGTCTTTAAGATAGTGGAGCACATAGAGCCATCAGAGACAGGAAATACTATTTTCTTTCCACCCTCAAATAGATGCTTTCTCTTTCAGCTCAAGGTAAAGTCATAAAAATGTACATAAATTTACAGTATATTGAAGATTAAACCAAGTATGTGCTATCGGTGAATCATTCAGCTGTATCTTATGGGATCCTACCTTATTCACATGGTCAGGGGCTGACATGTGAGAGAAAAGTGGATTGAACTCACCTTGGTCACACTGGCTCCCCATCCAGCCCTCTTCACAGATATGATACCCACCTTCACAGATACCCACCTTGGTCACACTGGCTCCCCATCCAGGCCTCTTCACAGATATGATACCCACCTTCACAGATACCCACCTTGGTCACACTGGCTCCCCATCCAGCCCTCTTCACAGATATGATACCCACCTTCACAGATACCCACCTTGGTCACACTGGCTCCCCATCCAGCCCTCTTCACAGATGCACTGCCATGCTTTCTCACAGCTGCCATGAAGACATCCAGGGAAGGGCATGCACTGCTTGCATGTTACCCCCTGCCAGCCTGGTTTGCATCTGAAAACAGGATTCAGATGAAGGGACCATTGTTATGCTTTACACATGTTTTTTCTCACCCAGCTGGACTATTATTGGATGTTTCCACAGGGTGTATTACTGTATAATTGATTGGGAAAAAGTATATATATATTTTTTAATATATTTGTAAACAATACATCTAAATTTGGAATTAGCAGGATGAAAAACATAATTTCTTGTTTGGTCTGTGATGACTTGACCATGTGGAAATGGGGTGAAATAAGATGAAAATGGACTGCTTATGCTGATAAAACATGGTTGCTACGAATATTTAACATACTTCCAATGATCTATTATATAATTTAATTACCTGCATTCCTCAGGCTTTTCACAGTAGCCGTTTTCAGGATTGCACCCTGCTCTGCATTCAATAGCTTGGATTTGTGAAAGAGAAAACACGAGGTTAGCTATGAATTGCCTTTTCAAAGACCTCAAATATAAAACCGAACAATCATTTAAAAGGAAAATACTCGCAGCTAGTAAATTATTTATTATTAAGTTATTAAATCTCAATGACAGCCTTTATGTAATGAGGGTACTATTGCTATAATGGAAACTATAATGGATGATGTGGTAAATTACCTTTAGTGATGGTAACACTCAAGACCAGAAATAACCCAAATGTTGTCAGGCACATCCTGATTTTCAGCATGCTTCTTCTCCTGTAAAATAAGCATTTGTCAAGTCGCAGCTCAGTTTCTAATTTCTCTGTCAAAAATAACTACAGGGTTTTGTAGGATAACCTAAGGCTCTCAGCACGACCAGTCCCTCGCCTCCAAAGAACAGGTTGATATTGTTGAAAAGTTGATCATACGTGCATGCAGCATCGGACCTGAATTAAAATTCGTCAAGCCCTTGTTCTGAAAGAATAGCCTACACACCACGCGCTAAATAGCATAGGATACCCAATTACGCACGAGCAGAAACGAAAATGCGACAAGAGGAACTATATCATAAAACGTTACGATATTAACCTAAATCTTCAGTGTTGAATCAATAACTTTGCTTAAAATTTTACATTTTACCTATATCGCTTAGTTCTTCAGCTAGCTAGTCAGTCATATTGGATGCGTCCAAGCATGGCACCATATTTACTGGAATAAAGACGGCGGTGTAGCTATTCAGACGTGAGGTTTTTGTGTGATAGAGTAGACAGCATAGTGATCCACGCTTGGCTCCTCCCGTCTGTTTAGGAAAGGAGCTGTCCAGTCCTCTGACCAACTGAACACATGAGGGGAAAGGCACACGTAGCCTAACGTTATCTGTTCAATAACTTGCAGCGCAATCTATACAAACTTCTCAAAAGTATCGGCAGGGTTCGTTGCCATAATCATTCATTCTCATTTGTTTTGTAAGACGTCATTGTTTATGATACAGTAACCATTTAAACACTTATTATCATTAACAATTGTCTGGTCAATTCTACAAATATGCCAACTGAATTATATTCTACCAGCACTATTTCCAATTCTTTCCTCAGGCAAAAGAGGTATTTTCTTGTGCCACAAATAGAAGGGCTTAAACTCAAAGCTCTAATTTACGGGTTCTTCGTGTTCCCAGACTTTATTGGAGCTGCAGTAGACTAGGGGAGGATATATTACAATATAAATATAATTAATACAAATCGCGTCTCCATTTAAGTCAATGATGGCACAATGAGAAGTAAACCAGGAAGAAAAAGCAGGAAGTGTACCCTTAAATCTGTGCTGTGATTTGTTGAGTCAATTACAAAAAAATGGATTTCATTGCATGACCCACATCAGTTAGCATGACCCACATTCTACATTACCATGGCAATCCAGCATCAGTTGATAGAACATTCTAAAATAACATGGAGATGATTGCATCACAATACCAGACAGCCAAATCGCGATTGTATAATGAGTTTACCAGTCAAATTGCCAGGTTTAGAGCTTCCAAGCCCGTTCCATTCATTATATTTATATGGCTATTGTCACGACTTCCACCGAAGTTGGTCCGTTTCCTTGTTTGGGTGACATCACCGACCTTCTAGCCATGCCGATCCACTTTTCATTTTCCATTGGTTTTGTCTTGTCTTCCATCACACCTGGTTCCAATTCCGTCAATTACATGTTGTGTATTTAACCCTCTGTTCCCCACATGTCCTTGTCCGTAATTGTTTCCGGTAGTGCTTGTGCACGGTATGCTGGTGATTACCGGGTTTTGTTCTGTTGACGGTGGTTTATGTTTATTAAAACTTCTTACGGCTGAAATCCCGTGAACGGGATCGATATGACAACAGCCAGTGGAAGTGCAGGGCGCCAAATTCAAACAACAGAAATCTCATAATTAAAATTCCTCAAACATACAAGTATTTTACACAATTTTAAAGATAAACTTGTTGTTAATCCCACCACAGTGTCCGATTTAACATTTAAGTCATTTCAAAAAGGCTTTACGACGAAAGCACACCAAACGATTATGTTGGGTCAGCAAGTAGTCACAGAAAAACACAGCCATTTTTCCAGCCAAAAAGAGGAGTCACAAAAAGCAGAAATAGAGATAAAATGAATCACTAACCTTTGATGATCTTCATCAGATGACACTCATAGGACTTCATGTTACACAATACATGTAGGTTTTGTTCGATAAAGTTCATATTTATATCCAAAAATCTCAGTTTACATTGGCACGTTATGGTCAGTAATGTTTTTTTCCAAAACATCCGGTGATTTTGCAGAGAGCCACATCAATTTACAGAAATATTCATCATAAATGTTGATGGAAATACAAGTGTTACACATGGAATTATAGATCCACTTCTCCTTAATGTAAACGCTGTGTCAGATTTAAAAAAACTTTACGGAAAAAGTACACCATGCAATAATCTGAGTATGGGGCTCAGACACAAAAACAAGCCATACAGGTATCCGCCATGTTGTGGAGTCAACAGAAGTCAGAAATAGCATTATAAATATTCACTTACCTTTGATGATCTTCATCAGAATGCACTCCCAGGAATCCCAGTTCCACAATAAATGTTTGTTTTGTTCGATAAAGTCCATAATTTATGTCCAAATACCTCCTTTTTGTTCACGCGTTTAGGTCACAAGTTCCGTTACAGTTCGTAGAAACATGTCAAATGAAGTATAGAATCAATCTTTAGGATGTTTTTAACATACATTTTCAACCGGAGAATTCCTTTGTCTTTACAAATGCAATGGAACGCAGCTAACTCTCATGGGAGTGCGTGAGACTGAGCTCATGGCACTCTGTTGAAACAGCTCTTATTCCCTCCTCCTTCACAGTATAAGCCTAAAACAAGGTTCTAAAGACTGTTGACATCCAGTGGAAGCCTTAGCAAGTGCAATCGGACCACATTTCCACTGTATCTTGGATAGGCAAAGAGTTGAAAAACTACAAACCTCAGATTTCCCACTTCCTGTTTGGATTTTTTCTCAGGTTTTTGCCTGCCATATGAATTCTGTTATACTCACAGATATCATTCAAAGAGTTTTAGAAACTTCAGAGTGTTTTCTATCCAAATCTACTAATGATATGCATATCTTAGCTTCTGGGCCTGAGTAGCAGGCAGTTTACTCTGGGCACCTTATTCATCCAAACTACTCAATACTGCCCCCAGCCATAAGAAGTTTTAAACGACACCGTTGTAAATCAGTTTCTGCTCTCCTGCGCCTGACTTCTCTGCCGCCAGTACGCACCTCATTACAGCTATAGGTCGTTTTCATTAAAACGTCACAATACCTTCAATTTGGCTGCTGGAAGGGACAAGGAGACCGACCCCCAGTACCGATAAAACCATTGACAACTAAACTCAGCAAAAAAAGAAACGTCCTCTCACTGTCAACTGAATTTATTTTCAGCAAACTTAACATGTGTAAATATTTGTATGAACATAACAAGATTCAACAACTGAGACATAAACTGAACAAGTTCCACAGAAATGTGACAAACAGAAATGGAATAATGTGTGCCTGAACAAAGGGGGGGTCAAAATCAAAAGTAACAGTCAGTATCTGGTGTGGCCACCAGCTGCAGTAAGTACTGCAGTGCATCTCCTCCTCATGGACTTCATCAGCTTTGCCAGTTCTTGCTGTGAGATGTTACCCCACTCTTCCACCAAGGCACCTGCAAGTTCCTGGCATTTCTGGGGGGAATGGCCCTAGCCCTCACCCTCCGATCCAACAGGTCTCAGACGTGCTCAATGGGATTGAGATCCGGGCTCTTCGCTGGCCATGGCAGAACACTGACATACCTGTCTTGCAGGAAATCACACACAGAACGAGCAGTATGGCTGGTGGCATTGTCATGCTGGAGGATCATGTCAGGATGAGCCTGCAGGAAGGGTACCACATGAGGGAGGAGGATGTCTTCCCTGTAACGCACAGTGTTGAGAATGCCTGCAATGACAACCACCTCACTCCGATGATGCTGTGACACACCGCCCCAGACCATGAAGTACCCTCCACCTCCAAATCGATCCCGCTCCAGAATACAGGCCTCAGTGTAACGCTCATTCCTTCGACGACAAACGCGAATCCGACCATCACCCAAGACAAAACTGTGACTCGTCAGTGAAGAGCACTCTTTGCCAGTCCTGTCTGGTCCAGCGACGGTGGGTTTGTGCCCATAGGCGATGTTTTTGCCGGTGATGTCTGGTGAGGACCTACAACAGGACTACAAGACCGCAGTCCTGCCTCTCTCAGCCTATTGCGGACAGTCTGAGCACTGATGAAGGGATTGTGCGTTCCTGGTGTAACTCGGGCAGTTGTTGTTGCCATCCTGTACCTGTCCCGCAGGTGTGATGTTCGTATGTACCGATCCTGTGCAGGTGAGGACAATCAGCTGCCGTCCTGCTCCCTGTAGCGCTGCCTTAGGCGTCTCACAGTACAGACATTGCAATTTATTGCCCTGGCCACATCTGTGGTCCTCATGGCTCCTTGCAGCATGCCTAAGGCACGTTCACGCAGATGAGCAGGGACCCTGGGCATCTTTCTTTTGGTGTTTTTCAGAGTCAGTAGAAAGGCTTCTTTAGTGTCCTAAGTTTTCATAACTGTGACCTTAATTTCCTACTGTCTGTAAGCTGTTAGTGTCTTAACGACTGTTCCACAGGTGCATGTTAATTCATTGTTTATGTTTCATTGAACAAGCATGGAAAACAGTGTTTAAACACTTTACAATAAAGATCTGTGAAGTTCTTTGGATTTTTGGGAATTATCTTTGAAAGACAGGGTCCTGAAAAAGGGACGTTTCTTTTTTTGTTGAGTTTACATGCAGTTTTCAAGGGATTGTTAAATAATTGCTATAACTATTTGGTTTTAATATCATCACCTATTGAGCATAGTCAGAACTACACATTTCCCATTGCAAAACAATTGTGCACATGTTTCGCTATTATCAGAGTTATACAGCAGGTAGCTGCATGCTTTTTATGATCAGTAAACATCAATGATCATGTCATTTTGAATACATAAAGGTACCTATGCATTTGGCATTTAGCTAGCTAAGAAACCAACATAATAATTAGCTTGCTTCGTCAGAGATTAGGTTTTTGGAGAGATCTTGACATCGGCAAGTCCTTGACACAATCATGTCTACGAACAATTCCTTCGACCTAATGGCTTGGTTATCGCTCTGACATGCACTGTCAACTTTGGGACCTTACAAAGACAGGTGTGTGCCTGAATTTGCCACAGGTGGACTCCAATCAAGTTTTAGAAACATCTTGTCAGGTTTTGGCCAGGACTGTTCTGATTTTTGTCACTAGATGTCCCCATTGCACCTTTTTGAACCTTTTGTTTTTTCCTTGCTCTTTTATTGTTTGCACCTGTGTGTCATTCCCTTGTTAGTATTTAAACCCTGTGTGTTCCTCAGTTCTTTGCTCAGTGTTTGTATGTTAGCACCCAGCCCCAGCCCAAGCGTTTTTGTGTGAAACATATAGTTCTCTTATTGGATTTTCCAGAGGTTCTCTGGTTTAGTTCTTGTGTATGTTTGAGTAGTCTTTTGAGGTTTGTTTTTCCCTGCTGTTTTTACCACTTTGTGGAGTTTCTTTGTATTTTGGAGGATATCCATTTTGTGCCTCTTGGCTTTATTTTGGACGTGGTGGATTTATATTCTTTGCCTGAAGATCTTGTCCTTTTATTAAATCATTATCTCTAGTACTGCTGAGTCTGCCTCATCTTCTGTTCTGCCAACTATTAGTGACTGTTTCTCTCACCGGGTCCTGACAGAAACACTGAGCCAGTATAATGAACCCAGAGGCAGCCAGTACCCAGGACTTTTTTCCCATGCTGTCCAACCACGAGGGGACTGTCCAACGTCACGAAGCTGCTCTGGTTCAGCAAGAGGCCTTACTGGCTGGACATTCTCAACTTCTGTCGGAGATGATGACTTCCATAAAGCAGATTTCTGATCAACTTTCCCCTGCAACCGCTTCTGCTCCAGTTCATCAGATTCAAGTGCCCGTGGCAGTTAACCTCCTGGCTGAACCTCGTCTGCCGCCTCCCCAAAGGTTCTCAGGTGATCCGAGTGTTTGTAAGGGTTTTTTCACCCAATGTTCTCTCTCCTTCGAGCTGCAACCCTCGTCGTTTCCCACCGACCGGTCCAAGATAGCATATATCATCACCCTGCTGTCGGAAAAAGCCCTAGCCTGGGCTACTGCTGTGTGGGATGCCCAAAGTCCTTGCTGTGCCAGCTACTCTACCTTTGCTGAAGAATTCAAGCGAGTATTTCAAGATCCCACCAGCGGTCCTGACTCAGCCAAACAGCTCCTAACTCTCCGCCAAGGTCGGCGCAGCGTGACGGACTATGCCATCCAGTTCCGCACGGTGGCAGCAGCGAGTGGCTGGAACGACGAGGCGCTCACAGTGTGCTTTTTGAAGGGTCTTTCCGACACCATCCAAGATGAATTGGCCCCTCGGGAACCACCGGACAACCTCGAGTCCCTGATCAAGTTGGCTTCACGCATATACCAGCGTCTGAGAGAGAGAGAGCTCAACCGTAGATCTCTTACCCTAGCTCCTATCGGTTCCAGCTCCGAGTCTCCACCTTTATCCTCGCTGACTCCACCGGAACCCATGCAGGTTGGACGCATCTCCCAGGCTGAGAGAGACCGCCGGATGAGGGAGCGATGCTGTCTATATTGCGGCAAACCGGGCCATTTCCTCTCCACGTGTCCCGGGCTCCAGGGAAAACGCACTCTCCCGTGCAGGCCTGGGAGGACTGTAACGGGAAACATAACCTCCTCCCATCCATCCAACTCCCGCCTGCTCATTCCAGTTACCCTTTCCTGGGACAACCACGAGCTTCCCCTTCAAGCCTTGGTAGACTCTGGAGCCGCAGGTAACTTCATGGATGGTGTCTGGGCGAAGGAGAATGGCGTTCCCTCTGAACCTCTAAGTGACCCCATAAGGGTTACTACGTTGGATGGAAGCCCTTTGGGATCTGGACTTGTCAACCGTGTCACTACCCCCTTGCAACTTTCAGTTTCCCAACACCAGGAAGTGATGAACTTTCATCTGACCTCGTGTTCCGAGTTCCCTCTCGTCCTTGGATACCCCTGGCTTCACAGCCATAACCCTCACATCGACTGGTCTGTGGGCACTATCAAGCAGTGGGGTCCTACGTGCCAAGCCACTTGTATCTTCCCAAGTTCCCCGAGTTCCCCTCCCGAGTCTCTAGAATCCATCGACCTGTCCCGAGTTCTTCTAGAGTTGATCTTGGAGCCTCAGCAGCTTTTGGAGTTGATCATGGAGCCTCTGCAGCTTTTAGAGTTGATCATGGAGCCTCTGCAGCTTCTAGAGTTGATCTTGGAGCCTCAGTAGCTTCTGGAGTTGATCTTGGAGCCTCAGCAGTTTCTTGATGTTGGAGCCTCATCAGCATCTAAAGTTGATGTTGGAGCCTGATCAGCTCTAGACGATATTGAACCTTCAGGAACGTCTAGAGTTGATTTTCGAGCCTCAGAAGCTTCTATAGAATATCTTGGATTCTCAGCAGTTTCTAGTGTTGATGTTGGATTCTAAGCAGATTCTAGAGATGATAATGGCACCTCATGTCGCTTCTATAGATTTTCTTGGATACTAAGCAGCTTCTAGAGTTGATGTTGGAGCCTTTGTGGCTGCTACAGTTGATCGTGGAGGCTCAGAAGCTTCTGTCAATCTCTGTCAATCAGAGTGTCAATCAGAGTCAATCTTGGAGCCTCTGCAGCATCAAGATATATTGAAGCCTCAGATGCTAGAGATGGTTTTGGAGTCTCAGCAGCTTCAAGTGTTGATATTAGAGCATCATCGTCTTCTAGAGTTGGTCTTGAGTCTCAGCAGCTTCTACAGTTAACCTTACAGCATTGGCAGCTTTAGAGTTGATCTTGGAGCCTCAGTAGCTTCTAGAGGTAATCTGGAGCATCAGCAGCTTCTAGAGTTGATTTTGGAGCATCAGCAGCTTCTAGAGTTGATCTTGGAGCCTCAGCAGCTTCTAGAGTTGATCTTGGAGCCTCAGCAGCTTCTAGAATTGATCTTTGAGCCTAAAAAGCTTATAGAGTTGACCTTGGATTCTCAGCAGATTCTAGAGTTGATTTTTGAGCCTCTGCATTTTCGAAAGTTTATCTTGGAGCCTCAGCAGCATCTATAATTGACCTTGGAGCCACAGCAGCATCTAGAGTTGGTTTTGGAGCCTCAAACGCTTCTAGAGTTGATCTTGGACACTCAGCAGCTTATACAGTTGATATTGGATCCTCAGCAGCTTCTAGAGTTGATCTAGGAGTCTTAAAGGCATCTAGAGCTGACCTTGGAGCCACAGCAGCTTCTAGAGTTGACATTGGACCCTCTGCATCTTCTAGAGTTGACATTAGAGCCTTTTCAGATTATAGAATTGATCTTGGATTGTCAGCAGCTTCTAGAGTTGATCTTGTAGCCACAGCAGCTTCAAGAGTTGATCTTGGATTCTCATCAGATTCTAGAGCTGATTTTGGAGCTTCTGCATTTTTAAAGTTGATCATGGAGCCTCAGCAGCATCTAGAGTTGACATTGGAGCCTTATATGCGTTACGGGATCTTGTAGCCTCAGCAGAATCCAGAGCTGATCTTGGAGCTACAGCAGCTTCTAGAGCTGACATTGGAGCCTCTGTAGCTTCTAGAGTTGACATTGGAGCCTCTGCAGCTTCTAGGGTTGATGTTGGAGCCTCAGCAGCTTCTAGAGTTGACCTTGGAGCATCAGAGCTTCTAGGATTGATCGTGGCCCTTCAGCAGCTTCTCGAGTTGATATTGGCATATTAGCAGCTTCTAGAGTTGATCTTGGAGCATCAGCAGAATCTATAGATGATCTTGGATTCTCACCAGCTTCTAGATTTGATATTGGAGCCTGATAACCTCTACAGGATCTTGGATTCTCAGCAAATTCTAGAGTTGATGTTGGAGCCTCTGCATTTTCGAAAGTTTATCTTGGAGCCTCAGCAGCATCTATAGTTGATCCTGGAGCCTCAGCAGCTTATACAGTTGATCTTGGAGCCACAGCAGCATCTAGAGTTGATCCTGGAGCCTCAGCAGCTTATACAGTTGATCTTGGAGCCTCAGCAGCTTCTATAATTGATCTTAGAGCCTAAAAAGCTTCTAGAGTTGATGTTGGAGCCTCTGCATTTTCGAAAATTTATCTTGGAGCATCAGCAGCTTCTAGGGTTGATCTTGGAGCATCAGAGCTTTTAGGACTGATCTTGGACCTTCAGCAGCTTCTCGAGATGATATTGGAGCATCAGCAGAATCTATAGATGATCTTGGATTCTCACCAGCTTCTAGAGTTGATGTTGGAGCCTCAGCAGCTTCTAGAGTTGATGTTGGAGCCTCAATAGCTTCTAGAGTTGATCTTGGACACCCAGCAGCTTATATAGTTGATATTGGAGCTTCAGCTGTTTCTAGAGTTGATCTTAGAGCCTCAGCAGCTTCTCTAGTTGACATTGGAGCTTCAGCAGCTTCTAGAGTTGATTTTGGAGCCTCAGCAGCTTCTAGAGTTGATCGTAGACCTTCAGCAGCATCTAGAGTTGATATTGGTGCCTCACAGCTTCAAGAGTTGATTTTGGAGCCTGATCAGGGCTACAGGATCTTGGAGCCTCAGCAGCATCAAGAGTTGTTATTGGAGCATCATCAGCTTCTAGAGTTATCTTCGAGCCTCTGCAGAGTCTAGAGTTGATTTCGGAGCCTAAGCAGCTTCTAGAGTTGATCTTGCTGCAACAGCAGCTTCTAGGCTTGATATTGGACCCTGATCAGCTCTACAGGATTGTTACGTTCCCCAGTTTCTGTGTTGTGGGTTTGTATGTATGTGTATGGATTTCAGGAAATGGCTTTCTGGATTCCCCCAAGCAGCTGATTGGTCAGCCCCATTGCATATTGGAGCTGACCCCGCCCTCTCGTCAGGGGATACAGATGTCTGCAATTACAGACTCCTTCTCCAGCTGTATAAAAGCCAATGTTCCTTTGCTCAGAGAGAGAGCTTATTGGTATGTCCTGTGTTGGTTATTGCTCAGACAGTTTTTGTAAAGTATTTTGTAGCCGGTCCTGCTGAGGTATGTTTGTTCACATTACGTTAGTATTATTCTGTTTTTGTTCCTAGGAGGAAGGGCACCTTGGGAGTGCTTAGGCAAGAGGCTTGCAGGCATATATATACCCGTAGTATGTACTCTGTCTATGCACAATAGGTAAGACCTGGGCGGACCACCCCCTGTATTTTGGTTAGCACGCCAGGTGGCTTTAAGAATAGATAAGTAGTGGGTAGGTAGGTAAGGTAGGAGAAGGGGCTCTTTAACTTTTACTTTTTGTGCTTTGGTTCCGTCCGGCCCCTTTACCCCAAATTACCGTGTGAAGGAATTAATTCCCTGTTAACGGTAATATTCTCTGCATCTGTCATCCTTACCCGCACCTATAGTCACATACCTCTTTCACTCCACGGGGAGTTGAGTGTAGCAGGGTGTCGTGTCTTTACTGTCATTAAATTGAAGATTTATAGTTTTTATCAAAGATTCTCTGTAATTAGTTATTACCCGATCAACTAAATAATAACATAACTAATTAACTAGGAATTTGGGGCACCAAGGAAAAATATTCGATTACAAAGTTATCATTTCCTAAAATAACTTTTCAGATATTTTATCTGATCAATTAGTCTTCGAATTAATTCATTATTTACTTTACCTCACGTTAGTCTCATTCCAAACGTCGTAAATTGTTGGTTATCTGCACGAACCCAGTCTTCACCATGAGTCATCCATACATCAATTGTCTTAAATCATTTATTTATTACTAACTAAGTAATTCACAGAAATGCATAAACAAACAAACACACTTAAAATGGTTACATGAAATGATAGGAGAAATATGCTCTAGTGGGCTGAACCGGCATGGCGGCTTGTTAGACAAAGGGAAAATTGGGGGTCGACTAAGAAGTCAAGAGTTCATAATTATAACAATTGACATGCTAATCCTTTACACATGAACGCTCACTCATTCGGGGCAATTGCAATCAATATATATATATATTAACGATCAGTGTGTTGTCTTGATCGCTGGAGAAAAGTTAGTTTCTGTTGGAGAGTTTCGTCTGTCTCTGTCTTGGTTATTGTGGATAGTTCAGAGTGACATTCGTTATAGAATGGATGTTTCGGCGGTTGTCGTTCTTCGCGTTCAATGATACCGAATTCCTAGCTGCAGACTAGTAATCAATATCAAAGACTTGTTCTTATTCGTCTAAGAGTTTAACCATGTCGTATGGTTAACAGATTCAGCAATGGTACTCAACCTTCGTTCTCCTCCTATGGAGAAAAAACATGGTCTGGTGATAATTTCTTGTTGGGTTGGGTTTTTATTAGGAATTGCCGAAAGGGGCTGTCCCAGGATGTCTGACCCTAACTGGGCTCAGGGGCAGGTCCTCGGATTTAGTTCAAATCAAAAGGGATTTGTATTTTTCTTCATTAAACAGTCCAAAATCATATTACACAATTATACAAACAGTATCATACTCACTCATTCATTTTATACAACAATTAGATGTAATAATCATATCTGAGGTTGTTATATAAACAGCGGTATTGTAATGCAGCCACACAGTCTCCCTTGAGTTTCCCAAGTTGTGACAAACGGACCGGTTAATAGCTGGAATCTTCACCGATCTTTTATACTTTTTCAGGAACATGAAATGTGTTCGTACCTCATGTTCTGTGAGATGGAAGAAATCTCTTTGTTCTCTATGGAAGTTTTACCCTCTGCTATACTGTGTGTCCATGAGGAGATTCTCAGGAATTTACGACGTCTCTCTGGCCACAGCATGGGTTGAAGGAGGAAAGGGGGAGGCAGGGAGTGGCAGGGAGAGGGGGATGGAGCTTGATGTACCCAAACAGGCAACGTCATGACAAGGGTGTTGCTTTCCCTCCTCCAGAGGCGTACGTAACAAGGATTTTGGAGCCTCCGCAGCATCTAGAGTTGATCTTGGAGCCACAGCAGCTTCTAGAGTTGATTTTGGAGCCTCTTCAGCCTCTGTAGGTAATCTTGGAGCCTCAAAGGCTTCTAGCGTTGATATTGACGCCTCGGCAGTTTCTAGAGTTGAGCTCGGCACCTCAGCGCATTCCGGAGTTGAGCTCCTCGCCTCGGCGCTTTCCGGAGTTGAGCTCCTCGCCTCGGCGCTTTCCGGAGTTGAGCTCCTCGCCTCGGCGCCTTCCGGAGTTGAGCTCGGCGCCTCGGCGCCTCCCGGAGATGAGCTCGGCGCCTCGGCGCCTCCCGGAGATGAGCTCGGCGCCTCGGCGCCTCCCGGAGTTGAGCTCGGCGCCTCGGCGCCTTCCGGAGATGAGCTCGGCGCCTCGGCGCCTCCCGGAGTTGAGCTCGGCGCCTCGGCGCCTCGGCGCCTTCCGGAGTTGAGCTCCTCGCCTCGGCGCCTTCCGGAGTTGAGCTCGGCGCCTCGGCGCCTCCCGGAGATGAGCTCGGCGCCTCGGCGCCTCCCGGAGATGAGCTCGGCGCCTCGGCGCCTCCCGGAGTTAAGCTCGGCGCCTCGGCGCCTTCCGGAGTTGAGCTCGGCGCCTCGGCGCCTCCCGGAGTTGAGCTCGGCACCTCGGCGCCTCGGCGGCTTCTGGAGTTGAGCTCGGCGCCTCGGCGCCTCCCAGAGTTGAGCTCGGCGCCTTCCGGAGTTGAGCTCGGCACCTCGGCGCCTTCCGGAGTTCTGGAGTTGACCTTGGTACCTCCTATAGATGACCTCGGAGCCGCTGAGGCTTCTATAGATGACCTCGGAGCCTCGGAGGCTTCTATAGATGACCTTGGAGTGTCGGCCGATTCAAGAGTTGATCTCGGATCGTTGGCTGCTTCAAGAGTTGATCTCGGAGCATCGGCGGCATCTAGTGTTGATATTGGAGCGTCGGCGGCATCTAGTGTTGATATTGGAGCATCGGCGGCATCTAGTGTTGATTTTGGAGCCTCGGCGGCATCTAGTGTTGATTTTGGAGCTTTAGAATCTTTTATAGATGATATTGCATTCTCTGCAGCTTCAAGAGTTGGATGTTGGAGCCTCTACAGCTTCTACAGTTGGTCTTGGAGCCTCTACAGCTTCTAGAGTTGTTCTTGGAGCCTCAGCAACTTCTAGAGTTGATCTTGGAGCCTCAGTCGTGGAAGCCTCTGTTGAATGGTTCAGTTGAAACAAGGATTTTTTTCTTCTGTTTTTACTGGCTTGCTGGCCCGTCACTGAGGACGTGCAGCCGGTTAACTTATGAGTACCTTTCCTTTACCATCTCCAGAATTTGTTGGTGTGCCCAGGTGTGCCCAGCTTGCTGGCGGTTCTTGCCTTCTTTATGGGGTGATGGAGCAGAAGACAACGGATGAAGGCTGTGCTCCTGCATATAATACTCCAGTGTGGAGGGCCACCTGCTAATGCGATCCTCCGAAATGAACCGACTGGACATCCATGGAGTGTTTGCAGAAGTAATTCTCACTGAAGTCCACATGAATCAAACACGGGTGGTGCTTGAGATTCTCCCTCAAGCCTCTGTATGCTGCATACTTCCATCTGATGTTGAAAAGGTGGTACCTGAACATGAAGGTCCTGTGAAAAGTGTGTCCTTAGTTGTCGTCACCTCCTTCTTCACTATAATGTTGTCTCTCTGTTCTTCATCTTTGGAGCTCTCAACTGAACATTGGGTCAGGGTAATTTCTTTGTTTGATGGGGTTTTAGATGTGAGTGTTAATGTGGCATTCCTTACACTCATCGGACTCATGCAGGGGTTTTAGACTTGGTGTTGCAGGGGTTTTAGACTTGGTGTTGCACACAGTGGCATCTGCTAAGATTTTTTGGGGCGATAAGCCGTGGGCTGTAATGGCTGATAGCCATGAATTGGAGATTCTCATGTGTTTTATACTGGCACGTCTCACGGTCAGATTCCATGGGTGCCACAACCCAAAATGGCCTAAAGGTGGAGAAGAAAGAGTACGAGATCGAGTCTTGACTTTCTGACAGGAACTTCCTGTGTAGATTCTTCATTGTGTCTGTCAGCAACCTTTGCATCTTCTTTTTGTTTCGTGTGACAGTTTGTTTCGTCCTACAGTCATGCGACTCACACCATCCCTCAAAAAGGATTTCACTTTTTTCTTGGATTCAGCAGTTGCCCGGTTTCTATCCGTCCACATAAAAGGTACAAAGATCTCCATCTGATTCAGCCCTCTTCTTGAAAAAACTAGAGTATTCTGGGCGAGCCTTTGCAGTCGGCACTTCTTCACTATTATCTCAACAGTTACTCTTGCAATCATCTGCCTCTCCTTCACTTTTCTGGTGTTGTGATATTTAGTTCTAATACCTTCGACCAATGAGGAGTGCAGCAGAAAGGATTTTCTTATGGTTGGATGGACAGGATGATGCCTCAGCACAGCAATCAGAGGAGATTTGGAGTTCCCCTTAGTGCATTTGAAATGTCTTGTATTTTTCTCTTTTTCCAAGGTGGCTTGAAGTTTCTTGATCTCTTTCGTGAGCCTTTTCTTTTCAATATTGGTCTTTATTTGACCGTGACGTCGTTGTCTAAAACACAATCAGCACTATTAATATTGCAATCAGTAAACTAATCAATGAATCAATCAACGAATCAGTTAATCAATGAATGACTCAACAAACCAAACAAACAAACATAGTAATAACATGAGTATGTTTAGTAATATAGAATAATGCACACATATTGTGAACTGTTGTGAACACAACTCAAATAGATCCTGACTAATAATGCATCAATGTGCCCAGCTTTAAGCTTGCTCTAACCTTGAGGGCCCTGGCATTGGGTCATGTTCACGAAGTGGAGGTTGGGGTAAAATATTCCCTGGTTGTTGCTCTGGCCTTTTCTTCTCTTTTCATCTTTCTAAAAATGTTCCTTAGAACACACTTCTCTCTCTCACTGACATCCGCAATCATCTTCTTTTTCCATGTCTCTCTGACATTCTCTTTCTCAAGGTCATTTTGTCTTCTCTCTGGGTCTGCATTACGGTGTGCTCTGTAACGCTGCTGCATTGAAGGAAGCTCTGAGTGATGGTGCCATTTCCTAACAAATGCATGTAACCATTATAATATATTTGACAAACATATATATATATATATACAGTTGAAGTCGGCAGTTAACAGACACCTTAGCCAAAAACTTTTAATCTCAGTTTTTCACAATTCCTGACATTTAATCCTAGTAAAAATGCTGTCTTAGGTCAGTTAGGATCACCACTTTATTTTAAGAATGTGAAATGTCAGAATAATAGTAGAGAATTATTTATTTCAGCTTTAATTTCTTTCATCACATTGCCAGTGGGTCAGAAGTTTACACACACTCAATTAGTATTTGGTAGCATTGCCTTTAAATTGCTTAATTTGCGTCAAACATTTTGGGTAGCCTTTCACAAGCTTCCCACAATAAATTGGGTGAATTTTATCCCATTCCTCCTGACAGAGCTGGTGTACCTGAGTCAGGTTCGTAGGGAACCTTGCTCGCACACGCTTTTTCAGTTCTGCCCACACATTTTCTATAGGATTGAGGTCAGGGCTTTGTGATGGCCACTCCAATACCTGGACTTTGTTGTCCTTAAGCCATTTTGCCACGACTTTGGAAGTATGCTTTGGGTCATTGTTCATTTCGAAGACCCATTTGTGACCAAACTTTAACTTCCTGACTGATGTCTTGATGTTGCTTCAATATATCCACATAATTTTCCATCCTCATGATTCCACCGATTTTGTGAAGTGCACCAGTCCCTCCTGCAGCAAAGCACCCCCACAACATGAAGCTGCCACCCCCGTGCTTCACGGTTGGGATGGTGTTCTTCGGCTTGCAAGCCTCCCCTTTTTCCTCCAAACATAACAATGGTCATTATGGCCAAACAGTTCTATTTTTGTTTCATCAGACTAGAGGACATTTCTCCAAAAAGTGCGATCTTTATCCCCATGTGCAGTTGCAAACCGTAGTCTGGCTTTTTTATGGCGGTTTTGGAGCAATGGCTTCTTCCTTGCTGAGCGGCCTATCCGGTTATGTCGATATGGGACTCGTTTTACTGTGGATGTAGATACTTTTGTACCTGTTTCCTCCAGCATCTTCACAAGGTCCTTTGCTGTTGTTCTGGGATTGATTTGCACTTTTCGCACCAAAGTACGTTCATCTCTAGGAGACAGAACGTGTCTCCTTCCTGAGCGTTATGACGGCTGCATGGTTCCATGGTGTTTATACTTGCGTACTATTGTTTGTACAGATGAACGTGGTACCTTCAGGTGTTTGGAAATTGCTCCCCTGGATGAACCAGACTTGTGGAGGTCTACAATTTATTTTCTGAGGTCTTGGCGGATTTCTTTTGATTTTCCCATGATATCAAGCAAAGAGGCACTGAGTTTGAAGGTAGGCCTTGAAATACATCCACAGGTATACTTACAATTGACTCAAATGTTGTAAATTAGCCTACCAGAAGCTTCTAAAGCCATGACATCATTTTCCAAGTTGTCCAAGCTGTTTAAACGCACAGTCAACTTAGTGTATGTAAACTTCTGACCCACTGGAATTGTGATACAGTGAATTAATTATAAGTGAAATAATTTGTCTGTTAACAATTGTTGGAAAAATTACTTGTGTCATGCACAAATTAGATGTCTTCACCGACTTTCCAAAATTATAGTTTGTTAACAAGAAATTTGTGGAGTGGTTGAAAAACGAGTTTTAATGACTCCAACCTTAGTGCGAAAACTTCCGACTTCAACTGTGTGTGTGTATATACACAGTACCAGTCAAAAGTCTGGACACAGCTACTTAAAGTTTTTTAAAACTTTTTTTCTATTTTCTTCAATAAAATAGAAGACATAAAAACTATTAAACAACACATATGGAATTATGCAGTAACCAAAAAAGTGTTAAACATATCAAAATGTATTTTAGATTCTTAAAAGTAGCCATTCTTTGCCTTGACAGCTTTGCATACTCTTCACATTCTTTCAACCAGCTTCCAACTCATCCCAAACCATCTCAATTAGTTTGAGGTCGTGTGATTGTGGAGGCGAGGTTATTTGATGCAGCACTCCATCACTCTCCTTCTTGGTCAAATAGCCCTTACACAGCCTGGAGGTGTGTTGTGTCATTGTCCTGTGGAAAAACAAATGATTATCCCACTAAGCACAAACCAGATGGGATGGCGTATCGCTGCAGAATGCTTTGGTAGCCATGCTGGTTAAGTGTGCCTTGAATTCTAAATAAATCACAGACAGTGCCACCAGCAAAACACCCCCACACCATCACACCTCCTCCTCCATGCTTCACGGTGGGAACCACACATGCAGAGATCATCCGTTCATCCACTCTACGTCTCACATAGACACAACGGTTGGAACCGAAAATCTCAAAATTTGGACTCATCAGACCAAAGGACAGATTTGAAGGCCTGATTCACGCAGTCTCCTCTGAACAGTTGATGTTGAGATGTGTCTGTTACTTGAACTCTGACATGAACTTGGTGGGTGGGGTGTGTAGTAGAAGTCTTTGTTAGAAGGTGGCGTGTAGCTGTTGGTCTGCGTTTTTCTTCCACGATGGACTGGGGCAAACCCACTGTAGTGCCCAAGATGTTCAGAGAAGAATATCCAGACTCAAAGAATGTTCAGTGTTGGCTCAGCGATATTCACCCTGAGCCCCAGGGTCACTCCATGGCCTGGATGAAGTATAGGCCTGGTGGTGCCTGTATCAACAACATCGGAAGATGCAGAGGGGTGGCTCTGCCCGGCATCACGGCGGAGACCTTAGTGCCAGCAGCGGGGTGGGGGTCTTGCCCGGTGTTGAGGGCTGAGACCTCGGAGCGGGCTGCAGGGTGGTTGCCCTGCTAGGTGTCCAGGGCGGAGACCTTGGTGCCAGAGGCGCGGTGGGGCCTTGCCCGGTGTCGAGGGCAGTGACCTCAGAGCGGGCCACAGGGTGGGGACCTTGCCCGATGTTGAGGGCAGTGACCTCAGAGCGGGCCACAGGGTGGGGACCTTGTCGGTGTCAAGGGCAGTGACCTCTGTGTGAGCAGCAGGGTGCATCATCGGAGATCTCACCGTCGCTGGGTCACCATTGCTGGGGGGTTCACAGTCGCCAGGTGACCCATTGCTGGGAGGCTCCCCGTCGCCAGGGACTCTGTTGCCGGGGGCTCACCATTGCCGGGGGCACCTTCGCCGGGGACACCATCGCTGGGGTCACCACCGCCCGGCGTCTCCGCCGAGGGTCACCATCATTGTCCTGGTCACCTCCGCTGAGGTCACAGTCGCTGAGGTCACAGCCGATAGGCTGGTCACCTTCGCTTGAGGGCTCACTGTCGCTGGGGACACCATTGCTGAGGGCAACACTTCTCTTCTCCCCCTCTCCTCCGGTTTTGCTGCTGGGACTGGGTAGCTGCTAGAAGAGCAGTCCTGCACCTCCGTTCTCTCCAAATGTTCCAAACTCCTCTCAATTAGGTCCCATATCCTCGCAATCTTCTCTTCCAGGTATGCTGAAGGCAAGCAGGGACATGCTCAACTTCAGATACCATTTCATTGGGGAAAAAATTTGAACTAAAAATCCAGAATATATAAAAATTATAATAATCTGCACAAAAAGGCAAAATAGGCCAGTCTTGTTCTCACTGTGCTAGCTGCCATTGGGTTGCCATAGCAACAAGTTCAGGGATTGTGCAGTGCACAGGGAGGGGGGAGACCCTGTAAATAGCTATCTACTGTAGCAACTGAATCTAGCTAACAAGCTAGCTGGCGATGTCACAATCAGTGAGAATGCCCCAAAACACACACAAATGTCTGAAAGTCCACAGAAAAGATTGGATGGCTCAATATTTTTTTCATTGTTGTTGTGGTTCGAGATCTTCATTGAGTGTGAGCTAACTTTAGATAATGCTCAATCACCTCAGCAGCTAACCTTAACCTGGCTAGCACTGTGAATCTAGCTAACTAATAACTCACTGTACAGCTGATGTGGAGGACGTGGGTGGAAAGACCACAACAAACCTTCTTTCCGTGATGTTTATTGTACACAAGCAACAAACTCTTAAGGACTGACTAGCTCCAGCACAGAACAATCTGGGTTCTATGCCGGGGTCATACGTAAAGTCAACTACCCCAAAATGACAATTACACAAAACATGAATGTGGTGCTGACTGGTGATTGGCCAAGACTATTGGTATGTAAAATGACAATCTTCTTGCAATATTGAAAAAAATAGTTTTTATGATTTCTGCATTGACAGTTTGAAGTGGATCACAGACCAACACTACCACCATGTTGGGTCTGGACTTCAGGAACCGCCTCCGCTGACAACCCAATCTGTACCCATCACATCCATCGTTCACAACAAACACTTTCATTTTCTGTTAAATAATTAAAATACATTTTGAGCAAAGATTGGCCTGCGTTTGCATCTTTACAGAAAACAGGTGTTGTGATTAGAGCTCTGGATTTACTATGCTGCATTTTTTAAACAGATATAGCAGAGATGTGCTTTGGATTAAATATGACAATGTTTGCCTTTCCGTGCCTTTTTGCCTGAATATGGTGCTGTATGCTCAGATATGTCACCTTCACGTGACGAAGAATGATGATATTCGCCGCCTGAACAGATAAAATCACTTGGGTTCTGGTCATGAGTCAGATTTAGTCCATTAGACATATTAGACATATACTATATATACAAATATATGTGGACACCCATTCAAATTAGGGAGCTCACAGAACGGGACTACAGAGTGTTGAAGCGCATAGCGTGTAAAAATTGTCTGTCCTTGGTTGCAACACTCACTACCAAGTTCCAAACTGCCTCTGGAAGCAACGGAAGCACAAAAACTGTTTGTCGGGAGCGTCATGAAATGGGTTTCCATGGCTGAGCAGCTGCACACAAGCCTAAGATTAGCATGCACAATGCCAAGTGTCGGCTGGTGCGGTGTAAAGCTCGCCGCCATTGGACTCTGGAGCAGTGGAAACATGTTCTCTGGAGTGATATTAACAAGATGGCGCCGGAGGGGATGCCTGCCGTCTTATCGGCTCTTAACCAACCATGTTATTTTGTTTGTTTTTTCGCTTGATCGTAACTTGGTTTGTACATAATGTTGCTGCTATCATCTCTTATGATGGAAAATAGCTTCTGGGCATCAGAACTGGGATTACTCACTTCAAATTGGACGAGTTCTACTTCAATGAGTCGGACACGAGGGATATACTACAGACATCTGACCAGGCCCAGATCCCCATGATTCGCAGGAAAAGGAAACGTAGGTTTCGCGGAAAGAGATCAGGATACCTTGTGAGGATCAGGCGACGAGTGGCTAATCTGCCCTTGCCTTCCATTCTGGTAGCTAACGTTCAATCGCTGGAAAATAAATAGGACGAACTGAAAGCACGTATATCCTATCAACAGGACATTAAAAACTGTAATAACTTATGTTTCACCGAGTCGTGGCTGAACGACAACATTGAGAACATACAGCTGGCGGGTAATACACTCTATCGGCAGGACAGAACAGCAGCCTCTGGTAAGACACGGGGCGGGGGCCTATGCATATATCTAAACAACAGCTGGTGCACAATATCTAAGGAAGTCTCAAGGTTTTGCTCGCCAGAGGTAGAGTATCTCATGATAAGCTGTAGACCACACTATCTACCTAAAGAGTTTTCATCTGTATTTTTTGTAGCTGTCTACATACCACCACAGACCGAGGCTGGCACTAAAACT
The DNA here is from genome assembly GCF_029448725.1 of Salvelinus fontinalis. NCBI lineage: Eukaryota > Metazoa > Chordata > Actinopteri > Salmoniformes > Salmonidae > Salvelinus > Salvelinus fontinalis. The sequence continues at coordinate 6,794,799 of NC_074679.1, forward strand.
GCACTCAATAAGCAAACAGGAAAACGCGCATCCAGAGGTGGCGCTCTTAGTAGCCGGGGACTTTAACGCAGGGAAACTTAAATCAGTTTTACCTAATTTCTATCAGCATTTTAAATGTGCCAACAGACTGAGAAACAATCTAGACCACCTTTACTCCACATACAGAGATGGGTACAATTCTCTCCCTCTCACTCCATTTGGCAAATCTGACCATAACTCTATCCTCCTGATTCCTGCTTACAAGCAAAAATTAAAGCAGGAAGCACCAGTGACTCGATCTATAAAAAAGTGGCTTTATCAATAAGTGGATCGAGAACGTCGTCCCCACAGTGATTGTACGTACATACCTCAACCAGAAGCCATGGATTACAGGCAAAATTCACACTGAGCTAAAGGGTAGAGCTGACTCTTTCAAGGAACGGGACTCTAACCTGGAAGGTTATAAGAAATCCTGCTATGCCCTACCCCATAATGACATATCAAAAATAGAAATATCACATTTACATAAGTATTCAGATCCTTTATTTAACAGTTTGTTGAAGTATCTTTGGCAGCGATTACAGCATGGAGTCTTCTTGGGTATGACGCTACAAGCTTGGCACACCTGTATTTAGGGAATTTCTCCCATGTTTCTCTGCAGATCCTCTCAAGCTCTGTCAGGTTGGATGGGGAGTGTTGCTGCACAGCTATTTTCATGTCTCTCCAGAGATGTTTGATCGGGGTCAAGTCCGGGCTCTGGCTGGTACACTCAAGGACATTCAGAGACTTGTCCCGAAGCTACTCCTGCATTGTCTTGGCTGTGAGCTTGGGTTCATTGTCCTGTTGGAAGGTGAGCCTAATTCACTAACATCATGAAACATTAAAATATAGATAAAACAGGCTGTTGATACTTAGCTTTGCACTGTTGTTTTCCCATCCCAAAAATTACTGACACTTCCTGAATGTGATGTCATTGTGGGAAGGGGCTGCTCTTTAAAGGGGTATTACTACAAACTAACAGGGTGGAAAGTCAAATTAGGGACACACAGAAATTCTTAAAATCAATAAACATTACATTTTTTACAGAGATTTTAAGTAGGACTATAAAATAATGAGTAAATATGTTGAATATTTTATAACTGAATATTTCTCGTAGATGTTGATGAATACCACCCTGGGACATGGCAAAAACACAGACATCCACACAAAAAAATTGTCAAAATGCAAAAAAAACACCTTTGAGATTCATATCTTTGTGTTTTCATGGTAAAGGACACCTGACTTTAGGAATCTCCCAGCTAGCCAATTTGAAGCGGTCTTTCATTCAATGTAGCCTTTATCATGTCTGTCAGCAGCAATCCTAATTAAACACTCTTAAAAACAATGTTGAAAAGGAAATCATGTTAGCTAACTTCGCTAGGTACTGTAGGCCTACATTGTTTGCAGAAAAAAGTACATTAGGTCTGCTTATATGTTTAGCCAAATGTACAAAGTTACTACCGGTAGCTTGCTAAGTAAACTTATAAGCTAACAGTAACGTTACATCAGCAAATGTGCCCTTTTGCTGCTTGACAGATAAACAGGCAGAGCCCACAAAAGATAAACCACTCATACTTGTCAGGTATAGTTCATGTTTATTTTATATCACTCAAATATCCAATTAATGGCGGTCAATATTGAGAGATATCGTGAGGCTACACTACGTATCTGCAATGACATGATCAGTTGATGTTTACTGAAAAGTATGCAGTTACTTGCTGTATAACCTCTGATGATAGAGCTAAATGTGCGCAATTGTTTTGGGTGGAATAATCTGACATTTGTAGGTTTGACTATGCTCTTCAAGTGGTGATGATATTACAACCAAATAGTTCACATTTATTTAACAATCCCTTTGAAAACGGAACACAGTTGTCAATGGTTTTAAGGGAGATGCGAAAACAACCTACTGCTGCTACCTAGGGACATTTCAAGGCAACATGATGATCTACATGGGCTGTTTACTGATATAAAATAACTATAATATGTGCCTGTTTCAGACAAGGTCTTTGGATATGTTTAGAGCATGAATCTTCCGATTGCCTGGCAAAATATGATGACAGCTGAGATCACTCTCATTCTCACACACTCATTCAATCTCATTCTGTAACATCGATTTTTTAAATGTTTTTATCATACTGTTCTTCAATTTACAAAGCTTTTTTGTCACAATGCGCACGAGCGTTGCAAAATGAATTTACACATACATTTTATACAATCATTGCACCCATACTGCTTACACGCGTCAACGACGCATCTGCGTAGCCAAGCGCTAAAATAGAACTTGGTTCTATTTGTGATGTTCAACGCACTGCAAGTCCCGCCTCTCCCATCTCATTGGTTTTTAGGAGAATATACCCATGTGGGTGATTGAAAGATGAACTGAGGTCCACACTCCAGTCCAGTTGGTGGTGGTAATGCACCTTAAAGTTTGTTTGCCAACCGCCAAATAAAATCCAAAGAAGAAGAATCCTGGAGGAGAGATTACTATAAATGAACTCGGTTTAACCATTTACTTGTGGATTAATTGTCGGAGTAGAGGACCTTGGGCATTTCAGGTTTATATCCCAGGACAAATTAGCTAGCAACAGCCAGCTAGCTAGCTAAATTGCCTTAAATGTTTAATGCTTTTCGACCTGTCCCAAAATGAATATAGTTGGTTAAGAGTTTGTTTTGATATTCCACCTGCATGTCCTGATTGCGTCTGGTGTGGGTGGACAAAATCAACATGCGCGCGATGGTGCACACGGACGCACGTGCACGAGAGGTCTGGTTAGGATGTAAGTGTCCTATATGGCGGCGCACAATTTGCCCAGCGTCGTCCGGGTTAGGGCAGGGTTTGGCAGGGGTAGGCAGTCATTGTAAAATAACAATTTGTTCTTAACTGACTTGCCTAGTTAAATAAAGGTTAAAAAAAAAATATTCTGAGAACAGAAATCAGAGAATCACCCAATTCCCAATTCCAGTATTACACGTCTGTAGAAAATCCATACTTTCATAATCTATATACATGATGTCGGAAGTTTACATACACTTAGGTTGGAGTCATTAAAACTCGTTTTTCAACCACTCCACAAATTTCTTGTTAACAAACTATAGTTTTGGGAAGTCGGTTAAGACATCTACTTTGTGCATGACACAAGTCATTTTTCCAACAATTGTTTACTGACAGATTATTTCACTTATAATTAATTGTATCACAATTTCAGTGGGTCAGAAGATTACATACACTAAGTTGACTGTGCCTTTAAAAAGCTTAGAAAATTCCAGAAAATGATGTCATGGCTTTAGAAGCTTCTGATAAGCTTATTTACAACATTTGAGTCAATTGGAGGTTTACCTGTGGATGGGGGTGTACCTGTGGAGCAATTTCCAAATGCCTGAAGGTACCAAGTTCATCTGTACAAACAATAGTACGCAAGTATAAACACCATGGAACCACGCAGCCGTCATACCGCTCAGGAAGGAGACGCGTTCTGCCTCCTAGAGACGAACGTACTTTGGTGCGAAAAGTGCAAATCAATCCCAGAACAACAGCAAAGGACCATGTGAAGATGCTGGAGGAAACAGGTACAAAAGTATCTATATCCACAGTAAAACAAGGCCTATATTGACATAACCTGAAAGGCCGCTCAGAAAGGAAGAAGCCACTGCTCAAAACTGCCATAAAAAAGCCAGACTACGGTTTGCAACTGCACATGGGGACAAAGATTGCACTTTTTGGAGAAATGTCCTCTGGTCTGATGAAACAAAAATAGAACTGTTTGGCCAAAATGACCATCGTTATGTTTGGAGGAAAAAGGGGGGGGCTTGCAAGCCGAAGAACATCATCCCAACTGTGAAGCACGGGAGTGGCAGCATCATGTAGTGGGGGTGCTTTGCTGCAGGAGGGACAGGTGCACTTCACAAAATAGATGACATCATGAGGCAGGAAAATTATGTGGATATATTGAAGCAACATCTCAAGACATCAGTCCGAAAGTTAAGGCTTGGTCGCAAATGGGTCTTCCAAATGAGCAATGACCCCAAGCATACTTCCAAAGTTGTGGCAAAATGGCTTAAGGATAACAAAATCAAGGTATTGGAGTGCCCATCACAAAGCCCTGACCTCAATCCCATAGAAAACCTGTGGGCAGAACTGTAAAATGTGTGCGAGGAGGCCTACAAACCTGACTCAGTTACACCAGCTCTGTCAGGAGGAATGGGCCAAAAGTAACCCAACTTATTGTGGGAAGCTTGTGGAAGGCTACCCAAAACGTTTGACCCAAGTTAAACAATTTAAAGGCAATGCTACCAAATACTAATTGAGTGTATGTAAACTTCTAACCAACTGGGAAAGTGATGAAAGAAATTAAAGGTGAAATAAACAATTCTCTCTACTATTATTCTTACATTTCACATTCTTAAAATAAAGTGGTGATCCTAACTGACCGAAGACAGGGAATTTTTACTAGGATTAAATGTCAGGAATTGTGAAAAACTGAGTTTAAATGTATTTGGCTAAGGCGTATGTAAACTTTCGACTTCAACTGTACATGGAGGGGTTTACATTTAAATCAAACATTAGGCGACAAATTTTCATTTTAATATTACAAAATCTGCATGAAAGAAGATGCGCATTTTCCCACCAGAGATGTGTTTTCATCAAACTGATTTATTGTGGATAAAACACTGTGTTCTATGACATTGTGTAAAAATTACTTTTGCATTTAAAACTTCTTAGGGCTTGGCGTCGACAACTTCCGGTGAAATTGAAGGGTGGGCAATTCAAATAAATAATAATACAAATTATGGATATTAAACATTTAGGTACATACAAGTGTCTTACATCGGTTGAAAGCTTAAATTCTTGTTAATCTAACTGCATTGTCCGATTTACAATAGGTTTTACAGCGAAAGCATGTCATGCGATTGTTTGAGGACGGCGCCCCACATGAAAATATTTCTCAACCAGCACAGGTTTCATAAATTCACAAATAGCGGTTAAATATTCACTTACTGTTTGAAAAATGTCCTCTGATTTCCAATCCAAAGGGTCCCAGTTACAACATGTAGTGTTGTTTTGTTAGATAAAAACCTTCTTTATATCCCGAAAAGTCCATTTAGTTGGCGCCATCAAACACGGATTTCCAAACTGGTGTCGTCATACTAAAACTCATATTTGTTCTTCAATATTTAAGTTACAAGCCTGAACCCTTGAACAAAGACTGTTGAGATATAGTGGATGCCATAGGAATTGCAATCTGGGAGCTGGAATTGCATATGCCCCTATGTTTTCCATTGTAAGAGCATGGGCTCTCAAAAATATAAAAAATGACGGTTGATTTTTCTTTGGATTTTCTCCTACCATATCAATTGTGCTATAGTCTCATACATTATTTTAACATTTCTACAAACGTCAGAGTGTTTTATATCCAATGGTACCAATTATATGCATATCCTGGCTTCTGGGCCTGAGTAATAGGCAGTTTACTTTGGGCATATCAGTTAGGCGGAAATTGAGAAAAAAGGACCCTAGCTTAATTCACTCCCAGGTACCGAATAAAAAACGCTATCTAAATGGGTTTCCATAAAATGTTAAACTCAACTGATGGATTTGTCACAAAAACTGTTGCATATTACCAAATATGCCCACGTGTGCTCTAGCCAACACCTCAAATCAAATCAAATGTTATTGGTCACATACACACATTTATTTAGTAGATGTCTTTGCGGGTGTAGCGAAATGCTTGTGTTCCTAGCTCCAACAGTGCAGTAGTATCTAACAATTCACACAAATCTAAAAGTAAAAGAATGGAATTAAGAAATATATCAATATTAGGATGATCAATGTCGCAGTGGCATTGACTAAAATACAGTGGATACAGTGCAAGTAGGCTACCTGCATTATGAGATTATATTATGGATAAGCACGAGAGCAGCCAATCATCGATCATCATGTCACCAGAATAAGACCCTCAATGCTGCACATAAAGCTCATCACTGTGCACTTTCACCACCCTGTGAAGTTCCTCATAAATTATTTAATCTGTAGCCTAATAAACTGCTTGCTTTCCGGAGTCATAGTGGGAGGACCACCCATGTCATCGCGTGACTCCAAGTTACTTCGATTTATATATATTTTTTTCTTAACTCTTTCTTGAACTGCACTGTTGGTTAAGGGTTTGTAAGTAAGCATTTCACGGTAAGGTCTACACTTTTATTCGGCGCATGTGACAAATAAAGTTTGATTTGATTTGAGAGGTCACTGGTTCGAGTCCCCAAGACGTCTGTCGATGTGCCCTTGAGTACGGCACTTAACCCTATTGCACCTGTAAGTCGCTCTGGATGACAACGTCTGCTAAATGACTAAAATGTCAAATGGGTAGAGAGGAAGGAAAATGCAAATATATTGTAGACATTGATACTCTTACAGTAGCAACAACCTCACATCTATCCATTTATAGTTGATAATATGATGGTGATGACCAGAGTCAATATACTGCAGTGAGATTCATGACAATTATTATACTTTTTTAAACTTTTATTTAACTAGGCAAGTCAGTTAAAAACTAATTATTATTTACAATGACGGCCTACCCCGGCCAAACAAGGATGAGACGATATGATGGTTACTACTATATCAATATATCAAAAGGCATTTCCACCCCCATTTCTCCAATAAATCATTTTGCAGACACAAAAAGATCCCACCATGTCAAATGAACAAATGATCTATTGGCATTTATCAAATTGTTACGAAACTTATTTTTTTCCATCAGAGCTGTTGTGATTTTTTTTATAAGACTTTATTTAAAAACTGTGGATGGAAACATGGTCTGTGTTGTAAAATAAATAGAGTGTTAGCTTAAATAAAAGCATAGGAATGGCCTCCCGAGGGGCACAGTGTTTTGAGGGACTGTGTTGCAACGTCACTACAGCCTGGGGTTCGATCCCAGGCTGTGTCATTACCGGCCGTGACCAAGAGAACCATAGGGTGGCACACAATTGGCCCAGCGTCGTCCGGGTTAGGGAAGGGTTTGGCCAGGGGAGCTTTACTTGCTTCGTCGCGCTCTAAAGACTCCTTGTGGCGGGCCAGGCACCTGCAGGCTGATTTTGGTCATCAGTTGAACGGTGTTTCTTCTGACACATTGGTACAGCTGGCTTCCAGGTTAAGCAGGCGGTTGTTGAGGAGCGCAGCTTGGCGGATCATGTTTCGCAGGACGCATGACTCGCCCTCACCTCTACTGAGCTCATTGAGGGAATTGCAGTGATGAGACAAAATTGTAATCTTGAAATTGGGGGATAAAAGGGGGTCAAAATTACAAAAGAAATGTAGAAACGTAGAAACCATAATTAAAACATGACCATTATTCCAATCACTAAATCATAATTTGTATTTACTGATTTTTAAATATCAATATCTCCCTTGGGAGAGTAAAAGGGTGAAAGGGTGTGCGTGTCCATGTGTGTGTGTGTGTGTGTGTGTGTGTGTGTGTGTGTGTGTGTGTGTGTGTGTGTGTGTGTGTGTGTGTGTGTGTGTGTGTGTGTGTGTGTGTGTGTGTGTGTGTGTGTGAGCCAATTAAGTCCTGTGATGCTGTACAAACAATAGAAAGATAGAAGGTCAGAGGAGAGGAGGGAGCATGGAAGAGAGGAGGGAGCAGGGAAGAGAGAGGAGGGAGCAGGGAAGAGAGAGGAGGGAGCAGGGAAGAGAGAGGAGGGAGCAGGGAAGAGATAGGAGGGAGCAGGGAGGAGAGAGGAGGGAGCAGGGAGGAGAGAGGAGGGAGCAGGGAAGAGAGGAGGGAGCAGGGAGGAGAGGAGGGAGCAGGGAGGAGAGAGGAGGGAGCAGGGAGGAGAGAGGAGGGAGCAGGGAAGAGAGAGGAGGGAGCAGGGAAGAGAGAGGAGGGAGCAGGGAAGAGAGAGGAGGGAGCAGGGAGGAGAGAGGAGGGAGCAGGGAGGAGAGAGGAGGGAGCAGGGAAGAGAGAGGAGGGAGCAGGGAAGAGAGAGGAGGGAGCAGGGAGGAGAGAGGAGGGAGCAGGGAGGAGAGAGGAGGGAGCAGGGAAGAGAGGAGGGAGCAGGGAGGAGAGGAGGGAGCAGGGAGGAGAGAGGAGGGAGCAGGGAGGAGAGAGGAGGGAGCAGGGAAGAGAGAGGAGGGAGCAGGGAAGAGAGAGGAGGGAGCAGGGCAGAGAGAGGAGGGAGCAGGGAAAAGAGAGGAGGGTGCAGGGAAGAGATAGGAGGGAGCAGGGAAGAGAGAGAAGGAGCAGGGAAGAGAGAGGAGGGAGCAGGGAAGAGAGGAGGGAGCAGGGAGGAGAGGAGGGAGCAGGGAGGAGAGAGGAGGGAGCAGGGAGGAGAGGAGGGAGCAGGGAAGAGAGAGGAGGGAGCAGGGAAGAGAGAGGAGGGAGCAGGGAGGAGAGGAGGGAGCGGGACTGAAGGGAGGAGAGGAGGGAGCAGGGAGGAGAGAGGAGGGAGCAGGGAGGAGAGAGAGTGAGCAGGGAAGAGAGAGGAGGGAGCAGGGAAAAGAGAGGAGGGTGCAGGGAGGAGAGAGGAGGGAGCATGGAAGAGAGGAGGGAGCAGGGAAGAGAGAGGAGGGAGCAGGGAGGAGAGAGGAGGGAGCAGGGAAGAGAGAGGAGGGAGCAGGGAGGAGAGAGGAGGGAGCAGGGAAGAGAGAGGAGGGAGCAGGGAAGAGAGAGGAGGGAGCAGGGAGGAGAGAGGAGGGTGCAGGGAAGAGAGAGGAGGGAGCAGGGAAGAGAGAGGAGGGAGCAGGGAAGAGAGAGGAGGGAGCAGGGAGGAGAGAGGAGGGAGCAGGGAAGAGAGAGGAGGGAGCAGGGAAGAGAGAGGAGGGAGCAGGGAAGAGAGAGTGAGCAGGGAAGAGAGAGGAGGGAGCAGGGAAGAGAGAGGAGGGAGCAGGGAAGAGAGAGGAGGGAGCAGGGAAGAGAGAGGAGGGAGCAGGGAGGAGAGGAGGGAGCAGGGAGGAGAGAGGAGGGAGCAGGGAGGAGAGAGGAGGGAGCAGGGAAGAGAGAGGAGGGAGCAGGGAGGAGAGAGGAGGGAGCAGGGAAGAGAGAGGAGGGAGCAGGGAGGAGAGGAGGGAGCAGGGAGGAGAGAGGAGGGAGCAGGGAAGAGAGAGGAGGGAGCAGGGAGGAGAGAGGAGGGAGCAGGGAAGAGAGAGGAGGGAGCAGGGAGGAGAGGAGGGAGCAGGGAGGAGAGAGGAGGGAGCAGGGAGGAGAGAGGAGGGAGCAGGGAAGAGAGAGGAGGGAGCAGGGAAGAGAGAGGAGGGAGCAGGGCAGAGAGAGGAGGGAGCAGGGAAAAGAGAGGAGGGTGCAGGGAAGAGATAGGAGGGAGCAGGGAGGAGAGAGGAGGGAGCAGGGAAGAGAGAGGAGGGAGCAGGGAAGAGAGAGGAGGGAGCAGGGAGGAGAGAGGAGGGAGCAGGGAAGAGAGAGGAGGGAGCAGGGAGGAGAGGAGGGAGCAGGGAGGAGAGAGGAGGGAGCAGGGAGGAGAGAGGAGGGAGCAGGGAAGAGAGAGGAGGGAGCAGGGAGGAGAGGAGGGAGCAGGGAGGAGAGAGGAGGGAGCAGGGAAGAGAGAGGAGGGAGCAGGGAGGAGAGAGGAGGGAGCAGGGAAGAGAGAGGAGGGAGCAGGGAGGAGAGGAGGGAGCAGGGAGGAGAGAGGAGGGAGCAGGGAAGAGAGAGGAGGGAGCAGGGAAGAGAGAGGAGGGAGCAGGGAAGAGAGAGGAGGGAGCAGGGAAGAGAGAGGAGGGAGCAGGGCAGAGAGAGGAGGGAGCAGGGAAAAGAGAGGAGGGTGCAGGGAAGAGATAGGAGGGAGCAGGGAAGAGAGAGAAGGAGCAGGGAAGAGAGAGGAGGGAGCAGGGAGGAGAGAGGAGGGAGCAGGGAAGAGAGAGGAGGGAGCAGGGAAGAGAGAGAGGGAGCAGGGAAGAGAGAGGAGGGAGCAGGGAAGAGATAGGAGGGAGCAGGGAAGAGAGAGAGTGAGCAGGGAGGAGAGAGGAGGGAGCAGGGAAGAGAGAGGAGGGAGCAGGGAGGAGAGAGGAGGGAGCAGGGAAGAGAGAGGAGGGAGCAGGGAAGAGAGAGGAGGGAGCAGGGCAGAGAGAGGAGGGAGCAGGGAAGAGAGAGAGGGAGCAGGGAAGAGAGAGGAGGGAGCAGGGAAGAGATAGGAGGGAGCAGGGAAGAGAGAGAGTGAGCAGGGAAGAGAGAGGAGGGAGCAGGGAAGAGAGAGAAGGAGCAGGGAAGAGAGAGGAGGGAGCAGGGAAGAGAGAGAGGGAGCAGGGAGGAGAGAGGAGGGAGCAGGGAGGAGAGAGGCGGGAGCAGGGAGGAGAGAGGAGGGAGCAGGGAAGAGAGAGGAGGGAGCAGGGAGGAGAGAGGAGGGAGCAGGGAAGAGAGAGAGGGAGCAGGGAAGAGAGAGGAGGGAGCAGGGAAGAGAGAGAAGGAGCAAGGAAGAGAGAGAAGGAGCAGGGAAGAGAGAGGATGGAGCAGGGAAGAGAGAGGGAGCAGGAAAGAGAGAGGAGGGAACAGGAAAGAGAGAGGAGGGAGCAGGGAAGAGAGAGGAGGGAGCAGGGAAGAGAGAGAGGGAGCAGGGAAGAGAGAGTGAGCAGGGAAGAGAGAGAAGGAGCAAGGAAGAGAGAGAAGGAGCAGGGAAGAGAGAGGAGGGAGCAGGGAAGAGAGAGGAGGGAGCAGGGAAGAGAGAGAGGGAGCAGGGAAGAGAGAGAGTGAGCAGGGAAGAGAGAGGAGGGAGCAGGGAAGAGAGAGGAGGGAGCAGGGAAGAGAGAGGAGGGAGCAGGGAAGAGAGAGGAGGGAGCAGGGAAGAGAGAGGAGGGAGCAGGGAGGAGAGAGGAGGGAGCAGGGAGGAGAGAGGAGGGAGCAGGGAAGAGATAGGAGGGAGCAGGGAAGAGAGAGGAGGGAGCAGGGAAGAGAGAGGAGGGAGCAGGGAGGAGAGAGGAGGGAGCAGGGAGGAGAGAGGAGGGAGCAGGGAAGAGATAGGAGGGAGCAGGGAAATGATTCTGACAATCTCACAATCTGAGACGTGCTTTAGGTGCTCTCAGGTGAAGTTAATTTATCTGTTTACATTCCAACCTATTGAAAGAGACAACTGGTTAGCCCCATGGACTGAGAATTGAAAAGTCCATGAAGATTGAAGACCATTCTGATGAAGGCCAAGATGTTAATGGGTTTTTTTTTACTCTCAAAAAATATAGTTATTTTTTTACTTGAAAAATTAGAGCTTTGTCTGTTTTCCCTTCAAACCCATGAACAAAAAAACACATTGGAAGTGACATAATGTGGGATAGCGTGAGTAGCTTTGTCTGTGCCAGAATTACCCAGAGGGCAGGAGTCTTTGGTCTCCTGTTAATGTAGCGTGAGGCAGCTTCATGTGTAAGAGTACCCCCAGACAAGACTCTAGTCTATTGCAGGGCTACAGGTCCCCACAAAATCCCCAAAAGATCAAAACAGCAATTCTGAGTCTTCTAATGAAATGTCCCATTTTTATTTGCTGTATAAAAGTGGAAGAATCATCCGATAGATGTTCTGTCTCTTGATCTTGTCTGAGATCTGTACTTTCATCCTTACCCCAAGGATGTTCTTGTTTTGACTGGACATTACAGAGGAGAGCCTGGCTCTTCAGATTGACTGATGTCTGGATTGGGGAGAACGAGCCTGAAGTGTGTTTTATGAGGCTAGCTCTGACAGTTGAAGAAGGTTAAATCTCATTAAATCTCACCCCCTTCTTCGTCTACAATAACAAGTCAGCACCAGGGAGCAAGCCTTAAGTGTGAGCTAAGAATATTAAGTGATCGTCTTATTAAAAACCTTCACATAGAAGAAGTCCGGGCACATGTTGTGTTGGCATTGTTCCTCCTTTACAATGGCCAATGGTCTATGACATTATGAGAATGGTGGTACTATTTTCCAAGCAGGATATCATTAATTTTGAGGAGACAAGTCACTCCAAGTATTACTCTGACAATGCTGTCAAAGTCCTAAATTGATGTCGTAGTTAAATTGGACAAACGTCAACTAATGCTGTGAGTTTTTGAGATGTTTCTCCAATAGGTATTTCTTTCAGTGGCGACAGCAGAAGTCTGAGTAATTGCACTAGCATTAGTCTCAGTAGGAGGAAAGGGTACTGAAGTGAACTCAGAAATCTAACAATGATTAACTAATCCACTTTTAGCGTGTCTTTTCTACGGGCAACGCAGCTTTAGCTGCCCCCCATTAGACATCCCATCATGCCAACAGTAGCTCAATGAGGCTTAGCTCCATTCAGAGACATGGCCCAGTCAAAGACAAATGATCTACGATGTAAAGTACAACACCGTAGTTATGCACGGGTTGGGTTAAAACCCACGTTCCCCACGGTTATAATAGTTGGGCGGGCGAGTTTAGGGTCATTAAATATTGTGTGGGTGAAGGGAAAGTGGACGGAGAGAATACAATAGGCTACCTTAAAAATATCCATAAATGTATCATTCTTGCACCCGAGACACATACCATGCTTAAAGTCGCTTAATTCACTTGTTTTGCCCATTCCAAAGTTCAATAAAACAGTAACTGAATGCCTCGATGCCTGCCTGCCTACTTTCTATACCGAGTGGACAGTGTTCACAATCCACTTCAATCAGTGTAGATGTGTCACGTTCCTGACCTTATTTCCTTTGTTCAGTATTGTTTAGTTGGTCAGGACGTGAGCTGGGTGGGCATTCTATGTTATGTGTTTCTATGTTGGGTTCATTGTTTGGCCTAATATGGTTCTCAATCAGGGGCAGGTGTTTGTCATTGTCTCTGATTGGGAACCATATTAAGGTTTACTGTTTTCACTGTTTGTTAGTGGGTGATTGTTGCCGTGTCTGTGTTTGTTCGCCACACGGTACTGTTTCGTTCGTTTGTTCCTGTTTATTGCGTTCTTCGTTGTCTGTATGTTCACATGTTCAGGTCTGTAGCGTCGTTAGTTTCATTTTCTGTTTATTGTTTTGTTCGTGTTAAGTGTTTCCAATAAATATGGAAACATACCACGCTGCGCTTTGGTCCTCCTCTCTTCCACCTAACGACGAGAGTTACAAGATGAAGGGGAGGAGACAGGTTAACTTCTTTGGGCTGCAAGCCCGACGTCGGTACACTTATGACAACAGCCAGGCCAAGTGCAGGGCGCAAAATTCAAAATATATATTTTTTAAATATTTAACTTTCACACATTAACAAGTCCAATACAGCAAATGAAAGATACACATCTTGTGAATCCAGCCAACATGTCCGATTTTTAAAATGTTTTACAGCGAAAACACCACGTATATTTATGTTAGCTCACCACCAAATACAAAATAGCACAGACATTTTTCACAGCACAGGTAGCTTGCACAAAACCAACCTAACTAACCAAGAACCAACCAAACTAACCAAGAAACAACTTCATCAGATGACAGTCTTATAACATGTTATACAATAAATCTATGTTTTGTTCGGAAAATATGCAGATTTCAGGTATAAATCATAGTTTTACATTGCACCTGCAATCACAAATAGCACCGAAGCAGCTAGAACAATTACAGAGACCAAATTGAAATACCTAAATACTCATCATAAAACATTTATGAAAAATACATGTTGTACAGCAAATGAAAGACAAACATCTTGTGAATCCAGCCAATATTTCCGATTCTTTAAGTGTTTTACAGCGAAAACACAATATAGCATTATATTAGCTTACTACAATAGCCAACCACACAGCTACATTGATTCAAGGCACGTTAGCGATAGTGAATAAACCAGCAAAAGATATAGATTTTTTCACTAACCTTCTCAAACTTCATCAGATGACAGTCCTAGAACATCATATTACACAATACATATATGGTTTGTTCGAAAATGTGCATATTTAACGGCACAAATAGTGGTTATACAATGTGAATACGTAAGCAAAATGCAATAAAAATGTCCGGAGAAATCTATACCTAATCTAATCAAATAACTATTCATAAACTTTACTAAAAAATACATGTTGGACAGCAAATTAAAGATAGCTTAGTTCTTAATGCAATCGCCGTGTTAGAATTCTAAAAATAACTTCAGTACGACGTCCAGCTTACGTTATAGCGAGACAGAGCCCAAAATCAAAGCGGAAAACACAACGACACATTTTCGACAGAAATAGGAAATAACATCATAAATGGGTCCTACTTTTGTTGAGCTTCCATCAGAATGTTGTACAAGTGGTCCTTTGTCCAGAACAATCGTTGTTTGGATTTAGAATGTCCTTTTTCCCTCTCGAATGAGCAAGCAAAACTTGCCAAGTGGCGCAAAGCTCTCCATCGTCAACAAACTCAGAGAACGGTACACACCAAAACTCCCGAATAAAATTTCAATAATCTGATTAAACTATATTGAAAACATACTTTACGATGATATTGTCACATTTGTCAAATAAAATCAAAGCCGGAGATATTAGGCGTCTATAACAAAAGCTTTTCAGAAGCCAATGCGGAAGTCCTTTCCGCGTCTTCCTGAGCAAAGGGAATTGGGGTCCTGTCATTCCAAGCTCTCTCTTTTGACCATAGAAAGAGCTAGAGACCCCATTTCACCTCTCACAGCCAATTGACATCTAGTGGAGGGCGTATGAAATGCATGTATACTAATAGATTTCAAGCAAACGATTAGGGAGGCCCTGGAACAGAGCCTCGATTTCAGATTTTTCACTTTCTGACAGGAAGTTTGCTGCAAAATGAGTTCTGTTTTACTCACAGATATAATTCAAACGGTTTTAGAAACTTGAGAGTGTTTTCTATCCAATAGTAATAATAATATGCATATTGTTCGAGCAAGAATTGAGTACGAGGCCGTTTGAAATGGGCACCTTTTATTCAAGCTACTCAATACTGCCCCTGCAGCCGAGAAGCGAGAAGTTAAAGAAGGATTTTTAAGCCTTGAGACAATTGAGACATGGATTGTGTAAGTGTGCCATTCAGAGGATGAGTGGGCAAGACAAAAGATTTAAGTTCCTTTGAATGGGGCATGGTAGCAGGTGCCAGGTGCACCGGTTTGTGTCAAAAACTGCAACACTGCTGGGATTTTTACGCTCAACAGTTACCCATGTGTGTCAAGAATGGTCAACCACCCAAAGGACAACCAGCCAACTTCACACATCTGTGGGAAGCATTGGGAGTCAACATGGGAGGGCTTCCCTGTGGACACCTTGTAGAGTCTATGCCCCGACAAATTGAGGTGTTTCTGAGGGCTAAAGAGGGATCAGGTGCAACTCAACATTAGGAACATGTACATAATGTTAAGTATACTCGGTGTATAGCAAGCCACAGCCACGTGACTCACTGTCTGTAGGCGCAAACCATTTTCGTGAACGGGGTGTACCTAATAAACTGGCAACTGAGTGTATATACCCAGTGACGGCAAAGACCCTTGAGGGTCCCCAGAGTATAATAGTTTTTTTAGAAAACAACAGCTAACAAAAACTATCCCAGTCACATCAAACTCTGAAATGACAGATAAAACATAATTTGCTTCCCCTGTTTTGCATTGACTTTTACAGTTGAAGTTGGAAGTTTACATACACTTAGGTTGGAGTCATTTAAGGCACAGTCAACTTAGTGTATGTAAACTTCTAACCCACTGGAAATGTGATACAGTGAATTATAAGTGAAATAATCTGTCTGTTAACATTTGTTGGAAAAATTACTTGTGTCATGCACAAAGTAGATGTCCTAACCGACTTGCCAAAACTATAGTTTGTTAACAAGAAATGTGTGGAGTGGTTGAAAAATGAGTTTTAAAACAGATTGGAAAATTCCAGAAAATTATGTCATGGCTTTAGAAGCTTCTGATAATTGACATAATTTGAGTCAATTGGAGTTGTACCTGTGGATGTATTTCTTACCTTCAAACCCAGTGCCTCTTTGCTTGACATCATGGGAAAATCAAAAGAAATCAGCCAAGACCTCAGAAAATAAATTGTAGACCTCCACAAGTCTGGTTCATCCTTGGGAGCAATTTCCAAATGCCTGAAGGTACCACGTTCATCTGTACAAGCAATAGTATGCAAGTATAAACACCATGGGACCACGCAGCCGTCATACCGCTCATGAAGCAGACGCGTTCTGTCTCCTAGAGATGAATGTACTTTGGTGCGAAAAGTGCAAATCAATCCCAGAACAACAGCAAAGGACCTTGTGAAGATGCTGGAGGAAACAGGTACAAAAGTTTTTATATCCACAGTAAAACGAGTCCTATATCGACATAACCTGAAAGGCCGCTCAGCAAGGAAGAAGCCATGGCTCAAAACTGCCATAAAAAAAGCCAGACTACGGTTTGCAACTGCACATGGGGACAAAGATTGCACTTTTTGGAGAACTGTCCTCTGGTCTGATGAAACAAAAATAGAACTGTTTGGCCATAATGACTATCGTTATGTTTGGAGGAAAAAGAGGGAGGCTTGCAAGCCGTAGAACAGCATCATGTTGTGTGGGTGCTTTCCTGCAGGAGTGACTGGTGCACTTCACAAAATAGATGGCTTCATGAGGCAGGAAAATTATGTGGATATATTGAAGCAACATCTCAAGATATCAGTCGGGAAGTTAAAGCTTGGTCGCAAATGGGACTTCCAAATGGACAATGACCCTGTCACGTTCCTGGCCTGTTTTATGTTATTTTTGTATGTGTTTAGTTGGTCAGGGCGTGAGTTGGGGTGGGCATTCTATGTTTTGTGTTTCTATGTTTAGGTCACTTGTAATTAGCCTTATATGGTTCTCAATCAGGGACAGGTGTTTGACGTTTTCCCCTGATTGAGAACCATATAAAGGTTGGCTGTTCACAATGTTTGTTTGTGGGTGATTGTCTTCCGTGTCTGTGTCTGTGCACCACACGGGACTGTTTCGGTTTGTTTGTTCGTTAGTTGTAGTCTGTACCTGTTTGTGCGTTCTTCATGTTATATGTAGGTTCTCATGTTTTAGGTCAGTCTACATCGTTTTGTTGTTTTGTAATTTTCCAAGTGTTTTTCGTGTTCGTGTTCGTCTGTCAATAAATTCATTATGTATTCACAACCAGCTGCATTTTGGTCCTCCGATCCTTCTCTCCTCTCCTCGTCCGAGGAGGAGGAAGAACTAGACACCCGTTACAGACCCCAAGCATACTTCCACAGTTGTGGCAAAATGGCTTAAGGACAACAAAGTCAAGGTATTGGAGTGGCCATCACAAAGCCCTGACCGCAATCCTATAGAAAATGTGTGGGCAGAACTGAAAAAGTGCGAGGCCTACAAACCTGACTCAGTTACACCAGCTCTGTCAGGAGGAATGGGCCAAAATTCACCCAACTTATTGTGGGAAGCTTGTGGAAGGCTACCCGAAACATGTGACCCAAGTTAAATAATTTAAAGCCAATGCTACCAAATACTAATTGAGTATTGAGTATATATAAGGTGTATGTAAACTTCTGACTTCAACTCTCTATCCATATTAATCAATCAAATGTATTTTTAATCAAATTCATTGATTAAGCCCTTTTTACATGATTTCGCCTGGTCAGAGAAATGGCTAGCTGGCGTCTGACATCGTTAGCTCTCTATGGCAGGGGGTAGATCCAATTCATATGTTGCGACATTGTTGCCGAGGTCTGAGTGGCAAACTGAGAGGTTCATACAAACCTGTGCTGTTGCAAACTAAATGCTAGCTAGAAGCAAGAAGAAATAATCTGTTTAATTAAACATACACTCTTAGATAATAATAATGCAGAGTGCCTGGACACGGCCCTTAGCCATGAAGCCATTAGAAGACTTGCGGACTGAGAAGGAGGTACTGTATAAATTATTTAGAATAAATTATGTGTAATAAGTCTTGGTGATTCAATAGCCTAGTTAATCACTACAGGACTTTTAACACACTATCTATGTTTTGCTCAGTCTAGCAGTAACCCAGATCTATCAAAGGTAGAGGATCTCTCTTTTTACTGCTGCTGACAACAACTACATGTAAGATGTTCTTCTACATTATAATATGTCTGCATAGCACTTTGTCTTCATTTTGGCAGATTGCTTATTTCTTCAGATTTGCACATTTTTTCTTCTCTGGAACCAGTCAGGCAACAACCCATACTGTACTTGTGGTAGATAGCCCAGCGGCTAAGGAGTTGGAACTGTGGCAGGAGTTGGACCTGTAACTGAAAGGTGGCCGGTTCTAAACCTGGACTGGGCACTGAAACAAATGGGAGGAATTGATCTGACAACTGGAGGGCTGCTGGGTTTACAACCTCTAAATGTTTCCCTAAACGTTTGGCCCTTGATCGAGGCCCTTATCTCCACAACATAAACATAATTCCATATGTGTTATTTCATAGTTTTGATGACTTCACTATTATTCTACAGTGTATAAAATAAAGAAAAACCCTTGAATGAGTAGGGTCCAAACTTTTGACTGGTACTGTATGTACATGTAGATAGAGGTAAAGTGAGTGTCAATGAAAATAGTCCAGGTAGCCATTTCATATGATGATGCTTATGTGCTGATTCAGAGGATTTAAATGGAGTCTGTTTCATTATGTCACTACAGAGCCATTTATCTGAGTGGGAGCGTTCAAAAGTGTTTCCAATCTAATTGACAGCCGGAGGCAAATTATTGAGTCAGTTTGGTCTCTTGACATCAATTTCCATAGTCATAAACTATTAATAATATGCAATGATCACATCATTACACAGGCTTTAGTTCCTTTGTCTGAGAGATAGTCATCCTCGCCCCTTAGCTGAGGAGCAGAGAAAGAGGAGAGAGAGTAGGACGGAGGAGAGAAATACAGGAGGGAGAGAAGGAGAGAAAGAGAGGACGGAGAGTAGGAAGGAGGAGAGAGAGAGGACGGAGAGTAGGAAGGAGGAGAGAAAGACAGGAGGGAGAGAAGGAGGGAGGAGAGAAAGACAGGAGGGAGAGAAGGAGGGAGGAGAGAAAGAGAGGAGGGAGAGAAGGAGGGAGGAGAGAAAGAGAGGAGGAAGAGAAGAAGGGAGGAGAGACAGAGGAGGGAGAGAAGGAGGGATGAGGGAAAGAGAGGAGGGAGGAGAGAAAGAGAAGAGGGAGAGAAGGAGGGAGGAGAGACAGAGAGGAGGAAGAGAAGAAGGGAGGAGAGACAGAGAGGAGGGAGAGAAGGAGGGAGGAAAGAAAGAGAGGAGGGAGAGAAGGAGGGAGGAGAGACAGAGAGGAGGAAGAGAAGAAGGGAGGAGAGACAGAGAGGAGGGAGAGAAGGAGGGAGGAGAGAAAGAGAGGAGGAAGAGATGGAGGGAGGAGAGAAAGAGAGGAGGGAGAGAAGGAGGGAGGAGAGAAAGAGCGGAGGAAGAGAATGAGGGAGGAGAGAAAGAGAGGATGAAGAGGAGGGAGGAGAGAAAGAGAGGAGGAAGAGAAGGAGGGAGGAGAGAAAGAGAGGAGGAAGAGACAGAGGGAGGAGAGACAGAGAGGAGGAAGAGAAGGAGGGAGGAGAGAAAGAGAGGAGGAAGAGAAGGAGGGAGGAGAGAAAGAGAGGAGGAAGAGAAGGAGGGAGGAGAGACAGAGAGGAGGAAGAGAAGGAGGGAGGAGCGAAAGAGAGGAGGAAGAGAAGGAGGGAGGAGAGAAAGAGAGGAGGAAGAGAAGGAGGGAGGAGCGAAAGAGAGGAGGAAGAGAAGGATGGAGGAGAGAAAGATAGGAGGAAGAGAAGGAGGGAGGAGCGAAAGAGAGGAGGAAGAGAAGGAGGGAGGAGCGAAAGAGAGGAGGAAGAGAAGGAGGGACGAGAGAAAGAGAGGAGGAAGAGAAGAAGGGAGGAGAGAAAGAGAGGAGGAAGAGAAGGAGGGAGGAGAGAAAGAGAGGAGGAAGAGAAGGAGAGAGGAGAGAGAGGAGGAAGAGAAGAAGGGAGGAGAGAAAGAGAGGAGGAAGAGAAGGAGGGAGGAGCGAAAGAGAGGAGGAAGAGAAGGAGGGAGGAGAGAAAGAGATGAGGAAGAGAAGGAGGGAGGAGAGACAGAGAGGAGGAAGAGAAGGAGGGAGGAGAGAAGGAGGGAGGAGAGAAAGAGAGGAAGAGAAGGAGGGAGGAGAGACAGAGAGGAGGAAGAGAAGAAGGGAGGAGAGGAAGAGAGGAGGAAGAGAAGGAAGGAGGAGAGAAAGAGAGGAGGAAGAGAAGGAGGGAGGAGAGACAGAGAGGAGGAAGAGAAGGAGAGAGGAGCGAAAGAGAGGAGGGAGAGAAGGAGGGAGGAGAGAAAGAGAGGAGGGAGAGAAGGAGGGAGGAGAGAAAGAGAGGAGGGAGAGAAGGAGGGAGAGCAAAGGAGACTGAGAGTAGGAGGGAGGAGAGAAAGAGAGGGGGAAGAGAAGGAGGGAGGAGCGAAAGAGAGGAGGAAGAGAATGAGGGAGGAGAGAAAGAGAGGAGGAAGAGAAGGAGGGAGGAGAGAAAGAGAGGAGGAAGAGAAGGAGGGAGGAGAGAAAGAGAGGAGGGAGAGAAGGATGGAGGAGAGAAAGAGAGGAGGGAGTAAAGGAGGGAGGAGCGAAAGAGGGGAGGAAGAGAATGAGGGAGGAGAGAAAGAGAGGAGGGAGAGAAGGAGGGAGGAGAGAAAGAGAGGAGGAAGAGAAGGAGGGAGGAGCGAAAGAGAGGAGGAAGAGAAGGATGGAGGAGAGAAAGAGAGGAGGAAGAGAATGAGGGAGGAGAGAAAGAGAGGAGGAAGAGGAGGGAGGAGAGAAAGAGAGGAGGAAGAGAAGGAGGGAGGAGAGAAAGAGAGGAGGAAGAGACAGAGGGAGGAGAGAAAGAGAGGAGGAAGAGAAGGAGAGAGGAGAGAGAGGAGGAAGAGAAGAAGGGAGGAGAGAAAGAGAGGAGGAAGAGAAGGAGGGAGGAGCAAAAGAGAGGAGGAAGAGAAGGAGGGAGGAGAGAAAGAGAGGAGGAAGAGAAGGAGGGAGGAGAGACAGAGAGGAGGAAGAGAAGGAGGGAGGAGAGAAGGAGGGAGGAGAGAAAGAGAGGAAGAGAAGGAGGGAGGAGAGACAGAGAGGAGGAAGAGAAGAAGGGAGGAGAGGAAGAGAGGAGGAAGAGAAGGAGGGAGGAGAGAAAGAGAGGAGGAAGAGAAGGAGGGAGGAGAGACAGAGAGGAGGAAGAGAAGGAGAGAGGAGCGAAAGAGAGGAGGGAGAGAAGGAGGGAGGAGAGAAAGAGAGGAGGGAGAGAAGGAGGGAGGAGAGAAAGAGAGGAGGGAGAGAAGGAGGGAGAGAAAAAGAGACTGAGAGTAGGAGGGAGGAGAGAAAGAGAGGGGGAAGAGAAGGAGGGAGGAGCGAAAGAGAGGAGGAAGAGAATGAGGGAGGAGAGAAAGAGAGGAGGAAGAGAAGGAGGGAGGAGAGAAAGAGAGGAGGAAGAGAAGGAGGGAGGAGAGAAAAAGAGGAGGGAGAGAAGGATGGAGGAGAGAAAGAGAGGAGGGAGAGAAGGAGGGAGGAGCGAAAGAGAGGAGGAAGAGAATGAGGGAGGAGAGAAAGAGAGGAGGGAGAAAATGAGGGAGGAGAGAAAGAGAGGGGGAAGAGAAGGAGGGAGGAGCGAAAGAGAGGAGGAAGAGAATGAGGGAGGAGAGAAAGAGAGGAGGAAGAGAAGGAGGGAGGAGAGAAAGAGAGGAGGAAGAGAAGGAGGGAGGAGCGAAAGAGAGGGAGAGTAGGAGAGAGGAGAGAAAGAGAGGATTGACATGAATGTGCCCCTCAGCTTGAAGCCTTAGCCCATGACTATAACTCAGGACCACTTTTACTAAAATGTATTAACACCGTCAGGTCCCTGAAGAATGATAAACAGCTTGCTAGCAGAGAGGGACACGTCCACAAATACCCAGACAGACGCTCAGGAAGATCCATCATCCTCTGCATGCAGAGAAGATTTGTATTTTCTTAGTAGCACAAAGACTCTCTCTGTCTCTTTAAGTCTCTCTCTATCTCGTTTCATCTTTCTTTCTGTATTTGTTTCTTTCTCTTACACCAAGTGTGAGTACACCACCCTCCCCCTCGCGCTCTCTCTCTCTCTCTCTCTCTCTCTCTCTCTCTCTCTCTCTCTCTCTCTCTCTCTCTCTCTCTCTCTCTCTCTCTCTCCTTCTCTCTCTCTCTCTCTCTCTCTCTCTCTCGCTCTCTCACACACACACACACACCAGAGTATAAAACCAACCTAACGCTGATGTCTGCTGCTTTGCTTTTGCCTGGAGGTGGATTGTGAATTTTGTTTGCTTTTTGCTGAGGGCCAGACTGCCACATAGCTCCAGGGACATGGTTCTGCTGCTGGTAAGACTTCAAGCATTATGATTTCTGTCTCCATTCCTTTGAAATCCCCAGCTCCCACATGTTCCCCAAAAGCCTTTTGGAAGGATGGCTTGAAAGCAACATCTTCTAAATTGGCCTGGTTAATTTGCCTGTCCTAAATATAAAAATTAGCACAGATAACTAGGAGGCCATAGAATTATTGATTTATATTATGGTGCGTGGCAACGACTAATTTCTTTGTTCAGTGATCAAAACGCTCGCTGTTTTTTTCCTTGCGATCTTTGCCAAGTTTGCTTCTTTCAACGTCGGCCATATTTACTGCTTTCAGCATTGGCCAGTTCGATGACTTTTCAACATTTCACTGCTGTTACATCAACTACAAAGGGTTCACAATATACAAACATGATCTGCTACAGAACGTGGGCCTATAAGCAGAGTTTGAAAGTATATACAGTAATTCCACAAAGAACTTATCAATTACCACATTCACAATTACACCTCAGAAGCTGACACCCAGACATTTTATTGTCTTATATCTACAAAACCCTTGAATTTCTTCCTTTTTTAAAATCCAAAATCACAAGGAGTTGTTCATTTGAATGCAACCTCATACTTCCTCATAGTAATGGAGGGCTTTCAAGTGTCCTCCAAAAAGGATAAGTGAGCAAAAGACTGCGGCCTACATCGATTGGCTGTCTGTCAGCTGATGCTCGTTGATGCCCTGCGTTATGTCAAGGTTAAGCCATCTCGTTGACATGGCGGTGTCCGTGGCGTATCTGTCAGAGGGGTCGCATGCTCAAGCCGTTGCTCGGCTCTAGTGGGAGCAACTCGTGTTTTAATCCCAGCGGCGGTAATAACCTGTCCCGTTGAGTGTGGCCTCCACCGCAGTGGAGAAGGTGGAAAGCTTCAAGTTCCTCAACGTACACATTACTGACAAACTGAAATGGTCCACCCACACAGACAGTGTGGTGAAGAAGGCACAACAGTGCCTCTTCAACCTCAGGAGGCTGAAGAAATTTGTCTTGGCACCTAAAACCCTCACACACTTTTACAGGTACACAATTGAGAGCATCCTGTTGGGCTGTATCACCGCCTGGCGCTGCCCGCAACCGTAGGGCTCTCCAGAGGGTGCTGCGGTCTGCCTAACGCATTACCGGGGACAAACTACCTGCCCTCCAGGAAACCTACAGCACCCGATGTCACAGGAAGGCCATAAAGATCATCAAGGACAACAACCACCAGAGCCACTGCCTGTTCACCACTCTATGATCCAGAAGGTGAAGTCAGTACAGGTGCATCAAAGCTGGGACCGAGAGACTAAAAAACAGCTTCTATCTCAAGGCCATCAGACTGTTTGACAGCCATCACTAGCACATTAGAGGCTGCTGCCCCTATACATAGACTTGAAATCACTGGCCGCTTTACTAATTGGAACACTAGTCACTTTATTAATGTTTACGTATTTTGCATTACCCATCTCATATGTATATACTCTATTCTATACTATTCTACTGTATATTAGTCTGTGCCGCTCTGAAATTGCTCATCCAAATATTTTTATATTCTTAATTCCATTCCTTTACTTTAGATTGGGTGTATTGTTAGATATTACTTGTTAGATATTACTGTACCGTTGGAGCTGGAAACACAAGCATTTCGCTACACCCGCAATAACATCTGCTAGCATATGTGTGCGACAAATAACTTTTGATTTGATTTGATTTCAGACCTAGACTTATCACTTTTTTCCACTCGTTAATTGACTGTGCGAGGCAAATGTTTCAACGGGATTGAAAAGCCAAATGTATTGTTAGTCTGGACGTGTATTGACGAGAGGCTTAAAATTAGGTACTAGTGATAGCCCTTCAGAAATCTAACTCGGAGGCTCGTAAAACGAGGGCCGGGGTGTGTGTAAGCAACCAATCAGAGCCTGGTTTCTTTTCATCTCGTACATCTCGCCAGCTGCTCCGATATGTGGAGGGTGTAGAGATCTTCGATTCATTTCATTAAGCGATGTGCTCACGCTCGTTCATCATCATGGCAACCTGGGACCCGTGCTGCACACAGATCCCTAATGAAGGCTTAGGGTGCGCAAGAGATAAAGAGAGCAATCTATCAGCTAATACCAATCGCTGTCACGTTACCATAGGAACCAACACAGGTGATGCTATCGATGAGGCGTGTGTTGTGTCCTTAGGTATCCCTTTGTTTACCTGGAGAGAGGATAGCAAGCCCTGGTAGTAGTAGAAGATTCATTGGTGGGGTTGAGGTTCACGTTGGTGGTGAGTTTGAAGTCTATACATTGTGGTTGGTGGGATTCATTTCCTCGCGTGGCCCACAATCCATTTCAATTGGGAGTCTTTTTTCCAACTCAGATAGTTGTTCGAATTCAAGCCATTAACAAAAGCCACACTGGTGACAAAGCAGAATATGCTTTGAGAAGATTGGAGTTTTCCTTATTCAATTTTGTTCTGAGGCCTGCTTTGCCTCATGCACAGAAATTAATGTGATTGCTTAAGTTTAGGCAATAAATGTAACTGTTTGAGTTTAAGCAAGTAATCCCAATTGGTTAAGGTAAGGTTTAGGGTAAAATGATGGGGTATGATTTTGAGCTAGCATTGAAAATGTAACCATACTATACTGTTTGACAAGGTTTCTCTCACCCTCTTCTTTCCTGTTTTAGTGCTCGTCATCTTCAAGTGGGTCTAAGTCTAAATCGTTAGCAGGGACTTCTACCATGGGGTAGGTGTATTTACCCTGTCGACTAAAGCAGTCGTTACCTGTGACACTAATGTATGCAGAACATAAGAGATATATTCTTCCACATTGTTGTGTTTCCTGTTTTTTTTAATAAGTTGAGTTGAGAAGTCTTAGGTTGGAGGTTGGTGAAAGTAGTTCAATATTTAGTGCTTTCCTGGTTTTTGAAAAGAGGTTGAGTTTTGGTTCTTAGGTTGGAGGTTGTTGAAATGAGTTCCTAACAGGATTATTCCGCCCCCCGGAGACTGTTTGCATCTGCTGTTTGTTCTATCAGGCTCTGAGGGCATTCAGAGGTTCCAGCAGAGGCAGCCTAGGAAAATTGCATGTGAGCTGGCATGAGCTGATAGTTGTCAAGGTAAACAAATATAGGTAAACAAGGTAAACGACACACAGAATAGGTAAATAACTCAAGTCAAAAGGTAAGCGAGTGTGTGTGAGTGCGCACATGCGTGTATCCGTAGGTAGCCCTTTGTTAACCTGGAGAGAGGATAGTAAACCCTGGTAGTAGAAGATTCATTGGTGTGGTTGAGGTTCACGGTGGTGGTGAGATTGAAGTCTATACATTGTGGTTGGTGGGATTACCGTGCGTGCGTGCGTGAGTGCGTGCGTGCGTGAGTGAGTGAGTGAGTGCGTGAGTGCGTGCGTGCGTGAGGTATTGCCGTGTAAGTTCCATTTTCCAAACCTGGCTACGGTTGACTGCCCTATCAGTGTTTTTACCATATGCCTGGTTTCGGGTGAATGTGATATAATGGAGATGAATCTTCTCTTGGTGTAGCTTTGACTACTCACTGCGTTCAGCCCCACCTCTAAGCAGACTGCAACGCAGCGCCTGTAAACGAACTCAGTCTTGAGAGAGAGAGAGAGAGAGAGCGAGAGAGAGCACGAGAGAAAGAGCAAGAGAGAGAGAGAGCGAGAGAGAGCGAGAGAAAGCTAGAGAGAGCGAGAGAGAGCGAGAGAGAGGGAGAGAGAGAGAGAGAGAGAGAGAGCGAGAGAGAGCACGAGAGAAAGAGCAAGAGAGAGAGAGAGCGAGAGAGAGCGAGAGAGAGAGAGAGAGAGAGAGAGAGAGAGAGAGAGAGAGAGAGAGAGAGAGAGAGAGAGAGAGAGAGAGAGAGAGAGAGAGCGAGAGAGAGCGAGAGAGAGCGAGAGAGAGAGAGAGAGAGAGAGCGAGAGAGAGCATGAGAGAAAGAGCAAGAGAGAGAGAGAGCGAGAGAGAGCGAGAGAGAGAGAGAGGGAGAGCAAGAGAGACAGAGAGAGAGAGAGCGAGAGAGAGAGAGAGAGAGAGCGAGAGAGAGCACGAGAGAGAGAGAGAGAGAGAGCGAGGGAGAGCACGAGAGAAAGAGCAAGAGAGAGAGAGAGCGAGAGAGAGAGAAAGAGAGAGACAGAGAGAGAGAGCGAGAGAGCGAGAGAGAGAGGGAGAGAGAGAGAGAGAGAGAGAGAGAGAGAGCGAGAGAGCGAGAAAGAGAGAGAGAGAGAGAGAGAGAGAGAGAGAGAGAGAGAGAGAGAGAGTGAGAGAGCGAGAAAGAGAGAGAGGTAAAATCACAGCAATCTGCATTACTCACTATAGCGTTTGAGTTATTTCTTCACCTCTTTCAGGTGTATCGTCTGCAGTTTTTCTCTCAGTGTATGTTAGTACGAAAGGAAATATGTGTTCCTGCATGTATTTTTTTCAATTTGTTATGATGTATTTTGTTGTGCATGCATCCTCAACAACCAAGCTGAACCAAATCGGCTGCATGTTAATAATGGTCTTTATTATAATTATTATTTTACAAAATTAAAACATCTACAATATAGCACATGCATCTTAGGATGGTCGAAGGGAAATGATCTCAGATACAGTATGAATTGAGACACTGAAACTCATTACATTTTCATTTTATTCCCCGTGCTAATTATACTGTACCTTATGTCCTGACTCTCTGAGGTCATTAAAGATCCCATGGCACTTATCGTAAGAGTAGGGGTGTTAACCCCGGTGTCCTGGCTAAATTCCCAATCTGGCCCTCAAACCATCATGGTCACCTAATAATCCTAGTTTACAATTGGCTCATTCATCCCCCTCCTCTCCCCTGTAACTATTCCCCAGGTCGTTGCTGCAAATGAGAACGTGTTCTCAGTCAACTTACCTGGTAAAATAACGGTAAAATAAAAAAATATATATAAAAAAAATCTGGCATGTCAAAGTGAAACATGTTACCACTCATCTACAACTGTGCGGCGTCGATGCCAGACATCGGTTCAAATACTCATTCAAACGGTTAGCGTTTGCTTCAGCCTGCCTGAAGTGCCAGACGGGCAGAGTGTGTAGTTTTGTGAATATTCTATTGGTTACAATTAGGTCATTCAAGCCCAGCTAAAGTATTTGAAATTATTTCAAATAGTATTTCGATCTAGATCTGGTTGACACACCAACGGTACTCTCTATTTATTAATTAGCAGGTGTTGTCAATGCTGAGAGATACCCCATGAGTGAGTCAGACCCTACCTCAACGATCATACCAAACCTACTGTACAATATAGCCATATCAATGGATTGGTTTCATTCTCACATCTGTTGAATACAGTGATACTGCTGGGGTTGTGTGTGCGCCCCATTGAAAGCTATCTATTAACTATTTGAAATAAAATAAAATCCCCATGATGCTTGAAACTCACAGCTATGCCGTTGATCTCTCAATATTAATCAGCTTCAGTATTCTGTCTAATTTCCACCCATTTCTTCCTCCTAAGGTCTTGAGTAATGAAAAGAATGAGTGTCGTTGAGCCTCCTGCTGTAACAGACATGATGACGCTCGTTCACACTGTCAGATCTAATCCCCTGAGCAGGAGGAGAGAAGCAACCAATCTATGCTGGCAATCATCCTCCCATCAAGTGAAAGAAAAATGATCTCTTCTTTTGGAGGAGAGAAGCAAGTAAGCACTGTCTGTACAGGTACTGTGTGACCCTGACCTCTTTCTTTCTCTCTACTGATGCCCATGTGTTAATTATAGTACATTCTCACAGTACATTCTAAGATGTGTCGGGGGGGGGGGGGGGGGGGGGGGGGGGGACTGGAAGGGAGGATTAGGAAAGCTTTGTCATGTTCCCCAGGTTCCCAATGTTCCTCAGGCTGATCAGACTCCAGTTCCAGGCTGCTACACATGCTTTCTAAAGCCCAGCTTCCTGTTGGGGATCTGAATGTACAGTATGGGCCTGTGTCTAAAAACGTTACAATCTGTCAAATCCTTCAGTCTCTCAGTCCTCTTTTCCGCAA
Source organism: Salvelinus fontinalis (assembly GCF_029448725.1). Taxonomy (NCBI): domain Eukaryota; kingdom Metazoa; phylum Chordata; class Actinopteri; order Salmoniformes; family Salmonidae; genus Salvelinus; species Salvelinus fontinalis. The sequence goes on from NC_074679.1 coordinate 6,823,018, forward strand.
TTGGAGGAGAGAATCCAAGGTCTCTCCCTCGAACCTTCTCCTCCAATGAGTTTTGAGAGGAATTAAAGGGAAAAGGACGAAGGGATCAAGGATTTTGTAGCTAGTATTTTTTTTTAACATAGCCTGGATGTTCTCTCTGACTGATCACATCCCAGAATGCATTTTCTCTATGTATCTATAACAAGACTGGGGCAAAGAGAGTTCACTACAGTTTGTTACTAACCACGGAGAAAGACACATTTAGAACATTGGATTGAATGCAATGCATTGCGCTCCGTGTACTTCCAGTAATCCCATTATGCTAACAGAGGGGGCTGTATATTGGGGATATGTCTAGTCAAGGGCTCGTAACGGGAGATACAGTCAGGAATACAGAATACAGGGCCATTTCAAAGGACAAATCGATGTTTTAAGAATTGAATCAAAAACACCAATTAATCTTGTGCATGTGCCACTACAACTTCTGACAAGATAACACTGGAGATAGATACAGGATTTAAAAGGCTGTAGAATGGCTATAAGCTAAGGAAAATACTGTATTACAGAAACATAGTGAAATGATCTCTATCAGAGATGTGTTTTCTTCATTTTCACTATTAGAAAACGTGATTGACAAGTAATACAACTATGATTTCAGTAAGCAAGCTGTTTACTGCGTGCTGGGGAATTGTCAGTCTAGTACCGTCTCTGTTGGCCATCCTAATTGCACGAACTGTCTATCAAACTCCCCGATATGAGAACAATGAAGGCTTGTCAAGATAATGGTTACCGTGCAAGCAGCCTTTATCCTCCAAAGGGCACTAGTTCAAATGACAGTATATTGAGATTGACAAATATGTTTTCAAAATGAAATCATTGGTATTGTTGGAACTTTCCTAATTTCCTGAACTTTGTTACTCAGAAGAAGTAATAGGGGTGTTTTTTTGTTTTTGTTACACAGAAGTAGTAGAAGGAGTTTGAAACCTGAAAGTTTTTCTTCTTTTGTGCAAACCCATTTTCTCTAGGCTCTACTACTCACCTGCTGACTTGAGAGGTTTGGAGGTTGACTTCATGACAGACTACTGTGCTTTTGTCATATTCTCACTCCTCCGTGGCAAGACATTCAGCAACATTCAACAACCCAGGACAGCACAGGTCTGTAACATGAAAGGTATCCACGACTACAGGAGTGCTGTATTATTATACAGTGTCAGAGCACAAACACAAAGCCAAAATAAAATGTCACACACCATTACATCTATACATTGTTCATCATGCATTGTCTGAGGCAATTGATGAAGGTATACAAATGAATGTATATACGAGTCAGCTGTAAGAAGAAAAAAAAAATATTATTACACAATGAGCCAAAGGAGAATGAAATGCTTCGTTAGTGTTTCCTCTTTACCACAGCATAATTTCCTAATTAATTATTCATAGCAGTGGACTGCATCACGCCTCAATTTTGTCCAGAGCATGCAATTTACAAGATTCAGCAAAGGGTTTGATTTGAAATTATTGGATTATCAAAAAGTAATCCCTCCCAAAACATCAGTAATATCACAGAGAACTCCTTAGAGAGTACAACACATTCTAAGCAATATATATATATATATAATTCTGATTATATGTTTTAAATACAGCAAAAAGAATTTCCACACTAAATGGCCAGAATTCAAAGACATAATAACCCAACCACTGGGGATGAAAACATTGCACATTTCCATGAAATGAATCGCAGTGGTGACCCATCATTCAGGGCAGGTGGGACAGAACCTGTTTTGAGCCCCACATGTTTAGCTAAAAAGAAAACATTCAAAAATAAATACACTTTTTGTATTTTTTTGTTGCCTGTTCTACATGTTATTTTGGCATGCGTGTCCCATACCAGTTTGTGATTTTTTTCTCTGTTTTTTGCTTTCTTGAGTAAGGCCGCTCCAAAATGCAGACTAGCTCAGTGCTTTCTGTGGTGGTGGGACAGCCAGTGGAAAATACGGAGCATTGGAGTTTGTAATGTTCTCTAGTTGTGCCGTGATTGGCTCAGTGTTCTGTCACTCATGGGAACATTACATCACCGCCAAATCTAAGGGTAGAGCTCAATTCAAACCCCTTGGGTGCTGCCATAGAGTTACATTAGAAGTGCCCATCCAAGAAGGCTCAAGGTCATTGGCCACAGATACAATGACATCAAATCATCTACAGTAGCTTTGATTGGACTGATCATGTCAACATCATATTTTCAAAATCTTAGCTAGCAGTCATCATCATGAATCAAGTCGACAATCTACTGGCACATTTTTTTTTATCCTTGTCATATGAAGAGAAATAATTAAGAGAAATTATGGATAAAACGTATCGGTGCTCATCGACCATTGGACATAAACATTACACAACAAGCTGGAAAATCGCAAATTCAACACTGAGTGGTTTGGAAGGAATCAGTAGCTAACTGTAAGCGTTGCAAAGAAATCACTAGCCTGCTATTCAGTGGAATGTCTGTGTGGTCCCAAGTCTGGGTTTAATGGTCTTTTTCCAAGCTTAAAATTATAAACATTCAGTATTGACCATACTGTCAATCCAGCATGATTTCTGCCGCGCTCAAAACAACTTAACTCAGAAATGGGAAATCTGACTTCAGTGAGTTCAAGACAACTGAGAACTCGGGAAAAAACGAGCTCCGACTGCGAAAATACATTTTGAACAGTCATCCAACTCGGAATTGTAAGTTGGGAACTCGGGACTCTTTCTAGAGCTACCACCTTTTTTTTTTTTTTACAGACTTTCCTGATTTTTTACAGAGAATGCCAGGCTTTGATGATCAAGTTTTATGACAAAATTTACCCACAAGGACTACCGCACAACGTTCCTGTTCAAGTGACCACAACATGGTGAGTACAAAAATGTATTGTATGCTGCTGCATAAATGATGTAATATGCCAGGGAGATATGTATAATGTAGCTAAGAAAGTAATACTAAGTGTATGTTGTGTAATCATTTGGTCTATTTTCCCCTCTAAATTTCGCCTACTGTTCTGACTTGGTGGCACATTGTCTGCTTATATGCCCTCTTAATTTATCCTACTGTTCGGACTCGGTGTACAGGGAGAACACTGGAAGAACAGCCCATGTTCTGAATTCTGTTGCTGTACATTTCAAAAGTGCTGAACAAGTAGTTATATTGACTACGTCCGTTCTAGCTCGCTCATTAATGTTTTAATCAAAATTATGGATTGCCCCTTATGCCATAGTTTGTACATCTCAATTGTCAGTAGAAACCACATTTGTTTAAGCAAGTCAGCTATCAGCTATGTTTTTTTTTAAAGCAATAAATGAGGCTGAATGAACTATTTCTCTGCCAGACAAGGCTCAGCTGATATCCAGATGGCCACCGTTTGTCACCGTTATAGTGCAATTAATATATTGTTTAGTGTTGTGTAGTGGCTTTGATGGCATGCACCCCCCCCCCCCCCCCCACCCGATCATGATTCACATGCTAAAATTGGCACTGATTAATCGTCACATTTCCAATCTGTGTTTGACAGGTTTAATCAAACACAGTGTGGTTGTTTGATATATCAAGCTTGAAAAATATGTTTTGATTTTCTAAAAAATCTATCTATTGATGAGTAGCAGTTTCATATGAAATCAACACCAAAACTAATAACAAAATAACACACAACCCCCCTCTCGTCATAAACTCAGATTGAAACAGAACATTTTAAATATGGATATCAGGTTTGGGGTCAATTTCATTTAAATTCCAGTCAGTTCAGAAAGTAAACCAAATTCCAAATACATTTACAAATGTTCCTCACAGAAAAGCATTGAATGGAATCAAAATTGGAATTTCTGTGTATTTCCTAAATTGACTGGAATTGAAATGGAATTGACCCAGACACTGATGGATATTGCATCTCTATGGGATAAACCCTATCTTGTCGAAATGACTTTCACTTGTCAGTGGCGTTCATCTGATCAACATCAGTAGAGCTGAACGTCACAAGAGGAGTTGCCTGTCACACAAGCACACACACACACACACACACACACACACACACACACACACACACACACACACACACACACACACACACACGGGCGAACACGCACGCACGCACGCACACACACACACACACACACACACACACACACACACACACACACACACACACACACACACACACACACACACACACACACACACACACACACACACACACACACGGGCGAACACACACACACACGGGCGAACACGCACGCACACACACACACACACACGCACGCACGCACGCACACACACACACACACACACACACACACACACACACACACACACACACACACACACACACACACACACACACACACACACACACACACACACACAACCCAATAGAATCTGTCCTCATGTCTGTCATCATTGCTCTCCTCACAGTGAAACTTGATTACATATCCCAGGTTTCAGCTCAAAAGATTCCAAATATATTTGATATATTTTAAAGTGGAACTGACAGCGCTTTAACTACTTTGCAGATATGACAAACAGACATTCCTAACCCTAACTCATTCGGGATGCACCGTTTCAGTTTCACACAAACAGACATTCCTAACCCTAACTCATTCGGGATGCACCGTTTCAGTTTCACACAAACAGACATTCCTAACCCTAACCCATTCGGGATGCAGCGTTTCAGTTTCAGACAAACAGACATTCCTAACCCTAACCCATTCGGGACATTATGAAGGGCCATATTTGTTCAAATAAAATAGGCCAGTTTGGGTAGCAGTTGCATATTTTTTTGTAAAAATAAAAATAGGCTATGTCTGGCCCGCGAATTCGTTGTTTTGTTCAATATGGCCCATGCGCTGATTGAGTTTGACACCCCTGGGCTAGCGTATCTATTTATGTAGCTAGCTAATTATTTAGCAAGCTAAAAACATGGAGCCTAACATTAGTTATGGTAGCTAGCTAGCTTCTGGGAGGATGTCATGTCATTGGAGGAGTGGGTGAGTGACCCACTTTCTCCCTTCATATTGCTTTTCGGTGGCTACAGCTAGAGATGCAGGTGTCATTTGATTAGCTAGCAAGAAATGGGAATCACTTTGCCAGCTAGCCAGCTAGCTAGCTATGCTGAACTTGAACAACTGTTATCCACACTTAGCATATCTCTTAGTTGTCAATCAAATGTAATTAGCATTGATCAAATGGGCGGGCGACAGGCAAGTTCCCATTCAGTGTCAAAAAGTGGGTTGAGACAAGCATTCATTGGCAGGCAAGCTGCAGAAGGAAGAGCAGGCTACAATTCCCATCATTTATCAGTACCATTTGACGGCCAACTGGCTGAAAATGTTTTATAGGGTTTAACTAATGTTCCCTCGTTAGATTTTAGCTCATCTCGCTCTGGCTAGCATTAGCTGTTGATCTTGTTGTTGTTGATGTGCATAACGGATGGAGAGAGAACATACCTTTTCATGGTTATTTGATCAATAGGACTGTAAAGTTCCAAAATGTAAGAGGACTCTCGTTGTATTTACATATTTGCAGAAATCCATTCAAGTGTATTTTGTGGTTTTTGGTGAATGTGTTCTAATGATCTAAAGCTGCACTTTTGCTACTTCCTGTAAACACACAGTCCAGTTAAAAGTGAATAATGACAGGCCCAACTTCCTGTAAACACACAGTCCAGTTAAAAGTGAATAATGACAGGCCCAACTTCCTGTAAACACACAGTCCAGTTAAAAGTGAATAATGACAGGCCCAACTTCCTGTAAACACACAGTCCAGTTAAAAGTGAATAATGACAGGCCCAACTTCCTGTAAACACACAGTCCAGTTCAAAGTGAATAATGACAGGCCCAACTTCCTGTAAACACACAGTCCAGTTAAAAGTGAATAATGACAGGCCCAACTTCCTGTAAACACACAGTCCAGTTAAAAGTGAATAATGACAGGCCCAACTTCCTGTAAACACACAGTCCAGTTAAAAGTGAATAATGACAGGCCCAACTTCCTGTAAACACACAGTCCAGTTAAAAGTGAATAATGACAGGCCCAACTTCCTGTAAACACACAGTCCAGTTAAAAGTGAATAATGACAGGCCCAACTTCCTGTAAACACACAGTCTAGTTAAAAGTGAATAATGACAGGCCCAACTTCCTGTAAACACACAGTCCAGTTAAAAGTGAATAATGACAGGCCCAACTTCCTGTAAACACACAGTCCAGTTAAAAGTGAATAATGACAGGCCCAACTTCCTGTAAACACACAGTCCAGTTAAAAGTGAATAATGACAGGCCCAACTTCCTGTAAACACACAGTCCAGTTAAAAGTGAATAATGACAGGCCCAACTTCCTGTAAACACACAGTCCAGTTCAAAGTGAATAATGACAGGCCCAACTTCCTGTAAACACACAGTCCAGTTCAAAGTGAATAATGACAGGCCCAACTTCCTGTAAACACACAGTCCAGTTAAAAGTGAATAATGACAGGCCCAACTTCCTGTAAACACACAGTCCAGTTAAAAGTGAATAATGACAGGCCCAACTTCCTGTAAACACACAGTCCAGTTAAAAGTGAATAATGACAGGCCCAACTTCCTGTAAACACACAGTCCAGTTAAAAGTGAATAATGACAGGCCCAACTTCCTGTAAACACACAGTCCAGTTAAAAGTGAATAATGACAGGCCCAACTTCCTGTAAACACACAGTCCAGTTAAAAGTGAATAATGACAGGCCCAACTTCCTGTAAACACACAGTCCAGTTAAAAGTGAATAATGACAGGCCCAACTTCCTGTAAACACACAGTCCAGTTAAAAGTGAATAATGACAGGCCCAACTTCCTGTAAACACACAGTCCAGTTCAAAGTGAATAATGACAGGCCCAACTTCCTGTAAACACACAGTCCAGTTAAAAGTGAATAATGACAGGCCCAACTTCCTGTAAACACACAGTCCAGTTAAAAGTGAATAATGACAGGCCCAACTTCCTGTAAACACACAGTCCAGTTAAAAGTGAATAATGACAGGCCCAACTTCCTGTAAACACACAGTCCAGTTAAAAGTGAATAATGACAGGCCCAACTTCCTGTAAACACACAGTCCAGTTAAAAGTGAATAATGACAGGCCCAACTTCCTGTAAACACACAGTCCAGTTAAAAGTGAATAATGACAGGCCCAACTTCCTGTAAACACACAGTCCAGTTAAAAGTGAATAATGACAGGCCCAACTTCCTGTAAACACACAGTCCAGTTAAAAGTGAATAATGACAGGCCCAACTTCCTGTAAACACACAGTCCAGTTAAAAGTGAATAATGACAGGCCCAACTTCCTGTAAACACACAGTCCAGTTAAAAGTGAATAATGACAGGCCCAACTTCCTGTAAACACACAGTCCAGTTCAAAGTGAATAATGACAGGCCCAACTTCCTGTAAACACACAGTCCAGTTAAAAGTGAATAATGACAGGCCCAACTTCCTGTAAACACACAGTCCAGTTAAAAGTGAATAATGACAGGCCCAACTTCCTGTAAACACACAGTCCAGTTAAAAGTGAATAATGACAGGCCCAACTTCCTGTAAACACACAGTCCAGTTAAAAGTGAATAATGACAGGCCCAACTTCCTGTAAACACACAGTCCAGTTAAAAGTGAATAATGACAGGCCCAACTTCCTGTAAACACACAGTCCAGTTAAAAGTGAATAATGACAGGCCCAACTTCCTGTAAACACACAGTCCAGTTCAAAGTGAATAATGACAGGCCCAACTTCCTGTAAACACACAGTCCAGTTCAAAGTGAATAATGACAGGCCCAACTTCCTGTAAACACACAGTCCAGTTAAAAGTGAATAATGACAGGCCCAACTTCCTGTAAACACACAGTCCAGTTAAAAGTGAATAATGACAGGCCCAACTTCCTGTAAACACACAGTCCAGTTAAAAGTGAATAATGACAGGCCCAACTTCCTGTAAACACACAGTCCAGTTAAAAGTGAATAATGACAGGCCCAACTTCCTGTAAACACACAGTCCAGTTAAAAGTGAATAATGACAGGCCCAACTTCCTGTAAACACACAGTCCAGTTAAAAGTGAATAATGACAGGCCCAACTTCCTGTAAACACACAGTCCAGTTAAAAGTGAATAATGACAGGCCCAACTGCCTGTAAACACACAGTCCAGATAAAAGTGAATGATGGCAGACCCCTGTGAAAAAATGGCTATTTGCATATAGGCCTACTTTAGCTGTGATTGGCTATGGCTCACCGGTCTGCGTAGACTCCGGTTTTATATTAGTTTTATTTACTGCAGTGTCTATTAATTGTCCTAACGCACGACTGCTTTCCCACTCTATATTGCTATAGAAATCTGACAAATGCCTTACATTTTCCCAAACATTTTATGAAATTATGAAAACATGAAAATTACCAATTTAAGTGCTCATTTCTGAGATTATTTTTATTATTATTTTTAAAGGTGTCATATTCTTCAGGGGGGTGAACAGATTTTTATAAGATTTCATGTTGACGTCCCTGCCCCATTGAAGTTGAAATTTTGAATGGATAAGGTAAAGGTTAGGGTTAGGGTAAGGATATGGGTTAAGGTAAGTGTTAGGGTAGGGACGTCCCAAGGACACCGGATAGCACTAACCATTCTGTAATCCAGCCTATGTTGAGGCAAACTGGTTGGTGAATTGAACTGATCACTGCCACGGTTGGTGAACTGAGCTGAGCACGGCCATCTATTACAGCATCACAGAGTCTAGTTACCCATTTCATAAGGAATATATTATCATTTGTGTTTGATCTTTCACAAAGCGCCAGTCATTCATAGTCAAAATACACCTGATTCATTAGACTGTGGTGTGTGTTTGTCATGCTGGCTTTTGAAGTTCCTTTTCAGTTGCGTTCATTTTCCCTCTCTTATAGAGGTAGTTAGATGTAGTTACATTCACTTGATTGAGCTGATATAACTCCAGACAAATTGTTTGGCACCAATGCCTAAACTCTATGTGGGTGACTTAACATCTAGCAATAACATTCCAAGGATAGAGCCACATAAACTTGCTACACCCACAAAATATAGTGTTCATATGAAATACAACAGACATTTCCTAACAAATAATGAATCAGCACATTTTCATGTGTCGCTTACAAGATGCATTCATGTTTAAAAGTTATTTAAAAAATCAGCTCTGGGATGATCCCATCTTATTCGTAAAAGAGTTAAAATAGTTGCATTTGCCATTGCGAGACACATTTTTCATGCACGAATGTTTTGTACGTCTCGCTCAAAAGTGATTAACTTTGTCAGTCATAACTGCTAATACTTTATTCACAATTAGCTCTGAAATCATTACTTTCATTCAAATCATTTGTATATGAGGTGTCAGAGTGTCCTTGCACAGTGGAAAATAATTGGGGCCTTCGTGGTTACGTGCCAATTCTCATACATATGCAGGCGGCCGTCACCATGGCAACAGTGACTGCATTACCCAGGTTGATTTCAGCAAACACACCGTATCACCAAACTCTCGGATACTCTGGGATGTGGGAAACTCTTAATATGGAACACTGTCCCTTGTAGGATGTCCTATATTGGCAAGACTCCAAATACCCAATGGGATATTTTCACAACATTGGGTTTGTGCTGTACTAATGAATCAAATTTGATGTTGACGTATAGCCACCAAAACATGTCTCACTGTCTCAAGGATAACAGACTGCTCAACATGCGCTGTGGAAATATTATCCTGGAATTAGCCTCTCATGTAGGGCTGCAAAATGAATGAAACCTACACTTGAATATAGTTTGTTTGTTGAACAACTAAATCCATGTCCATTTGAAGCATTTTTTCTTAAAAGAATATATTTATTTATTTCTGAACATCTACGAAAGTTAGCTATCTAACTAGCTTTGTGACGTACCATTTTGACCTGTGTCGAATACATACAGTACATTAAATATTAACTTATTTAGTTTACCTGGTACAATAAAAGCAATGGAATACTGCTAAAAGTCTAATACTTTCAAGCACTGTGAACACACGTCTCTGACCTTTGTTCATCACAGGACGTTTCCAGTGTCACGTAGATGTATTTGTCTAAAGAGGAGATACTTTTTATTGTCAGATCAGACTTAAAACATGACTACAGCATCCCCTTTATCAGACGGTCTCTTCTGTTCCATCACTGGGCCTGTATCTCTGAGCTGCCAGCCCAGCTTCTGTAGATACTGCCTGGCAGAGAGCCTAAATGCTGGCCACCAGTTCTGTCCAGTGTGCAGGAGACAGATCACAAAGAACCTTCAGGTCATCAGAATCCTGAGAGACTTGACACAGGAGCTGAGACAAAGGGAGGTCAGAGATCATAGCAGGGCACATGTGCCCTGAACATGACGAGCTTCTTAAACTCATCTGTGTGTCATGTAGCGATCTGGTCTGTCTGGTCTGCACCAAGGGGAGAGATCACAGAGCCCACTCCTTCAAACCACTGAATGAGTTAGAGGAGGATTTCAAGAAGGAGCAGGTCTCAAACTTGGATATCCTGGACAAAAAGATTGCTGAAGTTAATCAGCTTCTCCACAGCCAACAGAATGAAATCACAGTTGCCACCAATATCAAAGCCCAGATCCACTATCAGGTTGAAGACCTGATCAGACTGCTAAGGCTGAGAGAGAGAGAGGCAGACAGTCCAAGACGTGGAAGAAAAATTGCTGTCTCAACATGGAGAATAATTGAACTGCCTGTCTGAAGCCTACACCAAAAAGATATAGATGCTATCTTTGCTGACCAACCCAGAGCCGTGCTTCAGTGGTTTACCGAACAAAGGAGTTTCTTATTTAACTATATTCAAGTCATCATCACCGTACAAATGGCCGAAGTTCACTGTGCAACCTAACACTGGTTGTCAGAGAACATAAGGACCTGTCTGGCCACATCAACTGGAAGAGAATAGAGAGAGACCTCTCAAGAGGCACTGGCTTAATGAAGGAGGAGGTATTCTTGACCATTTTAACCATAGTATTCGCTGTCATATTAACAGCTTTTTGGGCATATTCTAGTACATTCTTGATCATAGTTATTGTGGGAATAATTGAAGAGAAAATACAAGGAACTCGTCATTGATTCCAGTTGGTATCAGGGTTGGGGTCAATTTAATTTCAATTCCAGTCAATTCAGAAAGTAAACCAAATTCCAATTTCAATTAAAAATGGTCCTAATTGAAAAGCATTGAAGATAATTGGAGTTGGGATTTCAATGTACTTCATGAATTGAATGGAATTTAAATGTTATTGACCCTGGTTGATATGCATGACAAATAATTAAATCAATTATTGTAACGACAAACTGTTATTGGCCTGTCTATTGAAGGAAGCAATGATAAGTGACCTACTTGTTTTTATATAAATTAAAACGATTGTTGCGTGAAATATTTGATAATTGTGATACTTTTATCCTTTCTGGTTGAGAAAGGGTGGACAGTGAATGTATTGATATGTACAATTGCGAATTTACAAGGTGTTTTTATTTCAGATGGCACTAACCTACACTTTTCATGGAAGGGAATAAAAAATATTGTAATCAAATTGAAATCAATTAACTGATTGGTTCTGGGTGACGCGATTACTCTATGTATTCTTGAAATGGTATAACTTCGTAATAGTATACTTCCTGAAAGAAGCACGGACATTTGTTTTTGTATACAGTATATATTCAATTCTGCATAGTCTTTACAATCCTAACAAAAAAAACACTGTTTTCGCTTTGTCATTATGGGGTATTGTGTGTAGATTGATGAGGATTTTTATTTATTTAATACATTTTAAAATAAGGCTGCAAGGTAACAAAATGTGGAAAAAATAAAGGGGTCTGAATACTTTCCAAATGCACTGTAGTATAATCTTTGCAATCCTGACATAGTATTGTATTGTGTTGTTTTTTTACTTGCTTATTGCCTCATGGAACACTTTGTTGGTATTGTTATCGCGAGGAAGCATTTCATTGTACCATTTACACCCGCTGTATCCTGTACATATGACAAATACACTTTGATTGTAAATAGATAGTTCCCACTGGGTAAAACTGGTTGAATCAACGTTGATTCCATGTCATCTCAACCCCCAAACTAAATGTGAGGACTTTGAATCAATGTGGAAACTGATTGGATTTGCAAAACGCTATCAACGTAAGGGAATATTGTATTTTTTTCACCCAACTTTTAACCTAAATCCAATGACAGGGTGCCATGTTTGGTTGATTTCACATTGAATTCACGTTAGTTGACAACTCAACCAAATGTAAACCAAAACTAGATGTTGAACTGACGTCTGTGCCCAGTCCAGCGGGTTCTCTGTCTTCATAGCCACCTTAAATATGTCCAAGGTGACAGTCAATCAGTCACCCTTCACACTCGATTCAGATCACCCACATCTCATAATTACCACACATGTCCTCTATAAACAATATATCTCCATCTCATGAATAGCACACATTCCTCTGAAAATCCCTCAGATATTACTACTACCAGTCACAAGCAGCAGTCACATTATGCATTCCATCCGTTTATTCATAGCATGCATGATGTCAGCCCGCGTGTCACTTCTGTCACAACCTCTAGAATCCCTCTGCATGCGGAGGACCCATTACGGAGGACAGAGGGAGGCGGCGACATCCTGGAACAAGTCAATGTGACCTGCCAAGTGTCAGCAGGTGCATCCCTGAATGACTGTGTCCCTGTATCTTTGGCATTGTACACTGTGGTAAGCAAAAGCTTATTTGGTAGCTAATGTTACAGTTGAAGTCGGAAGTTTACATACACTTAGGTTGGAGTCATTAAAACTTGTTTTTCAACCACTTCACAAATGTCTTGTCAACAAACTATAGTTTTGGCAAGTCAGTTAGGACATCTAATTTGTGCATGACACAAGTCATTTCCCCAACTGTTTACAGACAGATTATTTCACTTCTAATTCACTGTATCACAATTCCAGTGGGTCAGAAGTTTACATATACTAAGTTGACTGTGCCTTTAAACAGCTTGGAAAATTACAGAAAATTATGTCATGGCTTTAGAAGCTTCTTATAGGCTAATTGACAAAATTTGGGTGAAGGTGTACCTATGGAGGTGTACCTGTGGAGGTATTTCAAGGCCTACCTTCAAACTCAGTGCCTCTTTGCTTGACATCATGGGAAAATCAAAAGAAATCCGCCAAGACCTCAGAAAAAGAATTGGAGACCTCCACAAGTCTGGTTCATCCTTGGCAGCAATTTCCAAACGCCTGAAGGTACCATGTTCATCTGTACAAACAATAGTACGCAAGTATAAACACCATGGGACCACGCAGCCATCATACCACTCAGGAAGGAGATGTGTTCTGTCTCCTAGAGATGAACGTACTTTGGTGCGAAAAGTGCAAATCAATCCCAGAACAACAGCAAAGGACCTTGTGAAGATGCTGGAGGAAACACGTACAAAAGTATCTAAATCCACAGTAAAACGAGTCCTATATCGACATAACCTGAAAGGCCGCTCAGCAAGGAAGAAGCTACTGCTCCAAAACCGCCATAAAAAAGCCAGACTACGGTTTGCAACTGCACATGGGGATAAAGATCGTACTTTTTGGAGAAATGTCCCCTAGTCTGATGAAACAAAAAATAGAACTGTTTGGCCATAATGACCATCGCTATGTTTGGAGGAAAAAGGGGAGGCTTGCAAGCCGTAGAACACCATCCCAACCGTGAAAAAGAGGTGTGGCAGCATCATGTTGTGGGGGTGCTTTGCTGCAGGAGGGACTGGTGCACTTCACAAAATAGATGGCATCATGAGGCAGGAAAATGATGTCGATATATTGAAGCAACATCTCAAGACATCAGTCAGGAAGTTAAAGCTTGGTTGCAAATGGGTCTTCCAAATGGACAATGACACCAAGCATACTTCTAAAGTTGTGGCAAAATGGCTTAAGGACAACAAAGTCAAGGTATTGGAGTGCCCATCACAAAGACCTGACCTCAATCCTATAGAAAATGTGTGGGCAGAACTGAAAAAGCGTGTGTGAGCAAGGAGGCCTACAAACCTGAATCAGTTACACCAGCTCTGTCAGGAGGATTGTGCCAAAATTCACCCAACTTATTGTGGGAAGCTTGTGAAAGGCTACCCGAAACGTTTGACCCAAGTTAAACAATTTAAAGGCAATGCTACCAAATACTAATTGAATGTATGTAAACTTCTGACCCACTGGGAATGTGATGAAAGAAATAAAAGCTGAAATAAATCATTCTCTCTACTATTATTCTGGCATTTTACATTCTTAAAATAAAGTGGGGATCGGTCCTGATCTAAAACAGGGAATTTGTACTTGGATTAAATGTCAGTAATTGTGAAAAACTGCATTTGAATCTATTTGGCTAAGGTTTATGTAAACTTCCGACTTCAACTGTATATGCAGAGCTCCTTTCACACCGCTGTCGTTTCACTCGCTTGCACCTGGGCGACCATTGAAATCGTACTACCATTATGAACAGTCACAGTGCTGTGAAAAAGTATTTGTGACCTTTCTAATTTTGTCTACTTTTGCATATTTTTGATACTGAATGTTATCAGCTCTTCAACCAAAGCCTAATATTAGATAAAGGGAACCTGAGTGAACAAATAACAACAATTACATACTTATTTACTTATTTGGGGTTTTCAAGCATGAACTGCTCGCTCCATCACACTACCATCACCATGCTTAACCGTTGGTGTGAGGTTCTTACTGTGGATTGCAGTGTTTGGTTTTCGCCAGGCATAATGGGACCCATATCGTCCAAAAAGTTATACTTTGGACTCATCTGTCTTTAGAACATTCTTCCAAGAGTCTTGATGATCATCCAGGTGCTTCCAGGTACTTTTTTGGCAAACTTGTGTCAGATTCTGGACGACCTGGGTCCCATTATGTTTGGCGAAAACCAAACACTGCATTCTACAGTAAGAACCTCATACCAATGGTCAAGCATGGTGGTGGTGGTGTCATGGTTTGTGGATGCGTTGCTGCCTCAGGACCTGGACGACTTTAGAAGGAACCATGAATTCTGCTCTGTATCAGAGAATTCTACACGAGAATGTCAGGCCTTCCATCTGTGAGCTGAAGCTGATGTGCAACTTGGTCATGCAGCAAGACAATGATCCAAAACACACAAACAAGTCTACAGTATATTAAAATGGTTAAAAAGCAACACATTTGAAGATGTGGAATGGCGTAATCAAAGTTCAGACCCAATTGAGATGATGTGTCAGGACTTGAAATGAGCAGTTCATGCTTGAAAACCCAATAAAATGTCGCTGAGTTAAAGCAGTTCTGCATGCAAGAGTGGGCCAAAATTCCTCTGCAGTGATGTGAGAAACTGATCAACAACTACAGGAAGCATTTGGTTGCAGTCATTGCAGCTAAAGGTGGCACAACCAGGTATTGCACAACCAAACCTTGACCCAGAAAATATAGAAAACTATCAGCCTATATCGAATCTTCCATTCCTCTCAAAAAAAATTGAAAAAGCTGTTACGCAGCAACTCACTGCCTTCCTGAAGACAAACAATGTATACGAAATGCTTCAGTCTGGTTTTAGACACAATCATAGCACTGAGACTGCACTTGTGAAGGTGGTAAATGACCTTTTAATGGCGTCAGACCGAGGCTCTGCATCTGTCCTCGTGCTCCTAGACCTTAGTGCTGCCTTTGATACCATCGATCACCACATTCTTTTGGAGAGATTGGAAACCCAAATTGGTCTACACGGACAAGTTCTTGCCTGCTTTAGATCTTGTCTGTCGGAAAGATATCAGTTTGTCTCTGTGAATGGTTTGTCCTCTGACAAATCAACTGTACATTTTGGTGTTCCTCAAGGTTCCGTTTTAGGACCACTATTGTTTTCACTATATATTTTACCTCTTGGGGATTTCATTCGAAAACATAATGTTAACTTTCACGGCTATGTCGACGACACACAGCTGTACATTTCAATGAAACATGGTGAAGCCCCAAAATTGCCCACGCTAGAAACCTGTGTTTCAGACATAAGGAAGTGGATGGCTGAAAACGTTCTACTTTTAAACTCGGACAAAACAGAGATGCTTGTTCTAGGTCCCAAGAAACAAAGTGATCTTCTGTTGAATCTGACAATTAATCTTGATGGTTGTAAAGTCGTCTCAAATAAAACTGTGAAGGACCTCGGCGTTACTCTGGACCCTGATTTCTCTTTTGACGAACATATCAAGACTGTTTCAAGGACAGCTTTTTTCCATCTACGTAACATTGCAAAAATCAGAAACTTTCTGTCCAAAAATGATGCAGAAAAATTAATCCATGCTTTTGTTACTTCTAGGTTAGACTACTGCAATGCTCTACTTTCCGGCTACCCAGATAAAGCACTAAATAAACTTCAGTTAGTGCTAAATACGGCTGCTAGAATCCTGACTAGAACCAAAACTTTGATCAAATTACTCCAGTGCTAGCCTCTCTACACTGGCTTCCTGTTAAGGCAAGGGATGATTTCAAGGTTTTACTGTTAACCTACAAAGCATTACATGGGCTTGCTCCTACCTATCTTTCCGATTTGGTCCTGCCGTACATACCTACACATACGCTACGGTCACAAGACGCAGGCCTCCTAATTGTCCCTATAGATCTCCATTTTTATGGAATGGTCTGCCTACCCATGTGAGAGACGCAGACTCGGTCTCAACTTTTAAGTCTTTACTGAAGACTCATCTCTTCAGTGGGTCATATGATTGAGTGTAGTCTGCCCAGGAGTATGAAGGTGAACGGAAAGGCTCTGGAGCAACGAACCGCCCTTGCTGTCTCTGCCTGGCCGGTTCCCCTCTCTCCACTGGGATTCTCTGCCTCTAACCCTATTACAGGGGCTGAGTCACTGGCTTACTGGTGCTCTTTCATGCCGTCCCTAAGAGGGGTGCGTCACTTGAGTGGGTTGAGTCACTGACGTAATCTTCCTGTCTTGGGTTGTGCCGTGGCGGAGATCTTTGTGGGCTATACTCGGCCTTGTCTCAGGATGGTAAGTTGGTGGTTGAAGATATCCCTCTAGTGGTGACGGGGCTGTGCTTTGGCAAAGTGGGTGGGGTTAAATCCTTCCTGTTTGGCCCTGTCCGGGGGTATCATCGGATGGGGCCACAGTGTCACGCCTCAGGGGGCCACTACGGATGGGGCCACTAGGACCATGCCTCAGGACTACCTGGCATGATGACTCCTTGCTGTCCCCAGTCTACCTGGCCGTGCTGCTGCTCCAGTTTCAACTGCTCTGCCTGCGGCTATGGAACCCTGACCTGTTCACAGGACGTGTTACCTGTCCCAGACCTGCTGTTTTCAACTCTACAGACCGCAGGAGCGGTAGAGATACTCTTAATGAGCGGCTATGAAAAGCCAACTGACATTTTCTCCTGAGGTGCTGACTTGCTGCACCCTCGACAACTACTGTGATTATTATTATTTGACCATGCTGGTCATTTACATTTGAACATCTTGGTCATGTTCTGTTATAATCTCCACCCGGCACAACCATAAGAGGACTGGCCACCCCTCATAGCCTGGTTCCTCTCTAAGTTTCTTCCTAGGTTTTGGCCTTTCTAGGGAGTTTTTCCTAGCCACCGTGCTTCTACACCTGCATTGCTTGCTGTTTGGGGTTTTAGGCTGGGTTTCTGTACAGCACTTTGAGATATCAGCTGATGTAAGAAGGGCTTTATAAATACATTTGATTTGATTTATTGATTGTAAGGGGGTAATTACTTTTTCACACAGGGAAATTGGGTGTTGCATAACTTTGTTAATTAAATAAATAAAATAAGTATATATTTTTTGTGGTTATTTGTAAACTCAGGTTCCCTTTAACGAATGTTTGGTTTTGATTGAAGATCTGATAACATTCAGTATCAGAAATATCCCAAAAAATTTAGAAAATCAGAAATTGGACAAATACTTTTTCACAGCACTGGATATATGAACGTGCAATCTTGCACAAAATTGTGTTGTCAAGACGCCACAAGCCACATAGATCATTATGTACATTTCTAACC
Organism: Salvelinus fontinalis; assembly: GCF_029448725.1. Taxonomy (NCBI): domain Eukaryota; kingdom Metazoa; phylum Chordata; class Actinopteri; order Salmoniformes; family Salmonidae; genus Salvelinus; species Salvelinus fontinalis. The sequence goes on from NC_074679.1 coordinate 6,841,064, forward strand.
TACAGTACAGCACCTTTTTTTCCCACACTGCTCGCCGCACCTCGCCTCCGTTCCGTCCGCAGAACAATAACAATAAGGTGCTGGGGCTGACAGTGAAGCTGTTACCCCTAATCTTTCATAGAAAATCTGCCAACATTTTTCCAGGGTCTTAACACAACACTGTTGTTACCCAGACATCCACAGTACAAGCAGTGAATTGGTGAAAATAAGGGTGAGCCAGCGTGAAAGTGGGAGACGGACACTGATGATGTTGAACACATGACTGTATTTAACCACTAGAGGACACTGTTGCATATATAAACAACTCTAATTTGACTACATCGTTGTAGTTATTTTCTCGAATATGAAACATACTTTGACTGCTATCTGTCTGTACACCAGCAATGTTTCTCAGTATGAACATAGCTCAGTTTTTCTTCCATTGATCCCCAAAAATTAAAGATGCAATATGGAAGTTCAGTTGCTTATTGTTTACATCAAATGTTGTCTTGAATGTTGGCTGTATGGCTTATCATGATATAATATTACTAAATGGCTTATCTCATGAAACCACACAAATCCTTAGTTTAGTACCACCCATGAGGTCATTTCCGGGCAATATATCTGTCCCTTGGCTCAAAAGCACAACCAGAGGCAAAGGTTATGTATAGCGTCTTTAACTTTAAATGAGAAATATTCTCTGTAATAGGCAGATAAACCAGAAAGACTGACAGAAAATGAATCAGAAACTGACAAGCCGCAGTCTGAGCATCAAGAGCAAGGGGTCTAGAGATGCTTTCAACAGAGAAGTTCAATGGAAGGGTTTAATGGTTTTAATGACCCTGCTCCGGCTTATTATTATTGTTATTATTCTTATTATATTTTTATATTGTAACCTTTATTTAACCAGAGCAAACCAATTAAGACCAGGCTCTCATTTACAAGGGTGCCATGGTAACAGTAAATCAACATGATCCGTCTCAATAAAAACACTACACATTTACAATTACACATTACACAACAACTCGAATTCAAAAGTGACAGCCTATACCGGCCTACACCTCCCTCACCAATGAAACCATAGTCTGTCATCCTCTCTTACGCCACTACTAAGATCTCCGCTGCTTGTTATGGCGATCTTTTTAATTCAATTTTCTCTGATGTTCTGCTCCTTTTATTTCCAATGGAAATGATCAGTAAGTAAGGAAGAAAAACGTATGGTCCGGCCTTTCACCCTAGTACAAATTCTATATCCTGGTGAAATGAGGGTTACATTTTCTATAAGAAAGTGAGGCTTTAGTAGTCTAGCTATGCATTCCCGGGGTATAGACTCATCTTCAGCTCGCCGATCTTGTTGCCATGGCGACGTCAATGTTGTCGACAGGAGGGAATTGAGAACACCCCATTTGTTTGAACACTCATTGATGGCATGGGGAAAAACAAAAAGAAAGCCACGCGTTGTTTAATGGCGACGGCTCAAATTATATATCGAGGGATATGCATCTTGGCTGTTGTAATGGATTTGTTCTTTGCCCGTGTAGCAGTTGGTGGCCAATGTATTGTTTATCTGCCTGTGTATTATTGAGTGAAGCAGTGATGCTTGGGAATATTAATGCATTTGCTCTGTGGTAGTTTATAGCTGCCATTTGTTTCCTCACAACAGACTCCCATATGAATAGAAATCCTTAAAAAGCTACCTCGGAGGAATAGAACAAAACATTTTGAGGTCAGGTAGTTCATGGTGTTTAAAAGGCTTTATTCAACACCATTTTACCAGGTCATCGCTGTAGATGTGGATCAGGTTCATACAGATTCAACAAATAGAAACTTCAATGGTCTGTAAAAAGAAAAGGTGTGTAAACTGACAAGTTTGTTTCCCTTTCCAACAATCATGTGCCATTGGCAGCACTGAGACTAGGGGTTACGCAACATTCAAGATCAAATGCAGTCTCAAAGTATCAACGGTATTATACAGTATGCTCTTCATCTACATTGGCCTACTGCACAATCATTTGAGAAGGATGAATGTGCTAACATTTGAGATCAAATCAGACAAAACTTTATTTGTCACATGTGCCGAATACAACAAGTGCAGACTTTACCGTGAAATGCTTACTTACAAGCCCTTAACCATCACTGCACTTCAAGAAGAGTTCAGAAAATATTTACCAAGTAGACTCAAATAAAAAGTAACACAATAAGAATAACAATAACAAGGCTATATACAGGGGGCACCGGTACCGAGTCAGTGTGCGGGGATACAGGTTAGTTGAGGTAATTTGTACATGTTGGTGGGGGTGAAGTGACTATGCATAGATAATAAACAGCGAGTAGCAGCAGTGTACAAAAGGGAGGGGGGGGGGGTCAATGTAAATTGTCCAGTGGCGAGTTAATTAATTGTTCAGCAGTCTTATGGCTAGGGGGTAGAAGCTGTTGAGAAGCCTTTTGGTCCTAGACTTGGCGCTCCGGTACCGCTTGCCATGCGGTAGCAGAGAAAACAGTTTATAACTTGGGTGACTGGAGTCTCTGACAATTTTTAGGGCCTTCCAATGACACTGCCTATTATATAGCTCCTGGATGGTAGGAAGCTTGGCCCCAGTAAAGTACTGGGTCGTTCGCACTACCCTCTGTAGGGCCTTAGGGTCAGATGCCTAGCAGTTGCCATACCAAGCGGTGATGCAACCGGTCAGGATGCTCTCGATGGTGCAGCTGTAGAACCTTTTGAGGATCTGGGGACCCATACCAAACATTTTCAGTCTCCTGAGGGGGAAAAGGATTTGTCGTACCCTCTTCATGACTGTCTTGATATGTTTGGACCATGATAGTTCGTTGGTGATGTTGACACCAAGAAACTTGAAACTCTCAACCTGTTCCACTACAGCCCCATCAATGTTAATGAGGGCCTGTTCGGCCCGCCTTTTCCTGTAGTCCAAAATGAGATCCTTTCTCTTGCTCACTCTTGCCAGGTTGTTGTCCTGGCACCACATTGCCTCCTCCTATAGGCCGTCTCATCATTGTCGGTGATCAGGCCTACCACTGTTGTGTCGTCAGCAAACTAAATGATTGTGTTGGAGTCGTATTTGGCCACGCAGTCGTGGGTGAACAGGGAATACAGGAGGGGACTAAATACACACCCCTGAGGGGCTCCAATGTTAAGGATCAGCATGGCAGACGTGTTGTTGCCTACTCTTACCACCTGGGAGCGGCCCATCAGGAAGTCCAGGATCCAGTTGCAGAGGGAGGTGTTCCAGAGTCCTTAGTGATGGGCTTAGTGATGAGCTTCGTGGGCACTATGGTGTTGAACGCTGAGCTGTAGTCAATGAACAGCATTCTCACATAGGTGTTCCTTTTGTCCAGGTGAGAAAGGGCAGTGAGGAGTGCAATAGAGATTGCGTCATCTGTGGATCTGTTGGGGCGGTATGCAAATTGGATTGGGTCTAGGGTGTCCAGTTTGGATGCTGTTGATGTGAGCCATTTCAAAGAACTTCATGTCTACCGACGTGAATGCCACGGGCGGTAATCATTTAGGCAGGTTACCTTCGCTTCCTTGAGCACAGGGACTATGGTGGTCTGCTTGAAACATGTAGGTATTACAGACTCGGTCAGGGAGAGGTTGAAAATGTCAGTGAAGACACTTGACAGTTGGTCCGCGCATGCTTTGAGTACACGTCCTGGTAATCTGTCTGGCCCAGCGGATTTGTGAATGTTGACCTGTTTAAAGGTTTTGTTCACATCGGCTACCGACGCATTCCTTGCAATGGTTCTTTGTAATTAGTAAGAAGAGAAAGCAAGCCTGTTATTAATATAGGAACAACACAGCAAAGATGGTACAATATACCCCCAAAAAATCTCCCAAAAGCTATTAAAAAAAATACATCACCTTTGAACACTACGGTAATTACTTTTCAATGTTTTTCAAAACAAAAATAAAGAACAGCTGTAGATTAATCATAGTCCCACTGAATTTCATCATAGTCCCACTACGTTACATCATAGTCAATCAATCAATCAAATGTATTTATAAAGAACCTTTTTACATCAGCCGATGTCACAAAGTGCTTATACAGAAACCCAGCTTAAAACCCCAAACAGTAAGCGATGCAGATGTAGAAGCACTGCATTACATCATGGTGTCACGCCTGCTCCCGCTCTTCACCCCTGCCAGGCTGCCCTGCATTACGCACACCTGCCTTCCATATTCACACGCATCAGCGATATTGGACTCACCTGGACTCAGTCAGGTTAGGTCGCAGTTGCAAATGAGAACTTGTTGTCAACTAGCCTACCTGGTTAAATAAAGGTGAAATATTGTTTTTTTAAAAAAGTCAATCACCTGTTTATTTGTCAGTTCCCCAGCTCTGTTCCCCGCTGCTGCATTTATTGTCATATGTCCGTGTTACTCGTGTTCCGACGCTGTTCCTGTCTTGCTTCCTTGTCTGTTCCCTAATAAATGTCTGACTCCCCGTACCTGCTTCTCCTGTCCGGCGTCGGTCCTTACACATAGTCCCACTGTATTACATCATAGTCCCATTGTATTACATCATAGTCCCACTGCATTACATCATAGTCCCACTGTATTACATCATAGTCCCACTGCATTACATCATAGTCCCACTGCATTATATCATAGTCCCACTGCATTACATCATAGTCCCACTGCATTACACCATAGTCCCACTGCATTACATCATAGTCCCACTGCATTACATCATAGTCCCACTGGATTACATCGTAGTCCCACTGTATTACATCGTAGTCCCACTGCATTACATCATAGTCCCACTGCATTACTCTGTCAATAGTAATTCACATCCTTCTGTGATTTAGTATTTGATCATTGGTGAGGTTTCCAAATGGAGTAACAGGAAAAATACTAAGGTGTGCACGTTGAAAACACCACAGTTATCAAGCATACCACACACTGTCCATGAAGCATACCACACACTGTCCACGAAGCACACCACACACTGTCCATATCAAGCATACCACACACTGTCCATATCAAGCATACCACACACTGTCCATATCAAGCATACCACACACTGTCCACGAAGCACACCACACACTGTCCATACCAAGCATACCACACACTGTCCATATCAAGCATACCACACACTGTCCACGAAGCACACCACACACTGTCCATGAAGCACACCACACACTGTCCACGAAGCATACCACACACTGTCCACGAAGCATACCACACACTGTCCACGAAGCACACCACACACTGTCCACGAAGCACACCACACACTGTCCACGAAGCACACCACACACTGTCCATATCAAGCATACCACACACTGTCCATACCAAGCATACCACACACTGTCGATACCAAGCATACCACACACTGTCCACGAAGCACACCACACACTGTCCACGAAGCACACCACACACTGTCCATATCAAGCATACCACACACTGTCCATATCAAGCATACCCCACACTGTCCATATCAAGCATACCACACACTGTCCATATCAAGCATACCACACACTGTCCATACAAAGCATACCACACACTGTCCATACCAAGAATACCACACACTGTCCACGATGCATACCACACACTGTCCATGAAGCATACCACACACTGTCCATACCAAGCATACCACACACTGTCCATACCAAGCATACTGCACACTGTCCATACCAAGCATACCACACACTGTCCATACCAAGCATACCACACACTGTCCATACCAAGCATACCACACACTGTCCATATCAAGCATACCACACACTGTCCATACCAATCATACCACACTGTCCATGAAGCATACCACACACTGTCCATACCAAGAATACTGCACACTGTCCATACCAAGCATACCACACACTGTCCATACCAAGCATACCACACACTGTCCATACCAAGCATACCACACACTGTCCATACCAAGCATACCACACACTGTCCATATCAAGCATACTGCACACTGTCCATACCAATCATACCACACTGTCCATGAAGCATACCACACACTGTCCATACCAAGCATACTGCACACTGTCCATACCAAGCATACCACACACTGTCCATATCAAGCATACCACACACTGTCCATGAAGCATACCACACACTGTCCATGAAGCATACCACACACTGTCCATACCAATCATACCACACTGTCCGAACCAAGCATACCACACACTGTCCATATCAAGAATACCACACACTGTCCATGAAGCATACCACACACTGTCCATGAAGCATACCACACACTGTCCATATCAAGCATACCACACACTGTCCATACCAATCATACCACACTGTCCATGAAGCATACCACACACTGTCAATACCAAGCATACCACACACTGTCCATATCAAGCATACCATACACTGTCCATACCAAGCATACCACACTGTCCATGAAGCATACCACACACTGTCCATACCAATCATACCACACACTGTCCATACCAATCATACCACACTGTCCATACCAATCATACCACACTGTCCATACCAATCATACCACACTGTCCATATCAAGCATACCACACACTGTCCATACCAATCATACCACACACTGTCCATACCAATCATACCACACTGTCCATATCAAGCATACCACACACTGTCCATATCAAGCATACCACACACTGTCCATGAAGCATACCACACACTGTCCATGAAGCATACCACACACTGTCCATACCAATCATACCACACTGTCCATGAAGCATACCACACACTGTCCATACCAAGCATACCACACACTGTCCATACCAAGCATACCACACACTGTCAATACCAAGCATACCACACACTGTCCATATCAAGCATACCACACACTGTCCATACCAAGCATACCACACACTGTCCATATCAAGCATACCACACACTGTCAATACCAAGCATACCACACACTGTCCATATCAAGCATACCACACACTGTCCATACCAATCATACCACACTGTCCATATCAAGCATACCACACACTGTCCATGAAGCATACCACACACTGTCCATACCAAGCATACCACACACTGTCCATACCAAGCATACCACACACTGTCCATACCAAGCATACCACACACTGTCCATACCAAGCATACCACACACTGTCCATACCAAGCATACTGCACACTGTCCATACCAAGCATACCACACACTGCCCATACCAAGCATACCACACACTGTCAATACCAAGCATACTGCACACTGTCCATACCAAGCATACTGCACACTGTCCATACCAAGCATACCACACACTGTCCATACCAAGCATACCACACACTGTCCATACCAAGCATACTGCACACTGTCCATACCAAGCATACCACACACTGCCCATACCAAGCATACCACACACTGTCAATACCAAGCATACTGCACACTGTCCATACCAAGCATACTGCACACTGTCCATACCAAGCATACTGCACACTGTCCATACCAAGCATACCAAGCATACTGCAAACTGTCCATACCAAGCATACCACACACTGCCCATACCAAGCATACCACACACTTTCCATACCAAACACTGCCCATACCAAGCATACCAAACACAGTCTACGAAGCCTGCCTAAATTGAGAGACTGATTTTGTCCATGTGCTCCGTTACCATGTTGTGAAATAGAAAGTTCTAATGATACTAGACTGTTGCTGTGTAGAGGTTTTAGTGACGGGAGGACCTGAGTTGGAGTTGCTAATTATGATCAATGCTGTGAGTACAGATGAAAAAGATATGGCAATAGAAATCAAAACGGGATATTCAGAGATAGATGGGATTGGTTGAGGGAAGCTGAAGGGTGGGACAAAAAATAACAGGGTTAGGAAAAATATTTACAAAATATATACACTTTTGAGCCTGTATATACACTATTCAGACTGTAATCGAACCCACAAATGCTGATGCTCCAGATACTCAAGTAGCCTAAAGTTGTATAGCTTCTTTAATTAGCACAACAGTTTTCAGCTGTGCTAACATTGTTGCAAAAGGGTTTTCTAATGATCAATTAGCCTTTTAAAATGATAAGCTTGGATTAGCTAACACAACGTGCCATTGGAACACAGGAGGGATGGTTGCTGATAATGGGCCTCTGTACGCCTATGTAGATATTCCATTAAAAATCTGCCGTTTTCAGCTACAATAGTCATTTACAACATTAACAATGTCTGCACTGTATTTCTGATCGATTTGATGTTATTTTAATGGACAAAAAATGTGCTTTTCTTTAAAAACAAGGACATTTCGAAGTGAACCCAAGCTTTTGAACGGTAGTGTATATACAGTTGAAGTCGGAAGTCTACATACACTTAGGTTGGAGTCATTAAAACTAATTTTTAACTCCACAAATGTCTTGTTAACAAACTATAGCTTTGGCAAGTCGGTTAGGACATCTACTTTGTGCATGACACAAGTAATTTTTCCAATTGTTTACAGACAGATTATTTCACTTATAACTCACTGTATCACAATTCCAGTGAGTCAGAAGTTTACATACAATAAGTTGATGGTGCCTTTAAACAGCTTGGAAAATTCCAGAAAATTATGTCATGGCTTTAGAACCTTCTGATCGGCTAATAAACAGCATTTGAGTCAATTTGGAGGTGTACCTGTGGATGTATTTCAAGGCCTACCTTCAAACTCAGTGCCTCTTTACTTGATATCATGGAAAAATCTAAAGAAATCAGCCAAGACCTCAGAAAAAGAATTGTAGACCTCCACAAGTCTGGTTCATCCTTGGGAGGAATTTCCAAATGCCTGAAGGTACCACGTTCATCTGTACAAGCAATAGTACGCAAGTATAAACACCATGGGACCACGCAGCCGTCATACCGCTCAGGAAGGAGACGCGTTCTGTCTCTTAGAGATGAACGTACTTTGGTGCGAAAAGTGCAAATCAATCCCAGAACAACAGCAAAGGATCTTGTAAAGATGTTGGAGGAAACGGGTACAAAAGTATCTATATCCACAGTAAAACGAGTTCTATATCGACATAACCTGAAAGGCCGCTCAGCGAGGAAGAAACCACTGCTCCAAAACCTCCATATAAAAGCCAAGCTACGGTTTGCAACTGCACATGAGGACAAAGACTGTACTTTTTGGAGAAATGTCCTCTGGTCTGATGAAACAAAAATAGAACTGTTTGGTCATAATGACCATCGTTATGTTTGTAGGAAAAAGAGGGAGGCTTGCAAGCCAAAAAACACCATCCCAACCGTGAAGCACAGGGGTGGCAGCATCATGTTGTGGGGGTGCTTTGCTGCAGGAGGGACTGGTGCACTTCACAAAATAGATGGCATCATGAGGCTGGAAAATGATGTGGATATATTGAAGCAACATCTCAAGACATCAGTCAGGAAGTTACAGCTTGGTTGCAAATGGGTCTTCCAAATGGATAATGACTCCAAGCATACTTCCAAAGTTGTGGCAAAATGGCTTAAGGACAACAAAGTCAAGGTATTGGAGTGGCAATCACAAAGCCCTGACCTCAATCTTATAGAAGATGTGTGGGCAGAACTGAAAAAGCGTGTGTGAGCAAGGAGGCCTACAAACCTGATTCAGTTACACCAGCTCTGTCAGGAGGAATGGGCCAAAATACACCCAACTTATTTTGGGAAGCTTGTGGAAGGCTACCCGAAACGTTTGACCAAAGTTAAACAATTTAAAGACAATGCTACCAAATACTAATTGAGTGTATGTAAACTTCTGACCCACTGGGAATGTGACATTTCACATTCTTAAAATAAAGTGGTGATCCTAACTGACCTAAGACAGGGAAATATTACTTGGATTAAATGTCAGGAATTGTGAAAAACTGAGTTTAAATATATTTGGCTAAGGTGTATGTAAACTTCTAACTTCAACTCTAAATACAGTTGATTTACACCAAAATATATGGGGGGGGATTGGAAATTATGCAGAAAATGACATTGATAGAAGCCACAATCTATCTGCAATATTAAAGCTGATCCACCCCCTAAAAGAGAATTTTCAAATTAGAAGATAAAATAAAAAGTTGTGCATGTATGAATTCTCCAAAATCCTCCATGACGTGCATTCAACGACCCGTTATTTAAATATAGCTCGTCTTTCTGAAGGTGTCTTCCAAGATAGCAGCTGTTGCTTACAGCTAGGATGAAACGACCCACCCCAGCAGATGTGACCTTGTCTAGACACCTGGCCATTAAATATGTATTTCTCACTTATCAGTTCAGCTGGTTGAAATATAAAATGTCTGGTGCAGTATCAATTACTCCCCATCCCATGTCTTTGACAATAAACCCATGTCTCTCTAGAGCCATACCTCTGTATTACTTTGCATGGCACTTATTAAAGTGAAAAACAAGTGAGGAAAACTAAGGATAAATAGAAAGAACATTTTAAAAAAGAGAAAAAAAGAGTGGAAAACAGACCGTATTCTTCCTCGTTTATATCCTTGTTTTGACGTGGTGATCCATCAATGGGATATAGGTAGTATGAAATTAAAATAATGAATTACTACTGGGAGCATTTTTCAATTATAGTGACGTGCCGTACAATGCGCTGTTTTTCTTAAAATGCTATTTTGAAAGTCTCAAACTCATTGCATCTCCGTTGTAAAAGTTGCATGAGTACCCTCGGGTGGTTAGTTACAACAACACATGGAATATAACACAAAACACTGTGTGGTAACTGTGCCAGTTGAATTTCAAGCACTTAGGTTATTTGACAAACTAAAGTCGGCTAAGCTGTGTCCATTGAATAGTCCAACATCAAATAGCACTTACTACAGTGGGGTCCATAATTATTGGCACCCTTGATAAAGATGAGCAAAAATTCATCAAATTTATCAAGGGTGCTAATAATTACAGACCCCACTGTAATGTGCCACACAAAAACAGTCCCCCCACATAGTCATTGATTATGGCACTGTAACTCTGTTTTCATGAACACATCCTAGATGTCACGTGGTATCTGTGATCAATGTCTCATGCCCCAACAAGCAAGTGACCTGGAAAGCATGCTGGGCTCTGCTGTTAAACCAATATACGTAGCTGTACATGTTAATTACAAATACCGTTCACAGAGTGTATGCACTTGTTGAGCGCTCTAATGCCTTTTGTAAAGGGGAATAGATTATGTTTAGAATGTCTATAATGAAAGTAGGTCCCCACATCCATATGACTATGGGTGCTAACCAGCAGGGGGGTTGAAACTCAGTTGTCAGTTATAGGCAGAGAGCATGATGGGAAGCCAACACATCTAGGACGATCAGTGATATAGACGCTGTGGGACGGAAAACCCATTTGAAATCTGTCCCACTCAGCTCGCCATGGTTCAGTTGCCTGTGCGAGCGATTTCTGACGGTGCAGCTTCGAGCTCCAAGCACCAAATGCAGAACGGATCAACGAATGGATCGGCGAAGACGGGTCGCGGGACAATGGCCAACTGGACCACCGGTGTCCCGCAGCGGCAGAACCATCCCCTGCCCCAGACGGCCAGGACAACCTCCCTCACCCGGCAAGAGTGCAATTCCTGCTCTTCCATCGCCTCCTGTCCCATCTTCTCCGGAAGGCATACTGACCAAGAGGAGGACCCACCTCCACGCTGCCGCTCCAGCCTCTCCTCCCCCAGCCTCCACAAATTCGGCTCCAATTCCAGCCAAAGTCCCAAGGGCTCTCTACCCAGTCTTTACTCATATGGCCCCAGCCCCAGGAGCTCTCTACCCAGCCTCCAAGGCTCTTTACCCAGCCTGAAGGGATCCATCTCTGGGTTGAGGCGCTCTTTGGCAAGTCTGGATCGCTCCAACCTGGGCCCGCGTAGCTCCAGCCCCAGCCCTAGCCCCAGCTTGCGCAGCTCCAGTCCCAGCTTGCGCAGCTCCAGTCCCAGCTTGCGCAGCTCCAGTCCCAGCTTGCGCAGCTCTAGCCCCAGTCTTCAGAGCACATCTAGCTCCAGCGTGTGCAGCGGCAGTTCCAGCGAGGATGACAGCTGGGATACCAACAGCTGGAGTTCCGGGGCCACTTGCCTGCTGCGCACCTCCATAAAGCAGCATAGTGACGAGGTGTTCCGGGCCCGTGCCAGTTCCCCTGGTCCTGGTGGCAGGGCCAATGAGGCCGCCACCAGTGACACGTCTACAGAGAATGTCTACCAGACCTTAGGGAACTGCGAGGGCGATAGCGGAATGGATAGAGCCGAAAGCCAGGAGGAGGCAGAGCGAGTGTTGAAAGTAAAGTGGGATTCAACCCAAAGCCTATCGTCATCCAGCAACCAGGGCCAAAGCAAGGTTGTGACCTTCTCAGCACAGCAGGAGCAGAAACTGGAGGAGCGGCTCAAGTTCTCCCAGTTCCTAGATGAGGTCACAAACAGGGTGCTGGTTCCAGGGAGTCCGTGGGAGTCCTTCAACCCAGTCCGACAGAGAACACTAGCTGCAGCTGCAGCCTCCTGGTACAGCCCAATGTCTTCCTCTCTACAGCCCATTCAGGAACTACAAGAACCGAGGGTGGACTGTTTCCAATTGGAGCACCAGTGGAGCAAGTACAGCATGCCCAGCTGTAAGGTGCTGGACCCTGGAGAAGGCCTGAGGAAAGTGGGCCAGGTGGAAAGCTGTTTCCACTTGGAGCCGGCGTCCGTAGGGAGAACTTATCTGGAGACCGACATCGACATTGTTAGGAGACAGGATGAACTCGAGTTTAATGGCACCCTGGAGAGAGGGAGGGAGAGCCCTCGGGACAGAGAACGAGGGAGGGAAAGGGAGAGAAGAACTATGCATGGCAGTCCTGAAACTCCTCAAGTGAGCTTCGAGGGACCAAGAAGCCCAAGTCCATGTCCTGTCTTGTCCTGGCCCCAAGGATTTTCCAAATACCCCAACAGGTCCACTTCGCTGCCTAGACCTGTCAGTAAAACGGTGAGAACTAGTTCCTTATAAAATACCACACATACACACATACATAATACACGTCCTCCAGATTACAATGTTTTTCATTATGACAATGAATTAAGCATTTCATTTAAACGGTACTGCTTTATACACCAGATGCAAAGTCCTTATCAATGAGCTGCCTTGTGAGCAAAACAGAGATTCATTATCCAAATAAATAAAACTGGGGAGCAGAAAGGAGAAAATCACAGAGATCCATAATGACTTGACTTCGTCATGTTCAAGGCATTGAAATATAATTTGATCATAAGCAGCCTTGTTTAAAAAAATATACTGTAATTATACTTGACTCACTCGGGTGTATATGCCTTTTTCAAGCCTTTTTCTTTGATCCATTGCTATTAAAGGTGTCTGACAGATTGTCTAGTTATGGTGCACAAAACTACACATGCAGGACAGAGACCATTGTATTGGCGTGATATGCTTGAGTTAAAGTTTTTACATCAGAGACAGTACGTTTCACACTGCAGTTAAAGCCATAAAATTCAAAGGCACACACATTTAACACACCTATGAATGGGATTCCTCTCCCGTTTCAAACATAATTTTACACTTTAACTCAAGCATTTTTTTACAAACCTTCATGGATTTGTGGAATGGCAATGGAATAAACTGCAGTTATAGTATGTCTATTCTAGACATCTGTTACCCATTTTAATTGTTCTAAATCGTAAGCAGCCATAGACATAATGGTGGTAATCCTTCCCTTTGGCATATGTTGTAAAATATACATAGGCTTAATTCACAACCCTTTCGCTCACTGTCCAGACGGAGAAGAAACCTGGCTTTCCACCATTGCGCCTGCCTGTGAAGGTAGCCAGCATAAATCATTCACAATGCTCCTTGTTTCGTCTGAGCTGGGCTCTACCATGACAGCTTCTGCAATGTCTCTTTAACACTCCTAAGGGCCCTACGGTATTATAGGCCACTGTATGTTGTTGCTGGTGTGGACTGGACTAGACACAAAGCCTACAATCCGAGAAGGGTCGTTTTCCTCATTAGAATTCAATGTGAATTCAACGTGTGCCAGCTCCCTAGCAACTCGGAGCAACTGTCTGTCAGTGTGTGGGTGTGTTGTGGGGAGGGGGGTCTCTGCCAGGAGAGATGGTCTCTGCCAATGAATGGTGAAGATGGGAAGCAGGAGAGATGGGAGTAGCACTGTGTGTGTGTGTGTGTGTGTGTGTGTGTGTGTGTGTGTGTGTGTGTGTGTGTGTGTGTGTGTGTGTGTGTGTGTGTGTGTGTGTGTGTGTGTGTGTGTGTGTGTGTGTGTGTGGAATCAAGCAGTAGCCAAAAAAGTATTAAACAAATCAAAATATATTTTAGATTCTTCAAAGTAGCCACCCTTTGCCTTGATGACAGCTTTGCACACTCTTGGCATTCTCTCAACCAGTTTCACCTGGAATGCTTTTCCAACAGTCTTGAGGGAATTACCACATATGCTGAGGTCATCCCAAACCATCTCAAATGGCCAGGTCATCTGATGCAGCACTCCATCACTCTCCTTCTTCGTCAAATAGCCTTTACAAAGCCTGTGCAAGGGCCTTCTCTCATTCACTAGTGAGTCGTGAGTCATCCTGCTAGATCACAAACACACTGATGCTATGACAAACACACACACACACACACACACACACAAACACACACACACACACACAAACTGTTGCTATGACAAACACACACACACACACACACACACACACACACACACACACACACACACACACACACACACACACACATACACACACACACACACACACACACACACTCACACACACACACTGTTGCTATGACTCAACCACCCGTCACACACACACACACACACACACACACACACACACACACACACACACACACACACACACACACACACACACACACACACACACACACACACACACACACACACACACACACATACTGTTGCTATGACACACACAGTTTTTGCCACTCATAGAGAAGTGTCAGATATCATATGCTGAAGGGTTTATAAGCTGTTATGATGCTTAATAACACAATTGCGATGTCTGTGAAGGAGTATATTATTTTTTATATAATCCGAAGTGTTAATTTGAATTATCGTCGTAGTCATAAATATAATGATAATAGTATTATCATAATAACAGTAAGAACCATCTGTTTTGTTATGATATTGTGTAGTATACTGCGTATTAGAACACGATCTAGAGGATCCATTGCTTAATTGGTTCTGCACCACAAAACCCTTTTGTGTATAACCCATGTGGGGGAGACGCAAGCATACAAGGAAAGTCCTTCTCCACATTCATCTCCACATTCATCTCCACATTCACCTCCACATTCATCTCCACATTCATCTCCACATTCATCTCCACATTCATCTCCAGGGATCAGCAGAGTGAAAAAACACAAAGATATTGGTGAGAATTATGTTCACGTGTAAAATTCAACAGATTCCATTATCTGTTACTCGTGTTACTCCTCCTTCTCTCTCTACCTCTCTCTCTCTCTCTCTCTCTCTCCCTCTCTCTCTCTCTCTCGCTCTCTCTCTCTCTCTCTCGCTCTTCCTCTCTCTCGCTCTACCTCTCTCTCTCTACCTCTCTCTCTCACTCGCTCTACCTCTCTCTCTCTCTCTCTCTCTCTCTCTCTCTCTCTCTCTCTCTCTCTCTCTCTCTCTCTCGCTCTACCTCTCTCTCTCTCTCTTTCCCTACCCATGGCCCTGAGGCACCTGGTCCCAGCACGCTGCATTTTTTCTCTCACAGTAAATCTGATGTTTTCCTCTCCTCTCTCTCTGCTGATGTGGAGTGTGTAAGTGAGTATGTATTTGTTTACGAGAGTCTTTGAAAGACACTAATACCACGAAAGCCTGCCTCGTTAAAGATACTAGACTGAGTGTCTCAGCTCAGTAACACCCTGGATGAAAAATTGCTTTATCCATCTAATCTGTTAATTTCTTCCCCCTTTCCTGCATATCTTCCCCCACTAGGTGTCTGATGGGAAGATGTATGACATGAGGTAGGCCACTTTCACTTTTCCACTTTTCTCCCATGCTGAAACACCACAACCCCCTCCTCTCTCTCTCTCTCTCTCTCTCTCTCTCTCGCTCTCTCTCTCTCTCTCTCTCTCTCTCTCTCTCTCTCTCTCTCCCACTCATCTCTCTTCCCTCCTGCTTCATTCAGCTCTGATGTCTGTGTCCAGTCAGTATTGGTGGAGGGCTTATTTCATAGTGCATACCGCTACTGCTGCTACTGCTCAGAGCTCCGGATGCACAGACACATGAATACTGTGATCTTACCCGTTGAAAATGAGACGTAAAGCATATAAACGGTAAGCAGAGGAGATTGAGGGAAGCATACGTTCATGAGTGGGTGTGCGTGTGAGAGAAAAAGCTGCCATACCATTTACACGTAATGATTGGGAATTCTTTGCTGTGAGTCTTCTTGCGTGTCTTGTGGTGCTTTGCCTTGTTGCTAATCTGACACTCTGTGAAAGAACCACTGGCTGAGTGATGAGATGATGAGGGGAAATTGCCAGGCATTCAATGAACTCCAAATGATATGTTTGTAGAATGTCTGCAGTTCAGGAAGTGGACTGGCATGTGTATTTATCTGTGCTGTGTGTTACTGAGAGATCTCCCAGTTAGTTGGATAATGGATATGTGTGTGACATGGGTGTGTTAACAAATCAACTCCTTTCTTTTTCTCTTTGCCCATTGAGTTCATTTGTATCGTGAATGAGATTACGCTGGGAATTATGTAATAGGCTAAGCATTTTATCTGTCATTCAGTGACACCTCTGTAGCTTTACAGAAATGGTGCCAAGTGAGAGAGACCATGATGGAGGAATGTGTGACATGAAACCAAGTTGTTATTATCTTCACCTGAATTCTTCCTCTTTTTATGTCCAAACTCACGACGACAATATATTTTTTTGCGGGAACATGGGAGATTGGTTAATATTTTATTTAGCAAAATGCAAAAAAAAAGAAAAAAAAGAATTAACATTGAGGTGGGAAATTGATTGTTTGAGATGCTGCCATTAGTAAATTAAATGGGCAATCTTCAGTTACTACATACATTTTTGGACTTATTAACAAATGATATATACCCATTGATTCTTGAAGAATATAATTTATAAATGCTTCATGAGCTTAATTCAAAATGTCGTACCACATCAGAAACCAAAATATAAACTTGATTTACTCCAAATATTTGTAAACAACGTAAATGTAAACAAACACCGTCTAGCCTCCAGACATGGTTAAAACTATCATTTTGATATCAAGGATGCATCTATAGCTCTGTCTATGAATTGAAGGGTAGTTACAGCGGTTCCATTTCTCCAGCATCATCTGTTTACCAAAACAGTGGCGGGGTGTGCGCTTTTGTTGTTGTTTCTAACGCAGATTGCCCCTTTAAAACAAATAGCACCTTTGCCTTGACTGAGTCCAGAGGGGTATTTGGAATCTCTGAAGTGTTTCACCAACAGCCTTAGGTGATGCATCTAATTTATCCACTCAAACAGGGAAACAGTGTTGACCTCCCTGTGATGTTCTTAGTGCCATGACAAAGGTAGTTGACACCAAGGTGAAGGCTCAAAACTTAAGCGGTGTGTTCAGTCCGACCCGAACTGTGTTAAAAGTTTAATTCAATGGAAACGGTACTGTACCGAACGACCAGTTGAGTAATGGTGTGATTGTGGTGGTCCAGAGAGCGATTGTGTACAGCACGAGATTTGACGATTTCAAATGGTCACACCCACATTGATCAAGCAACACCTCGCCAGTCGCCACGCCCACCAAGCGGGAACAAACGTACCTCAAAGGCTGGTTTAAGAACGGTGCACACCATTTTGGGGAAATGTGTTATTCAGTACAAACTGCACGTAACATAGCAAACGCAAACGCTATACTGAACGCACCACAGCACCACTGTATTACTGCAGTGCTTCACTACCTGCATAGTGAAGGAGGAGATTAACAGTAGACCACAGCTATTAGCTCTCCCTATCATATGATGTATCCTGAGTATGATGCGTCCGTCGTCGATACACACTGTACACATTTTCTAACAACAACAATAACAGCACTGGCGTTGTCTGAGTGGGTGAGGTCGTGTGTCTTACCACATTCTCTTCATTAGATGTTTACATCAGCCACAGGACGGTAAACTGTACTTCTATTCCCCTGAGACTAAGGCCTCACACCGACATTTGCTCCGAGGCCAAGTTAAGCCAGGCTTCTTTTATTTAGACTTTGAGATATATGCTTATATATAGTAAAAATATATGTGTATTCTTGTGGGTACAGTACACCGTTAGTCTTTCCACTTGAACAGTGTGAGGAGTAGCATCCATAGCTTAAGCTAGGGGGTTGGTGTTTACCCATGAGCCTAGCCTGAAGCAGTGTACTGAATGGTTCAACCTCTCTCTCTCTCTCACTCTCTCTCTCTCTCTCTCTCTCTCTCTCTCTCTCTCTCTCTCTCTCTCTCTCTCTCTCTCTCTCTCTCTCTCTCTCTCTCTCTCTCTCTCTCTCTCTCTCTCATCTGTCTAACAATATGTCTCTCTCTGACACTCTCAATTCAATTCAAGGGGCTTTATTGGCATGGGAAATGTATGTTATTATTGCCAAAGCAAGTGAAGTAGATAATATACAAACATGAAATAAACAATAAAAATTAATAGTAAACATTACACTCACAGAAGTTCCAAAAGAATAAAGACATTACAAATGTCATATTATGTATAAATACAGTGTTGTAACGATGTACAAATCGTTAAAGTTGCTCTCTCTCTCTCTGTCTAACTCTGCCTCTCTAACACACACACTCTCTCTCTCTCTCTGTCTAACTCTCCCCCTCTCTCTCTCTCTCTCTCTCTCTCTCTCTCTCTCTCTCTCTCTCTCTCACTCTCTCACTCTTATTACTTCCAAGGATGAGATATGATGTTTATAAAAGCAATTTGTGTGGTCTGGCATCTGGAGGAGGTTGATGAGAAATAATTGGACTCGGAACGCACTCCAGGTTTATGGTTTGGTTACACATCCCATCGAATCTGGTGAGAGTTACTAAACAAATCAATTTCTGTTTATTGAGAATTTGTCTGACAGGTAAAACACATCTAGTCTGGCTTTCTCACTCAAACACCCACACGCACAGCCACACACAGCCCCCGAGTTCCGCCCCCTTCCATTACAACTGTTTGATCCAAACAAAGAGAGGTCTCTACCCCCCAGAAAAAAAATGCATTTGAGTGAACCAATTTTCTGAGTGAATATTGCATTTACAAAGGCCTCCTGTCCAGACCAGTGTGTCACAGCTCTCTACACTGTGAGTCACGTGAGTCACGTCAGCCAGGCAACAAGACACCCAATTCCAAAATGTAATTTTAACTAAGGGCTCACAGTAATTGCCATTGACAGGAATCCCATGAAGTAAGTTTTAGTTCATTAACCTTAACACGTATTGACATATGTGAATGAATGGGTTGCCAGATTTGAATAAATTCTGAGCCCTCATTAGGAATGAGCCAGTCAGTAGTCTTTGGAAATTACAAATACAGTTGAAGTCGGTCAGTTAGGATCACCACTTTATTTTAAGAATGTGAAATGTCAGAATAATAGTAGAGAGAATTATTTATTTCAGGTTTTATTTCTTTCATCACATTCCCAGTGGGTCAGAAGTTTACATACACACAATTAGTATTTGGTAGCATTGTCTTTAAATTGTTTAACTTGGTTAAACATTTTTGGTAGCCTTCCACAAGCTTCCCACAATAAGTTGGGTGAATTTTGGCCCATTCCTCCTGACAGAGCTGGTGTAACTGAGTCAGGTTTGTAGGCCTCCTTGCTCGCACACGCTTTTTCAGTTCTGTCCACACATTTTCTATAGGATTGAGGTCAGGGCTTTGTGATGGCCACTCCAATGACTCCAACCTAAGTGTATGTAAACTTACGACTTCAACTGTAAATGCCCAGTCCCTCCTCCTCCATCTCATCTCCATCCCATACTACCTGTGCTCCTGTTAACTCCTTACATGTCAGTCCTAGGACAAATCTAGCCAATTGGAAATGTGTCCAACTGTCACAGAGCCATTTGACCAGCGTGTCAGACAGCAGATAGGAAGCAGGGGAAGCAGAACACCCTAGCAAAGCCTGACATTTCTGCATAGCTGGTTCTCTCTCTCTCTCTCTTCTCTCTCTCTCTCTCAAGGGAATGCTGACTCCTCCAAAGACAGAGGTACAGAGGCTTCCCTCCACCCTCTTTCCCAGCCCAGCACAGGGCTTTTGTAGGGAAAATATATACAGCTGTGGATTCACGACCTCTGGATTGGGCTGATGAAGTGAAAAGGGTTTTGAATGTAAAAGCCTTTGCTGAGGAGCCAAATGTGAATGTCACGCTCCTCCGCTGTGCTGTACTGTGCAGAGGAGATACAGGATGCCCCCACTGCTGGTTGTAAACTAAAACATGCATATCCATCATTCTTTAGGTTTTCATTGACTTCCTTGTCTTATTGGTGCTCAGTATATTTAATTGCTAGCAACAATGCATGATGAATTTGGGTGGTCTGTTCAAAGCTCCTTGTGAAAGTCTACCCACCCTTTTGCACAGTCTTCAACTTTTTGCTGCCTTTAAATTACATCTAAAACTTGATGTTTTCCATACCTGTTCCTACCTTTTTATGTCCTCACATCCCAAAGTTATTACTTGTGTAATTTTGACGAATAAAAATGGATCAATGTTGCCATGTGCAAAGTTGGTAGAATGTAATTCACAATGATTTACAGCTGTAATGGCTGTCAAAGGTGCTTCCATCAAGCATTAACTCTGGGATGTGAAGACACATGCAATCAAGATTTATTTTTTATTTTTATTAATTTGGAAGATTTTCTATATTTTTCTTTCACTTTCAAAATGTAGAGTAGGTTGTGTAAATAGGTAGGGTAAACATCTAATGTATTATATTTTTAGATACATTAAGAGTGCAAGGGGTGTGTAGACTTTCCCTAGTGACTGGTGTTGTCTTGGCAACCTCAGGATCAGTAAGGATTTTACACAGTATCAAATCAGACTTCTCTCAGGTTAGGCAGCATGCAGAGACGAGTTCAATTATTTTCACCTTTCTCCAAACCAGGGTATGCAATGAATCACAATATTATACAGACAATATGGTGATGGATACCTGGGTTTGATCTTGGTTAACTTAGATGTTGTCTTTTGAAGCCTGCTGAGAGAGAGAGAGAGAGAGAGAGAGAGAGAGAGAGAGAGAGAGAGAGAGAGAGAGAGAGAGAGAGAGAGAGAGAGAGAGAGAGAGAGAGAGAGAGAGAGAGAGAGAGAGAGAGAGAGAGAGAGAGAGAGAGAGAGAATTAGACCCAACCAAATCATGAGAAAACAAATATTTAATTACTTGACATATTGGAAATAATATATATATATATATATATATATATATATATATATATATATATATACTCTGTATACACAGTACCGGTCAAAAGTTTGGACACACCTACTAATTTAAGGGTTTTTCTTTATTTTTACTATTTTCTACATTGTAGAATAATAGTGAAGATATCAAAACTATGAAATAACACATATGGAATCATGTAGTAACCCAAAAGTTATTAAACAAATCTAAATCTATTTTATATTTGAGATTCTTCAAAGTAGCCACCCTTTGCCTTAATGACAGCTTTGCACACTTTTGGCATTCTCTCATCCAGCTTCACCTGTAATGTTTTTCCAACAGTCTTGAAGAAGTTCCCACATATGCTGAGCACTTGTTGGCTGCTTTTCCTAATTGTGGAGACCAGCTCATCTGATGCAGCACTCCATCACTCTCCTTGGTTAAATAGCCCTTACACAGCCTGGAGGTGTGTTGGGTCATTGTCCTGTTGAAAAACAAATGATAGTCCCACTAAGCGCAAACCATATGGGATGGCGTATCGCAGCAGAATGCTGTGGTAGTCATGCTGGTTAAGTGTGCCTTGAATTCTAAATAAATCACAGACAGTGTCACCAGCAAAACACCCCCACACCATCACACCTCCTCCTCCATGCTTCACGGTGGGAACCACACATGCGGAGATCATCCGTTCATCCACTCTGCGTCTCACAAAGACACAACGGTTGGAACCGAAATCTCAAAATTTGGACTCATCAGAACAAAGGACAGATTTCCACCGGTCTAATGTCCATTGCTCGTGTTTCTTGGCACAAACAAGTCTCTTCTTATTATTGGTGTCCTTCAGTAGTGGTTTATTTGCAGCAATTCGACCATGAAGGCCTGATTCACACAGTCTCCTCTGAACAGTTGATGTTGAGATGTGTCTGTTACTTGAACTCTGTGAAGCATTTATTTGGGCTGCCATTTCTGAGTTTGGTAACTCTAATGAACTTGTCCTCTGCAGCAGAGCTAACTCTGGGTCTTCCTTTCCTGTGGCGGTCCTCATGAGAGCCAATTTCATCATAGCGCTTGATGGTTTTGCGACTGCACTTGAAGAAACTTTCAAAGTTCTTGAAATATTCTGGATTGACTGAACTTTATGTCTTAAAGTAATGATGGACTGTCATTTCTCGTTGCTTATTTTAGCTGTTCTTGCCATAATATGGACTTGGTATTTTACATGATTCCATATGTGTTATTTCATAGTTTTGATGTCTTCACTATTATTCCACAATGTAGAAAATAGTAAAAATAAAGAAAAAGTAGGTTTGTCCAAACTTTTGACTTGTACTGTATATATATATATATATACACAGCTCAAAAAAATAAAGGGAACACTTAAACAACACAATGTAACTCCAAGTCAATCACACTTCTGTGAAATCAAACTGTCCACTTAGGAAGCAACACTGATTGACAATAAATTTCACATGCTGTTGTGCAAATGGAATAGACAAAAGGTGGAAATTATAGGCAATTAGCAAGACACCCCCAAAAAAGGACTGATTCTAAGAGCAGTCAGGAACGTCAGGACTCAGGAGAGAGAGAACGCTCAGCCCTCCTGACAGATAAGAGCAGTCAGGAACGTCAGGACTCAGGAGAGAGAGAACGCTCAGCCCTCCTGACAGATAAGAGCAGTCAGGAACGTCAAGACTCAGGAGAGAGAGAACGCTCAGCCCTCCTGACAGATAAGAGCAGTCAGGAACGTCAGGACTCAGGAGAGAGAGAACGCTCAGCCCTCCTGACAGATAAGAGCAGTCAGGAACGTCAGGACTCAGGAGAGAGAGAACGCTCAGCCCTCCTGACAGATAAGAGCAGTCAGGAACGTCAGGACTCAGGAGAGAGAGAACGCTCAGCCCTCCTGACAGATAAGAGCAGTCAGGAACGTCAGGACTCAGGAGAGAGAGAACGCTCAGCCCTCCTGACAGATAAGAGCAGTCAGGAACGTCAGGACTCAGGAGAGAGAGAACGCTCAGCCCTCCTGACAGATAAGAGCAGTCAGGAATGTCAGGACTCAGGAGAGAGAGAGAACACTCATGCTGCTTTGGATCCTTTCCCAGCAGAACATCTCTTCTCTCCTTCAGCCCTACATTAGAAGGTTCAACTTCCTCCCTTCTTACTCTCCCTGGCCTAGACTTCCTCCCTGCTGAATATCTGTGTTTCTACAGACCTTGAAGGAAGCTGGTTATACTTCATCAGCAGAGAACAAATGGAGCAGGAGAGAGGGAGAAGGCAGATTAGGTCTGTAAAGCGCTCCATTTCATATTGTTCAGGAGAAATGTGAGCCATGGCTGAAGTTACTGTCCTAGCTAAACCTACTTGGTTCTGGATGCTGTTGAGAGTTTCAAAGTTTTTTCTTCCTGTATCAGAAACACTGTTAATTGAAATCAATTTCAAGGACTGTCTTCTTACTCTAGCATAATAATAATACAGGGTGCTTATATAATCCTGTTTCACTCTATGAAGTGGCTAACCTGTACGGACGGGTATGAGGTGTGAAATGGAGATGCATGTTTCTGCATATCCCACTTTCCCTGGGGTCACAGCCAGGGGATCAGCCATTATTGATTAGGGTTAATTGCCTTGCTCAATGGCAGAACTGCAGATTTTTTCCTTGTGGCTCAGGGATTCTATCCAGCAACCTTTCGGTAACTGGCCCAACACTCCTAACCACCAGGCCACCTGCTGCCCTCTCATTCGGATTCTCTGGAAGTCATGTAGAACTTAGCTGGTCCCAGCTCTGTCTGTGTTGTACAGACAATTCTTATGGTCACAGAGCAATAACAATAACCATTGGGGTTGACTATACTGCACAAAGAGATCTGGAATCAGACTGTGTTAATGGCTGTTGTTGCTGGGCAACAGGAGAATAAGGATGGAGGATATGAACAGTTGGTGTTCAACTTTCCAGATGGTCATTGACTGGAAAGACTGGCCGTCCTCGTAAGTTTCGCCACAATTCACAAGCTTAATTTGTCTGGTTAATGACTCCTGTGATATTTTTTATTGCCGCAAATTCTAATCTTATCTTTTTACGTGGTATTTCAAACATCGTTATAATGTCTTTAACAACTTTTTCATTGTGATGAAATTTGGCGATTTTGTAAAAACTTTGTTCTAACTAATTAGTGAAGGTATTTGGGCATCTTTTCAAATTGTGCTTCAATATGTCTAAGATCCTGTGCCAGATATTGTAAAGGGACAGATGCTATGCAGAAAGCAGCGTAGAGGACATCACTGAATACACAGCATGACAAAGTGATTTTAAATTGCACTGTGTGAACCAACAGTATAGAGCTGCAAGTAGAAAACCACACAGCTCTTAGACCGGAGCCAATTACTTCCTGTAATTTCCAACCATTTAAAGCTCCTACCTCCAAGGTTCAACACTCAATCTGTGCCTAGCCATATGGAGATGGTTCCTCTAGGCAAGACGTTCAAGTCTGCCATGGCATGAATGGCAGGGCCGCAGGGCAAACTGGTCTTGACGCTGTTAGAACGTCGACTCTTCATTGGAGACCTCTCCAGAGGGAGCATGTGGCTCAGTGAGATTGATTAGATTGGTTAGATTGGAAAACCTTAAAGGATAACCATTATCATAGAGCCACATTCTTCCTCTGGAGAGGTGTCAGAGACTGTTCCAGTCCTCGATGTGCTTGTCACACCTCTACACACTGACACCTCTACACAATGACACCTCTACACACTGACACTGACACCTCTACACACTGACACCTCTACACACTGACACCTCTACACACTGACACCTCTACACACTGACACCTCTACACACTGACACCTCTACACACTGACACCTCCACACACTGACACTGACACCTCTACACACTGACACCTCTACACACTGACACCTCTACACACTGACACATCTACACACTGACACCTCTACACACTGACACCTCTACACACTGACACCTCCACACACTGACACCTCTACACACTGACACCTCTACACACTGACACCTCTACACACTGACACCTCTACACACTGACACCTCTACACACTGACACCTCTACACACTGACACCTCTACACACTGACACCTCTACACACTGACACCTCTACACACTGACACCTCCACACACTGACACTGACACCTCTACACACTGACACCTCTACACACTGACACCTCCACACACTGACACTGACACCTCTACACACTGACACCTCTACACACTGACACCTCTACACACTGACACCTCTACACAATGACACCTCTACACACTGACACCTCTACACACTGACACCTTTACACACTGACACCTCCACACACTGACACCTCTACACACTGACACCTCTACACAATGACACCTCTACACACTGACACCTCTACACACTGACACCTCTAGACACTGACACCTCTACACACTGACACTGACACCTCTACACACTGACACCTCTACACACTGACACCTCTACACAATGACACCATCACCTCTACACACTGACACCTCTACACACTGACACCGACACCTCTACACACTGACACCTCTACACACTGACACCTCTAGACAATGACACCTCTACACACTGACACCTCTACACAATGACACCTCTACACACTGACACCTCTACACACTGACACCTCTACACACTGACACCTCTACACAATGACACCGACACCTCTACACACTGACACCTCTACACACTGACACCTCTACACACTGACACATCTACACACTGACACCTCTACACACTGACACCTCTACACACTGACACATCTACACACTGACACCGACACCTCTACACACTGACACATCTACACACTGACACCGACACCTCTACACACTGACACCTCTACACACTGACACCTCTACACACTGACACCTCTACACACTGACACCTCTACACAATGACACCTCTACACACTGACACCTCTACACACTGACACCTCTACACACTGACACCTCTACACACTGACACCTCTACACACTGACACTGACACCTCTACACACTGACACCTCTACACACTGACACCTCTACACACTGACACCTCTACACACTGACACCTCTACACACTGACACCTCTACACACTGACACCTCTACACACTGACACCTCTACACACTGACACCTCTACACACTGACACTGACACCTCTACACACTGACACTGACACCTCTACACACTGACACCTCTACACACTGACACCTCTACACACTGACACCTCTACACACTGACACTGACACCTCTACACACTGACACCTCTACACACTGACACCTCTACACACTGACACCTCTACACACTGACACTGACACCTCTACACACTGACACCTCTACACACGGACACCTCTACACACTGACACCTCTACACACTGACACCTCTACACACTGACACCTCTACACACTGACACCTCCACACAATGACACCTCTACACACTGACACCTCTACACACTGACACCTCTACACACTGACACCTCTACACACTGACACCTCCACACACTGACACCTCTACACACTGACACCTCTACACACTGACACCTCTACACACTGACACCTCTACACACTGACACCTCTACACACTGACACCTCTACACACTGACACCTCTACACACTGACACCTCTACACACTGACACTGACACCTCTACACACTGACACCTCTACACACGGACACCTCTACACACTGACACCTCTACACACTGACACCTCTACACACTGACACCTATACACACTGACACCTCTACACACTGACACCTCTACACACTGACACCTCTACACACTGACACCTCTACACACTGACACCGACACCTCTACACACTGACACCTCTACACACTGACACTGACACCTCTACACACTGACACCTCTACACACTGACACCTCCACACACTGACACCTCTACACACTGACACCTTTACACACTGAGACCTCTACACACTGACACCTCCACACAATGACACCTCTACACACTGACACCTCTACACACTGACACCTATACACACTGACACCTATACACAATGACACCTCTACACACTGACACCTCTACACACTGACACCTCTACACACTGACACCTCTACACAATGACACCTCTACACACTGACACCTCTACACACTGACACCTCTACACACTGACACCTCCACACAATGACACCTCTACACACTGACACCTCTACACAATGACACCTCTACACACGGACACCTCTACACACTGACACCTCTACACACTGACACCGACACCTCTACACACTGACACCTCTACACACTGACACCTCTACACAATGACACCATCACCTCTACACACTGACACCTCTACACACTGACACCT
The DNA here is from genome assembly GCF_029448725.1 of Salvelinus fontinalis. Classification (NCBI taxonomy): domain Eukaryota; kingdom Metazoa; phylum Chordata; class Actinopteri; order Salmoniformes; family Salmonidae; genus Salvelinus; species Salvelinus fontinalis. The sequence goes on from NC_074679.1 coordinate 6,868,627, forward strand.
CTACACACTGACACTGACACCTCTACACACGGACACCTCTACACACTGACACCTCTACACACTGACACCTCTACACACTGACACCTCTACACACTGACACCTCCACACAATGACACCTCTACACACTGACACCTCTACACACTGACACCTCTACACACTGACACCTCTACACACTGACACCTCCACACACTGACACCTCTACACACTGACACCTCTACACACTGACACCTCTACACACTGACACCTCTACACACTGACACCTCTACACACTGACACCTCTACACACTGACACCTCTACACACTGACACCTCTACACACTGACACTGACACCTCTACACACTGACACCTCTACACACGGACACCTCTACACACTGACACCTCTACACACTGACACCTCTACACACTGACACCTATACACACTGACACCTCTACACACTGACACCTCTACACACTGACACCTCTACACACTGACACCGACACCTCTACACACTGACACCTCTACACACTGACACTGACACCTCTACACACTGACACCTCTACACACTGACACCTCCACACACTGACACCTCTACACACTGACACCTTTACACACTGAGACCTCTACACACTGACACCTCCACACAATGACACCTCTACACACTGACACCTCTACACACTGACACCTATACACACTGACACCTATACACAATGACACCTCTACACACTGACACCTCTACACACTGACACCTCTACACACTGACACCTCTACACAATGACACCTCTACACACTGACACCTCTACACACTGACACCTCTACACACTGACACCTCCACACAATGACACCTCTACACACTGACACCTCTACACAATGACACCTCTACACACGGACACCTCTACACACTGACACCTCTACACACTGACACCGACACCTCTACACACTGACACCTCTACACACTGACACTGACACCTCTACACACTGACACCTCTACACACTGACACCTCCACACACTGACACCTCCACACACTGACACCTTTACACACTGACACCTCTACACACTGACACCTCCACACAATGACACCTCTACACACGGACACCTCTTCACACTGACACCTCTACACAATGACACCTCTACACACTGACACCTCTACACAATGACACCTCTACACACTGACACCTCTACACACTGACACCGACACCTCTACACACTGACACCTCTACACAATGACACCTCTTACTACACAGGGCGGTAGTAATTTAGGCAGGTTACCTTTGATTTCTTGGGCACAGGGACTATGGTGGTAAACATGTACCTATTACAGACTCGGTCCGGGAGAGGTTGAAAATGTCAGTGAAGAAACTTGCCAGTTGGTCCAGGGATTCTTGGAGTACTGCCTTGATCAGCCTGTTGCATGATGACGAGGAACATCATGTCCCGGTCCTAGATTACTTTGTAGAGTGGTGTTGTTTGATGGTTTGTCTGAGGGCCTAAGTGTCCGGATTAGTGTCCCACTCCTTGAAAGCTGAAGTTTTAGCCTCTACTTCCACACAATCCCGGATCCGGGAGCACCCCATCAGTAAAAAAGCTGACTAGCATAGCCTAGCATAGCGTCACAAGTAAATACTAGCATCTAAATATCATTAAATCACAAGTCCAAGACACCAGATGAAAGATACACATCTTGTGAATCCAGCCATCATTTCGGATTTTTAAAATGTTTTACAGGGAAGACACAATATGTAAATCTATTAGCTAACCACGTTAGCAAAAGACACAACTTTTTTTACTCCACCATTTTTTTCCTGCATAGGTAGCTATCACAAATTCGACCAAATAAAGATATAAATAGCCACTAACCAAGAAAGAACTTAATCAGATGACAGTCTGATAACATATTTATTGTATAGCATATGTTTTGTTAGAAAAATTTGCATATTTCAGGTATAAATCATAGTTTACCATTGCAGCCACCATCACAACTCTCACCAAAGTGACTAGAATAACTACAGAGAGCAACGTGAATTACCTAAATACTCATCATAAAACATTTCTGAAAAATACACAGCGTACAGCAAATGAAAGACAAAGATCTTGTGAATACAGCCAATATTTCAGATTTTCTAAGTGTTTTACAGCGAAAACACAATATAGCATTATATTAGCTTAATACAATAGGCAAACACACAGCAGCATTGATTCATGCACGTTAGCGGTAGCGAATAAACCAGCAAAAGATATTACATTTTAGACTAACCTTCTCAAAACTTCATCAGATAACAGTCCTATAACATCATATTACACAATACATATAGAGTTTGTTCGAAAATGTGCACATTTAGCGGCCCAAATCGTGGTTATACAATGAGAAAAGTAGCCAGACTGCCAACAATATGTCGGAAGAAATCTTGGGAGAGGCACCTAATCTAATCGATAACTAATCATAAACTTGACAAAAAAATACAGGTTGGACAGCAAATGAAAGATACATTAGTTCTTAACTTCTTGGGGATATAAGGGGTGCTGTTTCGACTTAGCGAAAATTGGTCTCCAATTAAACTGCCTAGTACTCAATTCTTGCTCGTACAATATGCATATTATTGTTATTATTGGATAGAAAACACTCTCTAGTTTCTACAGCCGTTTGAATTATGTCTCTGAGTGGAACAGAACTCATTCTACAGCACTTTTCCTGACAGGGAGTGAGATTTCAGAAATCTTGGCCTCTGGTCCCAGGTCAGTTTTAAAGTCCCTGTAAATGCTATGAGGATACAAACACTGCCCACGCCTTCCTCTAGATGTCAGTAAGAGGTGACAATTTGAATGGAGTCGATTGCGCAATCAGGGCCTGTATAAAAGACCACAAGGCTGAAGTAGCTTTCTTTTCTTCATGCGCCTGACGCACGATGGACGTCGGGACTGGCCTCCTTCCAAGCTATAGTTTAGGCACTTCTATATCGCCGGTCATGTTTTTACTCGTTATAGGTGTTAAAAACATCATAAGGTAGTTAATTTAAACCGTTTTATAGCAATTTATATCCGTTTAGTGCGATTTTGAGGCATGTCTTTGTGATGCACTTTGAAGCGCTGGGCACGTTTCCAGTACCGGTCGAACGTTAGTGTCCATTTCGACGGGACAAGAGGACATCTTTCGACCAAAAGACGATTAGACCCAAGAAAGGATACATTGCCCAAGATTCTGATGGAAGAACAGCTCATAGTAAGAACTATTTATGATGATAAATCGCTGTTCTGTTGAAAAATGTTAAACGCATATATCGCCATTTTGTTTTGTGTAGCTTCGCTTTGGCGGACCCGGTATTGCACAGTAAGGATAATTTTAGAAATGTAATTCAGCGATTGCATTAAGAACTAATTTGTCTTTCGATTCCTGTCAACCCTGTATTTTTTAGTCAAGTTTATGATTAGTTATCGATTAGGCTAGATCATTCTCAAAGATGGCGCCCGACATTTTCAGACCAGTTTTGCTACTATTCTCATTGTATGACCACGATTTTTGTGGCTAAATATGCACATTTTCGAACAAACTCTATATGTATGTTGTAATATGATGTTACAGGAGTGTCATCGGAAGAATTCTGAGAAGGTTAGTGAAAAAATGTATATATTTTGGCGATGATAACGATATCGCTCTCTTTGGCTTGAATCAATGCTCGGGTAACGTTTGCATATGTGGTATGCTAATATAACGATTTATTGTGTTTTCGCTGTGAAACACTTAGAAAATCTGAAATATTGTCTGAATTCACAAGATCTGTGTCTTTCCATTGCTGTGAGCTGTGTATTTTTAAGAAATGTTTTATGATGAGTAAATTGGTAATACACGTTGCTCTCTGTAGTAATTCTAGTCGCTTTGGTGAGATTTGTGATGGTGGCTGCAATGGCAAACTATGATTTATACCTGAAATATGCACATTTTTCTAACAAAACATATGCTATACAATAAATATGTTATCAGACTATCATCTGATGAAGTTTTTTCTTGGTTAGTGGCTTTTTATATCTTTATTTGGTCGAATTGGTGATAGCACCTGATGGAGTAAGAAACTGATGGAGTTAGAAAAATGGTGTCTTTTGCTAAAGTGGTTAGCTAATAGATTTACATATTTTGTCTTCCCTGTAAAACATTTAAAAAATCTGAAATTTATTCACAAGATCTGTATCTTTCATTTGGTGTCTTGGACTTGTGATTTAATGATATTTAGATGCTACTATTTAATTGTGACGCTATGCTAGCGATGCTAATCAGATGGGGGGTGGGTCGGGGGTGCTCCCCAAGTGGGACGCAAGCGTCCCACTGTCCAAGAGACGCAATCGCTGTGTTAGATTTTTAAAATTAACGTTACTACAACATACAGCGTGCGTTAAAGCGAGACCGGGCCTAGATTATTGGCAGAATATCTGTTCTACATTTTTCAACAGAACAACGAATTAACATCATAAATACTTCTTACTATTTGATGAGCTTCCATCAGAATCTTGGGCAAGGTGTCCTTAGTCCAAAATAATCGTTGCTTGGTTGTAGATTGTCCTCTTCAACGTTCGATTTAGCAGTAAACATTAGCCATGTGGCAAAGACGTGTCCGACTCACTAAAACGCAGGACGATTAAATATCCGAAAATCGCAATATACCGATATAAACTGATATAACTCGGTTTAATATAACAACATTATGATGTCTTTAACATCTATAACGAATAAAAACAGGGCCGGATATATCTAAGGCCTATAACCCGAGCGTTCTAGAGCCACAGCCAGAGGTCCTTCCTGCGTCAGAGCGAAGTGAACAAAGACCGGACCCTTCGTTCCCAGGCCATTTATAACCTCTCAGTTCTGCCTAGCAACCCCATTTCAACTCTCACTATTCGCTGACATCCAGGGGAAGACGTATGCAGTGCATCTCAACCAATAGAAGACAGGCAGATTTATAAACGGATCTCAGAACAGCTTGCAGAATTCAGCATTCTCACATACACATAGGAAAATTGCTCTAGCTCCAGTTCTGTTTTACTCACAGATATAATTCAAACGGTTTTAGAAACTAGAGAGTGTTTTCTATCCAATAGTAATAATAATATGCATATTGTATGAGCAAGAATTGAGTACGAGGCAGTTTAATTTGAGAACGAAATTATTACAAAGTGCAAACAGCACCCCCTATTGAGAAGAAGCTAGCCTTTAGCTCGGTGAGGATGTTGCCTATAATCCATGGCTTCTGGTTGGGATAAGTACGTACGGTCACTGTGGGGACAACGTCGTCAATGGTCTTATTGTTGAAGCCGGTGACTGAGGTGGTATACTCCTCAATGCCATTGGATGAATCTCGGAACACAGCCATGTGTTCTGGGATTACTCGGGGTCAGCCATAGTAGTACGCAGGTTCAGCCATAGTACTACTCAGGGTCAACAATAGTAGTACTCATGATCAGCCATAGTAGTACGCAGGTTCAGCCATAGTACTACTCAGGGTCAACAATAGTAGTACTCATGATCAGCCATAGTAGTACGCAGGTTCAGCCATAGTACTACTCAGGGTCAACAATAGTAGCGCCCAGGTTCAGCCATAGTAGCACTTAACCCCCCCCCCCCCCCCCCCCCCCGACAAACACACACACAACAAAGACACACACTTACCCGTGGCCTCGTTGTGACAGGCATGTCGTTTCAAAGGCAGGGATGAGGCATGACGGAGTATTCGGTTTAGTGATGAGTCACCACAGCAGGGGAGAACTATTTATTATGAACAAATTCCTCCCAATGAGCTTCAAGTGTTACAATAACACAACGTGAGGGATTCCCTCCTCGTTATGGTATACCTCTATGGTATATCTCTATAATGCAGATGCTCATCAAGCATCATCATCCTCCACCTGATCCACAAGTAACTATATTCAATCATGGCTGATACACTTGTGTTTCTTAAACAATATACCAGACCTGGGTTCAAGTAGTATTTGAAATATTTCTAATACCTTGATGAACGTTTGGTTAAACCTGCCTGGAGTGACAGATGGGATGGTTGTACACTTTTGGAACTATGCCTTTGGGTTCCATTGCATTTGACAACGCTCAATTGAGCACAGCTAAATAATTTGAACGATTTTAAATACTATTTGAACCCAGGTATACAACTGGCAAATTAAGGACTATGATCAGATTAAACAGATGATGTTGGCTGCTTGTCTTGTCTACTCACAACATCATTAATGTTCTTCTTCTCATGGATAGAGCTTGCTGAGAGGATGTGGTTTCCTCAGAGAACATTCGAAAAATAGAGAACATACGAAAAATGGAGATACTGTATGTATGTATGATATTGCATGACTTATTTGACAATTAAAATTGTAAAAATACAACCACACGTGTGCATTTAAAAATAATCGAGGACAACAGAAAACAAGTCTAGAAACGTATTTCCATTGTGGTCCTCAACGGAACATCAGATAATCCCCTTTGGGATGTAAACATTGGGTTGTATTTTTCCCCAGTCATTGCACAGTTCCCTAGTCTCATATTGTTGATTAGTAATTACTCTGCTGACAAGATCCACAGTGTTGGTTATTGCCTTTGGTGAAGTACACCGGGGAATACATAAGAGAAGCGTACATTTCTGGAGTGTTGCATCACAATCAATTTCTGTGCTTTGCCCACAGAAAATATTGAAAAAGTTGGACGAAACCTTTTTAAATTCTTGCCATTCGTACAGGCAACATTTCACAATGTTGTTTCCACGTTTCTATACAAAGCACAGTTTTTGCATTGATTTACACCAGTTGCGTGTACTTATTTTTGGTTTGTTCTCATACTTACACCAGTGTCATTACAATGTAAGTACTGTAGACATTATTACCTAGTACATGGGTTGGCAACAGGCAACCTGCGGGCCAAGTTCAGCCCACAAGTGCAAAAAATCTGCTTCATTTTAGGAAATCTGTTCCTAAGTAGTCCCACAAACTAACAAAACAGATAGATATGTGATCATGTCTCTATGAAATTATTGTTATTCGCTCCGACAGAAATTGGCCCGCGGCTGATCCGAGTTGACCTCTGACCTAGCACCTACAACTGTTATACTACATCATGTAAAGTGGGACGGCTACTCCGCCAGTACGCTTTGTGGTGGTTATGAAGTCAATCTGGTTCCTTGAATAAGATTTTAACAGACCAGTCTGTTTTCCATGAAAGGCCCACACAGTCTCTAGGCTCTAAAGAGTGATTACATTACATTGTGGGCATTAACATTTCAGACGTCCGTTAGCTCATTTATAAATATATCTGCGAGGTAGCTCCATCTCACCTCCCATGACTCATAGACACCAAATAACCTCCTGACGCCGGCACCAGGCACCACACTTAAGATGGATGGCGCATTACAGACCTGTTCCTATGAATTAAAGGGCGTCTATATTTCATTAACACAAAGAACCACGAGAGCTGCTCTCTCTGACAATAGAATGAGAACGTTATGATTTTTTACAAATGTTTTGTTCAGGGTTTGTTTGATGAGTTGTATAGTTCTTCAGGAGGACGACTTGGCTGCTCACATGGGTCCTTTTAAGGACAGTGAAGACACACAGCTCATCTTGTGGCTTGTTTACATCCTCCAGCATCAGAAGTGTCTTACGTCGTAGGCCCCGTCCTTTATTGACTCTGCTGTGAGGTATTCTAGTACAGTCACAATTGCAGACACACAGGCAGGGAGTCACAATAGCAGATACACAGGGAGGGAGTCACAATAGCAGATACACAGGGAAGGAGTCACAATAGCAGATACACAGGGGAGGAGTCACAATAGCAGATACACAGGGGAGGAGTCACAATAGCAGATACACAGGGAGGGAATCACAATAGCAGATACACAGGGAGGGAGTCACAATAGCAGATACACAGGGAGGGAGTCACAATAGCAGATACACAGGGAGGGAGTCACAATAGCAGATACACAGGGAGGGAGTCACAATAGCAGATACACAGGGAAGGAGTCACAATAGCAGATACACAGGGAAGGAGTCACAATAGCAGATACACAGGGGAGGAGTCACAATAGCAGATACACAGGGAAGGAGTCACAATAGCAGATACACAGGGGAGGAGTCACAGTAGCAGATACACAGGGGAGGAGTCACAATAGCACTGGGGAGTAAAGGGGAAAGAGGGGGGCGGGTAGCTACAAGCACAACTCCTTACTCCAGCAACTACTTAGTTCCGACCTCTCGCTCTGCAGCTGACAGATAAGGCCACAGCTAGCGACCGTATTCAGCGCCTATCCCGGGCTCCTCTTTGTCTTCCCACCCGGCAGTGTCAAAGCGAGATTAAAATACAATAAGTAGTGGCGTCTTTGGAGCGAATGAGGCAGGCGACAAACATTAATTTTGCCTCGCTGTTCTGCCGGGTCCCGATAAAGTTTTACTGCAGCCCTGTTGGTATTTACACGGAGGCTTTGGCTCTTTAAGCAAAGTGATAACACTTTCCCGGGGATATGTAGAAAATCTTTGTCATGATATTATCAGATTAATAGGTGTCTGTCGTTGGCAGGAGTATCGTTTATCGGGGTGAATTGCTAGACATTTACAGTATCTAGGCCTATTTGTTTGTGCTGCTATTTGAATAAGATACTATCTGAGTGATGGGGAGTACTCAGTGGAGTCACAAATTTACACCTGACGTTTGTTTAGAAATTCCCTCATGTATTTCAACTTCGTTTAGGCCTTCAACCTCTTGAAATCTTGAAAAGAGATCATTAGTTTGAGAGATTTTCTTAACTAACTGTCAAAAGCATACAATGGCGGAAGGTTCCTTTTGACTAATCACTCACCGTACCCTAGATCCTGGAGTAAGGACGAGCCTACGCATTAAGACTGCTGTCAGCCTGAAGTTTCTCTTTCATTTTAGATTTTTGGGAGCCAATTTCTAAAGATGGGTAAACTGCTAAACTGAATTAGAGTTTGTACCGATCCATCACATGCTCCTTTGAAATGTTTGAAGGACAGAAACCAGTGTTGAATAAATCTGTGTTGAAAAAAATCGGTGTTAATATTTTATTTTTTTATTTGTGATGAAATCTGTTTTAAAGAAATCTGTGTCACCTTAATAGAAAATGACTCAAGTTCAAGTGAAAATATTAATTGAGTAAAATTCTAAAACTATTTGGTTTTAAATATACTTAAGTATCAAAAGTAAATGTAATTGCTCAAATATACTTAAGTATCAAAAGTAAAAGTAGAAATCATTTCGAATTTCTTATATTAAGCAAACCAGACGGCACTGTTTTATAAAAAAATGTACAGATAGCCAGGGACACACTCCAACACATAATTTACAAACAAAGCATGTCTGTTTAGTGAGGCCGCCAGACCAGAGGCAGTAGGGATGACCAGGGATGTTCTCTGTTTAGTGAGTCCTCCAGACCAGAGGCAGTAGGGATGACCAGGGATGTTCTCTGTTTAGTGAGGCCGCCAGATCAGAGGCAGTAGGGATGACCAGAGATGTTCTCTGTTTAGTGAGTCCTCCAGATCAGAGGCAGTAGGGACGACCAGGGATGTTCTCTGTTTAATGAGTCCTCCAGATCAGAGACAGTAGGGATGACCAGGGATGTTCTCTGTTTAATGAGTCCTCCAGATCAGAGACAGTAGGGATGACCAGGGATGTTCTCTGTTTAGTGAGGCCGCCAGACCAGAGGCAGTAGGGATGACCAGGGATGTTCTCTTGATAAGTGCGTGAATTGGACCATTTTCATGTCCTGCTAAGCATTCAAAATGTAACGAGTACTTTAGGGTGTCAGGGAAAATTCCTGAAATAAAAAATACATTATTTTCTTTAGGGAAAAAAAGACTACATAAGTAGTACTTCAAAGTATTTTTTACTTAAGTACTTTATACCATTGGAAATGAGTGATACAGGAATCAGTGTTAGAGAAATTAGTGATTGAGGAATCAGTGGAAATAAGATGTCTGATCACCTCCCACCCTTCAAGCTCCTCTTTGTCCTGTGTTAGTATCATCTCGTAAACCATGCAGTCAATACTGCCAACATTAGCCTAGCAGCAAAGCAGCAGTCCATCTGCTACCATTTACCTCCATCTCACAATTAGTCAACCAGACCTTTCCCTACTACTCTGTATTTCCAGGGTGACTGTGACAAGGTTAGCAACGCTAGCTAGCTCCTTCACTGATATAACAGTCAGCCCCGGTGTAGCGTGATGAATAGACACACAATACAGTAGGTTCTGTCAGCTCTGTAGTGCTGGAGGGAATAACCTGCCAGGTCATTTCATCGATGCTGCATAGGATTTAGCTGTTTGTGGATGCGTCTGTTGATGATTATGAATTGGACAAAGGGAGAGATATGAAAGGGGACGTCATCAAGTTGCACATTGGGTCCTTTGGAGGAAGTACTAATCTTACCTTTGACCTTCATCGATATCATCTGTGAAGAATATGAGTTTGTTCAATAAGAGCAAATGAATGCATGAATTCACAGCACATAAAAGCTAGTAGTAGTAATGTGTAACATATACAAATTGAATCTGTGACTGCAACGCTGTTTCTGTGATCTGTTGGCAGGGTCAACACAGATAGACCACTGCTATCTGACTCCACAGGCGAGACTTATGGCCTGAGTGGTTGAGGTTAGAGGTCACACTCTGCATCAGCATTATTGGGAATCGACTAGAAAACACATGAAAGTGAATGCAGAGCGAAGAATATGAAAAAGATATATATTGGGAAAACAGCCCTCAAAGCCCAGAGAAATGGTTGCAAGCATCAGAAAAGAAGGTAAGATGGAAGTTTCCACTTTTAAAAGCCACCCTTATCATTTCATTCGATCATATCCACTTCAAGCCAAGAATCCACTTCAGTCATTTTATTTCTTAACACCATAAACTATTTAAAATGCAGTGGTGGAAAAAGTACCCAATTGTCATACTTGAGTAAAAGTAAAGATACCTTAACAGAAAATGACTCAAGTAAAAGTGAAAGTCACCCAGTAAATTACTACTTGAGTAAAAGTCTAAAATAATTAGATTTTAAATATACTTAACTATCAAAACTAAAAGTAAAAATAATTTCAAAATCCTTATATATTGACGATTTTCTTGTTTTATTTAAGTCACGGATAGTCAGGGGCACACTCCAACACTCAGAAATAATTTACAAATGAAGCATTTGTGTTTAGTGAGTCTGCCAGATCAGAGGCAGTAGAGATGACCAGGGATGTTCTCATGATAAGTGCGTGAGTTGGACCATTTCCCTGTCCTGCTAAGCATTCAAAATGTAACGAGTACTTTTGGATGTCAGGGAAAATGCATGGAATAGAAAGTACATTATTTTATTTTGGGACATAGTGGAGTAAAAGTAAAGGTGGTCAAAAATATAAATAATAAAGTAAAGTAAAGATACCCCCCCCCAAAAAAATACTTAAGTCTGTTTACCTAAGTACTTTAGACCACTGTTCAAATTTCATCTCAACTAAAAGCCATTGTCATGGTACCAATTTCATTACATCGGTCTCTTATTCATTTATTAACACCTTATTTCTGTGTCAACTATTCAGATAACGAAAGACAAGCAACCTTGAAAAGCTGATGTTGTGCTATGTGTTACCAAATACAGTCTATGATATTTCCCAATTTCAGTATACTAATTAGTGTTTTATGCCTCAGAAATCAGTGCAATGTGCATACTCCAGAGAAACTTTGGTCACTTGACGATAAGACCAAGAGCTATAATTAATCACATGTACTTCAGTCCATGGCACTATGCCTGCCAATCACTTACTGCTTTCAGTGAGAGTCTTGTAAAGACTTTGTAGGAAATGCAAGGGCTAGCCTAGCATGCCAGAGTCTGGGTTTAACCCACAATTTAAGTCCCTAAGACACCTATCATAAAGTCCAGACTGGCAGGCATAATGTGTTTACAGTAGACTTAAAGCTGCAATATGTAACTTTCTGGGGCGACCCAACTAAATTCACATAGAAATGTGGGTTATAGATCTGTCATTCTCATTGAAAGCAAGTCTAAGAAGTGGTAGATATGTTGCTATTTCTATTCTCTTCCCGTTCTCAAGTTTAGTTTTTGCGTCTTTTACTTTCCGTTTTGTACACCAGCTTCAAACAGCTGAAAGTACAATATTTTGGGTTCTGGAACATATATTTCACAGCAGTTTAGATACTTGCTTGTTCTGTCATATAAACTCAAATTAGGCAAACTATTAAAAAAAAATCAACCAGGAAATGGCGGAGCGATTCCTGCATTGTGTATCTTTAACTGACGTATTTCCTACGACCTCACTGCAGTTTTGAATACCATGCATCAATCATTTGTAAGCAGACAGAGTCAAGCCTTTGTCCTACCTCATTCTAATGCACTGTAATGTCTTTAATCTTTCAAGTTGGTTAGCCTTGTCAATCTATTTCTGCAATAGCCAACCAGGCTGTGAGAGAGTCACATGATCCCTTAAAAAGGGGCCGTCCTCTGAGTTTGGCGCTGGACTGCTGTGACAGGAGACCAGTGTGGCAGTGGCAGTGTGATAGTGAACATCTCCAGGAGTATTGTCTCTGAGCCAGAATCTATCAGTCTCCTCTAAATCCCCAGAGACAACTGCCCCCCTGCTCTTCATTCCCTTTCCTACCTACTTCATTCCCAGCCTCTCTCTTTTTCTTTGTCTGTGTATGTCTTTGTCTCTCTCACACACACACACACACACACACACACACACACACACACACACACACACACACACACACACACACACACACACACACACACACACACACACACACACACACACACACACACACACACACACACACACACACACACACACACATCCTCTCTCTAATTTACCATAGAAGGTCAGAGAAACTCATTACGTCAGAGAAACTAATTGACTCATGCACTCTCCAGATAAAAATTCTCACTATTCTCCTATAGATACATACTGTACACAATCTATATAAAACCAAACGTATTCACCAACCAAGCCCCACAACACCATTCACATCCTTCCTCCTACACACACACAAATCCCTCATGGTGCAGCATCTCGATAGAATCAGAATCTCTTCCTGGTTTGCCAGTGATTTCATGCTGGAGAGGTGTGTAACGGGAGTGACCCATTACAGAATTGTGAGCTGGTTCCTGTTCAATGGAAAATCATTAGCGCTCTAGCTTCCATCCATCAATAGATACCCACAGGCCTTCCTTGGCTGGGACTTTTCACACCAGCTAAATTAGATTTCACCTCCATTTCATACCTCTCTCTTTCGCTCTTATCTAAGTCCGATTATGTTTTTATTTTGAACCTTTATTTAACTAAATCAGTTATGAACAAATTCATGTCATCCAACCATACTGTAAACAATTAATACCTTTTGAGAATGTCAAATGTATATTTTTAATCACACTTCCGAAGACAGTCAATATGTAGATGACATATTGTATAATTATCAATACATGTGCAGATATTATATGTTATGTCTGGTCATGAACTTGAATTAGTACATAAAGAATATTCAGCATTGCTCACATCCATGGTTGTGGAGTAATTGATTACGGTTACATGCATGAAAAAATACATTATGACACCTTTCTGTTATATCAATTACATTTAATTCAACATTGAAAAAATGCGCTAGTTTAAGTTTGTTCCACCTTAGCGAGCCTGACCACAAGTCCGAGACCACTATGATGTCAGAGACCACTATGATGTCAGAGACTAGTATGATGTCAGAGACCCCTATGATGACACACCAAATGCATTTGATGGATCTTTTTTTGTTTCCTTCTAATGCCTCTTAAGGGGAAAGTAATCCAAAAGCAAATGAAAGTAATCAGATGACATTACTGATTTTGGGTAATCCAAAAGTTATGTTACTGATTACAATTTTGGACAGGTAACTAGTAACTAACGGATTACATTTAGAATATAAACTCCCCAACCCTGCTCACAGCCTGAATTAAGACCTAATGATACCATGAGCTGTTTTGACCTCTTGTCTGTCTGCCTGTCACTCTACTTCCTCCCTAGTTCTCTACATGATCACAAGGATGATCTTCGCAAGCGTCTGTCTTACACCACCCACAAACTAGAGATGGTGGAGTCTGAGTTTGACTCCACCCGTCAGTATCTGGAGACGGAACTCCGTCGAGCCCAGGAAGAGTTGGAGAAATTCACTGACAAACTACGCAGGTATGTCAGTCACATTACACCATGTCATTCCTGTTACACCATGTCAGTCCCGTTACAACATGTCAGACCTGTTATACAATGTCATTCACGTTACACCATATCATTCCCGTTACACCATGTCAGTCCCGTTACACCATGTCAGACCTGTTACACCATGTCAGTCCTGTTACACCCTGCCAGTCCTGTTATACCATTTCAGACCATGTTACACAATGTCAGTCCTGTTACACAATGTCATTCTCGTTACACAATGTCAGTCTCGTTACACAATGTCAGTCTCGTTACACCCTGCCAGTCCTGTTACACCATGTCAGTCCCGTTACACCATGTCAGTCTCGTTACACCATGTAAGTCTCGTTACACCATGTCAGTCCCGTTACACCATGTCAGACCCGTTACACCATGTCAGACCTGTTACACCATGTCAGACCCGTTACACCATGTCAGACCTGTTACACCATGTCAGACCTGTTACACCATGTCAGACCTGTTACACCATGTCAGACCCGTTACACCATGTCAGACCTGTTACACCATGTCAGACCTGTTACACCATGTCAGACCTGTTACACCCTGTAAGTCTCGTTACACCATGTCAGTCCCGTTACACCATGTCAGACCCGTTACACCATGTCAGTCCCGTTACACCATGTCAGTCCCGTTACACCATGTCAGTCCCGTTACACCATGTCAGACCTGTTACACCATGTCAGACCCGTTACACCATGTCAGTCCCGTTACACCATGTCAGTCCCGTTACACCATGTCAGACCTGTTACACCATGTCAGACCTGTTACACCATGTCAGTCCTGTTACACCATGTCAGTCCTGTTACACCCTGCGAGTCCTGTTATACCATTTCAGACCATGTTACACCATGTCAGTCATGTTATACCATTTCAGACCTGTTATACCATGTCAGTACTATTACACTATGTCAGTCTCGTTATGCGATGTCAGTCCCTTTACACCATCTTAAGTCTCTTACCATAGCTGTTGTGTCTAACAAATCGTGACTGTGTCATCGTTCACCTTAACTCAGAGTCAATGTATTTACAAATATACTAATTCAACTGAATCTGCATTGGGAATAATCTAATGCAAGGTTCTCCAACTTATTGTCTATGATCCCTCCCTGCAGTAACAAACCTTGATTCAACTAATCAATCTCTTCAGTCCGGACCATAATTAGCTAAATCATCTGTGTTACTGCAGAGCTGGATCAAAAGCCAGTAACTGTGAAAGGTAAAGCAATTTACAACCAAATTGCTTATGTAGCCAGTGGCTTTTCATTCCCCTAAATTACCCCTCATTTGGGCCAGATACAGAATAAAAATAAGTTTTGATTTGGAAGTTACCATATTGACTTAAAGTAATTAACATAGCAAATTACTTAGGGGAGACGGGGACAATTCTAACACATTTTGAAGTTGTTTAAAATCAAATATGTATTTACTCTTAACAATGTAGAGATTTCAAAATTTCACACAAACAATTTACATTTCTCAGCAAATTTTTAGAGACCTGTGTAAAATGTGGATTCTTCACAAATATATCTTGAAGACCCAAAGTCAGAAAATGTCCTGATGTTACAATTAACCCCAATAGCAAGGTTAGCTGTAACAGTATATGGGACAGTTGTACCAATGTCTTTAATTGTCAAAATGAGGGGTAGTATAACAATGCCACTGATATTTGGAAAAAACACTAAATTTACAAAAAATATTAAACTTTTATCTTAGGGATGTCATTAGTGAAATAATATATTCTGTATTAGTTGTCAAAATGTTACATATGAACTTTTTTCCAAGGAATTTTCTTAGTTGCACTGCCAAAGTTGACATAAAGCAGTGAAATGTGCTATAAATATATGAATGTGTCTCTATTTAATATAATTCTAGATAAGAGTAAGTTGTAACACTGCGTTAAAACCAACCCCAAGCATAGGAGCCTTTAGTTATTCATTAAAGTCTATACTAATCAAAATATCATATCTTATTGATTAATATTATATATGTTTAGATACATGGAGAATGTTCCACAGATCAAAAATCTCAAAAGAGAAATAACCTTATTTAAAAATATATATAAAATCCAAAACAATTGATTCATTTACAAAAATCTTCATAGATATGTGGAGACACTAATCAAGCATTGGCACATTGAATAAAACCTTTGTTTCAAATTTGAGGTATTTAACCTGTTACAACTAACCTGTGTTACAATTGTCCAATGTATCCCCCCTGCAATAGCAATATCAATTGAACTTGTGACAGTGAACAAAGTAAGCATACAGAACATGTTCTGAGAGAATTCCTTGTTGACCTTCCTGCAACGTAACCTCCAGTTCTAGAGCCACGTCTTTTCTTCTACAACAGACGTTTTTTTAACAATGGATCTCCACAGCTGCTTCGTAAATGGGGTCATAAATGCTACAATGTATCCAAACCCCCCTGAGACCAGGACCAGGGATAATGACATGCAGCACTATGTGGTAAAAAAAAAAAAGAGATAGTAGCCTAATGCTGGTAATGATTGAACTAATGGAAAGTGGAGGTGGAAGAGCAGCTTACTCCATTAAAGCCCACTAATGTTTTGGAAGCCGACCAGACACAGTGTTTTGTGCTAGGAAACGCACCTCGACGGGAGCTGAAACGTTGCCAAAATCCCTCCGCTCATTCATGAGTCATGCCTCAGTCCTATGGGTTTGATTATGCATTTTTCACTGCCTTTTCTCCCCCCCCCCCCCCCCCTAATCCAAACCACTGCTTTGGATTTTCATATTCATCATCTTGAAAAAAAGTCAATGAATACTTGGTTTTAAAAGCATGTTCATTCTCTGACTTACATAGCCAATGTTTCACCAATATGTACTCTTTCCTGTCATGCAGGATCCAGAGCAGTTACGCAGCTCAACAGAGGATCAATCAAGACCTGGAGGACAAGGTGCACAGGACGGTAAGACACCTGCTTCAGCCATACACCACACTGCTTCAGCCATACACCACACTGCTACAGCCATACACCACACCTAGGTGTCTGGTTAGACTGTAAACTCTCCTTCCAGACCCACATCAAACATCTCCAATCCAAAGTCAAATCTAGAATTGGCTTCCTATTCCGCAACAAAGCATCCTTTACTCATGCTGCCAAACATACCCTTGTAAAACTGACCATCCTACCAATCCTCGACTTCGGTGATGTCATTTACAAAATAGCCTCCAAAACCCTACTCAATAAATTGGATGCAGTCTATCACAGTGCCATCCGTTTTGTCACCAAAGCCCCATATACTACCCACCACTGCGACCTGTACACTCTCGTTGGCTGGCCCTCGCTTCATACTCGTCGCCAAACCCACTGGTTCCAGGTCATCTACAAGACCCTGCTAGGTAAAGTCCCCCCTTATCTCAGCTCGCTGGTCACCATAGCAGCACCTACCTGTAGCACGCGCTCCAGCAGGTATATCTCTCTAGTCACCCCCAAAACCAATTCTTCCTTTGGACGCCTCTCCTTCCAGTTCTCTGCTGCCAATGACTGGAACGAACTACAAAAATCTCTGAAACTGGAAACACCTATCTCCCTCACTAGCTTTAAGCACCAGCTGTCAGAGCAGCTCATAGATTACTGCACCTGTACATAACCCATCTACAATTTAGCCCAAACAACTACCTCTTTACCTACTGTATTTATTTATTAATTTATTTTGCTCCTTTGCACCCCATTATTTCTGTCTCTACTTTGCACTTTCTTCCAATGCAAACCAACCATTCCAGTGTTTTTTTTAGTTTTTATTTTACTTGCTGTGTTGTACTCACTTCGCCTCCATGGCCTTTTTATATTTTTATTTATTTATACATATATCTGTTTGCCTTCACCTCCCTTATCTCACCTCACTTGCTCACATTGTATATAGACTTTTTTTTTTTTTTTTTTTTCACTGTATTATTGACTATATGTTTGTTTTTACTCCATGTGTAACTATGTGTTGTTGTATGTGTCGAACTGCTTTGCTTTATCTTGGCCAGGTCGCAATTGTAAATGAGAACGTGTTCTCAATTTGCCTACCTGGTTAAATAAAGGTTAAATAAAAATAAATAAAAAACACTGCTTCAGCCATACACCACACTGCTTCAGCCATACACCACACTGCTTCAGCCATACACCACACTGCTTCAGCCATACACCACACTGCTTCAGCCATACACCACACTGCTTCAGCCATACACCACACTGCTTCAGCCATACACCACACTGCTTCAGCCATACACCACACTGCTTCAGCCATGCACCACAGTGCTTCAGCCATACACCACACTGCTACAGCCATACACCACACTGCTTCAGCCATACACCACACTGCTACAGCCATGCACCACACTGCTTCAGCCATACATCACACTGCTTCAGCAATGCACCACACTGCTTCAGCCATACACCAAAGTGCTTCAGCCATACATTGCGTTGAAGCCCACTCCAATACCACACAGTCGGTGGAAGCTAGTGGGAGGAGCTATAGGAGGACAGGCTCATTGTAATGGCGGGAATTAAATAAATGGAACGGAGTCCAACATGGGGTTTTCATATGTTTCATCTGTTTGATACCATTCCATTAATTCCATTCCAGCCATTACAATGAGCCCGTCTTCCTATAGCTCCTCCCACCAGCTTCCTCTGCACACCGTGTTGGCACCTTTGGGGCTTTTCGATTGGTTCCGCCAGTCAAACTCAATCAGGCAGAACTAAAGTAACATCAACCTTCCCATTTGACATCATTGAGCTGATATGCATTGTGTAATGACTTAACATCAACTCTATTGTTGCTGGCAGTTTGTTGCAAGATGCCAGTAGCATGGTGTCTGCCTCTGACAGTCTATACTGGTGTCAACGAAGCAGCTCAGATACACCATCTAATCTCAGTTCTCCTGGAAACAGACATCCAAGACCAGCCTACATCCGACAGTGTGGGTTGTCAATGGCTCTCCTACAGCCCTTTCCTAACTTATAGGGGATTGAACTAAAGTGCAGTCCATTTAGCCAGACTTGTGAAGGACTAGCCTTGTTTATACCAGAAAGACAATTTGAATTGGCAACATTCCGACCTTAATTGGCATTCCGATCTTAAAGTTACTGTGTGTTACATCACCTTATGTGCCCATAAAGTCCTGTCGCTTTAGCATCCACTTCTTTACCCCATCTCTTCACAGCTGGGATGGAGGGGCATTAATGAGATGCTGGTATTGACATTACTGGGATAGATTTGTTGTGTCCTAATGATCCCTGTAAGTACCTCAGCTCTCACTCACTTTGTTCTCATAAATAATGTAGGAGGTGTACAGAGGCTTGCTCTGCTCTCCCCGTCAGCCATTCCAGTCGTTCCCTGGGGTCTTGCAGCTCACCACGTCAATAAAGCATCTAAGGAATAAGCAATCTATAAAGCAGCTGGCCAGGAAGATCTTTATAAGGCAGCTGGACAGGCAGCTCTCTATAAGACAGCTTCCATAAGACAGTCAGCCAAGTAGCTCTCTATAAGGCAACTGTCTATAAGACAGCTCTCTGTAAAACAGCTCTGCTTCTCTATAACACAGACGGTCAGACAGCTCTCTGTAAGACAGCTCCCCATAAGACAGAACTCCATAAGACAGTCGGTCAGGCAGCTCGCAATAAGAAAGCTCTCTATAAGACAGTTATCTATAAGACAGCTTTAAGCTAGTCGGTAAGACAGTCCTCTATAAGACAGCTCTCTATGAGACAGCTCTCTAAAATACAGCTCTCTAAAATACAGCTCTCTATAAGACAGTTCTCTATGAGACAGCTCTCTAAAATACAGCTCTCTAAAATACAGCCCTCTAAAATACATATCTCTAAAATACAGCTCTCTAAAATACAGCTCTCTAAAATACAGCTCTCTAAAAATACAGTTCTCTAAAATAAAGCCCTCTATGAGACAGCTCTCTAAAATACAGCTCTCTATGAGACAGCTCTCTAAAATATAGCTCTCTATGAGAAAGCTCTCTAAAATACATCTCTCTAAAAATACAGCTCTCTAAAATAAAGCCCTCTATGAGACAGCTCTCTAAAATACAGCTCTCTATGAGACAGCTCTCTAAAATACAGCCCTCTATGAGACAGCTCTCTAAAATAAAGCTCTCTATGAGACAGCTCTCTAAAATACAGCTCTCTAAAAATACAGCTCTAAAATAAAGCTCTCTATGAGACAGCTCTCTAAAATACAGCTCTCTATGAGACTGCGCTCTAAAATACAGCTCTCTAAAATAAAGCCCTCTATAAGACAGCTCTCTAAAATACAGCTCTCTATGAGACAGCTCTCTAAAATACAGCCCTCTATGAGACAGCTCTCTAAAATAAAGCTCTCTATGAGACAGCTCTCTAAAATACAGCTCTCTAAAAATACAGCTCTAAAATAAAGCTCTCTATGAGACAGCTCTCTAAAATACAGCTCTCTATGAGACTGCACTCTAAAATACAGCTCTCTAAAATAAAGCCCTCTATAAGACAGCTCTCTAAAATACAGCTCTCCATATGGCAACTCTCTAAAAGACAGTTCTATATAAAACAGCTCTCTATAAAACAGCTCTCTATAAGATAGCTCTCTATAAGACAGTTCTCTTAAAACAGCTCTCTATAAGATAGCTCTCAATAAGATAGCTCTATAGAACAGCTCTCTACTAGGCAGTCGGTCAGTCTGCTCTCTATAACACAGCTCTCTATAACACAGTTCTCTATAAGACAGCTCTCCAAGAGGCAGTCGTTCAGGCAGCTCTCTATAAGACATCTATGTATAAGACAGTCGGTCAGGCAGCTCGCAATAAGACAGCTTTCTATAAGACAGTCGGTAAGGCAGATCTCTATAGGACAGTCCTCTATAAGAAAGCTCTCTATAAGACAGCTTTCTATAAGACTGCTCTCTGTAAGACAGCTCTCCATAAGACAGTTGGTCAGGCAGCTCTCTATAATGCAGCTCTCTAAAATACAGCTCTCTAGAAGACAGTTCTCTATGAGACAGTTCTTTATAAAACAGCTCTCCATAAGACAGTTGATCAGGCAGCTCTCTATAAGACATCTATCCATAAGACAGCTCGCTATAAGACAGTACTCTATAAGACAGTTCTCTGTAAGACAATTCTCTATAAAACAGCTCTCTAACAGGCATTCGGTCAGGCAGCTCTCTATAAGGCAGCTCTCTGCAAGACAGCTCTCAATAAGACAGTTCTCTATAAAGCAGCTCTCTAAGAGGCAGTCGGTCAGTCAGCTCTCTATAACACAGCTCTATAAAAGAGCTCTCTATTAGAAGGCTCTCTATAAGACAGTTCTCTTTAAGACAGCCTTCTATAAGACAGCTCTCTATAAGTCAGCTCTCTAAAATACAGCTCTCTATAAGGCAGCTCTCTAAGAAGCAGTCGGTCAGGCAGATCTCTGTAAGACAGCTCTCTAAAATACAGCTCTCCATACGGCAGCTCTCTATAAGACAGCTCTCTAAAATACACTTCCCTCTGGGGCAGCTCTCTATAAGACAGTTCTCTGTAAGACAGCTCTCTGAGAGGCAGTCAGTCAGGATGCTCTCTATACGGCAGCTCTCTAAAATACAGCTCTCCATACGGCAGCTCTCTATAAGACAGCTCTATATAAGACAGTCGGCAGGCATCTCTCTATATGACAGCTCTCTTTAAGGCAGCTCTCCATAAGACAGCTCTCTATAAGACAGCTTTCTACAAGACAGCTGGTCAGGCAGCTCACTATAAGTCAGCCTGGCAGGCAGCTCTCTATATGCGTCACACTCTAGTGAGTTGAGAAATCATGTTCACCTCCCCTCCCACCATTCCAATTAGCTTTAGATTCCGCTTGGTAAATAAACAAGTCGATGGCTTGATAGTTATTGGTTCACAGGTCTCCGCGGCACTCCTTATGTGACATTTACAATGGAGTTCTTTGAATATTTTATAGCGTTTACGACAAAAAGGCTATCAAATATTAATGTTGATGATAAGGCTGACCTGTTGCTCAGGGTCAAGCATGAGTGTATTAAAAAGGGAGAGCTCCATCTCTGTCTCACTGAGCAACACACAGAGCATAGAGAGCACCACACACACCCTAATCTCTCGTGGACAGACTACATAATATAAATGGTATCGTTAACGTCAGTCAAAAGATTGCTGGATGTGACAACTAACGAGCGACAGTAGTTCTAGTGCTTTGATCTTCCGTCACTGGTTATTTGGATGTATAAGGTTTGGTGGAGGTGGTGCTTAAAGTGGGTGCGGAGTTTCAAGCAGAACGTTTTTGGAAAGGGGGTGGGGCTTTGGCTGAGTTTCTGTTTTAGGCTAGCGGAGACTTAGCTAGTCTCATTAGTGTATTTTCTCATGCATCTTCCCCAGAACCTAATCGAGCATCTGATGCAATTACGCAAGATTTTTCGGGGGTTTCCGAGATTACACGCACTCAACCACCCGTCACACACACACACACACACACACACACACACACACACACACACACACACACACACACACACACACACACACACACACACACACACACACACACACACACACACACACACACACACACACACACACACACACACACACACACACACACACACACACACGGTAATCCCTGGAGCTGGAACAGATTGGCTCTAGTGTGTGTTTGTGTGCTTCTACATAAATCATCTATAAGCATATGTCACACTCTAAATGGTGTCTAACGAGTGACATAACAATTCCCACTGTAGGGTGAATTGTCAAATGTGACATAACGCACTATGTATGTCTATACCCCATTTATAGAGTGTGACTTACGCTCATTAGATGATTTGTGAAGCCTTTATGTATGCTATATAAAACAGTTATAAGTTGTACTTTGTTTAAAGTAGGACCCATTATAACATAGGCATAATAACCAACAACAACTATCAGGTAAAAAAAAAACTATCCAAAAAACTATGATGAAAATGATAAGAGTAAGAACACCTAATAAGGGTTTATTGATTATTCCATACTCCTGCTGAATTGAGGTGGGGCGGTCTCTCTCAGTGATCGGCTACTGCATGTGGTCTGTGGTGTGAGATCTTAGATGAGAACTCCGGTATAAATCGATTGAAACACACACAGTCTCATGGTGAGAGGCCCCTCTCTTGCCACTCTCAAAGTAGTTACATGATCAGAGACGCAGGGCAATCAATGTCCAAAGTGATTGCCCTGCCATGGAACCTTGTTAGAAAACTATTACTACTCCTATCTCCCCAGTCGAGAGCTCCCCTTCCCCATTCGTTCCCCCTTCAGACACCGAAGACAATGTCATTACTGTTCAAGATGAGTCCGCAGCCACGCTACAGGTCCATATTTAAGACGTATCATGATTAAAAAAATTTTTTTTTTTTATCTCATCAGATCAGAAATTTGAGTCACCGTGGCTCCCTATCTGTGAGGACGTTTTAATAGAAGACGACCGTGTGTGAAATTAATTTATTTTCACAATCACCTCTTCTTAGATGATTAAAGACAAAGTGATTTCCTCAGGCAACTGTTCATACAGAAGATAGTGATTTGACAAGTTCTAAAAGTACGGCCATCAAAGCACAACCAACACACAACGTTGCCTCAACGTTGATTTCAGCCATCCCTATTTGTGGGCTACATGTTTTGTATTCTATCCATTGGTGCTGAGGTATAAGACTGCATGATCGATTTTGAACATTGATCTAAGAAAACTCTATAATTTACACCAATTCTATAGTGTTTGTGTATTATTCGTTGTTTCTTCACCCATCGCTTAGCCTGGCTTTTTGTACGGTCTGACTAATCCTCATTGCATTGTCATACGGAGAAAAGACAAGAGCCGAAAAATGAATCACAAATCATATTCTGTCACGCACACTTCTTTTGTATTCCAGTCGTGAAATTATTGGTGGTTGGCTTTTCAAAAGAATAGTCTGTCTAGCGACCTTGGTGTAACTAATCACTGTTCATGACAGGAAATAGTAAAGTATTTCCTCAGAAGCCTCATTCTGATTGTCATTCCTTTTTTATGTCTCGCAAATGCTATTTTCAAGGGGGAAATATTTATAGAGCAGGAAACGGTCTTAGATAGACACTGCGAGAAAATAGGGTCAATCAGATCAAACATGCAATTAAAAGGTTCTGAGCAGAAACCAAGAAAGGTCATTCAAAAAAATACAAACCAAACAATTGAACCAACACACTAAGAAGAGAATGTAGAATAGAGAATATAGTGTGAGCGGGTTGTCCGAAAGTGTTTACATTATTTTATGTAGCGACAGGAGTTTTTTCTAAACGTGTTACCTGACTAGGGCCCAGAGATTTTCCTGGTCAAGTCACATGGTCGGGGAACAACTCCTGGCCCTATTTGCGTGGAATGCAGCCCTCCCTGGCTGTGGTGACTGTAGTGTTGACAAGAGGATTCTTCACCATTGCTACTCCCCCTTCTGGGACGGTCCTTTGGAAAATCAGATCACGCCTCCATTCTTCCCCCCCCTTCTATAGGCAGACACTTAAACAGGAAGTACCAGTAACAATGACTGTTCAACATTGGTCTGACCAATCGGAATCTATGCTTCAAGATTGTGATATGTTCCGGGTTGCCTCTGAGAATAATATTGACGTATACACTTGCTCGGTGACTAAGTTCATCAGGAAGTGCATAGAAGACGTTGTTACCACTGTGACAATTATAACTTATTCAATCCAAAAAACGTGGATAGATGGCAGCATTCTCACAAAACTGAAAGCACGAACACCACATTTAACCACGGCAAAGTGACTGGGAACATGGACGAGTACAAACAGTCCCGCTATGACCTCCATAAGGCAAACAGACAGGCAAAACAGTGGAGTCACAATTCAACAGCTCAGACATGAGACGTATGTGGCAGGGACCGATGCGGGCCACCGCCACTCACGAGGACGGTGAGCTCTTGTTCTCCGTGGCTGACGTGAGTAACACATTTAAGAGTGTTAACCCTCGCAAGGTTGCCGGCACAGACAGCATCTATAGCCACGTCCTCAGAGCATGTGCAGACCAGCTGGCTGGAGTGTTTACAGACATATTCAATCTCCCCATCCCAGTTCCTGTACCCAAGAAAGCGAAGGTAACTGAATTAAATTACTATCGCCCCGTAACGCTCACTTCTGTCATCATGAAGCGATTTGAGAGGCTAGTTAAGGATCATATCACCTCCACCTTACCTGACAGCCAAGACCCACTACAATTTGCATACCGCCCCAACAGATCCATGCTGATGCAATTGCCATCACACTGTACACAGCCCTATCCCATCTTGACAAGAAGAATACCTATGTAAGAATGCTGTTCAGACAACAGCTCAGCCTTCAATACCATAGTACAATCCAAGCTCATCACTAAGCTCCGGGCCCTGGGTCTGAACTCTGCCCTGTTCTACTGGGTCCTGGACTTCATGACGGGACGACCCCAGGTGGTGAAGGTAGGCTACAACTGCTCCGCTATGCTGATCCTCAACAAGGGGGGTCCCACAAGGATGCGTGCTCAGCCCCCTCCTGTACTCCCAGTTCACTCATGACTGCATGGTCTCTTTCTCCATCATCAATTTGCAGATGACACAACAGTGGTAGGCCTGATTACCAACAAAGATGAGTTAGCATACAGGGAGGAGGTGAGGGCCCTGCCGGAGTGCCAGGAAAATAACCTCTCCCTCAACAACAGCAAAATGAAGGAGCTGATCTTAATCTTCAGGAGACAGCAAAAGGAACACGCCCCATCCACATCAATGGGCCGTATTGGAGAGGGTGAAAAGCTGGAAATTCCTCTGTGTTCACATTACCGACAGCCTGAAATGGTCAATCCACACAGACAGTGTGGTGAAGAAGGCGCAACAGCAACAGCGCCTCTTCAACCTCATGACGCTGAAGGAATTTTTCTTGGCCCCTAAGACCCTCATAAACGTCTACACATGCACCATTGAGAGCATCCTGTTGGGCTTTATCACCGCCCAGTACGGCAACTGCACCGTCAATAACCGCAGGGCTCTCCAGAGGGTGGTGTGGTTAGCCAGGGGCACACTGCCTGCCCTCCCCATCTACAGCACCCGGTGTCACAGGAAGGCCAAAAAGATCGTCAAGGATTTCAGCCACCCAAGCAACGGCCTGTTCACCCCACATCCATCTAGAAGGTGGAGACAGCACAGGTGTATCAAAGCTGGGATCGAGAGACGGAAAAACAGATTCTATCTCCAAGCCATCAGACTGTTAAATAGGAATTTTTCAACCACTATGTAAAATGTATTGTAAACAAACTATAGTTTTGGCAAGTCGGTTAGGACATTTACTTGGTGCATGACACAAATAATTTCCCCAACAATTGTTCACAGACAGATTATCATTCACTGTATCACAATTCCAGTGGGTCAGAAGTTTACATACACTAAGTTGACTGTGCCTGTGTATGGCTTTAGAAGCTTCTGATAGGCTAATTGACATCATTTGAGTCAATTGGAGGTGTACCTGTGGATGTATTTCAAGGCCTACCTTCAAACTCAGTGGCACTTTGCTTGACATCATGGAAAAATCATAGAAGTCAGCCAATGCCTCGCCATAAAAAGCCAGACTACGGTTTGCAACTGCACATGGGCACAAAGATTGTACCCTTTGGAGAAATGTCCTCTGGTCTGATGAAACAAACAAAAAAAATTGGGGCCATAATGACCATCGTTATGTTTGGAGGAAAAAGGGGATGCTTGCAAGCCGAAGAACACCATCCCAACCGTGAAGCATCATGGTGTGGGGGTGCTTTGCTCCAGGAGGAACTGGTGCACTTCACAAAATAGATGGAATCATGGGAATGGAAGATTATGTGGATATATTGAAGCAACATCTCAAGACATCAGTCAGGAAGTTAAAGCTTGGTCGCAAATGGGTCTTCCAAATGGACAATGACCCCAAGCATACATCCAAAGTTGTGGCAAAATGGCTTAAGGACAACAAAACCAAGGTTTTGGAGTTTCCATCACAAGGCCCTGACCTCAATCCTATAGAACATGTATGGGCAGAACTGAAAAAGCATGTGTGGCCAAGGAGGCCTACAAACCTGACTCAGTTACACCAGCTCTGTCAGGAGGAATGGGCCAAAATTCACCCAACTTACTGTGGGAAGCTTGTGAAAGGCTACCCAAAACGTTTGACCCAAGTTAAAGAAACAATTTAAAGCCAATGCTACCAAATACTAATTGAGTGTATGTAAACTTCTGACCCACTGGGAATGTGATGAAAGAAATAAAAGCTGAAATAAATCATTCTCTCTACTATTATTCTGACATTTCACATTCTTAAAATAAAGTGGTGATCCTAACTGACCTAAGACTGTGCTCCAAAAGAGGAAAGAACTCACCCATGAAAGCTTCCAGAGCGCTTGGGGACATTGCTTACATCTGCTATGACAGCCTCATTGTCCACCCTCCCTCCCAAAAGCCTGGAAGGGATGAGAGAGCCAAGCCTATGGCTTCGTAGCTTCAACCCCAAAGCACACACACTTACGCACACTTACAACTGATTAATGGACTGCTAAATGTTTGTTTTCTATCTTGCGTTGTTTGCTCTTTACCATATTACGTCAATCTCTGAGAAGCTACAAAGGAAAGGGCTAAAAATAGCCCATAGTAATATATGTAGCCTTAGAAATAAGGTTCATGAAATCGATTACTTGCTAACATCAGATAACACTAGTACATTAACCATTTCTGAGAATAATTTACATAATCCATTTGATGATACAGCAGAAGCAATACAAGGATATAACTATATCTATAGAAGAGACAGTAATGCTTATGGGGGAGGTGTTTCTGTATATATTCAGATCCATATCCCTGTAATGCTTAGAGAAGATCTCATGTCAAGCATTATTACATTGTTGTGGTTGCAGGTTCACCTGCCTCATCTAAAGCCTATTATTTTGGGCTGCTGCCGTAGGCCACCAAATGCTAACAGTCAGTATTTAAATAATGTGTGTGAAATGCATGATCGTATACGTGTGTCATGATCGTTATAATAAGTGGACCAAAGCGCAGCGTGATCTGGGTTCCACATCTTTTTATTACTAAGTGAAACTCACAGCAAAACAGATATTTCAGCTATTTCTCTATAAACAAATTAACAACAGACTTTCAGCATGCTTATAGAGAAGGGCATTCAACATGTACTGCACTGAAACAAATGACTGATGATTGGTTGAAAGAAATTGATAATAAGAGGATTGTGTGAGCTGCACTGCTAGATTTCAGTACAGCCTTTGATATTATTGACCATAACTTGTTTTAGAAAAACATTACACTACCGGTCAAAAGTTTTATAACACCTACTCATTCAAGGGTTTTTCTTTACTTGTACTATTTTCTAGATTGTAGAATAATAGTGAAGACATCAAAACTATGCAATAACACATATGTAATCATGTAGTAACCAAAAAAGTGTTAAACAAATCAAAATATACGTTATATTTTAGATTCTTCAAATAGCCACCTTTTTTCTTGATGACAGCTTTGCACACGCTTGGCATTCTCTCAACCAGCTTAATGAGGTAGTCACCTGGAATGCATTTCAATTAACATGTGTGCCTTCTTAAAAGTTAATTTGGTCTAGTGCTGCATCATAGGTCTAGTGCTGCAAAGAAAGATCTAGTTATGCTGCAGCTGGCCCAGAACAGAGCGTCACGTCTTGCTCTTCATTGTAATCAGAAGGCTAATATTAATACTATGCATACTATTCTCTCTTAGCTAAGAGTTGAGGAAAGACTGACTGCATCACTTCTTGTTTTTATAAGAAGCATTCATGTGTTGGAAATTCCAAATTGTCTGCATAGTCAACTTACACACAGCACTGACACACACACTTACTCAACCAGACATGCCACCTGGGGTCTTTTCACAGTCCCCGGGTCCATAACAAATTCAAGGAAACGTACAGTATTATACAGAGCCATGAGTTTATGGAACTCCCTTCCATCTCATATCGCACAAGTGAACTGCAAACCTGGTTTCAAAAAACAAATAAAGCAACACCTCACGGCACAACGCCAAACCCCCATGTGACCTACTTGTTGTGTGTATGTACTGACGTATGGGTACACACACACTACATGTTCATGTTTTTACATTTATGTAAATTGTAGTATTTTGTCTGTAATGTTTTTTTCCGTTATGTGTCGGACCCCAGTAATACTAGCTGTCGCAATTGGGGATCCTAATAAATAAAATCAAATGAGATGCAGTTCCGTTCTGTTGTATTGTGCCGTTATCTGTCCGTCTGTTAGCTTGCACGATTCTTCCCATTCTCCTTCGACCTCTCTCATCAATGGGCTGTTTTCACCGACAGGACAGCCACAGACTGGACGTTTTTTGTTTGTCGCACCATTCTCAGTAAACTCTAGACATGAACAATAACTGAATGCCTTGATGCCTGTCTGCCTGCTTTATATAGCAAGCCAAGGCCATGTGACTCACTGTCTGTAGGAGCGATTCATTTTTGTGAAAGGGGATGTGTACCTAATAAACTGTTCGGTGAGTGTATCCTCCAGACTCTGACATTGCTCATTCTAATATTTCTTAACTTCTTTAGGGTTTGCGTGTATTGTTAGGTATTACTGCACTGTTGGAGCTAGGAACATAAGCAATTCGCTACAACCGCGATAACATCTTCTAAATATGTGTACGCAACTAATACAACGTGATTTAATTCGATTTTGAATCCAGCCAGCACCACGCTGAAGCCAGCCAGCAGCACGCTGAACCCAGCCAGCAGCACGCTGAAGCCAGCCAGCAGCACGCTGAAGCCAGCCAGCACCACGCTGAACCCAGCCAGCACCACGCTGAACCCAGCCAGCACCACGCTGAACCCAGCCAGCAGCACGCTGAAGCCAGCCAGCACCACGCTGAACCCAGCCAGCAGCACGCTGAAGCCAGCCAGCAGCACGCTGAAGCCAGCCAGCACCACGCTGAAGCCAGCCAGCAGCACGCTGAACCCAGCCAGCACCACGCTGAAGCCAGCCAGCAGCACGCTGAACCCAGCCAGCAGCACGCTGAAGCCAGCCAGCAGCACGCTGAAGCCAGCCAGCACCACGCTGAACCCAGCCAGCACCACGCTGAATCCAGCCAGCAGCACGCTGAACCCAGCCAGCACCACGCTGAAGCCAGCCAGCAGCACGCTGAACCCAGCCAGCAGCACGCTGAAGCCAGCCAGCAGCACGCTGAACCCAGCCAGCAGCATGCTGAACCCAGCCAGCAGCACGCTGAACCCAGCCAGCAGCACGCTGAAGCCAGCCAGCACCACGCTGAAGCCAGCCAGCACCACGCTGAACCCAGCCAGCACCACGCTGAAGCCAGCCAGCACCACGCTGAAGCCAGCCAGCACCACGCTGAACCCAGCCAGCACCACGCTGAAGCCAGCCAGCAGCACGCTGAACCAGATTAGCTATCTGTACTATACATCGACCATAACACTTTTCAAGCTCTACATGGAACTAAATACAGTCTCTCATAATAGCAGACTAGAAGAGCACAATTGGTTCGTGGCAATATGATTAAACTATATTATACTGAACAGAAATATGAACAACATGTAAAGTGTTGGTTCCATGTTTCACGAGCTGAAATTGTCCACGTGCGCAAAAAGCTTATTTCTCGCAAATTGTATGCACAGATTTGTTGACATCCCTGTTAGTAAGCACTTATCCCTTGCCAATATAATCCATCCACCTGACAGGTGTGGCATATCCAGAGGCTGATTAAACAGCACGATCATTAGACAGGTGCACCTTGTGCTGGAGACAATAAAACGCCACTTGAAAATGTGCATTTTTGTTACACAACACAATGCAACAGATGTCTCAAGTTTTGAGGTAGTGTGCAATTGGCATGCTGACTGCATGAATGTTCACCAAAGCTGTTGGCAGAGAATTTTATGTTATTTTCTCTACCATAAACCGCCTCCAACATCGTTTTAGAGAATTTGGCAGTACATCCAAACGGCCTCACATCCGCAGACCATGTGTATGGCATTGTTTACTGGTGTCAATGTTGTGAACAGAGTGCCCCATTGTGGCAATGGGATTCTGGTATGGGCAGGCATACAGAGCATTCGGAAAGTATTCAGACCCCATCAACTTTTTTCAAATTTTGTTACATTAAAGCCTTATTCTAAAATGTATACAATTATTTTTTCCCTCAATAATCTAAACACAATACCCCATAATGACACAGCA
The DNA here is from genome assembly GCF_029448725.1 of Salvelinus fontinalis. NCBI lineage: Eukaryota > Metazoa > Chordata > Actinopteri > Salmoniformes > Salmonidae > Salvelinus > Salvelinus fontinalis. The sequence goes on from NC_074679.1 coordinate 6,900,083, forward strand.
AAAACAGGTTTTTAAAAATGTTTGCCAAAAGTAATAATAAACGAAAACAGAAATGCGAATTCAGACCCTTTGCTATGAGACTTGAAAATGAGCCAAGGTTTCATCCTGTTTCCATTGAACATTCTGGAGATGTTTCTACAACTTGATTGGAGTCCACCTGTGGTAAACTCAATTGATCGGACATGATTAGGAATGGCACACACCTGTCTATATAAGGTCACACAGTTGACAGTGCATATCAGAGCAAAAACCAAAGTCATAAGGTCGAAGGAATTGTACGTAGAGCTCCGAGACAGGATTGTGTCGAGGCACAGATCTGAGGAAGGTTACCAATTTTTTTTTGCAACATTAAAGGTCCCCAAGAACACAGTGGCCTCCATCATTCTTAAATGGATGAAGTTTGTAACCAACAAGACTCTTCCTAGAGCTGGCCGCCAGCCAAACTGAGCAATCAGGGGAGAAGGGCCTTGGTCAGGGAGGTGACCAAGAACCTGATGGTCACTCTGACAGAGCTCCAGAGTTCCTCTGTGGAGATGGGAGAACCTTCCAGAAGGACAACCATCTCTGAAGCACTGCACCAATCAGGCCTTTATGGTAGAGTGCCCAGACGGAAGCCACTCCTCAGTAAAAGTCACATGACAGCCCGCTTGGAGTTTGCCAAAAAGGCACCTAAAGGTCTGAATTCGCATTTCTGTTTTCGTTTATTATTACTTTTGGCAAAAAAAGACCATGAGAAACAAGATTCTCTGGTCTGATGAAACCAAGATTGAACTCTTTGGCCTGAATGCCAAGCGTCACGTCTGGTAGAAACCTGTCACCATCCCTAAGGTGAAGCATGGTGGTGGCAGTATCATGCTGTGGGGATGTTTTTCAGCTGCAGGGACTGGGAGACTAGTCAGGCTTGAGGCTGAATGGGCAAGAAAAAATATTTAAGTGCCTTTGAACAGGGTATGGTAGTAGGTGCCAGGCGCAACGGTTTGTGTCAAGGACTGCAACGCTGTTGGGGTTTTCATGCTCAGCAGTTTCCCGAAAAGATATCCAGCCAACTTGACACAGCAGTGTTCCAACAGTTGTCTCAAGTTGGCTGGTTGGCTGGTGCTCACTAAAAAGCATTCTTTAACCTGTCTCTTCTCCTTCATCTACACTGATTGAAGTGGATTTTACAAGTGACTTCAATGGAGTCAATATAGGCCAGCATCCCTGTGGAATGCTTTCGACACCTTGTAAAGTCCATGGCCCGATGGAATTGAGGCTGTTCTGATTAAGGATGTGTGTGTGCTTTCCTAGACCTCGACTAAGCAGGCAGCTCCCGGCCCTACTCACACTGCAGTGGGTGGTTCAGAGACACTTCATCCATAATAACAGTTCTCATCAGTGTGTGTTGCATTTCTGCCATGCTCACTAGTATGCCAGAAGAGCATGTTTTCTGAGTCACAGATTTCTCAAGGTGCCATTCACTGTGTTCTCATTAGTCAAAGCTTTTCAATGAAAACAAAGCATCATTCTGCTTTGTTCAGCAAATAAGTCACATGCTAGTTGAGTTTCCATTGTATTGATGTTGCTACTCGAGGTGCCAAAGATATCAGAGAGGATTTGATGAAATGTTTGACTCGATCTTCTTAAATCATCCCTTTGTTTTTTCCCCCCTGAGCGTCTTGCTCGTCTTCCCGTCTTCCCATTTGACCTACCAGCATGCCTTACCCCTCATCCATTAACTGGGCTTGTTGTCTATTGATGGAAATATCTCAAACAGCTATCAAACTGGACCTAGATAAAGATATGAACTTCTTCAAAAAATACTGTCTCTCACCCTAAGAATTTAAATTGTGCCAAAAGGGGAAAAGGAAATCTAAAGAAAACCTACTGTTCACTTGAAGCACATCAAACCTTTATTTAAATGGCTTTTATGTCACATATGGCCAGCCCTCTCCTTTAGGGACTTGTAGACAAAATACTTTACCGATTGATGGTTTAAAACTTTAGGGCAGGTGGTTATTTATGAGATGGTTGGAAATCCTTTTTCTTAAGGTTAGAAATTGTCGTTTTTCACAGAAGCCTATATAATCTTGTGTTTTTCTCTCCCCTTCCCCAACTTGGGGTGGCAGGTAGCCTAGTGGTTAGAGCATTGGACTAGTAACCAAAAGATTGCTAGATCAAATCTGCAACTGACAAGGTAAAAATATGTTGTTCTGCCCCTGAACAAGGCAGTTAACCCACTGTTCTTAACTAACTTGCCTAGTTAAATAAACTAAAAATGTCCCCTTCCCCAACTTCAGTTTTTGTTGGCCTGGAGAAGATAGCAGCTCAGCGGAGACAGACTGCCTAAACGGCATAGGGAAATCACGATACTGCAGTCATTCTAAAAACCAGTTTATTTCTCACCCAACACACATTTGTACTTATTAAACCCTCTCCTCTCAAAATCATTACAGGAAAACAGAACCCGGAAGTCAGACAAAGAACCGACCTTGTTTATCTTACTATTCCATTAGAATGTTACATCATACAGCGAGAGGAATCAATATCCGTTGGGTTTGTGCGAAACAGGGTACCATTTTGATTTGAAAGGTTGTCATGGAAACCACTTCGCCCAATCCTGCGGCAGTGGTTGGATGGGAAGGTGAGGGGAAACGTCTAATTGCCCTGTGCTCTGACCCTAGTAACAGTCGGTCACAATTCGTGTCAATGGGACCTTCGGCATCGGTATATTGTACAGTAGGAAATGGAGCAGGACACGAGTCAATCTAGGAGTCATTCTCGCTTCATTGTCACCCACGGAGCGTTCTATTCAGCAGAGAGGACAAAATGTAACCTTGGTCATTACAAATTGTTTGGTTGTTACCTTAGTCTATTCAGAGCCAATCTGGATGTAGATACAATAGCAATTTACGAGTGAGGTTGGGTGTTATCTATTCTCATCGTGTTTCCTCATCTCACGGTTTACGCAAGGAATGGCTGACTCAGATTTGATTAAAATGACGGTGCATGAGCCATTTGTCAATCTGATGTCAAGAGATAAAAGTTTTCATTGTTCCCTTGGGAGTGTAATATATAAATAAACCCACTGAAAAACACAGTTTAGCTCCAAATTGACAAGAATATCACGAGGGAGATAGATTACATCTGCATGTCAGAATACAATCTTTCAATATTCATCTATAAACCCAGTAGTATTCTGGATTTGTCATATAGGAGGGATTCCAAGGCAGCAGGAGCGGAAAATATTTTGGGTATCAGGTTGTTATGGCAATTTTCACATAAAAACTGAATTGAGAGGAAGGATGTTTGTAAACCTTTTTAGATTTGTATGACAAATCAATTTTGAGAAAATCATGATGAAAGTGGACATTTTAGGCCCTTTTTAGATACAGAGAGTGCACAATTTTGATCATGAAAAGTTATTAATAAACAAATTAGGCACATTCGGGCAGTCCTGATACAACATTTTGAACAGAAATGCATTGGTTTTTTCTTTGTATTATCTTTTACCAGATCTATTGTGTTATATTCTCCTACATTCCTTTCACATTTGAAAATGTTAACCTCTTAGAGGTTATTGTGAAAATGTGTATTTCAGAATCTAGACATATTCCATATGTTAGAGCCCACTATAAGGAGGATAATGACACCAAGATGTTGTCTGTATCATGTACGGTTCACAGATCATAGAGTCTTACAGGAGGCATGTATAGGTCTAAAAAGGGCCTACAATTGCCAATTTCATCATGATTTTCTCAAAAATACAGTAGTTTGTGATGGGCTTCGGGGGACCCCTACAAGCTAATAAGCAGTCATTCTGACTGCAACATTCTAACAGTATTATTACTAAATTTCAGATACGCTAAAAAATAAATAATTTGGTTATGTTTATGAAGGCCTTGGGTAACAGAATACGATTTGTATTTTATTTTAAATAACACAATAGCATTTTCATTAGTTAATGTTACTGTAGGCTACATGTAAAAACAAAACAATTCAACGGTTCAATCAATTTTATTTGTGGAGTGTCTTTGTTAGAATTATGAAACCGAATGCATATGTTAGGAGCACAGTAACAGCTCCTTTTTAAAACAACAAAAATGGAAAACAAATACCCCAACCACCAAGACTCACAGTCAAGACACGTGTTCAAATTATGAAAACATCAGTAGCCTAAACAACATTATACGCGCCAAGTGGTCTTGATAAATAGTGAAACTCAGCACGAAAGCAATAATGGCATTATGATGAATATACAGTGGGTATAGAAATTCACCACCCTCTTTCAAAATGTTCACCATTTGTTGCCTAACAGCCTGAAATGAAAAAACATAAAATGATCCTTTTTCCGGCATTATTAACACACAGCCCTGTTCTTCATTCACAATTAATGATTACATAATAAAGCTCCCGTCGCTCGTCAACTCACCCATTCTCCCATTCATTTATTTAATCTATTGTCATACAGTGCCTTAGGAAAGTATTCAGACCCCTTGACTTTTTCCACGTTTTGATACGTTACAGGCTTATTCTAATGGATTAAAAAAAATATCCTAAGCAATCTACACAATCTATCCAATCTACCCAATCTACCCATAATGACAAAGTGATAAACAGTTTTGTAGAAATGTTTGCAAATGTATTAAAAGTTTAAAAAAACAGAAATACCTTATTTACATAAGTATTTTGACCCTTTGCATTGAGACTCGAAATTGAGCTCATGTGCATCCTGTTGCCATTGATCATCCTTGAGATGTTTCTACAACTTGATTGGAGTATACCTGTGGTAAATTCAATTGATTGGACATAATTTGGAAATGCACACACCTGTCTTTATAAGGTCCCACAGTTGACAGTGCATGTCAGAGTAAAAACCAAGCCATGAGGTAGAAGGAATTGTCAGTAGAGCTCCGAGACGGGATTGTGTTGAGGCACAGATCGGGGGAAGGGTACCAAATTCTTAATTGGAAGAAGTTTGGAACCATCAAGAATCTTCCCAGAGCTGGCCGCACCGGCCAAACTCAGCAATAGGGAGGTGACCAAGAATCCGATGGAGCTCCGAGACACGTCTGGAAGAAACCTGTCACCATCCCTACAGTGAAGCATGGTGGTGGAAGCATCATGCTGTGGGGATGTTTTTCAGCAACACGAACTGGAAGAAGAATCAGGATCGAGGGAAAGATGAACAGAGCAAAGTATAGAGAGATCACTGATGAAAACCTGTTCCAGAGTGCTCCGGACCTTAGACCGGGGTGAAGGTTCACCTTCCCAAAGGACAACGACCCAAAGCACACAACCAAGACAACGCAGGAGTGGCTTCGGGACAAGTCTCTGAATGTCCTTGAGTGGCGCAGCCAGAGCCCGGACTTAACCCCAATCTAACATATCTGGAGAGTCCTGAAAATAGCTGTGCAGCAACGTTCCCCATCCAACCTGACAGAGCTTGAGAGGATCTGCAGAGAAGAATGAGACAAACTCTCCAAATACAGGTGTGCCAAGCTTGTAGCCTCATTCCCAAGAAGACTCAATGCTGTAATCACTGCCAAAGGTGCTTCAACAAAGTACTGAGTAAAGGATCTGAATACTTGTAAATGTAAATGTGATATTTCAGTTTTGTTCTTTTTTATAAATTAGCCAAAAATTATAAAAACCTGTTTTTGCTTTGTCATAATGTGTGTAGATTGATGAGGGGGAAAAACTATTGAATCAATTTCTGAATAAAGCTGTAATGTAACAAAATATGGAAAAAGTCAAGGGGTCTGAATACCCTCCGAAGGCACTGTATGTGTGAAATTAGTTTCAATATAGTTTATGTTCACTTTCGAGGGAATTATCGTGGAAATTATTAGCTGTACACTGCACTTTCAACTGACGGAAGAAGGAGCGGAGCAAGCCCTACTGTCGGGAGAAGGAGCGGAGCAAGCCCTACTGTCGGGAGAAGGAGCGGAGCAAGCCCTACTGTCGGTGAAATATGATTACAATGTGGAACGTCATAGGAATGAAAGAGACTGCCAAAGACCAACCAGAGTGAAATATGATTACAATGTGGAACGTCATGGGAATGAAAGAGACTGCCAAAGACCAACCAGAGTGAAATATGATTACAATGTGGAACGTCATAGGAATGAATGAGACTGCCAAAGCAACATCCCAGAGCTGATTAATAAGAGGCTTAGAGAATGGATTTGGATATCAATACCAACCTATTGCTCAAACTGACATTAATTGACTTGTATTTAATTTATCTCCCACCCCTGTATTTCAAAACAATTATGACTATTGTGCATCTTTTGTCAAATCCTGCCACACAACAGGATGTTGAAAATGATTGGGTGAGGGGAGAAAGCATCTAGTAACCGTTTAGTGTTTGAGGCTAATTCACAGGAAATACTAAGGTGTCAGGTTTCGGGGTCAAAAAATGACAGTCGTTGCAACCGCAATACAAGAAGCTTAAATTTCTCAGGATTCCAAGATTGCTACTTTCTCTCACCCTGGCAGCGTAATTGATTTGATATGGGCACTGGCCAACGTAATCTTCCTTTAATTATGACCTGCTACTGGCAGAGAAAGAGTGTGAACACTGGCTGGCTGGCTGACTGGCTGACTGGCTGACTGGCTGACTGGCTGACTGGCTGGCTGGCTGGCTGGCTGGCTGGCTGGCTGACTGACTGGCTGACTGGCTGACTGGCTGGCTGGCTGGCTGACTGGCTGCTCTCCACCTCTTCTCTCATTTGCTTTCTCCTTTGACTTTCTCTTCCTCTCCTTTCATTTCCCATTCTCCCTCTTCCTGGTATCTCAATTCCTAATTTCCTCTCTCTCCTCTTTCCACCTCTCCTCTCTGATTTAGTCCCAGCACCATGAGGATGAGAAAAGAGCACTGAGTCGAGAGATCATCGTCCTCAACAATCACCTCATGGAGGCCAAGATCACAATTGAAAAGCTCAGAGAGGACAATGTGAGTATATAGCCAGCCATTGTGCAAAATCCTTACTTCATGAGTTTTTGAAGTGATTCACTGAAAAAACTACACACCCAATTAGACCAAAGCCTGGTGATGGCCTTGCCAATCGTGCCAACTCTAACATGAACATAAAAATCTCATAGTACAGTTTCATCATCACAACTTCTTCATTCTTTAAATTAATAGAGTAAGATGTACAGCTGTGACCCTCAAATCAATAGGTGCCTGATCAGAAAAACTAGCACCATTTATTTCTGGGCGGATGGATTTGTTCGGTAATTGATAGTGTGTTTGTTCCTTTGATTGTGTTCTCCCTAAGTGGAGGCTTGCCTTGTGAGACCCTCAACTTTAAATGGAATTCAACTTTTGGGGTTGTCACAAGAGACTTGAGGGGGAAGAACAGATGAAGACTAGTAGTCAATTTGTAATATCATTTTTGGGGACATTATTTTTTGTTTGTCGAGCATTGGTGTGTACGCGAACGCCACATGCTGAAATTACTGTTTGGTCCCATTCTACTCTGACGTACAAATACCATGCAATTACATGGAATTTACATTTATTTCTATATTTAATATAACAGATTTAGGTCAGTTACTACCCATTAAAATTAATACTGTTCTTAAGTCTGCATGGCACCCCAACCTATGACTCAACAAAAGTGTCCATCTTTCCCATGCCAGGACCTGTACAGAAAGGACTGTAACCTGGCAACACAGCTCCTACAGTGCTCCAAGTCACACCGCAGAGCCCACAAGCTGTCTGAGGTGAGTTCTCATCTACACCCACTCACCGCTAACAAACAGCCCTGTCTCAAATGCTGTTCTGTCAGGCTCTTGATGGCCACTTAATTCTCCCCCTGTTGATTTGACCATACAACTGAGCACAACAGAGGACAAACTGTCTCCAACAACATCTAGTCCACACAAAGGGGAATTAGGAAGTGAAGCATGAGCAAAAAATCCTCATAAATTCTCTTAGAAATGGATTTTTTCAACGTAATGCCACACATATATGGGCCAAGTAGCAATGCTGCTACGGAATGAAATTGAAGGAGTAATTGAAATACAGTAAGATACCAGGGACCACAGCGGTTGTTATCGATTGACTCATTCAGCTGTCCATAATCACACTCATATTTTTATACTGAAATAACAGTGATTGTTTTTTGAAAGCACATCCCTCCAAGTCAACTGAAAGTGAGACGCAGCACTAGTAATGAATGTCAATGACCAATTCCAGAGCATTGACGAATCCGTGAAAAAAAATGCACCGGTGAATATAGCTGAGCGCGATCAAAGGGATGCTGCATGATTCTCATTGGGACTTATGCTGCTAATTACCAGCCAGATGAGTTGATCGGTGTGCAGGAAAGCTGCTGAACACGGCATGTTGGAGGCGCGGGTTAACCCTGCATTCTCACCTGCTTCCCCACTCAGTTCTCAATGGGGTAGGCAGGCTGCTAAAAATACAGCTGGAGTCGGAAGTTTACATACACTTAGGTTGGAGTCATTAAAACTCGTTTTTCAACCACTCCACACATTTCTTGTTAACAAGTCGGTTAGGACATCTACTTTGTGCATGACACAAGTGATTTTTCCAACAATTCTTTACAGACAGATTATTTCACTTCTAATTCACTGTATCACAATTCCAGTGGGTCGAAAGTTTACATACACTAAGTTGACTGTGTCTTTAAACAGCTTGGAAAATTCCAGAAAATTATGTCATGGCTTTAGAAGCTTCTGATAGGCTAATTGACATCCTTTGTCAATTGGAGGTGCACCTGTGGATGTATTTCAAGGCCTACCTTCAAACTCAGTGCCTCTTTGCTTGCCATCATGGGAAAATCAAAAGAAATCAGCCAAGACCTTAGGAAAAAATTGTAGGGGACAGTTGTATGTAATGTTAGCAGAGGGGACAGTTGTATGTACTGTTAGCAGAGGGGACAGTTGTATGTACTGTTAGCAGAGGGGACAGTTGTATGTCCTGTTAGCAGAGGGGACAGTTGTATGTAATGTTAGCAGAGAGGACAGTTGTATGTCCAGTTAGCAGAGGGGACAGTTGTATGTCCTGTTAACAGAGGGGACAGTTGTATGTAATGTTAGCAGAGGGGACAGTTGTATGTCCTGTTAGCAGAGGGGACAGTTGTATGTCCTGTTAGCAGAGGGGACAGTTGTATGTCCTGTTAGCAGAGGGGACAGTTGTATGTACTGTTAGCAGAGGGGACAGTTGTATGTACTGTTAGCAGAGGGGACAGTTGTATGTCCTGTTAGCAGAGGGGACAGTTGTATGTAATGTTAGCAGAGGGGACAGTTGTATGTACTGTTAGCAGAGGGGACAGTTGTATGTACTGTTAGCAGAGGGGACAGTTGTATGTCCTGTTAGCAGAGAGGACAGTTGTATGTACTGTTAGCAGAGGGGACAGTTGTATGTAATGTTAGCAGAGAGGACAGTTGTATGTACTGTTAGCAGAGGGGACAGTTGTATGTACTGTTAGCAGAGGGGACAGTTGTATGTACTGTTAGCAGAGGGGACAGTTGTATGTACTGTTAGCAGAGGGGACAGTTGTACGTACTGTTAGCAGATGGGACAGTTGTATGTCCTGTTAGCAAAGGGGACAGTTGTATGTGTATGTCCTGTTAGCAAAGGGGACAGTCGTATGTACTGTTAGCAGAGGGGACAGTCGTATGTACTGTTAGCAGAGGGGACAGTCGTATGTACTGTTAGCAGAGGGGACAGTTGTATGTACTGTTAGCAGAGGGGACAGTTGTACGTACTGTTAGCAAAGGGGACAGTTGTACGTACTGTTAGCAGAGGGGACAGTTGTATGTACTGTTAGCAGAGGGGACAGTTGTATGTACTGTTAGCAGAGGGGACAGTTGTATGTAATGTTAGCAGGGGGGACAGTTGTATGTAATGTTAGCAGAGGGGACAGTTGTATGTAATGTTAGCAGAGGGGACAGTTGTATGTCCTGTTAGCAGAGGGGACAGTTGTTTGTACTGTTAGCAGAGGGGACAGTTGTATGTACTGTTAGCAGAGAGGACAGTTGTATGTACTGTTAGCAGAGGGGACAGTTGTATGTACTGTTAGCAGAGGGGACAGTTGTATGTAATGTTAGCAGAGGGGACAGTTGTATGTCCTGTTAGCAGAGGGGACAGTTGTTTGTACTGTTAGCAGAGGGGACAGTTGTATGTACTGTTAGCAGAGAGGACAGTTGTATGTACTGTTAGCAGAGGGGACAGTTGTATGTACTGTTAGCAGAGGGGACAGTTGTATGTACTGTTAGCAGAGGGGACAGTTGTATGTACTGTTAGCAGAGGGGACAGTTGTATGTACTGTTAGCAGAGGGGACAGTTGTATGTACTGTTAGCAGAGGGGACAGTTGTATGTACTGTTAGCAGAGGGGACAGTTGTATGTACTGTTAGCAGAGGGGACAGTTGTATGTAATGTTAGCAGAGGAGGGAGTTTGTGTGTGTGTGTGTGTGTGTGTGTGTGTGTGTGTGTGTGTGTGTGTGTGTGTGTGTGTGTGTGTGTGTGTGTGTGTGTGTGTGTGTGTGTGTGTGTGTGTGTGTGTGTGTGTAGGTGTGTGTGTGTGTGTGTGTATGTATGTATTGATGTACCCGTGTCCATGCTGGTGAATGTAACCTAAACCTCAGCGAAGTTAACAACTGAGCTATAAGAAGAAAAGCTCCTAAATAAAGCCCAGGAGCGGAGGGCTTGTGAAAGTCCCACCGGGTCGCCGAGCTGGACTGAGTAAACACACGAGAATAAATTACTTCTCTAAACTCAAACTCTAGATTGGAGCCTAGGGAACAGTGTTGATAAAACAGCTGTGAGGATGTGGCGAGCAATCCATAATGGCGAGTTTCTGAATATGTATGGGGAGATATGATAGTGGTTGTCAGACAGCATGGTCAATTAAGGAATGTTTCGTTGTCGATAAAGTTTTGCTGGAAAAATCTCTGAGACGTTACTTTGTTAGAGTAGTAGTCCTCCTTTCTGTTATTTATTGCTGTAATTTCTGAATCAACTTCTCTTCAATGAACTCCCATTTATTCATGTTTGTCTATCCATGTCTTTCTCCTTTCTGTCTTTTAATAGTTCTCCTCAACGCCCCTTTCTACTTCTCTCTCTCCAGCTGCCCATTGACTTCCAGGAGCGGGTGAGCTCCCACTTGGAGAAGCAAGGCCGTGGCGTCACCATGGCGCTGTGCCACTCGCCCTACTCCGACGCTGTGCCCACCGCCGTCATCGCCAAGGTGCTAGAGAAGCCGGAGCCGGGCAGCAGCTGCCCCAACACCCGTTCGCCCAGCCCCCAGCCATTGGAGGATGAGGGCCATGACCATAACTTTGTGCCCTCTAGCATGGGCGGCGGCACCGAAAGCCTCCGGCGCCGCACAGCTTACCGCACATCGGACCTCTACTGCAGCGACACGGCCCTCTACTGCCCCGAGCGCTGGCAGGAGCGCAGACAGAGCGTGGACGTCCATGCCCGCCCCATGGGTCTCCTTCTCCAGGCCCAGAACTCCACAGATTCCAACCCCGAGGAGGAAGCCTTCCATTCGGGTAACTTCTCCCATCACGGGGCCCCCTCCTTCCATGGAGAGTTTGCTGTGGGCTCCTTGAGGGCCACTAGCTCCTACTCCAGCTTCAGCCAGGCATCGGAAGACGAGAAGGGCGGGGAAGGCTGCGGCGGTGGCCCCAGCAGCACCATGTCCTCCTCCCACCATGGGCTCTACATGGACTGGCGGGATGGGGGTTACGGCGAGCGAAAGAGCACCTCATCCTATGAGAAGGACAGCCCTCCTGGCCACAGCGTCTTCCCCAAGTCCCACAGCTTCCAGCACATGGCAATGCCGCCTTCCCCCAGCCCTGCGAAAGGCGGCGGTGGCTCTTCACCGGCATACGTATGCACAGCATCCTGCGGCTACAGTGAGCCGTACCACTCGCCGCTCAACGCATCGTTACACAGCGTGGGCTCAGCCCAGGGAGGAGGCGGACCCCGGGGTGCGGAGCGCTCCGATAGTCAGGCCAGCATGGTCAGCATGGGTGCCCCCACCGAGGAGGAACTGACTGGACGCTGGAGGCAGCTGAGCGTAGAGGACATCAACTCGTACTCCTTCAACCGCAACCCGGGCCGTGTGTCTCCCTACAGCTTCTCCGAGCAGCACTTTGCCATGGGCCCGGCCAAGATTAAACTGGGGCCTCTCTACAGCAGCTTCCAGGAGGGAGACGACAACGTCTTCCTCCACAGCCATGTGCTGGACCAGTGCTTGGCTGCTGCCGCCGGTGGTGGCCTCTCACCCAGCCCCAGTCCCAGTCCCAAACACCCCAGCCTGGGCCTGCGGGGCAAGCCGGACAATCCCCCGCCCCTGTACAGAGCCAAGGTAGACAGCCAGGACTCAGAGTGCAGCCTACAGTTCCTCTCAGGGAGCCTTAAGGATAAGGAGAGCGGGGCTGCTGGAGCGGCAGGGGGGAGCATGAACACGGAATACGTGGACGTGAGCCCCAACAGCTCAGCTGAGTCCTTACACCACCAAAGCTCCCTGGAAGCCTCCAGTCAGCAGCACTACCAGAGGGAGAGAATGAGGCCCAGCCCTAGCCCGGCACTTCCCAAAAAGAGTTCTCAACAATACCAAAAATGTGGAAGCACAGGAACAGGACTGAGCAGGAAGGACAGTCTGACCAAGGCCCAGCTGTACGGCACCCTCCTGAACTGAACCGCTCGGTAACACTTTACTTAGACCTGACAGGTATAATGCATTATGAAGCAGTTATAATGCATTATGATGTGGTTATAATGCATTGTAAGACTTGCCATAAGCACGTATGACCCCATTAGAAATTCTTAATATTATCTCAATGACTAAATGATAGCAATTTTGAAAATGTGTTTCATAAAAGGACTTAACAAACTGTAAACCTTGTAATAAGACATGAAAGCTCAAACGTGCTTACGACAAGCAATAAAGCATTATACCTGCCGGCTTGAAGTAGTGTATCCAACAGCTTCTCCTATTATGCATGATGATTGTGTAGGTCTCCATGTTTCCTGTGGCGAACACACAGTTGGTGTGGCTGTGAGATGTTCTTGTAATCCTGCGAAGGCACGTTTCAAGCTGTACGAGAAGCTACACAGCTGTTGTTGTTGTTTTGGCTGTTTGTTTATGTCATGATACGGTGTAGTTATCCGAGATAAGAGCCACTAGATTTCCGTACCGTTTCTTACAGTATATCATCCCTTGGTCTCTCAGACAGCCATTCAGAAAGCTCAAAGCTATTTTGTGGAAGGCTCATAAGTCAAATTATACCTTAACAATGACAGTATTGAGGCAGTAACTACTGTACATACACTATTAGCATTTGAAGTATGTCAGTAAAACACGCCGTTTAGTACCAAGCACATTGGTATCCTTTAGTACCAAGCATAACACGTCCCATTCATTTGGACAACAGACTGACTATTAGAACTTCATTAGCATGGCATAACACCAACTAAAGGGTATCCATTATGTATATGATGTCCTGCTTCCAAGGCCTCATTTTCTCATGGACAAACGGCATGTTAATTATGCATATACAGTATGAATGGACTGGTTCTTCTAGGCAGCAAGTCATGGATAGCTCCTGAACATTAGAGAGGCACTACAGAAATAACTGTTTATTTCTCTCACTCGTTTAGCATATTGATACTTAGGAGGAACACGTCTGAAAAATGAATTTGGCATGTATTGGAATTAGATAAATCAAAGGCAGATTTAAAATACATATACTGTCGGTAACACAATATCAAAGACATAGTATACATGTAAATACAACAACTGTAAAGTAGGCGGCGCAGTATGGGGTATTTTCCTGCCGATAATACTAACAATATAAAGGAATTAATTTACAATATGATTGGCAGGAAAGTACCCCCACAGAGCAGACATTGACAAGAGATAAATGATTTAAAAAGTTGCACAGCAGGTTGTCCAATATTCCATGTATCCAGGCTAGTGTTACTCTGCATGAATATTACATAGGAATTTGGCCCAAAGCACCCAACGTTTTAATGCCCAAATTGGAAAAAAGCATGAATTCAAATGTTGTTGCTTGAATTCATGAATACCCAACAACTAGTAAGTACATTTAGCCTTAATTCTGTTCAGTAGCTAGTCTACTCCTTTACTACAAGTCTGACAGTGGTGTGTGTATATATATATATATATACAGTATATATGTGTGTGTATATATATATATATATATGTGTGTGTATGTATGTATATGTATACAGTGCCTATAGAAAGTCTACAACCCACCTTGGATTTCATCACATTTTATTGTCTTACAAAGTAGCATTAAAAATGATTTCATTGTATTTTTTTGGTCAACAATCCACACAAAATACTCTCATCTCAAAAGTGTTTATTGTTGTTGTTGATTAATGAAAAAAACACTAATATACCTTGATTGATAAGTATTCACCCCCCCCCCCCCCCCCTCCTCTGAGTCAATACGTGATAGAAATACCTTTGGCAGTGATTACAGTTGTGAGTCTTCTTGGGTCTCATAAGAGCATTGCATACCTGGATTGTGCAATATTTGCACATTATTATTTTCTAAATCCTTCAAGCTCTGTCATGGTGTTAGGTATCATTGCTAGACAACCATTTTCAAGTCTTGCCATAGATTTCCCAAAACTGTATTCCTTCGCTGTGTTTTTGTTGTTGTTGCAATATTAGTGCCTTGTTGCATATATATGCATGTATTGGAATATTTTTTTTTCTATATATTTGTATTCTTATTTTTCCCCCTTCATTTAGAGTTGAAATCAGAAGTTTACATACACTTAGGTTGGAGTCATTAAAACTCATTTTTCAACCACTCCACAAATTTCTTGTTCAAAAACTAGTTTTGTCAAGTCGGTTAGGACATCTACTTTGTGCATGACACAAGTGATTTTTCCAAAAATTGTTTACAGACAGATTATTTCACTTATAATTCTCTGTATCACAATTCCAGTGGGTCAGAAGTTTACATGCACTAAGTTGACTTTGCCTATAAACAGCTTGGAAAATTCCAGAAAATTATGTCATGGCTTTAGAAGCTTCTGATAGGCTAATTGACATCATTTGAGTCAATTGGAGGTGAACCTGTGGATGTATTTCAAGGCCTACCTTCAAACGCAGTGCCTCTTTGCTTGACATCATGGAAAAATCAAAAGAAATCAGCCAAGACCTCCACAAGTCTGTTTCATCCTTGGGAGCAATTTCCAAACACCTGAAGGTACTACGTTCATCTGTACAAACAATAATACGCAAGTATAAACCCCATGGGACCACACAGCTGTCATACCGCTCAGGAAGGAGACGCATTCTGTCTCCTAGAGATGAACGTACTTTGGTGCAAAAAGTGCAAATCAATCCCAGAACAACAGCAAAGGACCTTGTGAAGACGCAGGAGGAAATAGGTGCAAAAGTATCTATATCCACAGTAAAACGAGTCTTATATCGACATAACCTGAAAGGTCACTCAGCAAGGAAGAAGACACTGCTCCAAAACTGCCATAAAAAAAGCCAGACTATGGTTTTCAACTGCACATGGGGACATAGATCGTACTCTTTGGAGAAATGTCCTCTGGGCTGATGAAACAAAAATAGAACTGTTTGGCCATAATGACCATTGATATGTTTGGAGGAAAAAGGGGGAGGCTAGCAAGCCGAAGAACACCATCCCAACCGTGAAGCACAGGGGTGGCAGCATCATGTGTGCTTTGCTCTTTGCTGCAGGAGGGACTGGTGAACTTCACAAAATAGATGGCTTCATGATGAGGAAAATTCTGTGGATTTATTGAAGCAACATCTCAAGACATCAGTCAGGAAGTTAAAGCTTGGTCACAAATGGGTCTTCCAAATGGACAATGACCCCAAGCATACTTCCAAAGTTGTGGCAAAATGGCTTAAGGACAACAAAGTCAAGGTATTGGAGTGGCCATCACAAAGCTCTGACCTCAATTCTATAGAAAATCTGTGGGCAGAACGGAAAAAGCGCGTGCGAGCAAGGAGGCCTACAAACCTGACTCAGTCACACCAGCTCTGTCAGGAGGAATGGGCCAAAATTCACCCAACTTATTGTGGGAAGCTTGTGGAAGGCTACACAAAACGTTTGACCCAAGTTAAACAATTTAAAGGCAATGCTACCAAGTACTATTCGAGTGTATGTAAACTTCTGACCCATTGGGTATGTGATGAAAGAAATAAAGGCCGAAATAAATAATTCCCTCTCCTATTATTCTGACATTTCACATTCTTAAAATGAAGTGGTTATCCTAACTGACCTAAGACAGGGAATTTTTACGATTATTAAATGTCAGGAATTGTGAAAAACTGAGTTTAAATGTATTTGGCTAAGGTGTATGTTAACTTCTGACTTCAACTGTAGCTCATTATTGTGGAGTCACTCCATTGTTGTTGCGCCATCGTCAGTTTTCTTCCATCACAACCATTGAACTCTGTAGCTGTTATAAAATCACCAATGGCCTCATGGTAACATCCCTGAGCAGTTTCCTTCCTGTCCTGCAGCTCAGTTCAAAAGGACGAATGCATCGTTGATGTGTCTGGGTGGTTTAATACATCATCCACTAAATAGTTATTAACTTGACCATGCTTAAAGATATATTCAATGTCTGATTTGTTATTGCTACCGATCTACCAATCACTGTGTCTTTCAAAAAGTCTTTCAAAAAGCTCCCTGGTCTTAGTAGTTGAATCTGTGCTTGAAATTCCATACTTGACTGAGGGACCTTACAGAGGTTATTTGGGGAACAGAGGAAGGGTTAGTCATTTAAAAATCATGTCAACCCCTATCATCTCACACAGAGTGAGTCCAACTTATCATCTGTTAAGCCACATTTTATTTCTGAACTAATTAAGGTTTGCCTAAACAAAGGGGTTGAATACTTATGCAATTACTATATTTTAGTTTAGTTATTACATATTATTATTGGTTAAAAAAAATTTGATTAAAATGTTAACTTTGACATTTTGGAGTATTTTGTGTAGCTCAATTACAAAACATTACAATTAAATCTATTTCAATCCCACTTTGTGACGCAACAAAATGTGAAAAAGTTCACGGGGGGTGTAGACTTTCTTTAGGCCCTGTATGTTATTAATAATATTTCATACAGACCATTAATATACCAGCCAGATTTTCTACTCTACAATCTTGAACATTGTCGGCAGCATTGATCTCTAACCAAAACAAAAGCACTTCTTGCTCTGACAAGTCCTCTCACTGTGGCGATTTATTTTGGGAATAATCTTCCCCCAAAACTTTATGACTGAGATACATTGTTCATGCCCTGGTCTCAGGATACCATCTGGGGGACGTGAACACCTCCAAAACAATGCTAAAGCCAGGGACAGAGAGGGCAAAGAGGCGGTGCCTCCCCTCTGTGCACTAGCGTCACTGTAGCTCTTCCACCAGGCGTCCATTTTGGTTCTTTGTGTCCGTTTTTGCAGAGGTGACATTGTGAACAGACCTGATGGTTTCCCTAAAGAGCAACAGTACTTCAATCTCAACTGCTGTACATAAGGGACTGAGATTCTGACCCCCATAGACAGTATTTTTGTTGTGGATGTAACATAAGAAAATATAAATATATGTAATCATTACTATTGATATTTTTATCCTGGTTAAGTTGATGTTCTTTACCTTGACCCCTGAATAAATATCCACCTGTCCTGTTCTACCTCAGACTCCGTACGACAAATTACTTTTCAAGGAACAACAGGGCAGCTGGTTGTTTGATGCATGTTTCTATATTTTTGCTGTATGTTTATTTACTTAATAAAGAGGAGTATTGGACTGACACTTTGTGATCACATATCATAATTATACACTGAGTGTACACAACATTAAGAACACCTTCCTACTATTGAGTTGCACTCCTCCCCTTTTGCCCTCAAAAAACATCTACAAGGTGTCGAAAGCTTTCCACAGGGATGTGTTGAATCCAGTGCTTCCCGAAGATGTGTCAAGTTGGCTTGATGTCCTTTGGGTGGTGGACCATTCTTGAAACACACAGGAAACTGTTGAGCGTGAAAAACCCAGCAGCGTTGCAGTTCTTGACACAAACCGATACCCCTGGCACCTACTACCAGTGGTCTGAAGTACTTAAGTAAAAATACTTGAAAGTACTACTTAAGTAGTTTTTTGGGGTATCTGTACTTTACTATTTATATTTTTGACAACTTTTACTTTCCTACATTCCTAAAGAAAATAATGTACTTTTTACTCCATACATTTTCCTTGACACCCAAAAGTACTTGTTACATCTTGAATGCTAAGCAGGACAGGAAAGTGGTCCAATTCACACACTTATCAACAGAACATCCCATGTCATCCCTACTGCCTCTGATCTGGAGAACTCACTAAACACACATGCTTTGTTTGTAAATTATGTTGGAGTGTTGGAGTGTGCCCCTAGCTATCCGTAAATTTAAAAAACAAGAAAATGTCTGGTTTGCTTAACATAAGGAATAACAAATTATTTATACTTTTACTTTTGATACTTAAGTATATTTTAGTCATTATATTTACTTTTGATACTTAAGTATATTTTAAACCAAATACTTTTAGACTTTTACTCAAGTAGAATTTTACAGGGTGACTTTTGCTTTTACTTGAATCGTTTTCTATTATGGTATTTTTACTTTTACTCAAATATGATAATTGGGTACTTTTTCCACCACTGCCTACTGACATACCCCCTTCAAACGCACATATATTTTTTGTCTTGCCCACTCACCCTCTGAATGGCACATATATGCAATCCATATCTCAATTGTCTCAAGGCTTAAAAATCCTTCTTTAACCTGTCTCCTCCCCTTCATCTACACTGATTGAAGTGGATTTAACAAGTGACATCAATCACCAATAATACACCTGCAGATGTAATCAATGCCACCTGGTACATAATCTCTGGTCTTTGGGAATATTTAATCAGATTGACAAATTGGACTGTGACAGGCATTGACATTCCTTTGATACGTGTCTCTTTAATATGCTACCTGTAGCCGGGCGGGTAGGAGCGTTGGCCCAGTAAACGAAAGGTTGCTGGATTGAATCCCAGAGCTGACAAGGTAAAAATCTGTCATTCTGCCCCTGAACAAGGCAGTTAACCCACTGTTCCCCAGGCGCCGAAGATGTGGATGTCGATTAAGGCAGCCCCCCGCACCTCTCTGATTCAGAGGCTGGGTTAAATGTGGAAGACACATTTCAGTTGAATGTATTCAGTTGAATACATTCAGTTGTACAACTGACTAGGTATCCCCCCTTTCTTTCTCATACAAAGCTTTTTTTGTTGTGTTGGAGGCAGGCTCTTTACTTGCAGGGGGGACATGACCCCCCAATATTAGAAACTGGCCAATTTGACTCCCTCCCCCCGACGTAAAATCCCCACTGTGTGCTAGGCAGCTACTGGCTTTGCACCACATTGACTCAGCACCAAATTTTCAGTTGTGCCCAGTCACCCAGAGCTAGTTTGTGATAAAGGGAAAAAGAGCTGAGCACGGCTTGTAAGGAGAACAAAGAAACAAGCAATTTCTCCTCTCTTTCATCGGACTGCAATGTTTTGCTTTGGTCTGCAGTTAGTTTAGCAGCTCACATTACATGCTCTCTTTCTTTCTTTTTGTGGTGTCTGCTGAGGAGAAGTAGCTAGCTATATTCACGAGCTCTCCAATGTATAAATGTTTTTAAAGTTTATAACATGTAACCATTTCATAAATGTATTCCTATGTTGTTGTGTAACTAGCGAACTATAGGTGATATTGTGTAAAAAATAGTTTTATACAGAGTGATGCAATGCTAGGTTGGCTATTTTAGCGAGGCTAACATTAGCTAGCTAGCTAGGCTAGCACCAAACCTAGCACAGTATCTGGATCTTCTCCTTTTCTACTGCACTTTCAGATGAGCAGCACTCAGTGAGTCAGTGGTCACCCTTAGTGAAAAAGTAGCTAGTGCCCTTATTGTAGGTTTCAATGCCAAAGAGGAGAAAAGTACAGGACATAAGATTTCTTTAGGGGGAGTGCCGAGGACTAAGTAAATTAGTAAATGTCTACATAGCTAGCTAGCTTGCTATGTTCACTCCAGGGCCTGAAACTCCCCATAATTCAATTAGCGACGATTGTACATCCGCTAAGAAAAGTCAGCGAAAACTTAAAAACAACATCAATGGAGAAGTCAACATACAAGTGTAAGTAAAAACGAATTCAAATAAGTTAGAAATTGTGCTACTAATGCACATGACGGCACAAACGTCTCGTAAAAAGTAAATATGTTTTTGTTTGGTTATCTTTTGGAAATTGTTGAAATAAAAGATTTTCCTTCTTCAGAATTTCCAGCTAGGCAGGCTAACGTTAGTTAGCTAATTCATAAATTTTCTAGCTATCATACAGTAAGCGTATATTAATAATTATACATTTCATGTAAGTAGACGTGCACTCATAATTGACTGTAGCGCATATAAAAGCACAGAGAGAGAGAGACACAGAAAGAGAGAGACAGAGAGACAGAGAGAAAGAGAGAGAGACAGAGACAGAGAGACAGAGACAGAGACAGAGACAGAGAGAGAGAGAGAGAGAGAGACAGAGAGAGAGAGACAGAGAGAGAGAGAGTACTGCCCATGTTGAGACAGGGAGAGGATGAACAGGTCATCAGGCTTCAGCACTATCAGTTCAACTCCTCATTTTTGCTGACTATAACCCAAGTGCTATAAACGTTGTTGCCTACATTCTGATTTCATTTGGTTGTCATGGCAAAGGTCAGAGACGGTCAGTAGAGAGAGGGGGAGAGAGAGCACTGCCAGGATTGCCATTTCAGTGGTTTTCCCACCAAATTGGGCTACTTTGAAAATTATATTGTGGGTGAAAATGTATTGGTCACGGTTTGAGGATTTTTGGGCTACTTCTAAGTTCCACTGTGGCCGGCATGGCATTTCTCTTTTATATATATATTTCACTGTGACCTGCTGCTGCTGACTATCAGGCAGTGAGGCCGGCTGTTGCTGAGTAAGCGGTGTGGAGGGCCAGAGAGGTGTGTGTTGAGAGAGCACTGCAGCATGCAGGTTAGTCCACTATTGGCTGACTCACATGAGTGAGAGGAGACAGAGCAGCACACACCGTGAACTTTTTACCAGTTGTAGGTAGGATAATTCACTTCTCATTACGCGCGAGTGGACATTTGAAATGGAAGGTGTGGAACTCACTTGCGTGCCTCTGTTATGGGGAAAAGTGCTCAATGAAACTGACATTAAATGTAGAGAATTATGCATTTTCCTCTGCTGGCCATCAAGTAACCTATTCATTTCTATGCCATTGTAGGCTTCTGTAGGCCAGGGTCTCCCAAACTCGGTTATTTGAATGAGCTGTGTAGTGCTAGTGCAAAAACAAAATGTGCACCCAGGGGGGCCCAGGACCAAGTTTGGGAAACACTGCTGCACCATTTCAATTGGGTTGAGGTTGGGTGATTGTGGAGGCCAGGTCATCTGATGCAGCACTCCATCACTCTCCTTCTTGGTCAAATAGCCCTTACACAGCCTGGAGGTATGTTGGGTCATTGTCCTGTTGAAAAACAAATGATAGTCCCACTAAGCGCAAACCAGATGGGATGGCGTATCGCTGCAGAATGCTGTGGTAGTCATGCTGGTTAAGTGTGCATTGAATTCTAAATAAATCCCGACAGTGCGATTTATTTGATTCAGTGATTGATATGACGACCCCATCCTCAGTAGTCTATTCCAGCAGGCTATTGGGAAAAATAAGCACATCTTACCTCGAAATACACCAAGCTATTCATGTTGAAAGAATTAGTCTGTTAATTTGTACTAAGCAATATGCTAAATCGTTCAGGTTACATCTTGCAGCCTGAGCACTGCCGATGTCGAGGTAGGCCGTCATTGTAAATAAGAATGTGTTCTTTAAGGTTAACTGACTTGCCTGTTTAAATAAAATAAAAAATAAAAGGTACAGGGAGAGGACGAACAGGTTATCAGGTAAGAATTTGGAATTTGAGTTACAAGGTCGTTTGGTAAAGCACGTTGCACAGCAATTTACAGCACACAGATGAGAAGTATAGGTTAAACTCCTCATCATACAGCTGACTGTAGCCCAAGCGCTGAAACAAATGTTGTTGCCTTCATCCTGATTTAATTTTACTGTCACGGAGGTTGAAGAAGTGGCTGCTCTCAACAATGACACAAAGCAGACTGAACCAAGCAGGAGAAGCTGGAGACCACAGATAGGAGAACAACAAATCCTCACGTGATATCATAACGTTTATATTTCACCCAGCAAGAATGTTAGGAACGTTTGCTTGTCAAAGTCTTTCAGGATCCAATAGCTACTTTCTCAGTTCTTAGATGAGTCTATCATTTTCAGAATGAGTTGGCAAGCACATTTACTGAACAAATTACTGTATTAGTAGAGACCATATTGGTAGAATATACAAGTTGCTGAATATAGAGAGTAATTCTGACTTGCTATGTAATTGGGTCAGTGTCTGAATATGGCAGATAGGCTAGAGCTGGATCCATACACGCTACTGTCTGATAATAATAATAATAAACTCACAAAGCCAATGCTTTTAACAGTTTATCCTTTGAAATGTTAATTCCAAAACGTGTCTTTGATCCTCTGCACTGTAACGTAGCCTGACTGCATTTTACCCACCTTGCAAGATTACGGCAGCCTAAACAACAGCAGTCGATGCCTTTGGGAGTGACATACTTAAAACCCAACATTTCCATAAAAAGCCTTTGTGTTGCCACCTTGCTCAGTGTTGCAGGCAAGCATACAACTTTCATATACAACGACCACACACGGTACAACACATGACAATGAATTTAGAATAGGTTGGAAAATGGAATGAAATACTTTTATTATAGCTGTGCCAGAGGTTGATCACACCGTTCACCTACAATATGAGTGAACATCCTATACACTAATTCCTAAGTAAGCTATGTTACAATACACATACAGTCCATTTGACAGTTTCCCTATCCATTTGATTGAAGTTATGATATGAGCTAACCAATGGACAACTGCCAGCAGTTTGATAAACAGGCAAGTCTTTGAATGGAAGCGAATGTCAGTGTGACTAAGTGACTAACTGTCATGGTAACATCCTTTAGCAGTTTCTTTTCCGGCAGCTCAGAAAGGAAGGACGGCTGGATGTTTGTAGTGTCTGGGTTTTATAATTAAATCCCCAAAGAAGAAAATCCTCTATGAGAGCTCTCGGAGTCATTCCCCTTACCCTCTTCTGTGCCAATCTCTGCGAGATCCTGATCTCGTCACCACAGCGGGCAGCACAGGGTGCAGAGACACTCGCAGGCCTGCTGGTGTGAGTGTCCATGTAATCCGCTGGTCGTAGAAGTGCCCCGTGACCAGTATGGACCCATCTGGAGAGGAAGTCACACAGCACAGCATAGGCTTCCACCTAAACCTCCACACCATTAGCAACACACTAAAATCAATGAATAGACTATACATTGAGTGTACAAAACACTAAGGACACCTGCTCTTTCCATGACATAGACTGAACAGGTGAATCCATGTGTAAGCTAGGATCCTTTATTGATGTCACTTGTTAAATCCACTTCAGTCAGTGTAGATGAAGGGGAGGAGACAGGTTAAAGAAGGATTTTTAAATCGTGGTGCAACTCAATAAGCTGGAGACTCATCTCCCTTACTAGCTTTAAGCACCAGCTGTCAGAGCAGCTCACAGATCACTGCACCTGTACATAGCCCATCTGTAAATAGTCCATCCAACTACCTCATCCCCATACTGTTATTTATTTTGCTCCTTTGCACCCCAGTATCTCTACTTGCACACTCATCTTCTGCACATCTATCACTCCATTGTTTAATTGCTAAATTGTAATTATTTCGCCACTATGGCCTATTTATTGCCTTACCTCCCTTATCCTACCTCATTTGCTCACACTGTATATAGACTTTTTCTATTGTATTATTGACTGTATGTTTGTTTATTCCATGTGTAACTCTGTGTTGTTGTTTGTGTCGCACTGCTTTGCTTTATCTTGGCCAGGTTGCAGTTGTAAATGAGAACTTGTTCTCAACTAGCCTACCTGGTTAAATAAAGGTGAAATAAAATAAATAAAGAAAAAATATTAGGGAAGTCTCTTTAATGTTTTGTACACTCAGTGTACATTGCAAATGGCTCAGGCTCACATTTTCCACTTTTAGTCGGACACTTGCAGTACACAAAATAATTATAAATGTTGACTATTTGTACAAAACAAGTTTACAATACTGAATATCAAGATTGCATTGAGGTTGTAATCTTGTGCTGCCTGCCTGAGATTCACCCTTACACTACTATGTAAAGCCATTAGACTAGCTTGTGGAAAAGCCCTATATAAATCCAATCAATATTTATTACTGTAGCATTACATGCATTTCATATACAGCACAAAGTTGACTTTATTAACGCTGTCATCACATGAGAGGTTTCAAGATATAGACTTCCTATCCTATTGTGAGTAATAAACATCTCAGTGCTGTTTTGCATATAACCCTTAAACTGGGGAAATAACATGCATAAACAAATAAATGACATGTTTATTATGCTTATGCTTGTTTATTGTAGCTTTTTTTTACACAAAGGATCAATATTGAATCTACACTTTAGTGACAGCTAAACATGCTTTCTTATATCAGCATGAGAGCTAGCTATAGGCTACTCACTTGTTGGACAAATATTGACAGAAGAAAACTCAGCAGGTTCTTTCAATATTCATATCACACATATCTGAATGTCACATTCTCTCTGTGACTCATTAGCGTTATTGTTTCTGGGTAACCATGTTTGTTTATAGAGTACTGTAAATGACAGACCGGAAGGAGCACTGCTATCAGCTATAGATCTGTGTGTGGAGCGTATGGATCTCTCACCGCCTCATCACCACTGACCTTGTGTCCCTCCACTTGTCATTCTGTATGGCCGCTGTGCAGACAATAGGGCCATGTAGTTGTCATTGGTGTGCGCTACAAAGGAGTCTTCCTTGAGGTCAAGGGCTAGGCTGGGGAACATGTACAGCTCCTGGATTCATTCAACTGAATGGTAGAAGGTCAGAGAACATTAAACTGCATGGTAGAAGGTCAGAGAACATTCAACTGAATGGTAGAAGGTCAGAGAACATTCAACTGAATGGTAGAAGGTCAGAGAACATTCAACTGCATGGTAGAAGGTCAGAGAACATTCAACTGAATGGTAGAAGGTCAGAGAACATTCAACTGCATGGTAGAAGGTCAGAGAACATTCAACTGAATGGTAGAAGGTCAGAGAACATTCAACTGGCTTGGCATTCATACTCAATAATACTGTATTTTCTGCCACAAAAAAAGTGTGATTGACTAAAATAGTCAATTTGGTCTAACACTTACATACATCACAGGGAGAGGAATAATTGTGTATTATGGACGACAAAACAAGTGAGAGCTTTAAGATAGATACTGTACATACATACATTGATAGATACATTCTATTATTACTAGTTATTTCTTTGCTCCTTAATTTTTTTATTTTTTTTATTTCACCAGGTAAGCTAGTTGAGAACAAGTTCTCATTTACAACTGGGACTTGGCCAAAATAAAGCAAAGCAGTGCGACACAAACAACAACACAGAGTTACACATGGAATAAACAAGCATACAGTCAGTAACACAATAGGAAAAAAAGAATGTCTATATACAGTGTGTGCAAATGGCGTGAGGAGGTAAGGCAATAAATAGGCCATAGTTGCGAAGTAATTACAATTTAGCAAATTAACACTGGAGTGATATATGAGCAGATGGTGATGTGCAAGTAGAAATACTGGTGTGCAAAAGAGCAGAAAAGTAAATAAAAACAATATTGGGATGTGGTAGGTAGATTGGGTGGGCTATTTAGAGACGGGCTATGTACAGCTGCAGCGATCGGTTAGCTGCTCAGATAGCTGATGTTTAAAATATGTGAGGGAAATATAAGTCTCCAGCTTCAGCAATTTTTGCAATTCGTTCCAGTCATTGGCAGCAGAGAACTGGAAGGAAATGCGGCCAAAGCAGGTGTTGGCTATGGGGATGACCAGTGAGATATACCTGTTGGAGCGCGTGCTACGGGTGGGTGTTGTTATCATGACCAGTGAGCTGAGATAAGGCGGAGCTTTACCTAGCATAGACTTATAGATGACCTGGAGCCAGTGGGTCTGGCGACGAATATGTAGCGAGGTCCAGCCGACTAGAGCATACAGGTCGCAGTGGTGGGTGGTATAAGGGGCTTTGGTGACAAAACGGATGGCACTGTGATAGACTGCATCCAGTTTGTTGAGTAGAGTATTGGAAGCTATTTTGTAAATGACATCGCCAAAGTCGGGGATCGGTAGGATAGACAGTTTTAAAAGGGTGCGTTTGGCGGCGGGAGTGAGGCTTTGTTGTGAAATAGGAAGCCGATTCTAGATTTAATTTTGGATTGGAGATGTTTAATATGAGTCTGGAAGGAGAGTTTACAGTCTAGTCAGACACCTAGGTATTTGTAGTTGTCCACATATTCTAAGTCAGAACTGTCCAGAGTAGTGATGCTAGTCGGGCGGGCGGGTGCGGGCAGCGAACGGTTGAAAAGCATGCATTTGGTTTTACTAGTGTTTGATAGCAGTTGGAGGCCACGGAAGGAGTGGCATTGAAGCTCGTTTGGAGGTTAGTTAACACAGTGTCCAAAGAAGGGCCAGATGTATACAGAATGGTGTTGTCTGCGTAGAGGTGGATCAGGGAATCACCAGCATCAACCGCAACATCGTTGATATATACAGAGAAAAGAGTTGGCCCGAGAATTGAACCCTGTGGTACGCCCATAGAGACTGCCAGAGGTCCGGACAACAGGACCTCCGATTTGACACACTGAACTCTGTCTGAGAAGTAGTTGGTGAACCAGGCGAGGCACTCATTTGAGAAACCAAGGCTGTTGAGTCTGCCGATAAGAATATTGATAAAGATTGGCAGAGTCCAAAGCCTTGGCCAGGTCGATGAAGATGGCTGCACAGTACTTTCTTTTATCGATGGCGGTTATGATATCGTTTAGTACCTTGAGCGTGGCTGAGGTGGACCCATGACCAGCTCAAAAACCGGATTGCACAGCGGAGAAGGTACGGTGGGATTCAAAATGGTCAGTGATCTGTTTATTAAATGAGAACTTGTTCTCAACTTGCCTACCTGGTTAAATAAAGGTTAAATACAAAATTAAAATTAACTTGGCTTTTGAAGACTTTAGAAAGGCAGGGCAGGATGGATATAGGTCTATAACAGTTTGGGTCTAGAATGTCACCCCCTTTGAAGAGGGGGATGACCGCGGCAGCTTTCCAATCTTTAGGGATCTCGAACGATACGAAAGAGAGGTTGAACAGACTGGTAATAGGGGTTGCAACAATGGCGGCGGATGATTTTAGAAAGAGAGGGTCCAGATTGTCTAGCCCAGCTGATTTGTACGGGTCCAGGTTTTGCAGCTCTTTCAGAACATCTGCTATTTGGATTTGGGTGAAGGAGAAGTTGGGGAGGCTTGGGCAAGTAGCTGCGGGGGGTGCAGAGCTGTTGGCCGGGGATGGGGTAGCCAGAAGGACAGCGTGGCCAGCCATAGAGAAATGCTTATTGAAATTGGATTTATCAGATTTATTGGATTTATCGGTGTTGACAGTGTTTCCTAGCCTCAGTGTAGTGGGCAGCTGGGAGGAGGTGCTCTTATTCTCCATGGACTATACAGTGTCCCAAAACTTTTTGGAGTTAGAGCTACGGGATGCAAATTTCTGTTAGAAAAAGCTAGCCTTTGCATTCCTGACTGACTGCGTGTATTGGTTACTGACTTCCCTGAAAAGTTGCATATCGCGGGGACTATTCGATGCTAGTGCAGTCCGCAACAGGATGTTTTTGTGCTGGTCGAGTGCAGTCATGTCTGGAGTGAACCAAGGGCTATATCTGTTCTTAGTTCTAAATTTTTTGAAAGGGGCATGCTTATTTAAGATGGTGAGGAAATTACTTTTAAAGAACGACCAGGCATCCTCAACTGATGGGATGAAGTCAATATCCTTCCAGGATACCGGGCCAGGTCGATTAGAAAGGCCTGCTCGCAGAAGTGTTTTAGGGAGCGTTTGACAGTGTTGAGGGGTGGTCGTTTGACAGCGGACCCATAGCGGATGCAGGCAATGAGGCAGTGATCGCTGAGATCCTGATTGAAAACAGCAGAGGAGTATTTGGAGGGCAAGTTGGTAAGGATAATATCTATGAGGTTGCCCATGTTTACGGATTTAGGGTTGTACCTGGTGGGTTCCTTGATAATTTGTGTGAGATTGCATCTAGCTTAGATTGTAGGACTGCTGGGGTGTTAAGCATATCCCAGTTTAGGTCACCTAACAGAACAAACTCTGAAGATAGATGGGGGGGCAATCAATTCACATATGGTGTCCAGGGCACAGCTGGGAGCTGAGGAGGGTCTATAACAGGCGGCAACAGTGAGAGACCTATTTCTGGAGAGATTCATTTTTAAAATTAGAAGCTCGAACTGTTTGGGTATAGACCTGGAAAGTATGACAGAACTTTGCAGGCTATCTCTGGAGTAGATTGCAACTCCTCCCCCTTTGGCAGTTCTATCTTGACGGAAAATGTTGTAGTTGGGTATGGAAATCGCAGAATTTTTGGTGGCCTTCCTAAGCCAGGATTCAGACATGGCAAGGACATCAGGGTTGGCGGAGTATGCTAAAGCAGTGAGTAAAACAAACTTAGGGAGGAGGCTTCTGATGTTAACATGCATGAAACCAAGGCTTTTTCGGTTACAGAAGTCAACAAATGAGAGTGCCTGGGGACACGGTCAGGAATAGGATGGCCAAGGTCTGCAGGATTCCTGCTCTGTACAACCTCTGAGTAGAGAATATGGGGCATAAATAGAATAAATAAAACATGCTGGTGAAGCTTGGCTCCTCTAGCAGATATGACAATTGCTTAAAATGTACTAGCGGCTAGCCACTTGGGAACGTGTCAGTTTGAACTCATACCAAAAAGGGGTACACAGTGCACCATAGTGTAGATCAGCATGCCTTTACAATGTTGTTAGCCCTATGAATGACTCGCTGTCTTGGTGACTGAAGAGCCACAGAGAGATCAGACCTGGGCACAAATATCTTTCAGATTGAGTGTCTGATAGAGCCTGCTTCTAGTGCCAGATAGGCAAGGTTTGCACTTTTACGGCTATTCCATTGGTTCCATTGTGAAATTATTCTAAAGAAAACAAAAATACTATTTGAATCCAGATCTACCAGAAATAGGTCTGGAGAGAAGAGAGGGTTAATGATGCAGCTAACCTTGCAGGTATGGGCGTCCCAAGCATTGACTTCTGCACTGTAACCCCCACACAGGAACACTTCAGGGCCCCCAGACGGAAACGTTACAGCTTTGATTAAGCATATATGACAGAGCAAATGGACACAGCGTCATTTGAAAGTCTTTAATCAATTTGCGTCCTCTCAAATGTATAAGTATGAAACTTGAGTGGTCGTCTTTGAAGTGGAGGAGTTTATCGTTGTCACTCGCCCGTCCTATACCGCCAAATTCTACCTCGGTCGACGTTATTACGCTGTCAGATTGAACGTCACGGGCAATCACCTTTATGTATGTCAGTGTACAATATCTATGTTTTTGTAATTTTCCAGGATTTGACTAATGATACAGTGGCCTTCGCGAGGATTACCATAAAGCTGCTCCCATTAATCATGATCAACATGTAACTAGAAGAAAGCCTCTTTACAGGGACAATGACAGTAGCTACTGTATGTTTCCATTAACTTGTCCAGTGATTTTTTCCGACATTTTAGATAGTTCGGATAGAAAATAGATTGCTTGCTAGGGTGCATTCCCATTCAACTACCTTGTGTTCTATAAAAACTGCTGGACCTAATGACCTAAGAAAAATACTTATTTTCAAAAACCTTACAGTGTTTAATAAAAATGTATTGGTTGAAGTGTTTCCATTACCCATTCAGGTAAATTACGCATTAATAAATTGGCGACAGTCTGCATGCCCTTCTACCTATCTTTCATATCTCAGGTACCCCGCAACAGGCAGCATGTATAGAATGCAATAATTTACTAATATTTGAAATATTGTAGTAATTCTCATGTGCCAATATATTGCCACTATCCGTGCCATGGAAAGTCAGGACAATCCTTGTCCTGCGAAGAAACATTTTTATAGTTGAGAAAATAGCAAATTTAGAAAGCAGTCAGCATTTAGAATTAAATGTGGAGTGGAGCCTTATAGTTATGCTGTGACATCACGTGCCCTAAGTACCTTCAAAAGGATTTGGCAATCATCATTTATTTGAAAGACACAGTTTCCATCATCACAGTTTCCATCATAATTTGTCACAATAAAGAAAGTTAGACTAAATAAAAATCTACCCCTGTCGAACGGATAAAAATGTTGTCCATCTTAAGAAAATGCCTCATATCTGGTCTAAGACACTGCACCTCAGTACAAAAGGTGTCACTGCAGTAGCTGGTTCGAATCCAGGCTGAATCACATCCGGCAGTGATTGGGAGTCCCATAGCGCACAATTGGCCCAGCATTGTCCGGGTTTGACTGGGGTAGGCCGTCATTGTAAACTAGAATGTGTTCTGAACTGACTTGCCTAGTTAAATAAAGATAAAATGTAAATATATTTTTAAAATCTTTTTTTTTTTTTTTTTTTACATTGCTTTTGTTGAAAAGGGTCAATGGAAACCTGTCTAGTGAGGGCTTCACTCTTCAGGTTCAAAGAAGACGTTGGTGTGTGTGTGTGTGTGTGTGTGTGTGTGTGTGCGTGCGTGCGTGCGTGCGTGCGTGCGTGCGTGTGTGTGTGGGGCTTGGTTTTACAATCCTTGTGGGTACCAGAAGTCCTCACAAGGACAAGACATTTCACCTGTCCTCACAAGGAAAAATGCTATATTAGGCTTAGGGGTTAAATTAGGGGTTGGTTAGAATTAGGGTTAGGAGTTAGGGTTCGGTTTAGTTTTAGGGTTAGGGGTTAATGGTTAGGGAAAATAGGATTTGAATGGGAATTTGTTTTTGGATCAGCACAAGGATAGTACAACAAATATACAGTGCCTTCGAAAAGTATTCAGACCCCTTGACTTTTTCCACATTTTGTTACATTACAGCCTTATTCTAAAATGGAATACATTTTTAAAAATCCTCATCAATCTACAGACAATACCCCATAAAGACAAAACGAAAACAGGTTTTTAGATTTTTTTGCAAATGTATTACCAATAAAAAACAGAAATACCTTATTGACATAAGTATTCAGACCCTTTGCTATGAGACTCAAAATTGAGCTCAGCTGCATCCTGTTTCCATTGATCATCCGTGAGATGTTTCTACAACTTGATTGGAGTCCACCTGTGGAAAATTTAATTGAAAAGGCACACACCTGTCTAAAGTGTGGAACCACCAAGACTCTTCCTAGAGCTAGCCGCCCGGCAAAACTGACCAATTGGGAGAGAAGGGCCTTGGTCAAGGAGGTGGCCAAGAACCCGATGGTCACTCTGACAGAGCTCCAGAGTTCCTCTGTGGGGATGGGAGAACCTTCCAGAAGGACAACCATCTCTGTAGCACTCCCCCAATCAGTCCTTTATGGTAGAGTGGCCGGACGGAAACCACTCCTGAGTAAAGGGCACATGACAGCCCGCTTGGAGTTTGCCAAAAAGCAACTAAAGGACTCTCAGACCATGAGAAACAAGATCCGGTAGAGTGGTCTGATGAAATCAAGATTGAACTCTTTGGCCTGAATGTCAAGCATCACATCTGGAGGAAACCTGGCACCATCGCTACGGTGAAGCATGGTAGTGGCAGCATCATGCTGTGGGGTTGTTTTTCAGCAGCAGGGACTGGGAGACTAGTCAGGATCAAGGGAAAGATGAACAGAGCAGATCCTTGATGAAAACCTGCTCCAGAGCGCTCAGGACCTCAGACTGGGGTGAAGGTTCACCTTCCAACAGGACAACGACGCTAAGCACACAGTCAAGACAAAGCAGGGGTAGCGTCGGTGAATGCAGGGGTGGCTTCTCTGAATGTCCTTGAGTGGCCCAGCCAGAGCCCGGACTTGAACCCGATCCAACATCTTTGGTGAGACCTGAAAATAGCTGTGCAGCGATGCTCCCCAACCAACCTGACAGAGCTAGAGAGGATCTGCAGAGAAGAATGGAAGAAACTCCCCAAATACAGGTTTGTCAAGCTTGTACCATCATACCTAAGAAGAGTCGAGGCTGTAATCCCTGCAAAAGGTGCAAAGACAAAGTACTGAGTAACGGGTCTGAATACTTATGTGAATGTGATATTTCCCGCTTTTTATTTGTAATACATTTGCAAGCATTTCTAAAAACCTGTTTTTTCTTTGTCATTATGGGGTATTGTGTTTAGATTGATGAGGATTTAAAAAAATCAAAATCAATTTAGAATAAGGCTGTAACGTAAATTTTTTTGGGAAAAAGTCAAGGGGTCTGAATACTTCCTGAATGCACTGTACAGTGACACATCACTTTGGGTGACAATGACTATGAGGTTAAAGGACACACTGTCAGCTTTAATATGAGGGTATTTTCATCCATATCGGGTGAACCCTTTAGAAATGACATACTTAACTTTTTACTACTTTAATACACATGTAAGGGAATTTTTCCCAATACTTTAGGTCCCCTAAAATGGAGCTATGTACAAAAAGTGATGTTATTTCTAAACGGTTCTGCCGATATGGAAGAAAATACCCTCAAATTAAAGCTGACAGTCTGCAATGCAACTTCATAGTCATTGTATCATTTCAAATCCAAAGTGCTGTAGTACAGAGCCAAAAGAACAAAACATCTGTCACTGTGCCAATACTTTTGGAGCTCACTGTGTGTGTGTGTGTGTGTGTGTGTGTGTGTGTGTGTGTGTGTGTGTGTGTGTGTGTGTGTGTGTGTGTGTGTGTGTGTGTGTGTGTGTGTGTGTGTGTGTGTGCGTGCGTGCGCACGTGTGTGTGTGTAGATGAGAAGAGCACTGCGTCTGTCTCTCTCAGCTGTGAACTGATTCCCCTGGCCACTTCAATCCCTCCTGCTCTGCCCTTGCTGATCCAAAATCCAGCAAAGCAATTACGCTGTCAGTGTCCCATCCGAGACCAGGGACCAGCGCTGACACACCACCGGCAGCCACTAGCCGTATCACCATTTAGAATCAGTGTTAGCCACCGTCGCTGGCTGCTATGCTAACAGCATGCCGCTTCTGTGTAGTCTACAAGCCCAGGCATCACAGTTGATGGATGATGAAACAGATTATAAAACAGCCATAAGTCTACCTGATCATACGCAGACTTATTATTATTGGGGGGGGGGGGGGGGGGGGGTTATTTGAGGGCGACTGCCAAGTCTTGTTAGAGATAGGCCTGTGTATTGCACATGTACACTGAGTGTACAAAACATTAAGGACACCTGATTTTTCCATGACATTGACTGACCAGATGAATCCAGGTGAAAGCTATGATCCCTTATTGATGTTACTTGTTAAATCCACTTCAATCAGTGTAGATGAAGGGGAGGAGACAGGTTAAAGAAGGATTTTTAAGCCTTGAGACAATTGAGACATGGATTTTGCGTGCTCCATTCAGAGGGTGAGTTGGCAAGACAACAATTTAAGTGCCTTCGGTAGTAGGTATGGTAGCAGGTGCCAGGCGCTCCGGTTTGTGTCAAGAACTGCAACGCTGCTGGGTCTTTCAAGCTGTCGACAGTTTCCCGTGTGTATCAAGAATGGTCCAACACCCAAAGGACATCCAGCCAACTTGACAGAACTCTGGGAAGCATTCGAGTCAACATGCTTTCAACACCTTGTAGAGATTTGGTCTAGACAATATAGCAAAATAAGGAATGAATGGGTTCTGAAAATGAAATTGCCAAGACAACATTTGTGGTTGTTGGTACCGTATCCAGAACCAAGCGTGCATGTTGTATTTGCTTTTGTTTAATATTTTCATGTGTGGTCGTCTTGTCACGTCTTGAGCTATTGAGATCAATCAAATATATAAATTGCATTTTCTCTCTCCGGTTGCACATTTTGCTGAAAGCATTTATCCTGTTCAATATAGGAATGCTTTTACGTGGACTTGCATCTCTTGTGGGGAGTTATGGCAAGATTTGATTTGAGGCTATAAATATAGTGCAAATTACATTGAGCAATATGCCATGCATCTCTCTACTGAATGGATTCCTTTGAAAACAAGCTGATTAAAACAAGATAAATTGTGTTGTTACTTTACAGCCGTGGGTGTAATCGTCAACTCAGCAGAGCTTTCAAATTCACGAGGCACACATATGATTGGTAACGTTCCAAGATATTTACAATGAAGAACTGGAGCTATGAAGTCATCTCAGTGTTATTACAATGGAGGAGGATAATACTCTAGAACAGTGGTTCCCAACCTTTTTCGGTTACTGTACCACCAAGTACATTTTGCTCAGCCCGGAGTACCCCTCATGTGCATTTTACAAGTAGGCCTATGGTCTCATTAATCTTCTCAAGTACCCTCTGTGGACTGGGGCGGCAGGTAGCCTAGTCACTGGGCCAGTAACTGAAAGGTTGCTAGATCGAATCCCTGAGCTGACAAGGTAAAAATCTGCCGTTCTGCCCCTGAACAAAATAAGAATTTGTTCTTAACTTGCCTAGTTAAATAAAATAGGGCAAGTACCCCTGCTTTAGTGGTTGGGTTTCAATAATGTGAATGGTACAACGTGTCATTGATACTTAAATAAAGTATGATGTATTTAACAAAAGACAAACTCGATCCAAGAATCACAGAAGCATGCCGGAGTAGTCCTGTGATATTTTTGGATCTATGCCTTTAACCATGTCGAACAAATTAGTCTTTGAAAACCAAAAGCAGCTTTTATCTCACACAAGTAAAAAAAAAAGAGCTAATTTAAACTGACAAAGAAGTGATATAAAGTAGCGATATAAAGATGTGTAAAAAAAAAAAAGAAAAAGAATCCACTGTTTTGGCCAGCGGGTGTCTGCAAGCATTTTCTTATATAATTATAGTGATGTTGAGCTTCAGAAACAAAACCAAAACATTGAGGGACTTAAATATAATTAATCCTGAAAGGGTGCGACATCCACAGTAAAAACCTGCAGGGGGACCATTCCAGACTATGCCCAGGCATCAGCCCTGTCAAAGGCTATGTAAAATGTACCCCAGGGCCAAGCTTCTCCTCATGAATTAATCTAACGCACAAACAAGACTCCGTCACCAGTGTTAAATACCCCCTCCCTGGTGTTAAATACCCCCTCCCCAGTGTTAAATACCCCCTCCCCAGTGTTAAATACCCCCTCCCCGGCGTTAAAGACTCCATCACCGGTGTTAAAGAACCCCTCCCCAGTGTTAAATACCCCCTCCCCGGTGATAAATACCCCCTCTCCGGTGTTAAATAGCCCCTCCCCGGCGTTAAATACCCCCTCCCCAGTGTTAAATACCCCCTCCCCGGTGTTAAAGACTCCATCACCGGTGTTAAAGACTCCATCCCCGGTGTTAAAGACTCCATCACCGGTGTTAAAGACTCCATCACCGGTGTTAGACTCCATCACTGGTGTTAAATACCCCCTCCCCGGTGTTAAATACCCCATCACCTGTGTTAATATACCCCCTCACTGGTGTTAAATACCCCCTCCCCAGTGTTAAAGACTCCATCACCGGTGTTAAATACCCCCTCCGCGGTGTTAAATACCCCCTCCCCAGTGTTAAAGACTCCATCACCGGTGTTAAATACCCCCTCCCCGGTGTTAAAGACCCCCTCCCCAATGTTAAAGACTCCATCACCGGTGTTTAATACCCCCTCCCCGGTGTTAAAGACTCCAACACCGGTGTTAAATACCCCCTCCCCGGTGATAAATACCCCCTCCCCGGTGATAAATACCCCCTCCCCGGTGATAAATACCCCCTCACCGGTGTTAAATACCCCCTCCCCAGTGTTAAAGACTCCATCACCGGTGTTTAATACCCCCTCCCCGGTGTTAAAGACTCCATCACGGTGTTAAATACCCCCTCCCTAGTGTTAAATACCCCCTCCCCAGTGTTAAAGACTCCATCACCGGTGTTAAATACCCCCTCCCCGGTGTTAAAGACCCCCTCCCCAATGTTAAAGACTCCATCACCGGTGTTTAATACCCCCTCCCCGGTGTTAAAGACTCCATCACCGGTGTTAAATACCCCCTCCCCGGTGATAAATACCCCCTCCCCGGTGATAAATACCCCCTCCCCGGTGATAAATACCCCCTCACCGGTGTTAAATACCCCCTCCCCAGTGTTAAAGACTCCATCACCGGTGTTAAATACCCCCTCCCCAGTGTTAAATACCCCCTCCCCAGTGTTAAATACCCCCTCCCCAGTGTTAAATAACCCCCTCACCGGTGTTAAATACCCCCTCACCGGTGTTAAATACCCCCTCCCCTGTGTTAAAGACTCCATCACGGTGTTAAATACCCCCACCCCGGTGTTAAATACCCCCTCCCCGGTGTTAAAGACTCCATCACGGTGTTAAATACCCCCTCCCTAGTGTTAAATACCCCCTCCCCAGTGTTAAAGACTCCATCACCGGTGTTAAATACCCCCTCCCTGGTGTTAAATACCCCCTCCCCAGTGTTAAATACCCCCTCCCCAGTGTTAAATACCCCCTCCCCGGCGTTAAAGACTCCATCACCGGTGTTAAAGAACCCCTCCCCAGTGTTAAATACCCCCTCCCCGGTGATAAATACCCCCTCTCCGGTGTTAAATAGCCCCTCCCCGGCGTTAAATACCCCCTCCCCAGTGTTAAATACCCCCTCCCCGGTGTTAAAGACTCCATCACCGGTGTTAAAGACTCCATCCCCGGTGTTAAAGACTCCATCACCGGTGTTAAAGACTCCATCACCGGTGTTAGACTCCATCACTGGTGTTAAATACCCCCTCCCCGGTGTTAAATACCCCATCACCTGTGTTAATATACCCCCTCACTGGTGTTAAATACCCCCTCCCCAGTGTTAAAGACTCCATCACCGGTGTTAAATACCCCCTCCCCATACCCCCTCCCCAGTGTTCAATACCCCCTCCCCGGTGTTAAATACCCCCTCCCCAGTGTTAAATACCCCCTCCCCAGTGTTAAATACCCCCTCCCCAGTGTTCAATACCCCCTCCCCGGTGTTAAATACCCCCTCCCCGGTGTTAAATACCCCCTCCCCAGTGTTAAATACCCCCTCCCCAGTGTTAAATACCCCCTCCCCAGTGCTAAATACCCCCTCCCCAGTGTTAAATAATAAAATCAAATGGGGTTTTTCAAGCTTTTTTTGCTAATGGGGTTTTCAAGCTTTTGAATCTGGTGGGTAAATGCTGCCAATAGATGCAGATGTTTCAAATAGGCCTAGCTTTTGCATCACTATCACTAACTAACAGGGCATAAATCTGAGGGCGAGCACGGAGCATGACTGGGACAAGCTAGAACAGCATGTGATGTTGTTGGAGCCGTTTGCAATCCACACCGACCAACTTCAAACTGACAGCAAGTCACGGTCTGATGTGGAGCCGTGCTTTCTCAACCTTGAGACACACTTGCAGTCAACTACTTTTGCAAAACAGTTGGCACAGGTCGTCCTAAAGTCACTGTGTGAGCGCTTCGGTTGCATACTGATTCCCCTGGCAGCCAACTTCAACCCAAACCCTGCAGCACCTTGTCTGATGGACCCAAGTGTGTCTCTGCCACTTCGGTCAACAAAGATGGAGACACTGATGAGGCAAGCAGAGTCTTTTGCACTTCAGCAAATTGGACAGTACAGCTGTGGAGCAGCAGGACCCCAGGAAGATGCCAGCCCGATTAATCCAGCAAGCTTCTCGACCACAGTGCTTTAGGAATTTAGCTTCCTCGCATCGAAGATTGTGTCTAAGGTCACCGTCTAGCCGGAGGGTCAACCTGGCAGGGCATTAAGTACTCTGTGTGAGCTGTGGAAATACCTGGAAGAGGTAAAGGGGGTCATCACTGCCTCATTGCCTGCGTGCGTACTTGGTCCGCGGTCAAACGACCACCCCTCATCACTATCAAACGCTCCCCAAAACATTTCAGCGAGCAGGCCTTTCTAATCGACCTGGCCCGGGTATCCTAGAAAGATATTGACCTCATCCCGTCAGTAGAGGATGCCTGGTTGCTCTTCTAAAGTGCTTTCCTCTCCATCTTAAATAAGCATGCCCCTTTCAAAAAATGTGGAACTAAGAACAGATATAGCCCTTGGTTCACGCCAGACTTGACTGCCCTTGACCAGCACAAAAACATCCTGTGGCGTTCTGCATTAGCCCCTGCGATATGAAACTTTTCAGGGAAGTCAGGAACCAATATACTCAGTCAGTTAGGAAAGCTAAGGCTAGATGTTTCTAACAGAAATTTGCTTCCTGTAGCATTAATTCCAAAAAGGTTTGGGACAATGTGTAGTCCATGGAGAATAAGAGCACCTCCTCCCAGCTGGCCATTGTACTGAAGATAGAAAACACTGTCACCACCGAAAAATCTACGATAATCGATCATTTCAATAAGCATTTTTCCACGGCTGGCCATGCTTTTCACCTGGCTACCCCTACCCTGGCCAACATCTCAGCACCCCCTGCAGCAACTTTCCCAACCCCCCCCCCCCCCCCCCCCCCCAGCTGGTGTTCTGAAAAAATTGCAAAATCTGGATGCCTACATATCAGCTGGGCTAGACAATCTGGACCCTCTCTTTCTAAAATTATCCGCCAAAATTGTTGCAACCCCTATTACTAGCCTTTTCAACCTCTCTTTCATCTTTCGTATCGTCTGAGATTCCCTAAGATTGGAAAGCTGCCGCAGTCATGGGTGCACCTCAGCCACGCTCAAGGTCCTAAATGATATCATAACCGCCATCGATAAAAGACAGTATTGTGCAGCCGTCTTCATCGACCTGGCCAAGGCTTTCGACAATCACCGCATTCTTATCGGCAGACTCAATAGCCTTGGTTTCTCAAATGACTGCCTCGCCTGGATCACCAACTACTTCTCAGATAGAGTTCAGTGTGTCAAATCGGGGGGGCCTGTTGTCCGGACTTCTGGCAGTCTCTATGGGGGTGCCACAGGGTTCAATTCTCAGGCCAACTCTTTTCTCAGTATACTTCAATGATGTCGCTCTTGCTGCTGGTGATTCTCTGATCCATCTCTACGCAGACGACACCATTCTGTATACATCTGGCCCTTCTTTGGACACTGTGCTAACAAACCTCCAAACGAGCTTCAACACCATACAACACTCCTTCCGTGGCCTCCAACTGCTTTTAAATGCTAGTAAAACTAAGTGCATGCTCTTCAACCGATTGATGCCTGCACCCTCCCGCCCGACTAGCATCACTACTCTGGACGGTTCTCACCTAGAATATGTGGACAACTACAAATACCTAGGTGTCTGGTTAGACTGTAAACTCTCCTTCCAGACTCACATTAAGCATCTCCAATCCAAAATTAAATCTAGAATCGGCTTCCTATTTCGCAATAAAGCCTCCTTCACTCATGCCACCAAACATACCCTCGTAAAACTGACTATCCTTGACTTTGGCGATGTCATTTACAAAATAGCCTCCAACACTCTACTCAGCAAACTGGATGTAGTCTATCACAGTGCCATCCGTTATAACACCAAAGCCCCATATACTAACCACCACTGCGACCTGTATGCTCTCGTTGGCTGGCCCTCACTACATATCCATCGCCAAACCCCACTGGCTCCAGGTCATCTATAAGTCTTTGCTAGGTAAAGCTCCGCCTTATCTCAGCTCACTGGTCACCATAGCAAACCCACCCGTAGCACGCGCTCGAGCAGGCATATTGCACTGGTCATCCCCAAAGCCAACACTTCTTTTGGCCGCCTTTCCTTCCAGTTCTCTGCTGCCAATGACTGGAACGAATTGCAAAAATCTCTGAAGCTGGAGTCTTATATCTCCATCTCTAACTTTAAGCATCAGCTGTCTGAGCAGCTTACCGATCACTGTACCTGTACACAGCCAATCTGTAAATAGCACACCCAACTACCTCATCCCCATATTATTACTTACCCTCTTGCTCTTTTGCACCCCAGTATCCCTACTTGAACATCATCATCTGCACATCTATCACTTCATTATTAATGCTAAGTTGTAATTTATTTCGCCTCTGGGGCCTATTTATTGCCTTACCTCCCTAGTCTTCTACATTTGCACAGACTGTACATAGATTTTTTTTATTTTATGTTATTGACTGTACGTTTGTTTATGTGTAACTCTGTGTTGTTGTTTTTGTCGCACTGCTTTGCTTTATCTTGGCCAGGTCGCAGTTGTAAATGAGAACTTGTTCTCAACTAGCCTACCTGGTTAAATAAAGGTGAAATAAAAAAATAAAAATAAAAAAAAAATGTTTACAGAATCACCTCTCCAGTTCCAAGGATGGCTGTGTATCCAAAGCTGTGGCCCGTGGCACTGAATCTGGTTTCTGCCCATGCATCCCAAGCGTTCATGGAGAGAATATTCTCTGTCTGTGAACAACTGTCATCCGGCTTGAGATTCCGAACGAGCACCTCTCTGGAACGCAGAATCTTCTTGAAGATAAAACAGAAAATCTTGTTTGGTTGAACAAAAACACACACACACACACACACACACACACACACACACACACACACACACACACAC
Source organism: Salvelinus fontinalis (assembly GCF_029448725.1). Classification (NCBI taxonomy): domain Eukaryota; kingdom Metazoa; phylum Chordata; class Actinopteri; order Salmoniformes; family Salmonidae; genus Salvelinus; species Salvelinus fontinalis. Next base: position 6,940,795 of record NC_074679.1, read on the forward strand.
ACACACACACACACACACACACACACACACACACACACACACACACACACACACACACACACACACACACACACACACACACACACACACAAAAAAAAAGCTGGCTGTGAACTGATAGATTTGCGAAGAAGTGTTTTATTGCTTACAGTGCCTTCGGAAAGTATTCTGCCCACTTGACTTTTTCCATATTTTGTCAGGGAGATGACCAAGAACCTGATGGTCACTCTGACAGGGCTCTAGAGTTCCTCTGTGGAGATGGGAGAACCTTCCAGAAGGACAACCATCTCTGTAGCACTCCACCAATGAGGCCTTTATGGTAGATTGGCCACTCTTCAATAAAAAAGCACATGACACATGACCCGGTTGGAGTTTGCCAAAAGGCATCTAAAGACTCTATCATGAGTAACAAGATTCTCTGGTCTGATAAACCAAGATTGAACTCTTTGGCCTCAATGCCAAGCATCACATCTGGAGGAAACCTGGCACCATCCCTACGGTGAAGCATGGTGGTAGCGGCATCATGTTTTTCTACGGCAGGGACTGGGAGACTAGTCAGGATCGAGGCAGAAATGAACGGAGCAAAGTACAGAGAGATCCTTGATGAAAACCTGCTCCAGAGCGCTCAGGGCCTCAGACAGGGGTGAAGGTTCACCATCCAACAAGCACACAGCCAAGACAACGCAGGAGTGGCTTCGGGACAAGTCTCTGAATGTCCTTGAGTGGCCCAGCCAGAGCCCAGACTAGAACCCAATCGATTATCTCTGGAGAGACCTGAAAATAGCTGTGCAGCAACACTCCTCATCCAACCTGACAAAGCTTGAGAGGATCTGCAGAGAATGGGAGAAACTCCCCAAATACAGGTGTGCCAAGCTTGTAGTGTCATACCTAAGAACACTTGAGGCTGTAATCGCTGCCAAAGGTGCTTCAACAAAGTACTGAGTAAAGGGTCTGAGTACTTGTGTAAATGTGAAAATTCCCTTTTTTATATTTAGTAAATTAGCAAAACTTTCTAAAAAACAGTTTTTGCTTTGTCATTATGGGGTATTGTGTGTAGATTGATGAGGGGAAAAAATATTTAATACATTTTAGAATAAGGCTGTAACCTAACAAAATGTGGAAAAAGTCAAGGGGGTCTGAATACTTTCCGAAGGCACTGTATGTTTTTGCGGTTGCAGCTGTTTTCATGAACCCTATTTGAGGGGGTTAGTCAGTGATACATGTTCAATATTACATAAGCATGACATGTGAAATGTGCCATGACTCCATTTTTTGATTTTTGCTCTCTCTTTCTGTCAGATAAAGGGAAAGGTACTTGATTCTTCTCACACCTACTACTAAAGTTAAAACAGCTTGGATTGGTGTTTTTATCGAACAAAATAAAAACTAGAAAATCAAGTCTGAAAACGAACTGAAACTAAACTGAATTTAAAATAAAAATAGAAAACAAAACAAATATGAATTCACAAAACTATAATAACCTCCCCTCACCAGTGTAAGTTTTATTTATTTTTTATTTTATTTTTTCAAACCAAAGAAAATAAGTGACATACAAAACAGTACAAATAAAAAACTTGTAAAAACCACAAATAAGTTCAAAAAAATGAGTTTGTTCAATCAGTTCAACAAAGCATAATAATTAGAATTGTACATGATATACTCATGTACAGTCAAAATCATGTTTTCATGAAATAGGATGATATTTGGATGAAACCAGATCAAAGTATGATGACCAAAGTATGAACATTTTCTGTTGCTTCTACATTGATAAAGTTTGATCATAAATGTACTGGTCCCCTCCCCCGTGTCAAACACTAGGATTCATTATTAAGGGGACAAGGTGACATCACCTTAACTCTCTTTTTAATACACCAATGGCAACATGATATTCTCTTACCTAATTTAATACCGCCTTGTAGCCAACATTTGAGAAGGTGTGTTTGTAGAGGGGCGTGGTTTATGCAGCTAGGTAGCTACTCTGATGGTACCAGATTTTGACTGTAGGTAGTCAACAAATATAATTAAAGGTTTACGCTATTCATCTATGGCAAAGATACTTATTAAATTACTTAAGAAAGTATTCACATTTTGTTGTGTTACAGCCTGAACTAAAAAATTGATTAAATTGAGATGTTTTTAATAACTCGCCTACCCCTTATGGGGTACTGGCCTACGCAAAATACCCCATAATGTCAAAGTGGAATTGTGTTTTTTGAAATTTTCACAAATTATTTAAAAAATGAAAAGCTGAAATGCCTTGAATCAATAACTATTCAACCCCTTTGTTATGGCAAGCCTAAATAAGTTCAGGAGTAAACATTTGCTTAACAAGTCACATAATAAGTTCCATGGAATCCCTTTGTGTGCAATAATAGTCTTTAACATGATTTTTGAATGACTACCTCATCTCTGTACCCCATACATACAATCATCCTTAAGGTCCTTCTGTCGATCAGTGAATTTCAAACACAGATTCATCCAAAAAAACCAGGGTGGTTTTCCAATGCCTCGCAAAGAAGGGCACCTACTAGTGGATGGTTAAAAAGAAAGCAGAAATGTAATATCACTTTGAAGATGGTGCAGTTATTAATTACACTTTGGATTGTGTATCAATACACCCAGTCACTACAAAGATACAGGCGTCCTTCCTAACTCAGTTGCCGGAGAGGAAGGAAACCACTCAGGGATTTCACCATAAGGCCAATGGTGACTTTAAAACAGTTACAGAGGTTAATGGCTGTGTTAGGAGAAAACTGAGGATGGATCAACAACACTGTAGTTACTTCACAATACTAACCTAATTGCCAGAGTGAAAAGAAGGAACAAAAAATATTCAAAAACATTCAAAGAATGTGGCAAAGCAATTAACATTTTGTCCTGAATACAAATCTTTGGGGCAAATCCAATACAACACATTACTGAGTACCACTCTCCATACTTTCAAGCATAGTGGTGGCTGCATCATGTTATGGGTATGCTTGTAATCGTTACAAACTAGGGAGTTTATCAGAATAAAAAGAAACAGAATGGAGCTAAGCACAGGCAAAATCCTAAAGGAAAACCTGCTTCAATCTGCTTTCCACCAGACACTGGGAGATTAATTCACCTTTCAGCAGGACAATAACCTAAAACACAAGGCCAAATGGAGTTGCTTACCAAGAACACAGTGAATGAGTGGCCAAGTTACAGTTTTGTCTTAAATCTACTTGAGAATCTATGGCAAGACCTGAAAATGGTTGTCTAGCAATGATCAACAACCAATTTGACAGAGCTTGAAGAATTTTGAAAAGAACAATGGGCAAATGTTGCACAATCCAGTTGTGGAAAGCTCTCAGAGACTTACTGTACCCAGAAAGACTCACAGTTATTGATGCCAAAGGTGCTTCTACAAAGTATTGACTCAGGGGTGTGAATAATTACGTAAATGATACAATTATATATTTAATTTTCAATAAAATTAGCAAAAATGTCTAAAAACATGTTTTCACTTTGTTTTATGGGGTATGTGTGTAGATGGGCGAAAAAAATATTTAATCCATTTTGAATTCAGGCTGTAACACAACAAAACGTAGAATAAGTCAAGGGGTATGAATACTTTCTGAAGGCACTGAGTGTTTCCCCTTTCATCTATATCTGGTGGTAGCTAGTTACTGGCTAGTTAGGTCTTCAGCTGGCATGGAACAAAAGGGGGGAAGGGTCGTTCAAAACTCAGATTCAGTTGTCAAGTCAAGACATCCGTCAGTGCTGCTGTGAACTGCATCACCTCAAACATGCCAAACGGGAGATGTATACAATTTTTAAATAATTGATAATCATTGATTCAATGTTGTTTGAGTTGCTTTGTGTATCAACAAATTAGTTTAAGAGGTGATTTTACTGCAATACTGCTCACTGCATCAAAGTTGCTTGACATAGGCACTTCAAACAGCTGTCAGTCAAGGCGAGCTCATGAATATAAAAAATAACTAGAGACAAGGGACTCTCTTCCCAGCTAGCACATAACGTTCTGAGAACCATATGTTTCTTAGAGCTTGGTGAGAGTGTGGTTGTCCTATGGTTATTTTGTATACAACCTTCCCACAACTTTCTGTGCAGGATAGTTTCTTGGCTTTGGAACATTCACAGCAAATTAAAAGAACTTGACAAAAAAAAAAACATTATAGTCTTGGTATTTCATTACTTTAATAGAACATTTCCAAAAAGTTTGAACATGGTTACATTTCATTAAGATTTTGGTCATGTTCTAGGAACGTTCTCCAACTGGTTTGACATTGGGAAAGTTCTCAAATAGTTCAGAGAACTTTAAGAAACAACGTTCTTCTATGGGAATGTCAATATTTCAGCATAACGTTTCCTACAGGGTTCCTCATGGAAACAAAACTCTCTTTATCCTCTAATCTTGTTAGTGTGTTCAGGTGTGTTGGCCGCGCCCACTAATTGGTCACACTTGACCTTTGAAATGGGGTCAATTTGAATAGACTAAATAGGACAGCTTTGTATGCGTAAAAAATGGCGTAGTGGACTAATTCCATAGATAGAGAACAGAATCTCACTGATGCTGTGTCACAATAAAAACACGTGTGTTTGCATGATTAATGACAAAGGAAATTAATTTCCATGTATTCCTATCTGTGCTTGGAGTGTTACTAAAAGTCTTATTGAAGCATTCAGTGAAAGTTTTAAGAAAATTTGTCAACAACCTTAATAAAACCTCCCAGGAAATAAACTTTCAAGCAACCAGAGTAAACGTTGTCAGAACCTCCCTGCAACCTAAAAATAAATGTTCCCAGAACAGGCAAAATGTTCACTTCTGTTCTAACATTACGTTTCACCGGTAAGGAAACGATCAGCAAAGTTTGTGGAATATTTCTTCTGGCGTGTGGCCAGGAAGGGTGCATTTCCCGTCTTCGCCTTTAATGGCTGGCCCCCTATGGTGATGTAGGAGAGATCTTAGATCTGTCATTGAGATTCAAAGTTAATGTTTGGGGCGATGATGAGAAGTCAGAACCCTTTGCATAATAAATAAGGCCTTTCACGTTTTAATTAAGAAACGTTAATTAGCTTAGCGAAGTTGGAAGATAAGGGGAGGAGACTGTTTCCTGTGCTAGAGCTGTTCTCTGAACTCCTAAAATAAAGCCAGTGAACATTAAAAGCTGTCTGATCCTCAACGCTGGCCTACATGCAGTGTCGATTTTGTCATGTAAATCTTAGTGGAGCAAACTAAAATATATATTTTAGATGCATGCCAGCCAAGCCACTACACAACACTAAACAATACATGAATTGCACTATAACGGTGATAAATGGTTCCCACAAACTGTTAGGGCCTACGTACAGCTGTCCCAACAGCAGAGCTTTCTTTTCAGCACCATGTTGTTAATCCTTATCACCGCTACACCTGGTTATCAGCGGAGCCTTGTCTGGCAGCAAAACAGTTCATTCAGCCTCATTTACTGACTTTTTAAAAAACATAGCTGATATGGCTGACTTGATTAAACAAATGTGGTTTCTACTGACAATTGAGATGTACAAACTATGACATAAGGGGATGACGACCGGATAAGAGCAATCTGTAATTTGGATTAAGACATTAATGAGTGAGCTAGGGGGGACATAGTCAATATAACTATTTGTTTAGCACTTTTGAAATGTACAGTGACAGAATTCAGAACATGGGCCGTTCTTCAGTATTCTCCCTGTACACCAGGTCAGAACCATAGGATAAATAAAGGGGGCATATAAGCAGACAATTAAAGCTCTTACAATATTCGATGATGAAATTTCTCTCAAGCAGACTATCGGCTACATGTGCACCACCAATTCAGAACAGTAGGCTACATTATGAGGGGGAAAGGGACCAAATTATTAGGGTGAGGCACATGGGCTATTAACAGCTTAATACACAACATACACTTAGCATTCCTTTCTTAGAAACAGTATACATAAAGTGCCTTCGGAAAGCATTCAGACCCCTTGACTTTTTCCACATTTTGTTAGGTTACTGCCTTCATCTAAAATTGGTAAATAGTTTTTTTCCCTCATCAATCTACACACAATACCACATCATGAAGAAGCAAAAACAGGTTTTTAGAAATGTTTGCAGATTTATTAAAAATAAAACAGAAATATTACATTTACATAAGTAATCAGAACCTTTAGTCAGTACTTTGTTGAAGCATCTTTGACAGAGATTACAGACCCGTGTCTTCCTGAGTATGACGCTACAAGCTTGGCACACCTGTCTGAGGAGATTTTCCCATTCTACTCTGCATATCCTCTCAAGCTCTGTCAGGTTGGATGGGGTGCGTTGCTGCACAGCTTTTTTCAGGTCTCTCCAGAGATGTTTGATTGGGTTCAAGTCCGGGCTCTGGCTGGGTGACTCAAGAAAATTCAGAGACTTGTCCTGAAGCCACTCCTGCGTTGTCTTGGGTGTGTGCTTGGAGTCGTTGTCCTGTTGGAAGGTGAACCTTCGCCCCTGTCTGAGGTCCTGAGCGCTCTGGAGCAGGTTTTCATTAATGATCTCTGTTCTTTGCTCCGTTCATCTTTGCCTCGATTATGACTAGTTTCCCAGTCCCTGCTGCTGAAAAACATCCCCACAGCATGATGCTGCCACCACCATGCTTCACCGTAGAGATAGTGGTAGGTTTCCTCCAGACGTGACGCTTGGAATTCATGAGAGTCTTTTGGTGACTTTTTGGCAAACTCCAAGTGGGCTGTCATGTGCCTTTTACTGAGGAGTGGATTCTGTCTGGCCACTCTACTATAAAGGCCTGATTGGTAGAATGCTACAGAGATGGTTGTCCTTCTAGAAGGTTCTCACATCTCCACAGAGGAACTCTAGAGCTCTGTCAGAGTGACCATTGGGTTCTTGATTACCTCCCTAACCAAGGCCCTTCTCCCCCGTTTGCTCAGTTTGGCTGGGAGGCTAGCTCTTGGAAGAGTCTTGGTGGTTCCAAACTTCTTCCATTAAAAAAAATTATGGAGGCCACTGTGTTCTTAGGGACCTTCAATGCTGCAGAAATGTTTTGGTACCTTTCCTTAGATCTGTACCTCGACACAATTCTGTCTCGGAGCTCTACGGACAATTACTTCGACCTCATGGCTTGGTTTTTGCTCTTACATAGACAGGTGTGTGCCTTTCCAAATCATGTCCAATCAATTAAATTTACCACAGGTGGACTCCAATCAAGTTGTAGAAACATCTCAAGGATTATCAATGGAAACAGGATGCACCTGAGCTCAATTTTGAGTCTCATAGCAAAGGGTCTGAATACTTCTTAATTTTTAATACATTTGCAACAATTTCTAAAAACCTGTTTTCACTTTGTCATTATGGGGTATTATGTGTAGATTGCCGAGGATACAATACATTTTTGGACTCACCTTTTGCTGTGCTCACTTAAACAGGAAGGTGTCGCAGTGGTCCTTCTTGTGTGGTATAGAAAGAGGCCTGAATAGTAAAAATAAAGAAAAACCCTTGAATGAGTAGGGGTGTCCAAACGTTTGACTGGTACTGTATATATATATATATTTCATGTTGGGGGGGGGGGGGGGGGGGGGGGGGCTAAACAGATGAGGCTCAAAACAGGTGGGGCTCTGAATGATGCATCGCCACTGCCTACATGATAAGAGAGAGAGAACATTGAAGATAGTTGGGGGTTAAAACAAACATCATAACAAGCTTTACAAAAAGCAGGGCACTAGTAGTTGATCTACATACCGTATTATGACCCAATCAAATACATTCCTACAAGGCATAATCTTCCAAAAACACAATGGCTGGCTGAAGGCAAAAGCATAATGAAGCCAAAAACAAAAGCATAAACGTAAGATAGTGGATGCTTACGACGTAGGGATCCGCTATCTTACATTTGGTGGCAGCAGTGGGATCCAGGTCTGGATGGGGGGAGGGCTCAAAAAGTGCCCTGCAAAGTCTAAACAGTTCCTGTTGTAAACTTCTACCTGCAGGCATGTCTTCTGCCAGTCGCTTTCATTCCCACTAGCCCAAGAACAGCTTGGAAAAGCCAAAGCAGCAGCTGCCACTTCTCACTGATGCCCTTCAAATGAAATTAATTTATTCAACTCTCCATCCATCCATCCATCCCTCCATCCATCCATCCATCCATCCATCCCTCTCTCTCTCTCTCTCTCTCTCTCTCTCTCTCTCTCTCTCTCTCTCGCTACTGAACTGTGACAGTCACTCTGTGGGCCAAATACGACTGCCTTAGGACTCAACAAATTGAATGAATGGGACAGAGCTTCTTGAGATGGATGAAACACTTAAGATTTCTTTGAAAGGTGGAAACATGGTACCATTGCATGAATATAAATGGCAGAGCATTTGTTGAGGTACCTCACTCTAGACCATTGAGATCAGGGGTTCAGATAATGTAAGTGCAGGTTCTCTAACAGCCAGTCAGACAGCCAAGAGCTGTGCTGTTTTGATCGAGGGCCCATCCTCTAAACAACCCAGCCTTCCTCGTTGCGGTTGAGAGCCTCTACATTATTGAAGAGCATCAAGAGCCTATGAATCACATCTGTTGATTACGAGCTGATGTTCCAAACACAAGCACGCCACTCCAACTCCACTGCCCCAGCTCTGCTATTAACATATATATGAATTTGTGACTGTCAGCACAGACATAACAAACACCGCTGCATTGATATTCTAATTATCTCAATACCTCGGGTGTGGCCATTCACCAGAATGCGTCATCACGACGAACATAAATCTAGTACTACGGGTCATTGCGGCTGAGGATTCTCAGGCGTTGCAAGAGAGCCTAGTCTCCCTGCCTGCCAGTTAAAGGTGCACAGCATACCGGTATTCAAGACTGCTGGCCTGCCAAACGAAAGGTTGACAGACAGTGCCCAACGGTCATGCCAAATGGTCATCAAGAGTCCTTATTGTAATTTTCTGTTGCAAGTCACAACTAAACTGAGGTAAACATCATACTATTTTCAAGAACGTTCTCAGAGTATCTGTGGGATACCGTTCCCTAAAAGCCCAACGAGAATGTCCTCTTATGTCCTTAGGACATCCCCTGTTTGCTGGGACAGTCATTGGGTCACTGGTCCCTTATTGAATGAATACACTCTGTTACCAATAAAAGGAAGGGTAAACAGGAGATGATGTCACAGCAGGCTGGTGTTTGTGGGTTGGTGGTTGGTTGGGGTGTGTGGGCATGCTGGCTTCTGCCTGTGGATCTGCTATCGATCACCACTCCGAGCTACCAGGGTATTTAATGGGAGGGCGAAGCAATTATCTAGGGGCTTTATTGGCAGATTGGACAGCCGCACGGGGAGAGGAGGTGCACACTGCAGCGACTCATTATGGGGATGAATGTGGTGACCTAAGAGTTTACTCATAATGGGGATGTGGTGACCTAAGAGATGACTCAACATGGGGATGTGGTGACCTAAGAGATGAGTCAACATGGGGATGTGGTGACCTAAGAGATGACACAGCATGGGGATGTGGTGACCTAAGAGATGACTCAACATGGGGATGAATGTGTTGACCTAAGATAACTCATCATGGGGATGAATGTGGTGACCTAAGAGATGACTCGTCATGGGGATGAATGTGGTGACCTAAGAGATGACTCATCATGGGGATGAATGTGGTGACCTAAGAGATGACTCATCATTGGGATGTGGTGACCTCAGCGATGACTCATCATGGGGATGTTATGACCTAAGAGATGACTAATCATGGGGATGTGGTAACCTAAGAGATGACTCATCATGGGGATGAATGTGGTGACCTAAGAGTTGACTCATCATGGGAATGAATGTGGTGACCTAAGAGATGACTCATCATGGGGATGAATGTGGTGACCTAAGAGATGACACAGCATGGGGATGTGGTGACCTAAGAGATGACTCAACATGGGGATGAATGTGTTGACCTAAGAGATGACTCATCATGGGGATGAATGTGGTGACCTAAGAGATGACTCATCATTGGGATGTGGTGACCTCAGCGATGACTCATCATGGGGATGTTATGACCTAAGAGATGACTAATCATGGGGATGTGGTAACCTAAGAGATGACTCATCATGGGAATGAATGTGGTGACCTAAGAAATGACTCATCATGGGGATGAATGTGGTGACCTAAGAGTTGACTCATCATGGGAATGAATGTGGTGACCTAAGAGATGACTCATCATGGGGATGAATGTGGTGACCTAAGAGATGACTCATCATGGGGATGAATGTGGTGACCTAAGAGATGACTCATCATGGGGATGAATGTGGTGACCTAAGAGTTGACTCATCATGGGAATGAATGTGGTGACCTAAGAGATGACTCATCATGGGGATGAATGTGGTGACCTAAGAGATGACACAGCATGGGGATGTGGTGACCTAAGAGATGACTCAACATGGGGATGAATGTGTTGACCTAAGAGATGACTCATCATGGGGATGAATGTGGTGACCTAAGAGATGACTCATCATTGGGATGTGGTGACCTCAGCGATGACTCATCATGGGGATGTTATGACCTAAGAGATGACTAATCATGGGGATGTGGTAACCTAAGAGATGACTCATCATGGGAATGAATGTGGTGACCTAAGAAATGACTCATCATGGGGATGAATGTGGTGACCTAAGAGTTGACTCATCATGGGAATGAATGTGGTGACCTAAGAGATGACTCATCATGGGGATGAATGTGGTGACCTAAGAGATGACTCATCATGGGGATGAATGTGGTGACCTAAGAGATGACTCATCATGGGAATGAATGTGGTGACCTAAGAGATGACTCATCATGGGGATGAATGTGGTGACCTAAGAGATGGAGCACCATTGGGGGCTTTAAACCATTGTCCTACTGAATGGTGTCTTGTTTGTTTAGAAAACAATTAAGTGTGTTTACAGTTGATAAAACACACTTAAAAAGGTCCAACGCAGCCATTTATATATCAATATAAAATAATTTCTGGGTAACAATTAAATGTGATTATCTTCAATTAAAAGGGTCAAAAAGAAACAACTTCTTTGCAAAGAGCAATTTCTCAAGGAAGGATTTTGCTAGGACTGTCTGGGGAGTGGTCTGAGGGCAGGTGAAAACTGACTAGTAGCTGATATTGGCAGAGGTGTTGAACTCTTTCTCATTGGTATATTAACTCATTTACTTCCTGCCGATGTCACCAGGCCAAAACTCCATCCCACCAAAACAGGCTGAAATTTCAGGCAGTCTTTTCAAACAGCTCTTACACTAAAACGGCATTATCATAATTTTCACAATTTTACAGTACTATTCCAACATCATAATGTGAAGATATATATAAAAACAGAAGAAATCACAATTTCAAATGCACTGAGCTTTTAAGAAAATAGGATAACATGCATTAAGGGGATGGATCACTACAAAGAGGATTTGACAAGATTTCCCATTAACCTTGGCTATTAGACAGTTTTTAAGTGCACAATCTGATCACCTACACACTTATCAAATGCCAATTGTCTTAACGATTTTCCATAATTGGGTTAGGGTTAGCTTTTTCCCCCACATATGGCATTTTCAATGGTCTAATATACAAAATCAGATGTTGGACCTTGGATAATCTGTGGTACAGTGCCTTCAGAAAGTATGCATACCCCTTGACTTGTTCCAGCCTGAATGAAAAATGTATTAAATTAATTTTTCCCCTCACCCATCTACACACAATGCCCCTATAATGACAAAGTGAAAACATGTTTTTAGACATTTTGTATTGTATTGCAAAAATGTATTGCAAATGAAATACAGAAATATCTAATTTACCTAAGTATTAACACCCCTGAGTCACTACTTTGTTGAAGCACCTTTGGTGGCGATTAAAGCTTTGAGTAGCTTTGGGTATGTCTGTGTCAGCTTTGAGTAGCCTTGGGTATGTCTGTATCAGCTTTGAGTAGCCTTGGGTATGTCTGTATCAGCTTCGCACATCTTTATTATGGGATTTTCAGCCATTTTTCCTTGCAAATTTCTTCCATCTCTGTTAAGTTAGATGGGGAGTGGAGCTGAACTGCAGTCCTCAAGTCTTTCCAAAGACGTTCGAGTCACTCAAGAACTTTCACATTCTTGTTCTGAAGCCATTCCACCGTTGCTTTGCTTAATGCTTGGGGTCATTGTCCTGATGGAACGTAAATCTTCCTCAGTCTAAGGTCGTTTTGCACTCTGAAGCAGGTTCTCATCAAGGATTTGGCTGCATTTGTCTCCATTCATTGTTTCCTCTATCCTTACCAGTCTCCCAGTCCCTGCTGCTGAAAAGCATCCCGATAGCATGATGCTGCCACCATCATGCTTCACGGTAGGGATGGTGCCAGGTTTCCTCCAGACGTGACGCTTGGCATACAGACCAAAGAGTTCAATCTTGGTTTCATCAGACCAGAGAATCTTGTTTCTCATGGTCTGAGAGTCTTTAGGTGCCTTTTGGCAAACTCCAAGTGGGGTGTTTTAATGAGGAGTGGCTTCCGTCCGGCCAATCTACCATAAAGGCCTGATTGGTGGAATGCTGCAGAGATGGTTGTCCTTCTGGAAGGTTCTCCCATCTCCACAGAGGGACTCTGGAGCTCTGTCAGAGTGACCACTGGGTTCTTGGTCACCTCCCTGACCAAGGCCCTACTTTCCCGATTGCTCAGTTTGGCCAGGCGGCCAGCTCTAAGGAAGAGTCTTGATGGTTCCAAACTTCTTCCATTTAAGAATGATGGAGGCCACTGTGTTCTTGGGGACCTTCAATGTTTTGGTAACCTTCCCCAGATCTGTGCCTCGACACAATCCTGTCTCGGAGCTCTACGGACAATTTCTTTGACCTCATGACTTGGTTTTTGCTCTTACATGCACTGTCAACTGTGGGACCTTATCTAGACAGGTGTGTGCCTTTCCAAATGAATTTACCACAGGTGGACTCCAATCAAGTTGGTGAAACATCTCAAGGACGATCAATGGAAACAGGATGCACCTGAGCTTAATTTTGAGTCTCATAGCAAAGGTTATGAATACTTATTTAAATAAGATATTTCTGTTGTTTATTTTTTAATACATTTGCAAAAAATTCTAAAAACCTATTTTCACTTTTTCATTATGGGGCATAATGTGTAGATTGATGAGAAAAAAAAGACTAAATCAATTTTAGAATAAGGAATGTTTTGCAACTAATATAAAATACCAGTGACTTCCATTGTTCCATAGAAAGCGTTGCTCACCTGTCTCCACTGCAGTTACCATGGCTGTGTTGTCAAAGAAGCCAGTGAGGAGGCGTCGCCCACAGGGGAACCAACAGGCATCTCACACCGCCCGTGAGTGGGAGGAGTATACCATTAGGCACCACCCACTCTCTGCACATTCCCAAATCTGCAGCACATGGGGTGTATTCATTAGTGAACACCGTAGCAAAATATTTTCCTATGAAAACAAGAGTTTCTTATTGGACAAATTCAGGTTGGGCTCTCATCGTTTGGTTCTTAGTGTTTGGTTCTGTTTGGTTCCTAGTGAATACACCCTTGAACACAGTGCAGTGGTTAATTGGACATTAGTCAGGCACTTTATCAGTTGTAATGGGAATTCGAATACGCCGCACAGAGAGAGCACAAAGAGGCTTTTCATCACATTATTCTGTATCAGAAAATTTATGTTCTTTAAGAAGGTGTTACATTCACACTTTCACCATACGGCTAAATAATCAGCAATATGGGAGCTTTCAGTCTTTGTTACCAGAGGCTGGACAATTTCTCTATAAATGATATATGATATGGGGAAAAGAAAAATGCTATATAATACATTGATACTCATTAGTTTCTTTTGCAGTTCTTCACTTCAAATCAAATCGGCCTACATTAAAAAGGGTCGCCTCGGTTCTTTTATTCAACAACTTGGGACATATTCTTTCCCACCTCTGGTGTAACAACCATTTTAGCACTGAAACACATAGAGGCCTACTCACAATGGTAACAAACTCTGTTGTTCGAATGATGAGGGTAAACACCTTACAGCTGCACCACCCGTTTTTGGCTATGACATCACACAGAGCAGGGCAACTTCCTGCTTAGAGACATCATCATCAACATAAATAATAACAACAGGATTCAAATATGCCAAGATGGACACTACTGGCATATTCTAACATGTGCCCTTTCTGAAGGCATCAATTTTGTTGTTGTTTATTTCTTAAAGAGGAAGTTGCCTGCCCCACTGTCAAATTGCTAAGTCTACATATAATGTTTATGCAGGAGGGATATTAAAATAACTCTCCTCTGTAGATCAAGCATCTTCAAAAGGCATTTGCCTCCAAGAGCACATTGGCTCAAGGGTTTTATGCTAAATTAAGTCCACAAGCAAACCCTCAAACTAACTACAAAACATGTCTGCCTCGATCAACGGCTTTAGCGTTTGGTGGACAGCTAGCTACAAAACATGTCTGCCTCCTAGATCAACGGCTTTGGTGGACAGCCAGAGCTATTTGTGATGGATCTTCGCTGTCATGAGCAGGTGAGCCAGAGGCAGAGCCTGTGATGATATGACAGGACCACTAGTTTAATAAGTCCTGTCAGTCTCTTTTTATCTTGAGGTGCTCTACCGTCTCATCTAGTGCAATCAGGAGTCAGAACACACAAAGAGCCGATAGCTACAGAGAACTGAAGCTAGCCACAGCCCTTAGTGCCTTTCCACCCAGTTCTTTTTTTAACCAAGAGGAAAAGCAAAGATACTAAGCCTGAGGCATCTGAAAGGTAACATCTACTAACAAGGTGTTTGTTTGACATCCACAGTTGAGTGACATCTATTACAAGTTGCACAAGAGATCCAAAAAATGACATGCTCTTTTCAGATGGAGTGAATGAATGTCAACAGGAAGGCAATCGAGGTAATGGCGGAAATCCACACCTAGTAGGATCACGCTGAGATAATGATCTGGCTAGCTGGCAGCGACCTAGAAACCGGAGTACAACCCATGGGCTGGTGTACGCACAGACAATCTCACATCCTCTTTACTGCCTCCCACATCGGGAGCCTCGGGGAGCCGCACAGTCCTTTAGGATGGCAGTGAATTACTTTAGAGGTGGATAGAGGACAATCTGAGCCTCTGTGTTCACCTCTCACTTCGGCTGGGAAACAAACAAACGCATGTGCAACACAAACTGATAGGCCTGCATTAAAAGGGACAGTTTGGGTATATCATGTATAACATGATTATTGAATTTTAATTATCGTCTCTTGAAATACAGTATATTGGATTATGTAGCCCACATATTTATCTCTATAGTAGTTTATGTTCTTTGGGATTTGCATTTTTTATTACAATGTACTTTTTCTGTTGCTAAAATTGATAATATTAGTAAAAGCCTTTCATGTTTTCTGCATCTGGATCAAACTGCTCTTGATATACACTCAGAGGCCAGTTTATTAGGTACACCACCACGTTTGCAAAAATTGTTTACTCCTACTTACAGTGAGTTACGTGGCCGTGGCTTGCTATAGAAAGCAGGCAGACAGGCATTGAGGCATTCAGTTACTGTTCGATTGAACGTTAGAATGGGCAAAACGAGTGACCTAAGCGACATTGAGTGTGGTATGATCGTCGCTGTCAGGCACACCGGTTCCAGAATCTCAGAAACGGACGGCCTCCTGGGCTTTTCACACACAACAGTGTCTAGGATTTACCGGGATTGGACAAACAAAAGACATCCAGTCAGCGGCAGTCCTGTGGGTGAAAACAGCTCGTTGAAGAGAGGATGAAGGAGAAGGACAAGAATCAGGCAACTAACGGCGCAGTACGGTGTGTAGAGCGGCATCTCGGAACGCACAACTCGTTGGTCCTCATCATGGATGGGCTATTGCAGCAGACAACCACAATCGGGTTCCACTCCTGAAAAACCACATTTAAATAAGTATTCAGATCCTTTACTCAGTACTTTGCTGAAGCACCTTTGGCAGCGATTACAGCCTTGAGTCTTCTTGGGTGTGACGCTAAAAGCTTGTCACACGTGTATTTGTGGAGTTTCTCCCATTCTTCTCTGTAGATCCTCTCAAGCTCTGTCAGGTTGGATGGGGATTGTCGCTGCAAAGCTATTTTCAGGTCTCTCCAGAGATGTTTGATCGGGTTTAAGCCTGGGCTCTGGCTGGGCCACTCAAGGATATTCAGAGACTTGTCCTGCATACAAGGGTCTGAATCCTTATGTAAATAAGGTATCTGGTTTTTTTAAACTTTGTGTACATTTTCAAAAATTGCTAAAAACTGTTTTCGCTTCGTCATTATGGGGTATTGTGTGTAGATTGATGAGGAAATGTGTTTATTTAATCAATTTTAGAATAAGGTTGTAACGTAACAAAATGTGGAAAAAGGGAATGGGTCTGAATACTTTCTGAATGCACCGTATAAGTATCAGTGGCATCTGCCAGTTCCTTTGATCTAATCTCCCTGGGCAACGTTCTAAAGTTGAGTGGCTGGTCTCCTGTGTGTGAAGGCCGAAAGGAAAAATGAGACGTTTCTATGCCCTAGCATATCCACACCCACAGAGGGGCTGTGAAGATCTACAGTATGAGTCAGTTCTGTCTCCCTCTATTTCACGATTGAACACGGTACTGTACTGTACGGAGCATAAAACAAGAAAGGAATGACAGCTCCCATACTTCACAGAGAGAGAGAGTAAACAGGATGTGTGACACGTCAATCCAGGAACAAGCTATTCCAAACAGAATTCCCAAGAACCTTAGGGGAATATTTTAGAAATTTAAAGCAGTAATAAGGACATTTTGAGAGAATGCCTGAGCAAAAATGAATACACAAATAGAGCAGAAAATAACTGGAGTAAAATACCTACACAACGCTATATCCATCCCTATCATGAACAACAGCAACAGTAACGTCTAAAGAAGTGCCACATACTAGTCTTTGTAAGGGAAACACTGCCATCTTAAGCATAAATTCTGACAGTAGGCATACATGTGTACTGTAGAGAATAAATGCTTGATGGTTTGCAACATTTTCCATTTTACTGGTCACTTCAAGTCCTTGTAAAGGACTCATTCTTTAAAATCAGCCTGCTCTAAGTAATTAAAATACAATTGGTATTCATGCTATCCACCTAAACACTGGCAAAAAAACTACTGTAACCATGATGACTGTCTACAGCTACAAACATAACTCTCCTGCAGTCAAATGACAAACAGTAACTTTCTGACCTACCTGTGTCCAGTGGTGTCAAGTACTTAAGTAAACATACTTTAAAGTGGTACTTTACTTTTACTTCACTACATTCCTAAACAAAATAATGGACTTTTTACTCCATAGATCTTCCCTGTCACCAAAAGTATTTGTTACATTTTGAATGCTTAGCAGGACATGAAAATGGTCCAATTCAAACACTTATCAATAGAAAATCCCTGGTCATCCCTACTGCTTCTTATCTGGCAGAATCACTAAACATGAATGCTTCGTTTGTAAATGATGTCTGAGTTTTGGAGTGTGCCCCTGGCTTTCCGTAAATACAAAAAAAAAAAAAAAAAAACACCTGGTTTGCTTAATATAAGGAATTTTAAATGATTTATACTTTTACTTTTACTTTTGATACTTAAGTATATTTAAAACTAAAAACTTTATAGACTTTTACTCAAGTAGTATTTTACTGGCCGACTTTCACTCAAGTAATTCTCTAATAAGGCAACATTAATTTTACTTTTTCCACCACTGCCTGTGTGCCCTACAGACATGTCCCGCCTTCCTCAGCTTGGCTCATGTCTTTCCTTTGTCTTTCATTCGATGAACATTCAAATATTTACACATTGCCTATTCCAATTGGGTGCCCTATTCAAATCATTTGTGAGATTGATCAATTTAAGACAGTTTATCATACAAACAATAAATATTGATCTGAGTAAATTCATTTCTATCCTCAAATAGGTTTTCTTTAAGTAATTGGATAACGGAATCCAATATGAATATAGTGTCATTAACTGATTTGATGCCGAGATACAGACACACGAATACCTCACAAGCCGTGCCATCTGTTTCTAACTAGTCTGCCAGGTGCCAGAGGAGGAGGGAGCCTTGCAGCGGTATACTTGTACTCCTGATTGAATAGGAAAGACTCATCATGAATATTTAAATTGTTAATTATACCGAGCCAATTGGGTAGCAGGCAGCTAATGCTCTCTGGCACTGTGCGGGGGACCCAATTTCCTCTGGTTCTAAATATTGAAATATTTTGTTGACTGCACCTGCAGCACTTGACCTTTGAGAAGATGAATAGATAGCTGGTTTTGGACTTCCAGGGTCTTATTCATTGGGGCTCTCATACAATTTACATTTGCATTTGAGTAATTTAGCAGACACTCTTATCCAGAGTGATTTACAGTTACCTAAGTGGGACAACCACATACACTACACAACCAAAAGTGTGTAGACACCTGCTCGTCAAACATATCATTCCAAAATCATGGGCATTAATATGGAGTTGGTCCCGCCTTTGCTGCTATAACAGCCTCCACTTTTCTGGGAAAGCTTTCCACTAGATGTTGTAACATTGCTGTGGGGACTTAATTCCATTCAGCCACAAGAGCATTAGTGAGGTCGGGTACTGATGTTTGGCGATTAGGCCTGGCTCACAGTCGGCGTTCCAATTCATTCCAAAGGTGTTCCATAGGGTTGAGGTCAGGGCACTGTACAGGCCAATCTAAAAAATAAAAATATACTGTATATATATATATATAGATTTTTTTAATCAATCTAATATTTATATATATCTTAATTCCATTCTTTTACATTTAGATTTGTGTGTATTGTTGTGAATCATTTTTAGATAATACTGCACTGTTAGATACTACTGCACTGTTGGAGCTAGAAACACAAGCATTTCACTACACCCGCAATAACATCTGCTAAATACGTGTATTTGACCATTACATTTTATTTGATTATAGTTCTTCCACACCAATCTCAACAAACCATTTCTGTATGGACCTCGCTTTGTTCACGGGGGCATTGTCATGCTGAAACAGGGCCTTCCCCAAACTGTTGCCATAAAGCTGGAAGTATAGAATCATCTAGATTGTCATTGTATGCTGTAGCGTTAAGATTTCCCTTCACTGGAACTAAGGGGCCCGAACCATGAAAAACAGCCCCAAACTATTTTTCCTCCTCCACCAAACCACCAAATTAGCTGTTATTCTGAAGTAGAAACGTTTAGGAACAACCACGGCTCAACCACGAAGTAGTAGGCCACACTCCCCATGCGCAATGCCAAGCATCGTCTGGAGTGGTGTGAAGCTTGCCGCCATTCTGGAGCAGTGGAAACGCATTCTCTGGAATGATGAATCAGCTTCACCATCTGGCAGTCCGATGAATGAATCTGGGTTTGGCGGATTCCAGGAGAACGCTACCTGCCCCAATGCATAGTGCCAACTATAAAGTTTGGTGGATTAGGAATAATGGTCCGGGGCTGTTTTCCACGGTTTGGGCTAGGCCCCTTAGTTCCAGTGACGGGAAATCTTAACGCTACAGCATACAATGACATTCTAGATGATTCTGTGCTTCCAACTTTGTTGGCCCTCTCCTATTTTGGTATGACAATGCCCCTGTGCACAAAGCGAGGTCCATACAGCAATGATTTGTTTAGATCGGTGTGGAAGAACTTGACTGGCCTGCACAGAGCCTTGACCTCAACCCCATGGAACACCTAGGGGATTAATTGGAACGCTGACTGCGAGCCAGGCCTAATCGCCAAACATCAGTGTCCAACCTTACTAATGCTCTTGTGGCTGAATGGAAGTGAGTCCATGCAGCAATGTTCCAGCACCTAATGGAAAACCTTCCCAGAAGAGTGGAGGCTGTTATAGCAGCAAAGTGCAGTCTAACTCCATATTAATGCCAATGACATTGGAATGAAATGTTCGACGAGCAGGTGTCCACACACTTTTGACTATGTAGTGTAGCTACCAGCAAAGTCAGTGATAGTAGGGGGGAAAGTAAAGTGTGAGTGTTAGTTAACGGAAGGCAAGGGCGTTATTTATTAATTTTATTTGATGGGGGAAAGGTGGAGGTGGTTCCAAAGGGAGGGGCTGTGGGAGTTTTTAAGATACTCTTTGAAGAGGTAGGTTTTCAGACGATTTTCAGAAGATGGGCAGGGACTGCTGTCCTAGCTTCAGGGGGAAGCTGGTTCCACCATTGGGTTGCCAGGAGAGAGAAGAACTTTGACTGGGCTGAGTGGGAGCTGCCCCTCCCACCCCTAGAGACCAGAGGTGGCAGAATGGAGTACTCAAGTTGTGGTGTAGGGTTTGAGCATAGCCTGAAGGTAGGGAGGGGCAGTTCCTCTTGCTGCTCCGTAGCCAAGTACCACTGTCTTGTAGTGGATGCTTTTACTGAAAGCCAGTGGACTGCGTGGAGGAGCAGGGTGGCATTGGAGAACTTGGGAAGGTTGAACACCAGGCAGGCTGTGACATTCTGGATACAGGGGTTTGTGGGTTTGATGGCACAAGCCGGGAGAAAAATGTTTTGCAACAGGAAACAGAAATTCATTTTTCTTATTGGTAAAGTTCAGCTAGTCCTTCCGGGTTTCATTCCGCTTTCCTCCATTTGGTGCCTAATGAATAGAGCCCTGGCGAAATGTGGTATGGAGGAGTGCAGGAAAGAATAGCCCATGGGTCCTGACACACATTGTTCTGACAGTGACACAGGTGTTTCTAAAGGTAGCATGTCTCTGTCTGTCTCCATCTCACTGCAAGGGGGTTATCATCCAGCTTACCAACGCCACTGAGCCACTTCAATTGAATGTCAGATAACCTGTACACTGTGATTACCCACTTACCTGCCCCTTGGACTGACACAAGTCTGAAATGATGTCGTGTGTCGGCTACAATTTATGCTACCACACGTATGACCAAAAACATGGAGCACTCGCGCACACAGACACACACACAAACATACACACACTTTGCCACATCCATTCCCATCGTCATCATCCTTATCCTCACAGTTACCTTGACAGTCTTGTCCATGGAGGCAGACAGTAGGAGATGGTCAGTGACCTGGAGACAGTGGACCTGTCAGACATGACGTTGGTTTCCAAAGACGTTGGTTCTTCTCTCTCTCCTGGTGTGGCCAACCTCTGGGGAATGTACGGCCTGACACCAAGTGCTGCAGCCTGATGCCTCTTCCCTGTTGTCGAATTAACATGATCATGGAATTGGGGAGTAGGATACGGTTTTGAGTTTGAACTGCTAGCCACCATCGCTGAGAGACCCAATGGAGGGGGATAATTCTCCCTGTTCTAACACTGTCCCACCACCACCAACGCATTGTCCTATTCAAGTTGTTAGTAGTGGGGGGCTGTGTAATGGTCCATGGAAGTTAGAACCCAACGGTTTCTGGTTTCTTTGGGACGGCCCGATATCATCCATTGGAGAGTTGGCAAGCGGAGGGAGTGCCTCGTCCTCCTCCTCTTCCTGGTCAGAATCCTCATAGGCCACTAATGAGGTCATTGTCCTTTCCCCAGAACCCTGTGAGATGTCAATTAAAGAACACAGAGACGGGTTGAGAGCCGTGTCAAATAATCCTGCTCTAAGACGAACTCTGTTCGTCTGCAATTCCCTCTCTAATTCCATCCACTCTGGATAAGCAATAACTTTATAAGAGACAAGACTAGAGTGACACCTGCTGGAGTGAAGTATAGCACACCAATCGAAAATATATTCTATATGGAGTGTACAAAACATTAGGAACACCTGTTCTTTCCATGGAATAAACTGACCAGGTGAAGCCAGGTGAAAGCTATGATCCTTTTTTGTCACCTGTCACCTGTCACCTGTTAAATTCACTGCAAATCAGTGTAGATGAAGGGGAGGAGACAAGTTAAATACGGATTTTCAAGCCTTAAGAAACAATGGAGACGTGGATTGTGTGTGTGCCATTACGCAACATGCTAATATCAAAGATTTTACTGAGTTACAGTTCATATAAGGAAATCAGTCAATTTAAATCCACAATCTATGGATTTCACATGACTGGGGATACAGATATGCATGAGTTGGTCACAGACACCTTAAAAAAAACTTGGGGGAAAATCCGTTTCAGAAAACGAGTCTGTATCTGGTGTGACCACCATTTGGCTCATGCAGGGCAACACATCTCCTTTGTATAGAGTCGATTAGGCTGTTGATTGTGGCATGTGGAAAGTTGTCCCACTCCTCTTCAATGGCTGTATGAAGTTGCTGGATATTGGCGGGAACTGGACCAAACTGTCGTACATGTCGATCCAAAGCATCCACATACGTGCTCAATGGGTGACATTTCTGATGTGTATGCAGGACATGCAAGAAGTTGGATATTTTCAGCTTCCAGGAATTGTGTACAGATCCTTGTGGCATTTAAAAATATATATTTTACCTTTATTTAACTAGGCAAGTCAGTTAAGTACAAATTCTTATTTTCAATGACGGCCTAGGAACAGTGGGTTAACTGCTTTGTTCAGGGGCAGAATGACAGATTATTACCTTGTCATTTTGGGGACTTGATCTTGCAACCTTCCGGTTACAAGTCCAACGCTCTAACCACTAGGCTACCTGCCACCCCATGGGGCTGTACATTATCATGCTGAAACATGAGGTGATGGTGGCGGATGAATGGCACCACAATGGGCCACAAGATCTCGTCACGGTATCTCTGTGGATTCAAATTGCCATCCGATAAAATATGAATGCGTTTGTTGTGCGTAGCTTACGCTTGCCCATACCATTACCTCACCGCCACCATGGGGCGCTCTGTTCACAACGTTGACATCAGCAAACCGCTAGCCCACACGACACCATGCACGTGGTCTGTTATTGTGAGGCCGGTTGGAAGTACTGCCAAATTCTCTAAAACGATGTTGGAGGTGGCATATGGTAGAGAAATTAACATTAAATTCTCTGCCAACAGCTATGGTGGACATTCCTGCAGTCAGCATTCCAATGCCACGCTCCCTCAACTTGAGACATCTGTGGCATTGTGTTGTGTGGCAAAACTTCAGATTTTAGAGTGGCCTTTTATTGTACCCGGCACAAGGTGCACCTGTGTAATGATCGTGCTGTTTAATCAGCTTCTTGATATTGGCTACAAGGGATTGGGATTGGCTACAAGGGGCCAGTAAATGGTGAAACTTCTGTGACTGAGGACGGGTCTTCTGAACAAGTCTCACAAACGGTTGGCCACCATATAATCAGGGAAGCTCAGTTCTTACTTATAGTTTAAGTTTGTGTGATTTGCTTCGGGAGTCCTGCCTAATCAATAGAAGCACCAAGGAGGTCTCTCCAAATTTAAACGAACTGAAAGATATTGGGAGCTTTTGAATTCAATAAATGCATGCATGGATGTTAAGGAAAAAGCTTTGGGGGTTGCAATAGTTAAAGAATAAGTATAAATATTTGTGTGGGCATTGTGGATTGGGAGTTGTGTGCTTCATCGGTGTCAGGTGGCTTAGTTGGGTGGGGCCGTTCACTTGCTCTGTTCAGATGGTTCATTTTACCCGCATGATTGGCCTGTCTGAGTTGGGATTGTTTCGCCTGATTCTATCTGGCGGGACAAGTCTGTTCAGGATCTGTCTGGGTTTGTGAGCAAACACAGCCCATTCAGCTTGATCAGTTGGTCCGAGATGGGTGAGTCATTCAGTTCATCCGGCTCGCCGGGCCGCTCATCTGGATAACTTATTCAGTCTGGTTCGGTGTATCAGTTTGCCCTGCTGGCTGGTCTGCTTGATTCACTTTGGGGTGGCGGCTGTCTGTCTGCATGGTCAGCACAAATTAATAGGAAAATCCTATGATAACTCTCCGACTTGATTTAGCGGAGGTCTGAATGGGTAGGTCACTCACAATACCGCTTCAGCTCAATTTAGCGAAGGTCTGCCTGGGTGAGTGTGTAGCCTATGATAACGCTCTGACCCGATTTTGCAAAGGTCTGTGTTGGTAAGTGAAAATTCCTGTATAATAGCGCCTCCTTGTGTTGGGGGAAGTGTATCAGGGAGGGGCTGAATTTGTAGGTCGTTTTAGGAAAAAACGTGAGTCAAAGTGTGAAAGTGAGTGTGAAAGTTGCCTGTCCTTGGTGGGGAGGGATTGCACACCCTTCCTGGGACGTCACTTAAGTGTGGCCTGGCAGGAATGACGCATTTGATCCTGCACTAGGAGAGGGGAGTGTAAATGATACAGTGCCTTGCTAAAAGTATTCATCCTTGGCGTTTTTCCTATTTTGTTGCATTACAACCTGTAATTCAAATTGAATTTGATTTGGATTTCATCTAATGGATATCCACAAAATAGTCCAAATTGGTGAAGTGAAATGAAAAAATATATATGTTAAAAAAATGTTTAAAAAATACCAAATGGAAAAGTGGTGCATGCATATGTATTCACCCCCTTTGCTATGAAGCCCCTAAATAAGATCTGGTGCAACCAATTACCTTCAGAAGTCACATAATTAGTTAAATAAAGTCCACCTGTGTGCAATCTAAGTGTCACATGATCTCAGTATATATCCACGTGTTTTGAAAGGCCCCAGGGTCTCCAACACCACAAAGCAAGGGGCACCACCAAGCAAGCAGCACCATGAAGACCAAGGAGCTCTCCAAACAGGTCAGGGACAAAGTTGTGGATAAGTACAGATCAGGGTTGGGTTATAAAAAATATCATTAACTTTGAACATCCCATGGAGCACCATTAAATTCATTATAAAAAATTGGAAAGAATATTGCAAGAATATGGCACCACAACAAACCTGCCAACTCACGGACCAGGTAAGGAGGACATAAATCAGAGAGGCAACAAAGAGACCAAAGATAACCCTGAAGAAGCTGCAAAGCTCCACAGCGGAGATTGGAGTACCCGTCCATAGGACCATTTTAAGCCGTACACTCTACAGAGCTGGGCTTTATAGAAGAGTGTCCAGAAAAAAGCCATTGCTTAAAGAAAAAAAAGAAGCAAACACGTTTGTTGTTCACCAAAAGGCATGTGGGAGACTCCCCAAACATATGGAAGAAGGTACTCTGGTCAGATGAGACTAAAATTTTGCTTTTTGGCCATCAAGGAAAATGGTATGTCTGGCGCAAACCCAACACCTCTCATCACCCCGAGAACATCATCCCCACAGTAAAGCATGGTGGTGGCAGCATCATGCTGTGGGGATGTTTTTTATCGGCAGGAACTGGGAAACTGGTCAGAACTGAAGGAATGATGGAAGGTGCTAAATACAGGGAAAGTCTTGAGGGAAACCTGTTTCAGTCTTCCAGAGATTTGAGACTGGGACGGAGGTTCACCTTCCAGCAGGACAATGACCCTAAGCGTACTGCTAAAGTAACAGTTGAGTGGTTTAAGGGGAAACATTTAAATGTCTTGGAATGGCCTAGTCAAAGCCCAGACCTTAATCCAATTGAGAATCTGTGGTATGACTCAAAGATTGCTGTACACCAGCGGAACCCATCCAACTTGAAGGAGCTGGAGCAGTTTTGCCTTGAAGAATGGACAAAAATCCCAGTGGCTAGATGTGCCAAGCTTATAGAGAAATACCCCAAGAGATTTGCAGCTGTAATTACTTCAAAAGGTGGCTCTACAAAGTATTGACTTAGGAGGGGTGAATAGTTATGCACGCTCAAGTTTTCTGTTTTGTTGTCTTGCTTCTTGTTTGCTTCACAATAAAACATATTTTGCGTCTTCAAAGTGGTAGGCATGTTGTGAAAATTAAATGATACAAACCCCCCCAAAAAATCAATTTTAATTCCAGGTTGTAAAGAAACAAAATAGGAAAAATGCCAAGGGAGTGAATACTTTCGCAAGCCACTGCAAGCCACTTGCAGAAATAGTAGGTCACATGTGCAGGTGTATAAAAAAGATCTACAATTTCCCGGTAAAGATTTATAAGACCTTTATACATAGCTGTCACGTAGAAATATTTACAGTACAGGGAAACATAGACATAATCATGTTTGAGGTGGTAGAACACATAAGAAAAAGGAGAAGGATTGTAGAAAAATATAAAGAAAGCTAGAGGAATGTTGAAGAAAGACAATGATAAGTCAGACAGGAAGAAGGTAGAATGGTTTACAAAACCTCCACCATACACCAGTGGGTAATACACCCTGGTGTCCGGAGTGGTGGAAATAAAGAGAGAAATAGAGGTGGAAGATGATAAGGAGACTCCCTCTGTCCCCTCTTAGGTAAAAGAAAAGGACCTGAAAAGGACAGGGGAGACTGAGCAAGGTGCAGGAAGGAACCCAGAAAAGTTTAACTGTTATGAAAGATTATGTGGAAATAGTAAGACAAGTGTGAATGATTTTGGTAACGTGGGTTATCAATAATAGTGATATTTGAGGCGATTTAATGGAATAAGACATTAAGTCATCCGTATTCTCCAGCAATACATTTGTAGACATGATATTATAGGTTCTAATACAAGGTATTAAGTGCCGTGACTAATTCATTATTATCCGGGGAAGTGGGTAGCCCAACCTTGGAAAATAGTTAATAGAAGGTGTGTATTATAGAAGGGAGGGGTAACAATGAATTAGCAAAGAGGTTACTAAACCTAAAATGAACTCTAAAATGTTTTAGTTAGTTTATGAACATTGTGGTGGTTGGCAAAACAATCAGAGACAACCACAGGGCCCTGTGAACCCATGGGCGGGGCCTAATCAGGGATACTAGGGATGCCCGGAGAATCCTACAGGGGAGGGTCAGTTTCCGATGATATCCACGAGAGCTGATCAAGAACCTATGCTGCAGGTTCAAATAGAGAACAGAGGCACACCCATGATGATAGATACTGCAGCCACTTACACATGTGTAAGTCCAAATTATGCCTCATCTCCCCATGTCTGGAAAATATGCCAAAAATATAGAATTCTCAGGACAAACACAGCTAATTCCAATGACAGCTCCAGTTCGTCTAACAGCTGACGGTAGATCAGCAACACTCCCTATTCTAGTGTCAGAACAAACTCTGATTCATTTAAGGGAAGAGATGTAGACTAGTGAAGGTAACAAAAGAGAGTCAATTGGAAAGTAAGAATTTCGATTTTGAATAGTTTGGATTGATTAAGAATTGGCTGATTGTATTTTCAGGTTAATCTTAAAATAATAGATGTTTAATAAGTGTGAAGCTGTGGTTAGTGATCATAATATAGTCATTGATTGTAACGGTTTTCTTCCGTTGGTGAAGGAGAGGACCAAAATGCAGCGCGGCTAGTGTTCAACATGTTTAATAAACAAAGAGACGACAACGTGAACACTATACAAAATAACAAACGTGAAAACCGAGACAGTCCTATCTGGTGCAGAACACAAAGACAGAAGACAACCACCCACAAACCCCAACACAAAACAAGCCACCTAAATATGATTCCCAATCAGAGACAACGCAAAACACCTGCCTCTGATTGAGAACCATATTAGGCCAAACATAGAAACAGACAAACTAGACACACAACATAGAATGCCCACCCAGCTCACGTCCTGACCAACACTAAAACAAGTAAAACACACAAGAACTATGGTCAGAACGTGACATTGATAAGGAGGATTGATGTAAACGTAATGAGTGTTGACAG
Source organism: Salvelinus fontinalis (assembly GCF_029448725.1). Classification (NCBI taxonomy): domain Eukaryota; kingdom Metazoa; phylum Chordata; class Actinopteri; order Salmoniformes; family Salmonidae; genus Salvelinus; species Salvelinus fontinalis. The sequence goes on from NC_074679.1 coordinate 6,968,352, forward strand.
TATCTGAATGGTAACATGTTATGAGTACCTTTTTATAGCACTCTAACAATGCGATATTTTAGTCATTTTGAAAAGCTGAAGTTTCAATACAAGGTTCAAGGATGAGTAGAGGGATTGAGCCTTGAGATTGTAAAACAGATTAGCTGCGGTTGAAAGCAAGCAGGTAGTGCGACATTTGAAGTAGAGGTATGAGAAACATTCTTTGACAGTTTTTGATTATTGTTGCTTGGTTTTATAGTTAAGTAACACCAGTGAATTAGAGCAGGAAGTTAATGTATTATAAAATTATAATGTGTTTCCATTACGTGGAGCAGTGTCCACTAATACAAGTAGAATGAAATAACTATTGACTGTCAAGCTGATTAGACAGCACCAACTTTATGAAGGTTCTACATTTGTTAAATAACAGTCTTGTATTTTACTAACCTAACGCAACAGGTTAAACTAATAAGATTACTGGAAAGGGGTTTTGGGATTGTTTATTTTCAATTCAGTTTTAAATTGGGTATGCAGTAGGATGGAAATGTTTTTAAAGGTTTTTAAATGGTTTCGGAAGGTCAGGGAAAGAAAAGGGAGAGGAAATATTTGAATGGTGTTGAATGCCCTGTATCCTTCCTTTCTGATGAGGCCTGATCAATCTCATTAGAAATGATCGAAACCGGTGGGATCTAATTATAAAATGAATGAAGAACAACAGTCTCTATTCAAATTGTACCATTACTTTGAGATACTATTATTTCCTTAGGGAGTTATAAAGAATTGTAGTTCTAAAGTTGATTAGTTATTTGAATCTGTTTATTTTTATTTAACATGTTGTATATGAATCACGTGTTCAAAGGGATAATGACCAGTTCCTTGGGGTCATGGTCTTTGGGTAAATCTACAAATGTACTTTGTTCAGTCTTGTTACGTTCGTCGGTGGAAGGATCGGACCAAGGTGCATCGTGGTAGGTGTACATGTTAATTTATTAAATGAACACCGAAAAAAAAACAAATACAAAACGAAACGTAACGTCTAGTAGGGCTAAACAGCACAGTACCAAAAGCAAGTTCCCACAAACTACAGGTGGAAAAAGGCTGCCTAAGTATGATCCCCAATCAGAGACAACGATAGACAGCTGCCTCTGATTGGGAACCATACCCGGCTAACAAAGAAATAGAAAACATAGATTGCCCACCCTAGTCACACCCTGACCTAACCAAATAGAGAATTAAAAGGATCTCTAAGGTCAGGGTGTGACAAGTCTGCATATAGAAGGGAAGAAATATGTTAATAAGGGATGACAGCTACTCCAAATGGATTGTGATGTACGTCTTGTTGATTTAATTTTTTGTTTTTGTTTCCATACAAATTTCACCAGATTGGGATTTATGGTGTGTGGGATTCTAGGAGGGGTTAGGGCGATAACTTCATGATCTGGTAACTCTTCCGAGAGGTCGCCAGTAGAATAAAGGAGTCATCATGGAAGGTGACGTCAGATCGTGTCTTAACGCATGGTAGGAATAATTTGACCACAAACAGTGTGTGTAAACCTCAAAACCATCCCTAACCGGCTGGAGAAAGAGCGACAAAGGCGTGCAATACGACAGTGACTTTTACCACTTCTATCTGAGTCTACACACTGCCAACAGTTTGGACTAAGTATGCATTAAGATACAGATCTTTCATTATCAGGCCACTTATGACAGGAAAACAGGGACAAAGGGGGGCTGTAATGAGAATAGTTATTACTGGTACTAAAAGGTTTTGTTTATAAATGTACATTTTAATAGGTAGGATGTGTGCTAAGTTGAGAAAGTTGAATTTGAGTTAAAATAAGCACTAAGAACTGTTATTCTGAATTTGGGTTGGATAATTTATAAAATGTTTTAGTTATGATTTGGATATAGCAAGAGAGAGTTGCTTTTGAATGGTGAGGGTTGGGGGCACTGTGTAAATGTATTAGGCCTAGGGAGGCTCTGGAAACCTTCTCTAAGTATCCTTTGATAGAGAGGTTGTTAGAACTTACTGGATGATAGCTTGGGTTTACATAAAGGTTTTTGCTTTTTGTTTCTTTTGTTTTATTATGTCATTAGAATTTTTATGTTAAATTGTATTGATAAATAGAGATGGCTGGATGATATGATATAATTAATTGCATATAAGGTTTATAGTCTGTGTTTTGCGATAACACCCAATGATGGAGATGAAGGAGACGGCATGTAGACCAGCATAACATGGGCATAGAACGTAACGGATGGACGTTTTTCCCCCCAGTTTTATTTGCATTAAGAGTAGTGGGAAGTCATTAAACAAGTATTTATTTATTTTTTCTCTTTTCTTGTTAAGTCAATGTGTTTTAGGTTTTGTGGAACGTGAGAGTGCTCATTGTTCCAGAGGAGGGATTGATGTATATTGACTAATTGATTTGAGAATGTTTCAGTATGTTTATAACTGTAGAAGTGCATTAGGAGTAGTGACTAGTGTGTTATGGGTTAGAGGTAGGTTGGATATTCTTCCAACTCATTCATCTCTTTCCCAATTTCTAACAGCCGGTGAACACTTGACAGATTACAGGCAGTAGTTATTCTCAGGGCAGTCGCCGAAGGGACCGTAATAGAAGGAGGTTATAGGCATGGGCCATGTTAGTAGTAGCAGGGATTACTCTAGTAGCCTTGTAGGGATATTAGTTTATGAGAACGTATGCCACATGGCTTGGTAACTGGGAGACTAATGGGAGTACTGGGGTGCAGTTATTTAAATGTTATAAATTTGTGATCTTGCCATAAGAGAGTCTATGTTGTCAGGAAATGACCCATGTGTTACAGAGTGTATATCCTCAGGTGAAAGCAGAGATAACCAAGGGCACGGGCTGAATTCTGGAGATTGAGTGTACATCAAGATACACCAGGCGGGGGGTGTTGGGACAGCGTTGGTCTGGTCCACACACAGTACTCCTTACAGCACCTGTAGCGGTAAAGATCGTCATGTCTCTCTTCGGTGGGTGCATAGTTCTCACGTGAAGTAAGGTCCAGCTGTATAATGGGTGAGGGATATACCACGGACACCCGACCAGGCCTGGATCCCCGTGATTCGCTGGGAAAAGAAATGTAGGTTTTGCGGAAAGAGATCAGGATGCCTTGTGAGGATCAGGCGACGAGTGGCTAATCTGCCTTTGCCTTCCATTGTGGTAGCTAACGTTCAATCGCAGGAAAATAAATGGGACAAACTGAATGCACGTATATCCTACCAACAGGGCATTAAAATACTGTAATATCTTATGTTTCACCAAGTCATGGCTGAACAACGACATTAAGAACATTACAGCTGGCGGGTAATACACTCTATCGGCAGGACAGAACAGCAGCCTCTGGTAAGACACGGGGCGGGGGCCTATGCATATTTGTAAACAATAGCTGGTGCACGATATCTAAGGAAGTCTCAGGGTTTTTCTCGCCTGAAGTAGAGTATCTCATGATAAGCTGTAGACCACACTATCTACCGAGAGTTTTCATCTGTATTTTTTGTAGCTGTCTACATACTAGAGATCGACCGATTAATCGGAATGGCCAATTGATTAGGGACGATTTCAAGTTTTCATAACAAACGGTAATCGGTATTTATTTATTATATTTTGTTCTGCCCCTGTTGTTCTGCCCCTGAACAAAGCAGTTAACCTACCGTTCCTAGGCCTTCATTGAAAATAAGAATGTGTTCTTAACTGACTTGCCTAGTAAAATAAAGGTGTAAAAAAATAAGAATAATAAAATAAAATAAATAGGCCAAATCGGTGTCCAAAAATACTGATTTCCGATTGTTATGAAAACTTGAAATCGTCCCTAATTAATCAGCCATTCCGATTAATCGGTCGAATTCTAGACTAAACACCTCCCTCTGCAACTGGACCATGGACTTCCTGAGGGGCCGCCCCCAGGTGGTAAGGGTAGGTAACAACACATCCGCCACGCTGATCCTCAACACGTGGGCCCCTCAGGGGTGCGTGCTCAGTCCCCTCTTGTTCTTCCTGTTCACACATGACTGCATTGCCAGGCACAACTCTAACACCATCATTAAGTTTGCTGATGACACAACAGTGGTAGGACTGATCATTGACAATGATGAAACAGCCTATAGGGAGGAGGTCAGAGACCTGACCGTGTGGTGCATGGACAACAGCCTCTCCCTCAACGTGATCAAGACAAAGGAGATGTTTGTGAACTACAGGAAAAGGAGGACCGAGCATGCCCCCATTCTCATCGACGGGGCTGTAGTGGAACAGGTTGAGAGCTTCAAGTTCCTTGGCGTCCACATCACCAACAAACTAACATGGTCCAAGCACACCAAGACAGTCGTGAAGAGGGCGCCACAAAACCTATTCCCCCGCAAGAGATTGACAAGATTTGGCATGGGTCCTCAGATCAAAAGGTTTTACAGCTGCACCATAGAGAGCATCCTGACAGGTTGCATCACCACCTGGTATGGCAACTGCTCTGCCTCCGGCCGCAAGGCACTACAGAGTGTAGTACATACGGCCCAGCACATCACCGGGGCCAAGTTTCCAACCATCCAAGGAAGGCCCTAAAAATGTAGGAAGGCCCTAAAAATGTACAAAGACTCCAGCCACCCTAGTCATAGACTGTTCTCTGTGTTACCTCACAGCAATCGATAACGGGGCGCCATGTGTAGGTCCAAGAGGCTTCTAAACAGCTTCTACCCCCAAGCCATAAGACTCCTGAAAAGCTAATCAAATGGCTACCCAGACTATTTGCATTGCCCCCCACGCTGCTGCTACTCTGTTATTATCTATGCAAAGCCACTTTAATAACTCTACCAACATGTACATAATTACCTCAGTTACCCCGTCACGGTTCCTCCCGCACATTGACACTTTGACTCTGTACCGGTACCCGGTGTATATAGCCCCGCTATTGTTATTTACTGCTGCTCTTTATTTATTTGTTATTCTTATCTTACTTTTTGGAGGGATTTTCTTAAAACTGCATTGTTGGTTAAGGGCTTGTAAGTAAGCATTTCACTGTAAGGTCTATGCCTGTTTTATTTGGCGCATGTGACAAATAAAAAAACTGTCAAACAGGTCATTGATAGTGGGCAACTCTCATCCCCGAGTTTCCTTCCTACACCTCTCTGACATCATTGTCAACAAATAGAGAAAGCCATGGTGACACAGTTGTTTATGGTAAGAACTAAATACAACTTGTTGATACAAAATGGATTCCGCTCATCTTCCGTTTGATTGTGCTTCTGCACCTGCATTGCTTGCTGTTTTTTGGTTTTAGGCTGGGTTTCTGTACAGCCCTTTGAGATATAAGCTGATGTAAGAATGTACTTTTTTACTAGCAAAACAATCACAAGGCTTCTAAAGACGTTTTGATGGCATTTCCCAGTTCATTTACGGCTACACACTTAGCATTAGCGAACATGAACCCGCAAGTTGGCTACGCTCTGAAGCCAGGCACAACAGCTCCATCACAGATTGTGAAGGATGGTTTTGTTCTCCTTTTAACAAAAATGTATGCCTTATATAAATAGGACATGTTAATCACAAACATAGTGTGTTGCTAACCCAGCTATTATAGTGTTACACAAACATAGCGGGATTGCAGTAAAGCTGTTGCTAATCTAGGGTGTCGACTGTGCAAACCACAAGGTTGAGACAAGATGGAAAAATGCTGAATAACAAGAAAACAGGAACTGAGGAATGTGTAGCAACCGACAACTCAGCTCAATCTTCACAACAACATTTTCGGACATCTGAATCCTGAGTGCTGTGGGGCTGGGACCAGCCTGGGCACCACCGATAGGCTAGCAAGTTTAAACCACGCTGAGCCTCTACTACAGGCCAACTCTGAAGTTGGAACTACCTCTGTACCAGTATAAAAGAAGATGTCTGTACTATTCAAGTCAGTTCTCTGCTTTACCCTGCGTGGTGATACAGTGAACCCGTATATACGAAAATTGCATTTACCATTTATCGCTTGTGTTAAATAAAAATACTTAAAGTATATTCGGTGACTCTGAATCACATTTTATCCTGATAACAGATTTGATTGACGCAACCCTTTACAAGATACAGACGAACAATGAACTATGGGTTAGTTATAAAACATCTCTGGCTCTATGGCTAACCCACAGTAGTTAGCTCGCTTTGTAACTCAACCAAGAAGCTGCATAGCAATATCTTCCTGTGTCTATAGCAGATATGCCACTACAACATATATGTCACTAGTACCATGACGTTGGGATAATCGCAGTAGCTAACGCTACTTACAATTCAGTGGTTCAGGAGAAAGTACAGTAAATGTATGTAGGTCATCAATTTTGTCCAGTTCCAAATGTGTGACGCCGGTGCAGGAACCCATTGATCAACATCTTCGAAATAAAAGTTGTAATTATATATCAAGCTCTTTACTTTAGCGCACAGCGCTTGACAACTTTTATTTTGAAATCTGTCCGAACCAAAACAATTCCGACAAGCACCGTCGACGTTTTAAACAGACTTACATTGTCGTTTATGCATTTCTCTTTATGTCCTTCTCATTCGAAGTAACTGGATTTTCTCTTTGACATGACAACAATAGTATAACCTCTCTTATTACGGTAAATCAATTCACAGCGGAACTGAATAGATCAACTATTTGTTTGTTAGGGGATACATTTGCCCTGAACACTTCCCAGCCAACAAGCAGGCTGACGCAAGTGGCATGAGTTGATTTTACCGGTGTCATAGAATCTGAAAGGTGCGTGCATTTGAATTATTTTGAAACATTTGGAATATTTAAAAATCTAAAATATTTTGAGTATTTCCTTTGATGCACTCGTGTTTATTTAAAAATACATCCTATCACCCGAAAGCCACTGTCATGGCGTGGTAGAGTAGATCAGAACAACGTTATGGCAAACATATGGGCTAACCACCATGCTAAGCTAGCTTTAGCAGTGGAGAGAGTGGTTCTTGAATCACAACAACCTTCCTTTCTGTTCAGGTGGCTTCATGGACCAATGCAAAACTAGATATCTATTGCTGTTCTTTGTGGAAATGACTTCAAACCACCCTTGACAGCAATGTGTGTTTTGTTGATTTTAAATACCCCGTACATTAGGTAGCTAGTCATTTTAGTGGACAGACTACTGAACAAATTCCGGAGATTTTAGTTCTGAGTTAACCAAGATTAGCTAGCTACTTTCCCTAGCACAGGGAAATGAAAATCCTGGCCTTATCTTTACCATGCAAAATGTCATCTTATGACAAGATATACTAGATAGCTTGTTAACTAATGCAATGGCATGTATGCTACTTGACGTAAACTACTGTATATGAAATTGTGTCACACAATCTTGTATCTCTTAGGTTCTGACCAAGGTGAAGATGACAGACTGTCTGGGAGACGGGTCTGGGGATATGACCCCAATGGACCTATATGAGAAACTAACATCACAAGGAGACACAGTCCGAACTCTGAAAACAGAAAAGGCTGCAAAAGTGAGCTTTTAGATTTATTTATTCCATTTATTTTTGCAGGATAAAATTGAGATGCACCATCTCGTTTTCAAGTGTTCCCCCAAAAATACAATACTTAGTAACAAGAATAATATGGCATATACTAACGGTCAAATAATAACAATGAAATACAATTAAAACGGCATAAAAAAAGTTGTAAAACTAATAATAGGCCTAAAACTAACAAAGTACTGCTACAACTAATATAAAACTAAGTACCTATAACATATACATATTTACAAATATCTTCACATGGGGATGATTTCTATTAGTTAAAAACACAACCAGAGTGTTCTTATACTGTATCATGTCATAATACGTTGCTAAGTGTTGTGCAATACAGTCACGATACAACACTGGTCATATTGTCTACGTATAGTGAATTATTCCATGACCATGATAATGAGACACCGTGATGTTATTGTAATACCTTTTATCTTATATTGTTTTTGGATTGCAGGCTGATATTGATGCTGCTGTACAGTTGCTGCTGAAGCTAAAAGTGGACTACAAGCAGGTAACAGGTCAGGACTACAAGACTGGATGTCCACCCTCAGAATGCTCTGTTTCACAAGACAACGGGCCAGCTGCAGATGGGGAGGACATGGTCGACCCCTGGAACGTCTCCACCACCAACGCTAAAGGAGTGGACTACGACAAGCTGATAGGTCAGAGGCGAAAGCATAATGTTAGATCTCTGGGCAGAATCTGAATTTATACACAGCACACACTTCACTTGACAATTGTGTAAATCATGCATTGATGGAAGAATTGTCCGAGTTATGTATGAATCTTCAAGTTAGGAGTTGGGCCTCTGTGAAAATGAATGAGCCTTTATGTGAGATATGTCAAATATCTCACACGTTGCTGTAAACTTGCTTCAAACACATGGACGTTATCTAATGTCCAACTCTTTTTTTTATTTAGTCAGCATAATTAATGGTATGGGTAAATTGTGTACTGACGTTTCTTTTCAGTGAGGTTTGGCAGTAGCAAGATTGACCAAGAGCTGGTGGACAGAATAGAGAAAGTCTCGGGACAGAAGGCACACCGGTTTTTACGCCGAGGAATCTTCTTCTCTCACAGGTCAGTTATGCTAGTCAGTTATTTGAATGTACTCTAGAGGGTGGTCTGTCTGTCCATCTGCCTTTATGTCTATCTGTCTGGGATTAAGCATGAGCAATTGATACCACGTAGTAAACATCTAGTCTTAATCTGCTCTCATCTTGTCTTGGGGGCATTTTAGGATGTGTCATATGCTGTAACTCTGTTGTTTGCCTTTTTCCAGAGATATGCACCAGGTTCTGGACGCGTATGAGAAGAACAAGTCTTTCTACCTCTACACGGGCAGAGGACCCTCCTCAGAGGCTTTGCACATGGGCCACCTCATCCCTTTCATCTTCACAAAGTGAGTCTGTCAGTATACGTAGCGAGGGTTGGGATCAATTCCATTTCCCTTCCAGTCAATTCAGAAAGTTAACCATATTCAGAGTTTTTTCTGTGAAAAGCATAGAAGAGAATTGGACATCCAGTGTACTTCCTGAATTGACTGGAATTAAAATGGAATTGACCCCAACCCTGATTAGTATTACTGAGATGGAGGGACTTGACACTATTAAGAACCACCTAAGTTCTCCCTACACTATGGTACATTCCTGACCTTTTGTCCCAGACCGGGAAACACTCTAGACCCTACCTACTGTATAACAAACTGCCTGTAATAACAAATGCAGTACTTTATTACACAATGTCTATAATAACAGATACTGTATAAAACACTGCCTATAATAACAGATAATGTATAACACACTGCCAATAATAACAGATACTGTTTAACACACTGTCTATAATATACAGTATTTGTTATACAGTATTTGTTATACAGTATCTGTTATTATAGACAGTGTGTTATACAGTATTTGTTATACAGTATCTGTTATTATAGACAGTGTGTTATACAATATTTGTTATACAATATCTGCTATTATAGACAGTGTGTTATACAGTATCTGTTATTATACAGTGTGTTAACAGATATTGTATAACAAATACTGTATAACACACTGTCTAATAGCAGATACTGTATAACAAATATTGTAAAACACACTGTCTATAATAGCAAATACTGTATAACAAATACTGTATAACACACTGTCTATAATAACAAATACTGTAACACACTGTCTATAATAACAGATACTGTATAACACACTGTCTATATTAACATACTGTATAACACACTGCCTATAATAACAGATATTGTATAACACACGGTCTATAATAACAGATATTGTATAACACACTGTCTATATTAACATACTGTATAACACACTGCATATAATAACAGATATTGTATAACACACTGCCTATAATAACAGATATTGTATAACACACTGTCTATATTAACATACTGTATAACACACTGCCTATAATAACAGATACTGTATAACACACTGCCTATAATAACAGATATTGTATAACACACTGTCTATATTAACATACTGTATAACACACTGTCTATATTAACATACTGTATAACACACTGCCTATAATAACAGATACTGTATAACACTCTATAATAACAGATACTGTATAACACACTGCCTATAATAACAGATACTGTATAACAGACTGCCTATAATAACAGATACTGTATAACACACTGCCTATAATAACAGATAACCTAAACCCCAGCGTTTCAAGTCAGGTTTACGTTAGAATGACTTGGTGATTTAAGGTCGATCGAATGGCAGTGGATTCAGATCAGAGTTGAGAGTAAAGGGTTTTTTCTCCACCTGTTCCCAGATGGCTGCAGGACACGTTTGACATCCCGCTGGTGATCCAGCTGACGGATGATGAGAAGTACCTGTGGAAGGACCTGTCCCTGGAGGACTGTCACCGCTACGCCGTAGAGAACGCCAAGGACATCATCGCCTGCGGCTTCGACATCAACAAGACCTTCATCTTCTCTGATCTGGACTACATGGGGTACTTAACTAAACCACAGACCCCTTTCTCACTATGTTTCTGGGCACTTATCCAGGAAGCATCTCAGAGTAGGAGTGCTGATCAAGGATCAGATCCCCTCTGGTCATCTAATGCTATTCGTTATGATCTAAAAGGCTGATCCTAGATTGACTGATGCTTTGTGAAAATGGGCCATGGGCCTCAGAGGTGCAGGGACTGTACTGTCTGTTTTAGTACTATTAAATATTAGTTGTTTCAGAATTCCCTCATCATGCTCTTTTCTGCATTTATACATCATGGGAGTACTAAAGAATAGTTATTTAAAAAATATATATTTTAATACCATATCTGTTCACTGATCTCCCAGAAGGTGGTGCTATAGTGCAGTAACTTTTAAATAATATTTAGATATTAGGCTACATTGCTCTCAACCTTTCTCTCTCATGAGCCTTCTGTCATCATCATTCTTCACCATCATTATTTTCTGTGTGGGGTATGCTCAACAGCCTGATGAGACTGGGAGATACTAAAGGCTGATGGTTATCATTCAATAGAAGTAGCTCACGGTGACAAATACTTTACCTACTTAAAGTGCATCTGATTCCTACTAGTCGTATTGATTTTTATATATAAATTCAGCAAAAAAAGGAAACGTCCTCTCACTGTCAACTATGTTTATTTTAAGCAAACTTAACATGTGTAAATATTTGTATGAACATAACAAGATTCAACAACTGAGACATAAACTGAACAAGTTCCACAGTCATGTGACTGACAGAAATGTAATAATGTGTCCCTGAACAAAGGGGGGGGGGGGTGCAAAATCAAAAGTAACAGCCAGTAACAGCCAGCCTGCATTAAGTACTGCATCTCCTCCTCATAAACTGCACCAGATTTGCCAGTTCTTGCTGTGAGATGTTACCCCACTCTTCCACCAAGGCACTTGCAAGTTCCCGGACATTTGTGGGGGGAATGGCCCTAGCCCTCACCCTCCGATCCAACAGGTCCCAGACGTGCTCAATGGGATTGAGATCCGGGATCTTCGCTGGCCATGGCAGAACACTGACATTCCTGTCTTGCAGGAAATCACACACAGAATAAGCCGTTTGGCTGGTGGCATTGTCATGCTGGAGGGTCATGTCAGGATGAGCCTGTAGGAAGGGTACCACATGAGGGAGGAGGATGTCTTCCCTGTAACGCACAGCATTAAGGTCAACTGTGACCTTAATTGCCTACCGTCTGTAAGCTGTTAGTGTCTTAATGACCGTTCCACAGGTGCATGTTCATTAATTGTTTATCATTCATTGAACAAGCATGGGAAACAGTGTTTAAACCCATTACAATGAATATCTGTGAAGTTATTTTGATTTTTATGAATTATCTTTGAAAGACAGGGTCCTGAAAAAGGGACATTTCTTTTTTTGCTGAGTTTATATATATATATTTACCCTTTATTTAACTAGGCAAGTCAGTTAAGAACACATTCTAATTCATAATGAGGTTGGCATGTCAGCTATGTTTCCTTTTTTGCAGATTGTTCTTAACCCTGATTGTTTTGTCTCTACAGGGCGTCCCCAGACTTCTACAGGAATGTGGTGAAAGTACAGAAGCATGTGACTTTCAACCAGGTCAAAGGCATCTTTGGATTTGGCGACAGTGACTGCATCGGTAAGAGAGACGACTTGTAGGAATTGAGTCAACACCTGTTGAGGAATTATACAAATGCCGGGATTTCACTTTCATTATGAATAAGCACTTTCTGGGTAGCATAGTGTTGCTACAATGTGATCAGGGTCATATTCACTAGAAACCTCAAGGGGGAAAAAACTAACTCAAACAAGGAGAGACTAACTGTCCAATAAGAAACGCTAATTTTCTGATGCAAAATGTTGTTTTACTATGGTGTGCACTAATGAATACAGCCCAGGTGAATGCTTTTTAAAAGCTAAGTATTCCCCCCTCTCTCACCCATCCCAGGAAAGATCGCCTTCCCTGCCATCCAGGCCGCTCCGTCGTTCAGTAGCTCTTTCCCTCAGATCTTCAAGGGCAGAAAAGATGTCCAGTGTCTCATTCCCTGTGCCATAGACCAGGTCAGTCAAGCATCACGGCACAACCAGGACATACTGTCTGCTAACCTCTAACAACCAGGACATACTGTCTGCTAACCTCTAACAACCAGGACTTACTGTCTGCTAACCTCTAACAACCACGACTTACTGTCTGCTAACCTCTAACAACCAGGACTTACTGTATGCTAACCTCTAACAACCAGGACACACTGTCTGCTAACCTGTAACAACCAGGACTTACTGTCTGCTAACCTCTAACAACCAGGACACACTGTCTGCTAACCTGTAACAACCAGGACTTACTGTCTGCTAACCTCTAACAACCAGGACACACTGTCTGCTAACCTGTAACAACCAGAACACACTGTCTGCTAACCTGTAACAACCAGGGGACACTGTCTGCTAACCTCTAACAACCAGGACACACTGTCTGCTAACCTCTAACAACCAGGACACACTGTCTGCTAACCTCTAACAACCAGGACACACTGTCTGCTAACCTCTAACAACCAGGACACACTGTCTGCTAACCTGTAACAACCAGGACTTACTGTCTGCTAACCTGTAACAACCAGGACACACTGTCTGCTAACCTCTAACAACCAGGACACACTGTCTGCTAACCTGTAACAACCAGGACACACTGTCTGCTAACCTGTAACAACCAGGACACACTGTCTGCTAACCTGTAACAACCAGGACTTACTGTCTGCTAACCTGTAACAACCAGGACTTACTGTCTGCTAACCTGTAACAACCAGGACTTACTGTCTGCTAACCTGTAACAACCAGGACTTACTGTCTGCTAACCTGTAACAACCAGGGGACACTGTCTGCTAACCTGTAACAACCAGGGGACACTGTCTGCTAACCTGTAACAACCAGGGGACACTGTCTGCTAACCTGTAACAACCAGGGGACACTGTCTGCTAACCTCTAACAACCAGGGGACACTGTCTGCTAACCTGTAACAACCAGGACACACTGTCTGCTAACCTGTAACAACCAGGACTTACTGTCTGCTAACCTGTAACAACCAGGGGACACTGTCTGCTAACCTGTAACAACCAGGACACACTGTCTGCTAACCTCTAACAACCAGGACACACTGTCTGCTAACCTCTAACAACCAGAACACACTGTCTGCTAACCTCTAACAACCAGGGGACACTGTCTGCTAACCTGTAACAACCAGGACTTACTGTCTGCTAACCTGTAACAACCAGGGGACACTGTCTGCTAACCTGTAACAACCAGGGGACACTGTCTGCTAACCTGTAACAACCAGGGGACACTGTCTGCTAACCTCTAACAACCAGGACACACTGTCTGCTAACCTGTAACAACCAGGACATACTGTCTGCTAACCTGTAACAACCAGGGGACACTGTCTGCTAACCTCTAACAACCAGGACACACTGTCTGCTAACCTGTAACAACCAGAACACACTGTCTGCTAACCTCTAACAACCAGGACACACTGTCTGCTAACCTCTAACAACCAGGGGACACTGTCTGCTAACCTCTAACAACCAGGGGACACTGTCTGCTAACCTCTAACAACCAGGGGACACTGTCTGCTAACCTCTAACAACCAGGGGACACTGTCTGCTAACCTCTAACAACCAGGACACACTGTCTGCTAACCTCTAACAACCAGGACACACTGTCTGCTAACCTCTAACAACCAGGACACACTGTCTGCTAACCTGTAACAACCAGGATTACTGTCTGCTAACCTGTAACAACCAGGATACACTGTCTGCTAACCTGTAACAACCAGGACACACTGTCTGCTAACCTGTAACAACCAGGACACACTGTCTGCTAACCTGTAACAACCAGGACACACTGTCTGCTAACCTGTAACAACCAGGACACACTGTCTGCTAACCTGTAACAACCAGGGGACACTGTCTGCTAACCTCTAACAACCAGGACACACTGTCTGCTAACCTCTAACAACCAGGACACACTGTCTGCTAACCTCTAACAACCAGGACACACTGTCTGCTAACCTGTAACAACCAGGATTACTGTCTGCTAACCTGTAACAACCAGGACACACTGTCTGCTAACCTGTAACAACCAGGACACACTGTCTGCTAACCTGTAACAACCAGGACACACTGTCTGCTAACCTGTAACAACCAGGACTTACTGTCTGCTAACCTGTAACAACCAGGACTTACTGTCTGCTAACCTGTAACAACCAGGGGACACTGTCTGCTAACCTGTAACAACCAGGGGACACTGTCTGCTAACCTGTAACAACCAGGGGACACTGTCTGCTAACCTGTAACAACCAGGGGACACTGTCTGCTAACCTCTAACAACCAGGGGACACTGTCTGCTAACCTGTAACAACCAGGACACACTGTCTGCTAACCTGTAACAACCAGGACTTACTGTCTGCTAACCTGTAACAACCAGGGGACACTGTCTGCTAACCTGTAACAACCAGGACACACTGTCTGCTAACCTCTAACAACCAGGACACACTGTCTGCTAACCTCTAACAACCAGAACACACTGTCTGCTAACCTCTAACAACCAGGGGACACTGTCTGCTAACCTGTAACAACCAGGACTTACTGTCTGCTAACCTGTAACAACCAGGGGACACTGTCTGCTAACCTGTAACAACCAGGGGACACTGTCTGCTAACCTGTAACAACCAGGGGACACTGTCTGCTAACCTCTAACAACCAGGACACACTGTCTGCTAACCTCTAACAACCAGGACACACTGTCTGCTAACCTGTAACAACCAGGACATACTGTCTGCTAACCTGTAACAACCAGGGGACACTGTCTGCTAACCTCTAACAACCAGGACACAATGTCTGCTAACCTGTAACAACCAGAACACACTGTCTGCTAACCTCTAACAACCAGGACACACTGTCTGCTAACCTCTAACAACCAGGGGACACTGTCTGCTAACCTCTAACAACCAGGGGACACTGTCTGCTAACCTCTAACAACCAGGGGACACTGTCTGCTAACCTCTAACAACCAGGGGACACTGTCTGCTAACCTCTAACAACCAGGACACACTGTCTGCTAACCTCTAACAACCAGGACACACTGTCTGCTAACCTGTAACAACCAGGATTACTGTCTGCTAACCTGTAACAACCAGGATACACTGTCTGCTAACCTGTAACAACCAGGACACACTGTCTGCTAACCTGTAACAACCAGGACACACTGTCTGCTAACCTGTAACAACCAGGACACACTGTCTGCTAACCTGTAACAACCAGGACACACTGTCTGCTAACCTGTAACAACCAGGGGACACTGTCTGCTAAAGATTTAACAGTTCATTTTAGAAATTGGATGCTTTGACTGATCATCTACACTGCTCTGACTTGTGGCAACTGATTAACCTCAACCCCTCTTTCTACAGAGTATGCTTGTGACTTTATTTTAATTTAGCCAGAATAAAATCCTGCAAGGTTAAAATCAGAAGGATCTGAGTAGCAGGGTCTGACAGCATGTCACTGAGAGAGTAAAGAACTGTAAAGTTGAGTCTGATATGTTTAAGTTGACTGGGACTCAATGTAGCGTTTACATCTAGAGCACTATAACGGTTGTGAAGATATATCCATCCTCTGCCCCTTTAAGGACCCTTACTTCCGGATGACCCGGGATGTGGCCCCCAGGATCGGCTACCCCAAGCCTGCCCTGCTGCACTCTACCTTCTTTCCAGCGCTGCAAGGGGCCCAGACCAAGATGTCCGCCAGCGACGCCAACTCCTCCATCTTCCTCACAGACACGCCCAAGCAGATCAAAAATAAGGTGCTTAAAGCTTCCTAATACCCTGTTGCCCACTCCAACTATACTGGCTCGGGTATTTTATTTTTACCTCGTCCTTTCTATCAATAGTGAATGCTTAACCAGACTGCCACAGTACAGCCCAGCTTAGTAGTGTGAAAGAGGTCACTTGACAATGTAAAACAGGGCTTTATAGCTAAATACAGTAGATTTACTTTATTAGTTCCACATGGCAGTCAAATACAGTCACCTGAAATGGAAATCATATTACATTTGATCGATTGATAAGAGAATGGTTTACAGGAAACAAGAGAAAAGTTGTCATTTTTTACTGTCCTCACCTAGGTGAACAAGCACGCCTTCTCCGGGGGAAAAGACACGGTAGAGGAGCACAGGAAATATGGCGGCAACCCCAATGTGGACGTGTCCTTTATGTACCTGACCTTCTTCCTGGAGGACGACGAGCAGCTGGAGAAAATCCGACAGGTGAGGGGGAGTGTGCTGCCGTACAAATGCCAGAGAACCCAATGCACTTGGACTGGAACATTAGAGAGACATGGATCAACATTTTTACAGTATTGCTGTCAAGGTTTAGGATCTGGTGTTATTTTGACAGCCACACTGTCCTACATTTTGAATTGTGTATATTTATTATTTTACCTAGCCCTACATTTGAATTGGTGTTTTTAACCCACACAACCATACTATGAATGACTACCCTCAAAGTTGAAAAATAACCTGATCTTTATAGGAAATAAGCAAACTAAGTTTTCTATTTGGTATCAAAACTATTGGACGCAGCGGGACATTTGACTGTCCCAGACAAAATTCATGTCTGTTTTCTGCAAATCTCTCCAAATGAACACTATGATGCTTTGTGTGTGTCAAAGTCTTATCCGAATGATTAACTGTCTAGATTTCCTGAAAACAAAGCTAGATTTTTAACCTGGTCCCTCTCCCATCTATTCTATTGATGTCATGCCATGTTTGGCCTGGCAAAGAGGAGTGGCTAAAGCACAAACAGACTGGACCACCAGGCTAATGATTTCCAGGAAATAAAGGCCATTCTATGCTGTATTGTGTCATAAGTATCATAATCCCACTCATTGCTGTATTGTATCTCTGTCTCCAGGACTACGCCAGTGGAGCCCTGCTAACCGGTGAGCTGAAGAAGCGTCTGATAGAGACCCTGCAGCCAATGATCTCATCCCATCAGGAGAGACGCAAGCAGGTCACAGAAGAGACCGTCAAGCAGTTCATGACCCCGAGACCTCTAAATTTCAGTTTCTAGCCCGTGCGTAGCCAGTTTTATTCATGTGCTCAGTCCTGACACAATGTTAGAGGTCAAACCTCAGCAAGGCACAACGTTGTGGAACGTTCGGATATAAATATGTTTTGTAGAATAGATATGCCTCTGACATGTAGAATAAAGGAATCGTGTCTAGTCTATTCATGACATTTCTATCTGCAACGTTCCACAACCTCCTACTGGATGTGGCCCAGGTCAAATGTGCCATACTAGAAACATGAAACTTAAATGTGTCACCTACATATCCCCATGCTGAACAGTTCATGTCTAATGATTAACCAACTATGATATGGCTTCACACAAACTCACTAAGCATTGACAAAGGAAGTTTTATTTTGGTTTGTGCTAACAGCAATACCATTGGATGAATAAAATAATGTCTGTCTTGTGAATTTTTATTCAGTCATTAAATAATATATATATATATTTAATTTTTTCACTTTACACTGCTGAAATGTTTGTGCGTGTTAAAACTCCCTTATACGTGTCACTCACACCAAAATCACATGCGCTACTTGTTTGTTTTGTCTCAAACACCAAATCACAAGTACAGGGTCATCAGTACATGTGGTATACAGAGAATGACTCAGTATTTTGAGAACTGGGAGTTTAGACAATACCATTGAAAATACTGTCCCAAGTCAAGGACAAATAATTGATACTGCTTGGATCCAGTAACAAAGCAAAGTTGTATATTTACATTTTCTGAGCAAAGTTGATAAATTCCTAGCCTCAGCTCCCAGGCTTTGCTCACTTTTATACCGAAGGTGAGGTGAAAGCCTGTGGCAGAAGTTAATCAATTCCTAAATACTGATGACCGACCCCCAGTATACTGCAGTTTGCTTGATGGTGGCCCTATTTCAAAGACGCTCGTTTCCGAGCTGAGACAGGAGCGATATGAACAGTGGGATAATTATTTGGGTAATGATCGACAAGTAACTTTCATTAATACAGTATTCAGAAAAACTTCATATTTTCTAAGCCACATTGTCCGTCAGCTTCAGTTCTAGCCATTGAAATCAAGTGATCCTGCTGTGTAAAATACACCCCTGTTATGTTCTAAGGTCAGTGAGGGAATGTTGTGTAAAAAGTAGGTAAGTCAAAATAATGAAGTAAGTTTCTGTAGTACTATTCCTGAAAGGTGTGACAACTATTAGGCCCTATTGCTAAACAATCTGAGAACTACCATTAAACTGTTTTAGCTCAGTATTCATTTTCAATTCACATTTTCCCTTGAAATACTATGCAGGAATATTTAAAATAAATATTACTGAGGAATTGGAGTTTCCCCTTAATAGTGCAGTATGGCACTATTTAAAAATCACATAGCAGCAACTGAGGCAATGGTGAATAGTGATACAACATAAACACAACGGATTGAGTGTTATTCTAGTCATGGAAAATGGCACAAGAAACATAATTAAAATAGAATCCTATCACCCAAGTCGTCAAAGTTAAGGTTGGATTCATTAGTGCACATCATGTCCAAATTTGTTCTCAGACCAGTAGTTCCTCCCTATTTCAGTCCATTCGGCACCTAATGAACAACCCAAGCCTTTAAATTCAAGTTTTCGGTCGGAGGAGGCGCACAACCACCTCGTACATGGCGAACACGGACATGTTGACAGGGAAGGCCCGTATGCAATTGAGGCCCAGGCCTTTGAAGAGAACGCCCGGCCCCTCAGTGCGTATGCTCTGTGCGATGCAGTGGAAGAAACCTGTGTATCTCCTCTTGCCCATACCATCCACCTGCAAACGGGATTTGATCACGTCCATGGGTGTCCCTATGCACCAGCCACACATCCCTGACAGTCCACCAGCAAGCAGAACCACGTTCCACTCTGGGGGGGAAAGAGACACCAAATAATCAACACTAAATGATCCTGAATCATGACCAATAGCCAAAGCAACCACGTACACTTAAGAGGACAGAAGCATACGAGATATAGAAGCATACGCTTTGGAAGATCCTTATAGAGTGATGCTGTGTGTTAACCTGGCTGGGTGTTCCCAGGTGCTGTGTGTTTACCTGGCTGGGTGTTCCCAGGTGCTGTGTGTTGACCTGGCTGGGTGTTTACCTGGCTGGGTGTTCCCAGGTGCTGTGTGTTTACCTGGCTGGGTGTTCCCAGGTGCTGTGTGTTTACCTGGCTGGGTGTTCCCAGGTGCTGTGTGTTTACCTGGCTGGGTGTTCCCAGGTGCTGTGTGTTTACCTGGCTGGGTGTTCAAAGGTGCTGTGTGTTGACCTGGCTGGGTGTTCCCAGGTGCTGTGTGTTGACCTGGCTGGGTGTTCAAAGGTGCTGTGTGTTTACCTGGCTGGGTGTTCCCAGGTGCTGTGTGTTGACCTGGCTGGGTGTTCCCAGGTGCTGTGTGTTGACCTGGCTGGGTGTTCCCAGGTGCTGTGTGTTGACCTGGCTGGGTGTTCCCAGGTGCTGTGTGTTGACCTGGCTGGGTGTTCCCAGGTGCTGTGTGTTTACCTGGCTGGGTGTTCCCAGGTGCTGTGTGTTTACCTGGCTGGGTGTTCCCAGGTGCTGTGTGTTGACCTGGCTGGGTGTTCCCAGGTGCTGTGTGTTTACCTGGCTGGGTGTTCCCAGGTGCTGTGTGTTTACCTGGCTGGGTGTTCAAAGGTGCTGTGTGTTGACCTGGCTGGGTGTTCAAAGGTGCTGTGTGTTTACCTGGCTGGGTGTTCAAAGGTGCTGTGTGTTTACCTGGCTGGGTGTTCCCAGGTGCTGTGTGTTTACCTGGCTGGGTGTTCAAAGGTGCTGTGTGTTTACCTGGCTGGGTGTTCAAAGGTGCTGTGTGTTTACCCGGCTGGGTGTTCCCAGGTGCTGTGTGTTTACCCGGCTGGGTGTTCCCAGGTGCTGTGTGTTTACCCGGCTGGGTGTTCCCAGGTGCTGTGTGTTTACCCGGCTGGGTGTTCCCAGGTGCTGTGTGTTTACCCGGCTGGGTGTTCCCAGGTGCTGTGTGTTTACCCGGCTGGGTGTTCCCAGGTGATATGTGTTTACCTGGCTGGGTGTTCCCAGGTGCTGTGTGTTTACCTGGCTGGGTGTTCCCAGGTGCTGTGTGTTTACCTGGCTGGGTGTTCCCAGGTGCTGTGTGTTTACCTGGCTGGGTGTTCCCAGGTGCTGTGTGTTTACCTGGCTGGGTGTTCCCAGGTGCTGTGTGTTTACCTGGCTGGGTGTTCCCAGGTGCTGTGTGTTTACCTGGCTGGGTGTTCCCAGGTGATGTGTGTTTACCTGGCTGGGTGTTCAAAGGTGCTATGTGTTTACCTGGCTGGGTGTTCCCAGGTGCTGTGTGTTGACCTGGCTGGGTGTTCAAAGGTGCTGTGTGTTTACCCGGCTGGGTGTTCCCAGGTACTATATTTTTACCTGGCTGGGTCTTTCCAGGTGGGGATAACTGCTCACAGATAACGTGGTAAATAGTGAAGTAGGTGGCAAAGGAGGGGCCGTCTCGCAGGGCGAGGGCACCAGCTCCCTTGTACAGTCCGAGGAAGCCCTCTTCACGAGCGATGGTCAGCAGACAGTGCATTGGGCCGCGATACTTGGGTTGCTGAGCATCCAAGCCTTGGTGTACCATCTGGCACTGCATCCGTACTTTTACTATGTCAGCAGGTGCCATCACAGATACCTTAAAGAGGACAAGAGAAAGAGTACTCAAAGGTGTTCTGGTATGATGTCATCAGGGTCATGTTTCGGCCCATTTGCTTCCTAGTGAATATGATCCAGTTTTGCTTCGGGGAACTTTAATTTTTTTAGTTCCCCTAATTAAATTGACTGAAACTTACCAATATTGGCCATGCCAAGCACCATGTCATGTAACGTTGTAACAGTATAGACGAATATACTAGTTATAAGTAGACTACCTGGGCAACACCTCCTGACAACCCGGACAAGAAGAAGTCCACTTTGGCTGGCAGAAAATCCAAACCTGTGGAGGTGGATCGTAGTTGATGTAAACACTGCAGGACATTCCTGTAGACGCCAAACACTACAGAGGAGCTGATGGACACAGTGGTGACTGGCATGGACATGCCCCTGTAGAATCCATTCGCCTGTGGAGAGACACAGCTTTCAGCCACAAGTCCAAACTACAGCGCTTCATATGGGGGTTTTAACATGTCACTTAGACACTCACCCCTTCTGTCTTCCATGTAGTATGAATACATTGCCAAACTCCTGTGAATCTCCTTTGTGTCTGTATTCTCACCTGCAAAAGGGTAATTGAGTCATAAGTTATTGAGTTTGATAATTGCACATTGTTAAACATTAGTGAAATAAGCACAGACAACTAATGAAGCTTGGTCACATAAAAATATATGTAACGTACCTTCACTGTGTCCAAAGGATACCCCACAGCCACTCCAAAGGCTCCTGTAGGAACAAGTCATATTCATCACATTGTACATTATGTAACTAACTCACTGAAAATGTTTCAACCTATTTCACGTTGTAAGCTAAACAGACCCTGCTGGCCTATAGCCTCGCTTGCCTGTGTAGGTGCATGTTGCCAAATTTCCCAGCAATACAACTATAAGTTAAATGATTTAGATGTTTGTTTTTTAAACAGACAAAAACACAATACAGTAACGTTATTTAGCTCACCTCCAACGGAACCAGCAACGAAATCCGCAAAATGCATATTTTCCTCTTTGGGGGGGTCAACTCAATTCATTTAGATGTCTGCCTGCTAAGCTAGTTAGCTAAGCTATGATGTTTTTCTAGATAACACAAGTCACGACCTTCAATTTTGACCTAAATATAATTTAATATTATTCTCCTCGTCTAGTCACTCAGGTGAATTAGGTATACGTCGCATCAGAAAATGTTTACTAAAGCTTTCTGCATAGAGATCTAACGTGACCATAGACGACCTACACAGCTATGGTAGCTAGCTGCTGTCAAACATCAAAATGCTACACCGGCATTGTGTCACATTGAATTATGACTCGTTGTGCAACAAAAAGTCTGAGCCAAGTTCTGGGAATGAGTAAACATCACTGAGCTGTAACAGGCATATTGAGTTAATTGGAAAATATAAATATAGTATATTATTTAAACATAAAGAATAATTGTTTATGAATTAGAGATTGTTTGTAGATTCATTTTTTATTTTATTTTTACCTTCATTTTCACAGGTCTCTTTTCAGGGATTCTGGATAAACGAGACAATTCTTGTCTGTCAAACTTGAGCTTACAAATTACATTTAGGGGAATTTTATGACTGAAAAGATTCGTTTTTGGAATTTTCTAAATACTTTCAATATGATTCATTTCCATGTCGAGTCTATGTCTGGAACTGCCCTTGTCAGGAGCAAAGGATCCCAATTTCAAACTCTCCAAAAAAGTGTTTCCCAAAAAAATGTCAATGATGGATATTAACTAAAAAGGGATCTCATGTAGTTTTTTTGCAATAGCCCTCTGTGACTTTAAATAATATTTATCTGAGAACTGTGATTCCTAATGTGTCGAGGCACATATCTGGTAAATGGTAACAAAAAAATGTGTGCAGCATTAAAGTTAGCCAAGAACACAGGGGCCTCCATAATTCTTGAATGGAAGAATTTTGAAACGACCAAGACTCTTCCTAGAGCTGGCCACCGGCCAAACTGAGCAATTGGGGGAGAAAGGCCTTGGTCAGGGAGGTGATCAAGAACCCGAAGGTCACTCTGACAGAGCTCTAGAGTTTCTCTGTGGAGATGGGAGAACCTTCCAGAATGACAACCATCTCTACAGCTCTCCACCAATCAGGCCTTAATGATAGAGTGGGCAGATAGAAGCCACTCCTCAGTAAAAAGCACATGACAGCACATTTGGAGTTTGCCAAAAGGCACCTAAAGACTCTCAGACCATGAGAAACAAGATTCTCTGGTCTGATGAAACCAAGATTCAACTCTTTGGCCTGAATGCCAAGCGTCACGTCTGGAGGAAACCTGGCAACATCCCTACCGTGAAGCATGATGGTGGCAGCATCATGCTGTGGGGATGTTTTTCAGTGGCAGGGACTGGGAGACTGGTCATGATTGAGGTAAAAATGAACGGAGCAAAATACAGAGAGATCATTGATGAAACTTGCTCCTGAGCACTCAGGACCTCAGACTAGGGGCGACGGTTCACCTTCCAACAGGACAACAACACTAAGCACACAGCCAAGACAACGCAGGAGTGGCTTCGGGACAAGCCTTTGAATGTCCTTGAGTGGCCCAGCCTGAGCCCGGACTTGAACCCAATCGAACATCTCCAGAGACCTGAAAATAGCTGCACAACAACACTCCCCATCCAACCTGACAGCGCTTGAGAGGATCTGCAGAGGAAAATGGGAGAAACTCCCCAAATACAGGTGTGCCAAGCTTGTAGCATCATACCCAAAAAGACTCAAGGCTGCAAAAAAGTGCTTCAACAAAGTACTGAGTAAAGGGTCTAAAAACTTAAGTATATGTGATATTTCAGGTCTTTTTTCTATAAATTAGCAACAAAAAAAAACAACAAAAAAAATTTTTTTGCTTTGTCATTATGGGTTATTGTGTGTAGATTGATGAGGAAGAAAGGTTTTTAATCAATTTGAGAATAATGAAAAAGTCAAAGGGTCTGACTACTTTCCGAAGGCACTGTACACAGTACCAGTCAAAGGTTTGGACACAGCCACTCATTCAAGTTTTTTATTTTATTTTATTTTGTACTATTTTCTGCATTGTAGAATAATAGTGAAGACATACAACTATGAAATAACACATATGGAATCATGTAGTAACCAAAAAAGTGTTAAACAAATCAAGATATATTTTATATTTGAGATACTTCAAAGTAGCCCATCGTTGTCTTGATGACAGCTTTGCACACTTGCCAATTTTGTTCTGTCTTTCTGGTGGATCAAAATGAAATTCTCAACCAACTTTCTATGGCTTGTTTAAAAAAAAAAAATGTTTTGGAGATGATTTCATTTTCAAATAACCTAAAGTGAGAGGTTGTAATCTGAATACAGGGAAAAGGGCAATTCTTGAACATGGGGTGCTAGAGAACCAGTTCGGATTTAAGTATAACTTTTGTATGACTGAAGCCTTCATACCCGAATTCATATTGATTAAATAAAATAAAATAAAATGTCATTTGTCACATGCACCGAATACAACAGGTGTAGGCCTTACAGTGAAATGCTTACTTACAAGCCCCTAACCAACAATGCAGCTTTAAGAAAATACCAACAACAAAAAAAGTAAGAGATAAAAGTAAAAAATAATTAAAGAGCAGCAGTAAAATAACAATACCGAGGCTATGTACAGTGGGTACCGGTACAGAGTCAATGTGTGGGGGCACCGGTGTCGAGGTAATTGAGGTAACACATACATGTAGGTGGAGTTATTAAAGTGACTATGCACAGATAATAACAGAGAGTAGCAGCAGTGTAGAAGAGGGGGGTGAGGGGGCAATGCAAATAGTCTGCGTAGCCATTTGATTAGATGTTCAGGAGTCTTATGGTTTGGGAGTAGAAGCTGTTTAGAAGCCTCTTGGACCTAAACTTGGCGCTCCGGTACTGCCATGTGATAGCAGAGAGAACAGTCTATGACTAGGGTGGCTGGAGTCTTTGACAATTTTTAGGGCCTTCCTCTGACACCGCCTGAAATAGAGGTCCTGGATGGCAAGAAGATGAACTTGGGCCGTACCCATGACCTTCTGTAGTGCCTTGCGGTCGGAGGCCGAGCAGTTGCCATACCAGGTGGTGATGCAACCCGTAAGGATGCTCTTGATCGTGTAGCTGTAATACCTTTTGAGGATCTGAGGACCCATGCCAAATATTTCAGTCTCCTGAGGGGGAATAGGTTTTGTTGTGCCCTCTTCACGACAGTCTTGGTGTGCTTGGACAATGATAGTTTGTTGGTGATGTGGACACCAAGGAACTTGAAGCTCTCAACCTGCTCCACTACAGCCCCGCCGATGAGAATGGGGACGTGCTCGGTCCTCCTTTTTCTGTAGTCCATAATCAACTCCTTTGTCTTGATCACACTGAGGGAGAGGAAGTTGTCCTTGCACCACACGGTCAGGTCTCTGACCTCCTCCCTATAGGCTGTCTCATCGTTGTTGGTAATCAGGCCTACCACTGTTGTGTCATCGGCAAACTTAATGGTGTTGGAGTCGTGCTTGGCCGTGCAGTCACGAGAGAACAAGGAGTACAAGAGGGGACTAAGCATGTACCCCTGAAGGGCCCCTGTGTTGAGGATCAGCGTGGCGGATGTGTTGTTACCTACCCTTACCACCTGGGGGCAGCCCGTCCGGAAGTCCAGGATCCAGTTGCAGAGGGAGGTGTTTAGTCCCAGGGTCCTTAGCTTAGTGATGAGCTTTGAGGGCACTATGGTGTTGAACGCTGAGCTGTAGTCAATGAATAGTATTCTCACATAGGTGTTCCTTTTGTCTAGGTGTGAAAGGGCGATGTCGAGTGCAATAGAGATTTCATCATCTGTGGATCTGTTGGGGCGATATGCAAATTGGAGTGGGTCTAGGGTTTCTCTGATAATGGTGTGTATGTGAGCCATGACCAGCCTTTCAAAGCAGTGGCTTCTTCCTTGCTGAGCGGCCTTTCAGGTTATGTCAATATAGGTCTCGTTTTACTGTGGATATACATCTTTTTGTTCCTGTTTCCTCCAGCGTCTTCACAAGATCCTTTCCTGTTGTTCTGGGATTGATTTGCACTTTTCGCACCAAAGTACGTTCATCTCTAGGAGACAGAACACGTCTCCTTCCTGAGCAGTATGACGGCTTTGTGGTCCCATGGTGTTTATACTTGCGTACTATTGTTTGTACAGATGAACGTGGTACCGTCAGGCGTTTAGAAATTGCTCCCAAGGATGATCCAGACTTGTGGAGGTCTACAAATGTTTTTTTCCGAGGTCTTGGCTGATTTCTTTTGTTTTCACCATGATGTCAAGCAAAGAGGCACTGAGTTTGAAGGTAGGCCTTGAAATACATGTAAACTTGCGACTTCAGCTGTATCTCTGAATCCACAATATGGCAGACGTCATAACACATACACTTTCTCTAAAACAAGATATGGTCAATAAAATCTATGGCTGCACTGAAATCTAGCAGTGTAGCTCCCACAATCATCTTATTATTAATTTCTTTCAACCAATCATCAGTCATTTGTTTCAGTGCAGTAAATGTTGAATGCCCTTCTCTATAAGCATGCTGAAAGTCTGTTGTTAATTTGTTTACAGAGGAGCATTGTATTTTGTCAAAAACAATTTGTCCAACTGTTTGCTAAGAGCTGGCAGCAAGCTGATAGGTCTGCTGTTAGAGCCAGTAAAGGCTGCTTTACCCCTCTTGGGTAGAGGATTGAATTTGGCTTGAGGCCTGAGGACAAAGACCTTCCTCTCAGCTCAGATTAAAGATATGAATGTCAGGAGTGTCTATAGAGTCAGCTTCCATCCTCAGTAGCTTTCCATCTAAGTTGACAACGCTAGGAAGTTTGTCATTATTGATCGATAACAATAATTCTTCCACCTCTCCCACACTAACATTACAAAATATTTCAAGAACAACTGGTGCTGTGAGTTTAGGCTAGCAGGATTCAAGGATGCTATGAGTTAGGATATCAGGACCTGCTTAGACAAAGCAATTGTTACAGTAGACCAAACGATTGCAATACTGTATATTGGATAATAAATGTACGCAGTATTGTCATTATAATAAGTATCAAATGAAATTGTATTTGTCACCTGCTTCATAAACAACAGGTGTAGACTAACAGTGAAATGATGATTTACGGGCCCTTCCCAACAATGCAGAGAAAGAATAGAAAAAGAATAACACGAGGAATAAATACACAATGAGTATAACTTGGCTATATACACAGGGTACCGGAATCGACGTGCAGGGGTACAAAGTAATTGAGGTAGATATGTACATATAGGTAGAGGTAAAGTGACTAGACAACAGGACAGATAATAAGCAGTAGCAGCAGCGTATGTGATGAGTCAAAAGAGTTCAATGCAAATTGTCCTGGTAGCTCTTTGGTCAAATGTTTAGCAGTCTTAATATGGTTTGGGTGGTAAAAGCTGTTCAGGGTCCTGTTGGTTCCAGACGTGGTACATGGGTACCGCTTGCTGTGCGGTAGCAGAATGAACAGTCTATGCCTTGGGGGTGGCTGCAGAGCCTTGCTGTCGGGTGCCAAGCAGTTGCCATACTAAGCGGTGATGCAGCCAGTCAAGATCCTCTCAATGGTGCAGCTGTAGAACTTTTTGAGGATCTGAGGGGTCATGCCAAATCTGTTCAGCTTCCTGAGGAGGAAGAGGCTTTGTAATGCCTTCTTCATGGCTGTGTTGGTGTCTGTGGACCATGTTAATTAATTCCTTAGTGATGTGGACACTGAGGAACGAAGCTCTCGACAAGCTCCACTGCAGCCCCATCATTATGGATCAGGGCGTGCTCGGACTTCCTGTAGTCCACAATCAGCTCCATTGTCTTGTTGACATTGAGGGAGAAGTTGTTGTCCAGGCACCACACTGCCAGGTCACTGACCTCCTCCCTGTAGGCTGTCTCATCATTGTCGGTGATCGGGCCTACCACCATCGTGTCATCAGCAAACTTAATGATGTGTTGGAGTCATGCGCTACCACGCATTCGTGAGTGAACATGGAGTACACCCCTGAGGGGCCCCCGTGTTGAGGGCCAGCGTGGCGGATATGTTGTTGCCTACCCTAACTACCTGGGGGCTACCCGTCAGGAAGTCCTGAGCTTACTGGTGAGCTTGGAGGGCACTATGGTGTTGAACGCTGAGCTGTAGTCAATGAACAGCATTCTCACATAGGTGTTACTCTTGTCCACATGGGAGAGGGCAGTGTGGATTGCAAGAGAGCTTGCGTCATCTGTGGATCTGTTGGGGAGATATGTAAATTTGAGTGGGTCCAGGGTGTCTGAGATGATGGTGTTGATGTGAGCCATGACCAGCCTTTCAAAGCATTTCATGGCTACAGATCTGATTGTTATGGGGCGAAAGTCATTTAGACAGGTTACCTTGGCGTTTTTGGGTACAGGAACTATAGTGGTCTGCTTGAAACATGTTGGTATTACAGACTCAGTCAGAGAGAGGTTGAAAATGTCAGTGAAGAAACTTGCCAGGCGGTCAGTGCATGCTCTGCGTATGCGTCCTGATAATTCGTCTGGCCCCGTGGACTTGTGATATGTGTGAATCCAATCAGTTTTCATACATTGATTCAAAACATGCATACACACATACACGATAATATACACACATTAAATGTTTTTGTTGAAATTACATGGAAACAACATTGATTCAACCAGGTTTTTCCCAGTGGGTCTCTCTCTCACTCTCTTAATTAAATTAAATTCAAACAGCTTTATTGGCATGGGAAACATATATTTACATTGCCAAAGCAATTGAAATAGATAATAAACAAAAGTGAAATAAACTATATAATATAAAATACATTATCTCTCTCTCGCTCTCTCTCTGTCTACCCCCTCTCTCTCTCTTTCTCTCTCTCTCTCTCTCTCTCTCTCTCTCTCTCTCTCTCTCTCTCTCTCTCTCTCTCTCTCTCTCTCTCTCTCTCTCTCTCTCTCTCTCTCTCTCTCTCTCTCTCTCTCTCTGTCTAGCCCCCTCTTTCTCTTCTTCTCTCTCTCTCTCTCTCTCTCTCTCTCTCTCTCTCTCTCTCTCTCTCTCTCTCTCTCTCTCTCTCTCTCTCTCTCTCTCTCTCTCTCTCTCTCTCTCTCTCTCTCTCTCTCTCTCTGTCTCTCTGTCTACCCCCCTCTCTCTTCCTCTCTCAATTCAATTCAATTCAAGGGGCTTTATTGGCATGGGAAACATGTGTTAACATTGCCAAAGCAAGTGACGTAGACAATACACAAAAGTGAAACAAACAATACAAATTAACAGTAAACATTACACATACAGAAGTTTCAAAACAATAAAGAAATTACAAATGTGATATTATATATATACAGTGTTGTAAAATTGTACAGATGGTTAAAGCACACAAGTTAAAATAAATAAGCATAGATATGGGTTGTATTTACAATGGTGTTTGTTCTTCACTGGTTGCCCTTTTCTTGTGACAACAGGTCACAAATCTTGCTGCTGTGATGGTACACTCTCTCTGTCTACCCCCCCCCCCCCTCTCTCTGTGTCTCTCTGTCTATCCCCCCCTCTCTTCCTCTCTCTGAAGTGATAAAATTGGATACCAGTTATGCAAACATGGGCATGGCAAGCAGGAGAGGGTCAGGTATCAGTGACTCAAGAAGTCTTACTGTAGGTGTATAAGCCAAAAGGATTACACGTCTGGTGTAAACAAGCACTGTTGAAATGTCCCAATGCCTCAACATCCTAATGGATAAAATACACCAACAAATATTCACAGAAGTATAAAGAAACTATAGTATTAAACCTAAGAAATGTAAGTACCTTTGCTCACTTTCAAGAATACAGCTGAATATGCAAATATAAACTCGCTACAATGTATATATTTTTGCAGCTCAAAAAAATAAAAGTGCAACAATAACCATATATTTTTCTCTTAACATACAGTTCGTTTTTTTTTTACCAGAGAGTTTTTTCAGAATGTCTAAAACGCTACAGATGTTGCAATCTTGCATGTCGTTTGTCTTGGTTAATATTTTACAATATTTCCCCCGTAACATCTGGTTTAGGGTCTGTTTTGATACATGGGTACTATAGGGTACTAGGAGTAAATGGTTAGACTAGGTTGGGGATAGCTGATCATAAATCAGTTGTTTGGATCAGAAAGTCCTGTGGTCAGTGCTTTTGATCATAACCCGTGAAAAATCAACTCGAGCCAATCAGCGTGCGGGGCGGTAGGGGTGTTGTCTTCATCGCGGTGATCTGATTGGGCTAAATGCTTGGTTAAAAGGGGCTTTGAATTTCACGGGAGACAGTCAGAAATAGAAACAACGTGTGGAAGGAAGCAGACAGCTGGTGGGGGTAGCTAGGTAGTGAACTGTGGGAGCGCCTCAATTCAATAATCAAATCATACACATTAAGCTACTTAGTTATCTGTCTTATTCAAGAGCTCACGTGGGTAGTGTTATTAACAGCCCTTTGCGAACTCACTTTTATTCAAGAGGAGACGAGAGTTAGCTAGTTAACGTTACTGTAGCTAGCAATTCAGCTATCCTTTAACGTTACAGATGCAGCCATCAAACTACAGGTCGAAACTGATAGTTATCTAAATTATCTGTCTATTTTGAAGCAATACAAGATTGTAGCTAGCTTTTTCACCAAGCCAGAACTTTGAATTAGATAACTCCGTGTGCTACGGAGAAATACAGCATCATTGATAGCTAACTTTTGACAAATTCAAAGACTCCTTGAGGGAATGGACTTTACATTGGACTTTGCAGCAGGATGCATAGGAGGTAAGTTAACTAAAGTTAGTTAGAAAGCACACCAATGGATAGATTGTAGATTGCTTCAATGCTTGCTACGTGGCAGCACGGAGTCATATAAATGGCTTGCAAAATGCATCAGGTTGGAAACGCTTTGAATGAATGATTCATGAGTTTGGCTAGCAAAGCTAGTTGTTTAATAGATGGAAAATTACCGAGTACTGTTCATTGTCTAGTACACTTTCTTGCCCCCCATTGTTGTGAAAATTCCTATATTAAATGTGCTTAGCTGGCTAAACCTGTTTTGGTTTCTTAGAATCACAAAATATATATTTCTGTGAAACTTTATGCTCCCACCCAGACAATTCCATTCATTCCAAGCCATGTGCTGAGTGGTAAAAATGGGCGCAGTCCCCTCTCAAGCACCAATTACATTAGCGACATACACATTCAACTTCACATGGTCAAAATTATGAATATAAAGAGCGAAATTGGTACATTCTTTAGATTTGTCAGGGTACAAAGAATACCCATCCCCCAAACTAAACCAGGTGTAGTTTTAACGATTGGGCGTTTTGAAATAGGACCCGTGGAGCATTTTACCACAGTTTCTTTGATTTTACTACATTGTTAAAATTCTTATACACAGG
This sequence comes from Salvelinus fontinalis, assembly GCF_029448725.1. NCBI lineage: Eukaryota > Metazoa > Chordata > Actinopteri > Salmoniformes > Salmonidae > Salvelinus > Salvelinus fontinalis. Next base: position 6,999,975 of record NC_074679.1, read on the forward strand.
AAGTAAATTCCTATCTTCCTATCAATATTTATCATTGGTTTAGTTAACCTCATCTCAATTAATATGAATGTCAGCTTAGCCAACGTTTATTTATAAATACGTCTATGATTGGGCGTTATTGCAATACTGTCTCGGCTACTAATAATGTCTTGAAAGTGGGGGTGAGACAAATGTTCTTTAGGGTCATCTTTCTGCCAAATCAAATGTATTTATAAAGCCCTTCGTACATCAGCTGATATCTCAAAGTGCTGTACAGAAACTCAGCCTAAAACCCATAACAGCAACCAATGCAGGTGTAGAAGCACGTGGGTCTTTCCTACAAAACTGACGTTTGACATAATTATCAGATGTAATTTTTCATGTCCTTTTGAATCACTGAGATTTTGGATCTGTACTGATCAATTTAATGCATTTTGAATAGATTTTATTTAAATACAATTTCCACAATTCTCATTACTGCAACAGTCCAACTAAGTAATAAGTTCAATTTTTTTAAACATTGCTCCCCTAATGAAAAGGCCTGAGTTAAACATAACACTGGGAAAATATATTTATACTGAACAAAAATATAAATGCAACATTTTCAAAGATTTTACTGAGTTCAAGTTAATTTAAGGAAATCAATCGATTGAAATAAATTCCCTAGGCCCTAATCTATGGATTTCACATGACTGGGCAGCGATGGGTGGGCCTATGCCCTCCAATTGGCAGCCTGGCCAACTCACTAGGGAGCCTGGCCCAACTAATCAGAATGAGCTTTATTACAGACAGAAATACTCCTCAGAACCCTAATTTGAGCTTTGTAGCTGTTTTGTTGAGAAGGCCAAGTGGCTAAAGGCAGAGTTTGAGAATAAGAACCTCCTTCTGAAAGCATATAAGCAAATAAATTAACTTGTGCTCATCTAAAGACGACTACTCCTAGATGATGCATCATGGGTGAATATAATTTATTTAAAAACTTGAGTTTTTACAGGAACTTATTGTTACCAAAATGAGATGCATGTCCAGACACTTTGTACTTAAATATTATAGTAACACTCAATTTTTTACAACTATTTCTGAACAAACTACAGCAACATATTTTCTTTTATTCAAATAAGTTAGGTTTTTCTGAAGTAAAATGACCTGCGAATTGAGTCTAGATTAATTTCAGTAATGTACATTTGGGGTGAAAATGTAAAATAATTCAGGCAAATATATAAAAATAAAAACAATTACACTTTGCCAAAAAACGAAACATCTTAGTCCTTAAATCTAAAATGGTATTGGTTGTGTATGATATTGTGCAGGTGCAATGACATTTTTATGTTTGTACACAACAAAACTGGTTTCATGAGAATCACATGAATGCACCACTGTTTCACTCACTCAAACACCAAGCCAGAACACACAAGTGGCCCTAACCTGAAACGGCCCTAGGTAGGGTTTATCCTGTGATGTACAGGTGGTGTCACACAGTATTGCGTTTTCTTCTCGCTAACAATGTCAAGGACACGTGTACAGTACAGTGAACAGCTGATGGGCAGTCCAGAGAAGACTGTTTGTTCTTGTGTAATGCACTTGATATTCAAACATGCACCCACCACCACTGAACGTGTTGTGACTTGCATCAGGTCTAGGCTCAAAGACTGAGTATTAAACAGTGTCTCCATGCTGTTTACTCTACCTATACATGTACTTAGTTACCACTCTTTCTCCAAGTTGTCAGGTTTTGTAATTGTTTCACATAGCTTTAGACCACATTACATATCAACCTTCTCCAACAAGCAAAGTGCTGATTAATTGTTCATCTTTGTCATTTCAAGGTGCTGCCGGTGTCTTGGTCGGGCATCCTTTTGACACTGTAAAGGTGGGTTTATGTTTTTTCTGGTTGGCAAATGCCTGGCACGTGTTATTTTTTTCTTAAAAATCACACTGAAATGAAATTCCTATTTAGCTACCGTGGGGTTTATCAAGGCTCCTCGAAAGGGCACGTTTGGATATAGATGAGATGACCTAAAGTGTTTGATAAAGTATGAAATATTCATGCTCTCTCCCAATCAAAACATTTCAGGAACCGCATTTCTCAGCTTTTACTTGCAAATGGTAAACTGCACTTTTTTTCCAGACCGCACACACGTGGGTATTTTGGCTCGTTTTCTGACCTAGAGTCATATCTACACACTGCTGTTTAAAAAGTAGAGCGCATAACATTCTTAACCCAGTGTCTTACTGCAACCCAATCTGTTCTTGGAACAGAACAGGCATCCCCTTCTAGTTAGGACCAGAGCTAAAGAGCTGTTTTGTTGTCTCTGCATGGCATGTTGAAGCTTGCTGAGCAACAGTATCAGACTCACAATGTGCACACAACAAACAATTAACTTATCCAGAAGCATGCCAGGTTTCTGTCTGTTATAGTTGACATTTCAAGATATTCCCATTTTTTTGTTTGAGTGAGTGTATAGCCTCAAGCTCAGCTGACCCCTACTCTCATCATAAGCATAACCCAAATATAGTTTTGACTAACACCTAAGCCACATGATATGTTGGAGCTGTGACAGCGTAGGTCATTGGAAAGCTCTGTAAATTAACAGTTGAGTTATACGCTTCATTGGGTCATAGACTCTACAAGGTTTCAAGTTCTACAGGGATTCTGAACCATGTTGAGTCCAATGCATCCCACAGTTGTCAGGATGTCCTTTGGGTGGTGGACCATTCTTAATACACACAGGAAACTTTGGATTATGGTATGCAACCCCAGTTCTTTGAAGGAGACGAGGGAGACCTCTCACTATGGGACTCGCCTTCTTTGCGGGTCATTGGTTGAAGCCTTATTCAATCACACCAGTCAGAGCTTTGTGAGTGTATGCCCTGTGTGTCTATATAACACCCTGCACTGATCTGGTTTCCTCATTCTAAGAACTTACACAAGTCAGAGAACAAAATATTCTATTTCAGTCAACTCGGTTCGACATCTCACTATGGAACACTTGCAAAATGCCCGGATTGCCAATAGCCCGTTTCCTGAGAATCCTGTTGTGGTACATGGTAATGTACCTGATCCATCCTACTTTGCTCCACCGCCAAGGACTGTGTGCGCAGGGAGGACGCAGTTAACATCCAGGCGATAGAACCTCACCAAGGGGAAGCCCAACTTGCCACCGCACAAAGATGGAGATGCCTCTGAACAGTGCCCATTGTGGCAATTCCTCTAGTGGAATGTTCTCGGACACCCAGGGGAGACTGCAATCCCCAACAACTGTACACCTTGGCGATAGCCTCCAATGAGAGAGGCGTTGTTCGGACAAAGCTCTACCCTGAGCAGGGTTGGCAAAGCAAACAGTTGGTCATAGTTTCATAATGGCCTAGTCCTGTCCATGTAGATGTGCAGGGCGCGCACCGGGCACAATGTGTTAAGGCGCCGCTGCTCTGGAGAAGAGCACTGCAGAGGGTGGAAGAGGTCAGTGGCTTGAATACTGTAAGTCATTGGAATGCCCTTTAGAAATGAATGCGACGTATCATAACCTTGAAGTAGTCGAGGGGGGGCAGTGCAAACTGAGTGCATGAAGGATGAAGCGAGGATGAACCGAGCATGCGTAAAGGTTGCTAGCGCGCTAGGCCAAGGCGAGAAACGGGGCCGATGTATATGTCACCATCGACCTATCGTCCGACCTGACAAGGACATGTTGGCCCTGTAGGAATGGACAAAAGTGCCAGAGGGCTAATAACAGTTTAGAGCTAGAACGTAGTCTGACCATACGCCGTTTACTGTACGCCCTTCGTGGACTGCTCCCCCTCCCATCCCTATAGTGATGCATCTATTTGTCACTACTTTGCGTGTGAAGACTGTCCCAGTAGGGCAGCCCCGCGTCAGGAGGGATTGAAGTGCCGATAGACACTTTCCTGAGAGAAGCATGTACCTGTAAATAGACTAGTTCAAGCAGAGTGAGGTCACCCAGCGCTGGATAGCTGAGTTAAGGAGACCAAGCAGAACCACTACAATCATGGAGCCCAGGAAGCCTCAGACGCATCTAGTATGTGGCTGATGTTGCCGTGCAAAACAGAGGCAGTGGTGAAAATGTCACTCTCCATGGTGAGGGCTGCTTGACAGGCTACTGAGACAATCCCAAAAATATTTTCTGCTGGGTTGGTAAGAGCAAGCTTTTGGCCTGACTTTTATCCTGAAGCCTAGAGCAAGCAGGTGCGACAACAGCTGGGCTGTGTGTTCCGCTGCCTGAGCCAGAGTGTCCACGCAGATCAACCAGTCGTCGATGTACATCAGGACTCTTAAGCCTCTCTCCCGTAAAGGGGCTAGGGTCGCTTCGACACACTTCATAAATATCCGTGGGGCAAGGGACAGACTGACTGGTAAGGTGAGCTATTTGGAGGCTATGCCCTCGAAGGCGAACCTTACATCTCCTGTGTGCAGGATAAACTCTGTGGAAAATAAGCATCCTTGACCTCTACTGTGGTGAACCACTGGTTTGGGGGGGGGGGGGGGGGGGGGGGGGCTGCGAATTGTAGTCTGTACCCCTGGTCTACAGTGCGTAAGACCCAAGGGGAGACTGAACACATGCGCGCGCCACTGCTCTCTGTGGAGCAAGGGATCCCGCTTCTCCCCTTTGGGGGACAGGGGACTCATGTGACATTCGCCACACTGGGGTAACTCTGCATGTGGGCAACCTATCCCGTGGAGGGGACGCGATGGCCTGCAAGGCCTGGTGGCCGGACAAGGACGCCCTCGAGAGGTTGATTGTTTTCCATGAAAACATTCTGAGCCATCACCCTCGGCCCGTGGGCCTGGATGCGATGAACTCTTTATTTGAGAACTGAACTTGGGGATTAGTGGTGACCCGCCCCAACGAGGGCATGCTACACCTATGCCATGTGTAAACGAGCTTGTGTGACTTGCAGCAGGAATCCAGAGGACACTATGGTCGTCAAGGTCGGAGGAGTTCTGCCAGCTCATCGAGCCCCCGCGCCTTGCACTAGGTGTGCCAATTCTTCCCCTTCCCTCTGGATGGCGCCATGTGGGTCTCCACTGCTAATTGCTTGGAGTGATGCCCTGAGGCACCGCGTTGCTGGTGAGCGGAGTGTCTGTCCCAGGGTCGGTGCTGCCGGAGAAGGCTGAGACTTCTTGGGGAACCTCCAGTTCTGGGAGGGAGGACTCCTCATGAAGACCTGGGTGAATGTGATCTTCTGGGGATTCAGGGCTTGTTTCTGTGGTAACAGGGAGCCCAGCATTTGAGTCTCCTTTTCTTAGAATTTAACCTGGCCTGTATCTACGATTATGGCTGGTCCAAACAGCCTGTTAGGATCGATCTGTCCATTCAGGTAGGGAAGTGCATCTGATTGCCTCGAAGAAAGGTGAGTTTTTGACTCCTGCCCTACCTCTTCAGTCTGGCTGGGTAGCAAAAACTGAGCAGAGGAGAAATTCTTCAGTGGTGTAATCCATCAGCTGGTCAAAGGGTGCTGCCTAATGCGGCAAGAGACATCCGGATTCGTCGGCATTAAGGTCCAACCCCTGGTAAAAGTGTGGATACTCTGAATCAGCCTGAAGCGCAGACTGAGGGGATACCTAAGTAGCTTCTCCCTCCTCTGGGACTTTGTTGTCAACGGAGTTGTCCTCGCACAGGTATGAGGCCTGGCCAATACTTTCCATGTACTTCACTCTACGTCACTGGAGGACACTGGAGTCCAGCTGAGTGCAATGCACACAACTAGCGGGGTTGATGGGAGCCTCCATAGCGTATTCAACGCCGAAGCAAGTAGTACAGAGCGTATGGGAATCTGTCCCGGACATGTAATGGCTGCAGTTTCCAGGGTGAGCGTTGATAGGCTTTTGCTGCTTTTTCTCCCCCTTCCCTGACGACTTGGCCTGTAAGCCTGTTGACATTGCGTTTCGGCAGGACGGACAAAAGCAAATGGAATTACCGGTGGGCTAGCTAGCCACTCCAGGCGCTGCTCCTACAATGGGAAGTTGGGAGAGACACTGGGTAACGTGCGCTTGAGCCAGGTAAGCAGAAACAGACAGCTTTATTTACCAGGGTGGTGAGAAATAAATGCCGTCTTTATATTTTCAGTGTAGTGAATTAGCTGGCTTTCTTTACCTGAGTGTTGATAGCCAGCTAGCCGAGCTGTCGCGTGGGATACAAAGTGTCGACTCGGTCTGTAAACCAAGTAACTTGAGGTAGAACGAACGGCTGGGTTATCTTTCACAGGGGAATGAAAAAGGGATGGTGCTTCAATGGTGGGGTAACACACTGAAGAAACATAACCGCTCTTGCAAACTGAATGGGGCTTTAGCCCAGAGATTGCTAGCTAAAACATCAGTGGTGCCGTTAGCCCACTAACTAGCCAAGATACTCGAAAGTTCAGCTAGCTAACTCCGAAAGTGGGAACCGACAGAGCTAGAGACCCTGGGTAGAAGTAGCTAAAATTTGTGGGAACCTGCTATTAGCAGGATGCTAAAACAGTGGAGCTAGCTAGCTAACGACGCCAATTGTGTGAATGCCAGGCAACAAGTGTACAGTATTTAGCCGATGACAAAAAAGTGCTGCTATCTGAGGTAACTTCACTCAGTAAGGTGAAGCTGAAGTAAGCAGCATTCCTGAAAAATAGAAAACAAGCCACTCAATGCTATGTGTTGGGGTAGTAACCCACACCGAAAGGAACTGTTAAGTTGAGAGCTAGTTTACTGAATAAAGCTGTGTAACGGGCTAGTAACCAGAGACTCGAGGCTAAGAATGAGGAAACCAGTGCAGTGTGTTATAAGACACTCGGGGCGTACACACACAGCTCTGATTGGCCTGTTAGGCGTGATTGAATAAGGCTTCAAATAAAGACCCGCAAAAGGGGCCGTGTCCCATAGTGAGATGTCAACTGAAAGAACTGTTGAGTGTGAAAAACCCAGCAGTGTTGCAGTTCTTGACACAAACCAGTGCGCCTGGCACCTACCTACTACCATACCCTGTTCAAAGGCACTTAAATATTTTGTCTTGCGCATTCACCCTCAATGTCACACATACACAATCCATGTCTCAATGATCTCAAGGCTTAAAAATTATTCTTTAACCTGTCTCCTCCCCTTTAAACAAGGGATCATAGCTTTCACCTGGATTCACCTGGTCAGGTTGTTTTGTACACTCAGTGTATCTGCAGGTGTTCTTCTGTGTTTGTTTTTCCGTTTCACATTTTAGGGGTTTGCATTTTTGAATGCTATGGATCCCCCTGTATACAAGATTCTACTTCCAACCTGCCGGTAAAACATATATTTTTTTAAGGCAGTGTGCAAGGTATTTTTGAAAGTACATTTCTAGTAAAGTTATACCAATCATGGCAATACAGTTTTGCATGAGTGGCTATTTTGAGCCAAATAATCAGGTTTAATTGTTTTAATGATACAATTTACGAGGTTTATACTGAAATGTCTTCTAAGAGCTGTAATTTGCAGACACTGACTCTTGAAATATTTTTGCTGTGTACTCGTAATAATCTCTAAGCGTACAAGTTACAACACATGTATCATGATATTTGTACTTGATATTTTGACAATTTGAGTCAAACTTAATTTTTTTTATTAAAAAAAATATTTTGAGAACTGAAATGTGGAGAGAGGGACACTGTTTGCTTTATCCCTGAACAGGGAGTGCTGTCTTTAACAGCATAAGTGTCACTGTTTTAGATGAGGGATATACAACCTCTGCATGGATGTGTGACCTAGCTAGTAAGTACGGACTAGGTCTTCTTTTTCTCCCCGTGTTTTGTTTTGTGAAGAAAAAAAAATATCTTCCAGTAGCACAAAATACTTAAAGAAAAAATATATATATTTTACTGTTTTGTCACCCAAATCAACTATTATATTGTAGTACATTACACAATAACCTTTTTGTTGTTGTGTATATTCTCTTTTCCTATGTGTTTTATGTGTGATGTATTTATTGTTATTAAATGTGGCTGTATTGCCTTCTGTGCTTTTTCACTAACATTGAGGCTTCCATTTTCAGGTACGACTCCAAGTTCAGAGTGTGGACAGACCTCTGTACCGCGGAACATATCACTGCTTCCAGTCTATCGTACGGCAAGAGTCGGTGAGTACGACCACTACCGTTACGGAATCAAGTCATAAACTGTTGACATGCGATTGCGTTTAGAATTGTTGGCCTTTTTATAAAAGCATGTTTCACTCCCATCAGCAATGAGCTGAGAAGCTGCAGCGTTTCTAGCGCTGTCTGACAAGTGATATTCCGCTCAAAATAGTCTAGGTATGTTGTGCACGTGTTATAAATGGTGACTAATGAAAACACACCTATAGACCTATAAGCATGACGGTCAAATGGGTTGACATTGACTGATATTTCAATTAATTAAGAGCGTTATTTATGCAATGGTATATATATTTTTTTTATCCTGGTCAATTTGGCCGGCAATTAAAAATAAAAAAAATCTTCTGTTCATATAATTTATTTTGGTCAAAATCCGGCAATTACCATTTAACGGAAACCTTGGTGTGTGGGTAGTCACCAGTGGTGGAATCCTTTCATTCAAATTGATTTGTTTTTGGAGGTGGTTGCCACTGCAGCGCCATGAGGCATTGCCATGTGCTCTGTGCAGTGCCAACTACTGTTGTACCATTTGGTTAGAACAGGGCTCTACTCAGAAGGGTCTCTTGCTAGTCTTGTGTTTCAATCATAGAGAATGATAGTGGCCAAAAGGCTGTTTTAGCATGGGCAGCTCCATTGAGGGCTTCCACCATTTTAAAGTTGTCAACTGGGTGGGACTTCCTATGGGTTGTAACCTCAATGGCGCTCCCAATGCTGTCACAGACGCTATAATGGCACATACTGTATATAAAGATGAGTCCTCTATCTATCTCTATGGCTTCAACACGGAGGTCAGTCTAGCAGAGAGCCTATTGGCCCGTCTGGGTGGGAGGAGGTTGGGAAAGATATCAGTAGCCAAGGTCAATCGGGGTGTTACGCCAGCTCCATGGCTAAATTAAGAGAACCACCTTGTCACTTGAGCTGGTTAAGTATTAGGGTAAGGCTGTCAGTATCATAGTGGAATAGCAGCTTAGTATTTTAGCCTTATAGTATTGCCTTATGATAGTATTGCCTTATGATTGATATTATAGTATTGCCCACAACATTTATTGTGGTGAAAGTGTGATTTGGCTGTGGCAAACTACTACTAATGTGTGTTTGTGCCAAGTTCTTCAGCTTCATTCAACTTAAATTACCATATTCTGTCTCTCTCTCGCTCTTTCTGTCGCTCTGCTGTGTGTCCACAGATGACGGGTCTGTACAAAGGCATTGGCTCCCCCATGATGGGCCTGACCTTTATCAATGCCATCGTGTTCGGTGTCCAGGGCAACGCCATGCGCAGGCTGGGCCACGACACGCCGCTCAACCAGTTCCTGGCCGGAGCGTCGGCGGGCGCGTTGCAGAGCGTCATTTGCTGCCCCATGGAGCTGGCCAAGACGCGCATGCAGCTGCAGGGGCTGGGCGAGAGGAAGTCCAAGCAGAAGCTGTACAAGAACTCTCTGGACTGCCTGGTGCGCATCTACCGGAAGGAGGGCTTCCGCGGTATCAACCGGGGTATGGTGACCACGCTAGTCCGCGAGACACCAGGTTTCGGGATCTACTTCCTGACCTACGACGTACTGACGCGCTCTCTGGGCTGCGAACCCGATGACCCCTACATGATCCTCAAGTTGCTGTTTGCCGGAGGCATGTCGGGCATCGCCTCGTGGATCTCCACCTACCCCGTGGACGTCATAAAGTCCCGGCTCCAGGCAGACGGCGTGGGCGGCCACAACAAGTACAATGGCATCGCTGACTGTGTGCGTCAGAGCCTGAAGCGGGAGGGCTGGCGGGTGTTCACGCACGGCCTCACCTCCACGCTGCTCCGGGCGTTCCCCGTCAACGCCACAACCTTCGCCACCGTGACTCTGTTCCTCATGTACATGCGAGACGATGAGGGCGCCGTCAAAGACTGCGAGCCCCAGCCTGCCCACTCCTCGCTCACTGTGAGCCCACAGCAGGCCCAGCCCTCAAGCTTGTGAATGGGAGAAGATGGTGTTTCTGCTCTGGTGACCCTTATTGGGTTGGAAGTGGGCCCACAATGCACCAGCTAATAAGCTGATGTGACCTGACCACTCAACGTCAGCTTCACGAAGGCTATTTTTACAAGATGTATGTATGTTGAGATGGTAAACCGCGCTTGTAAATACTTGTCCCTTTTTGACCTCTGGTTTTGTACAGAGCACCCTTTTATATATAATTGTTTAGTCTTTTTGAGAACTAATTGGTAAATCGTGGGGGGGGAAACTAGCAGTGAAAAAGCACAAAAATGGCTGACCTAGTCATCCCTTATACATGTATATGTGTGCACAGCTGAGTATATTTATGTATGTCTGAAGGGCTTGTGGTAATGACTGGAGTGGAATCTGTAGAATAGTATCAAACACATGGTTTCCAGGCGTTTGATACCGTTCCATTAGTTCCGTTTCAGGCCATTTATTATGAGCCGTTTTCCCCTCAGCAGCCTCCACTGGTCTGAAGGTATGTACATACTGTATAGATACATGCAGCTTTCCTATTAAAATACTCATTAGTAGAGTCCTAGCCAGGGATTCCAAACTAAGGGTCCATTCACACAGCTTGATGGGTGGAACTCATCCAGAAAGTAAGCCATTTCATTGGTTCTAATCAATGATTCTGCCGGCTAGGACCAATGAAATTACTTCCTTGTGTAGATTTTTACGGCGAGCAGTGTGAATGCACCCATAGGTCCGAGTGAATATTCTCTCAAGGAAAATGTATCTACCCTGTTAGAATGCCACTGGATATTCCAGAGTCGGGTGGGAGGTCTGCATTAGCTGGTTCCTGATTTAAATTACTCTTGGCTAAATTTACACAGGCTGCCCAATTCTGATCTTTTGCCCAATTGTTGGTGAAAGAGCTGATCTGTTTGTTCAAAATACCAGTTATTGCAAAATAGATCAGAATTGGGCTGCCTGGGTAAAAGCAGCCTTAGTTCTTCTTGATAATCCTAAAGTTAAACACAGTCATGGATTTCAACTCCGTCTTGTCTCAGACCTTGTAAAGGTGACACCTTTCTCATTTTACTGAAAGATTCAGAATTAACTGAAACATTTGCTCATGTGTGCTGAAATGACTGCATGAAATGTCATGAGCGAAGTGCAGAGCAAAAAATTCTAATTGTTTTGATTAAAAACATTTTTTAGTACAATAGCATTGTACTGTATTTGAGGCGGCACAGTCCCTAGCAGTATAAAACAGCCTGATTCTGTTACATTTTGGGCAAAAGTGGTACATTTTTTACAAACAAACATGATATTGACTATACATCTCATGATTTTTATTTTATAAATTATTCTACACGTATGATATATGTATGTGTAAAGGAATCTCTTGAATATTGCGTCCATTCACGTACAGACCTTGAATTGAATTGCAACCGTGTGGTTCACAAGAACATGTTACATAACTAGCTTCTATATGGTGGATGACACTGCTTGTACAGAGATGTTACTCATGATGTATTTATACTGTGAACTTGGGTCAGTGCTTTCGCGCCCTCGTCTTGTTTCTTTTATAGCACCTAGACATTCAAGGGCAACTCAACTAAATGGAATACTGCTTCCTTTCTGTTTTACTGTCATGTAAAACGACCAATCAGAGCCAGAAATTTGTTCAGAAGAGCACAAGTGCTTGAAAAGGCCAGTTACTCTTAATTTGTACGTGTCATATTTGTTCTGTATCGGTCGTAATGTCTTTCAACCAAATCAATATGTGGGGGAAAAACATGTCAGAATAAAACTATATGAAATGAGTCTTTGTCATGTCTTTTCAAGACACAGTAACTGAGAGTACCGTTGTCTGTATTTCTGCCTAAGGCCAGGATTCAATACGATCGCCATTTTAAGGTAAATTCCGATTTGAGCTGACATGCAGCGACGGGTCTGCTGAACATTGGCTTTTAAAAGGTGCATTGTCAACACTGCGATCGTAATGAATCTCAACCTTACGCACATGTAAGGCTAAGCCTGATGCTGTTTTTCATAAACCTCTAGTAAATGGCAGCATACCACTGGGGAAAATACACTTGAATGTTCCTCCCAACTGGTAATTACTAGTCTATCTTCCTGAGCCCCTACTTCTCCCACATGCTAACCTCTGCTGAAGAAATGCCCTTAACAGCAGCAACAAAATATTATTAATGAAGAATCTTTTAATATAGTTTTGGAGGACCATTATTTGTTTGAGTGTGATAGCTGTACTTTTACTTTCCGGTTGACACAGTTTGCCATTAGCCAATTGGCATTCTCAACGCGTTAAAAGCATGTGAAGGCGTACAACTCGCTGCTCATCGTTTACAGCCCAGTCAAAGCTCTTCTCTGCCCCAGACACCCCAACGGTAGAACCAGCTTCCCCCAGAAGCTAGGACTTCATAGTCTGGGAACCCCCCCCCCCCCCCCCAAAAAAAAATAAGTGCCTTTCATGATCTTACACTCACACTTGTCTTTTCCTACTAGCACTGACAGCTACTTTGTTGAGAAGGAATGTACATATTGTGATATGTGGTTGTCCCACCTAGCTACATTTTTTTTTTTTTTTAAGATGAATGCCTTAAACTCAGTCGTTCTGGATAAGAGCGTCTGCTAAATGTAATACCTTGTTGATCAGTGCATATCCGTATCCATATGTTAAATCATAGTATAGGTGCACCTCAAACTGAAGGTGACAGGCACTGCTCTAGGACAGGCAGAAATAGATTTTGAAGGCAAAACAAAGGTCCAAGAATGTTTTTTTTTTTTAAATTCTAGGGCAAAACAAGGAAATTATTTCTGAAATGCTCCAGTAATGCTGGTTTGGTTTTGAGAAAGGAGTCGTGTGTAGGTGGATAGGGCTTTGTTACCATCAAGTCGAAGTACAATCCGTTTCTCAAACACAGCACTGTTATATTTAGACCGTGTTATGGGCTATATCAATCCATAGTGCATGCTCGTACCCAGAGTCAACTTATGTAATGTGGTTGTGTACTTATATGAAATTGTTATAAAGACTGGAATGCAACCAGTGTAAGTGCAGATAACAGCAGTAGACCAATGACGTGTCCTAGAGTCAGTCTCTTCTGTATGTAAGGAAAGAGTGACGACTTGTGGTTCAGACAGACTACTAATCTCTCTTGCCAGACTCCTGGAATTCCACCCCCAGAGTGTGGGAAAGACAGACTACTAATCTCGCTTGCCAGACTCCTGGAATTCCACCCCCAGAGTGTGGGAAAGACAGACTACTAATCTCGCTTGCCAGACTCCTGGAATTCCACCCCCAGAGTGTGGGAAAGACAGACTACTAATCTCTCTTGCCAGACTCCTGGAATTCCACCCCCAGAGTGTGGGAAAGACAGACTACTAATCTCTCTTGCCAGACTCCTGGAATTCCACCCCCAGAGTGTGGGAAAGACGGACTACTAATCTCTCTTGCCAGACTCCTGGAATTCCACCCCCAGAGTGTGGGAAAGACGGACTACTAATCTCTCTTGCCAGACTCCTGGAATTCCACCCCCAGAGTGTGGGAAAGACGGACTACTAATCTCTCTTGCCAGACTCCTGGAATTCCACCCCCAGAGTGTGGGAAAGACGGACTACTAATCTCTCTTGCCAGACTCCTGGAATTCCACCCCCAGAGTGTGGGAAAGACGGACTACTAATCTCTCTTGCCAGACTCCTGGAATTCCACCCCCAGAGTGTGGGAAAGACGGACTACTAATCTCTCTTGCCAGACTCCTGGAATTCCACCCCCAGAGTGTGGGAAAGACGGACTACTAATCTCTCTTGCCAGACTCCTGGAATTCCACCCCCAGAGTGTGGGAAAGACGGACTACTAATCTCTCTTGCCAGACTCCTGGAATTCCACCCCCAGAGTGTGGGAAAGACGGACTACTAATCTCGCTTGCCAGACTCCTGGAATTCCACCCCCAGAGTGTGGGAAAGACGGACTACTAATCTCTCTTGCCAGACTCCTGGAATTCCACCCCCAGAGTGTGGGAAAGACGGACTACTAATCTCTCTTGCCAGACTCCTGGAATTCCACCCCCAGAGTGTGGGAAAGACGGACTACTAATCTCTCTTGCCAGACTCCTGGAATTCCACCCCCAGAGTGTGGGAAAGACGGACTACTAATCTCTCTTGCCAGACTCCTGGAATTCCACCCCCAGAGTGTGGGAAAGACGGACTACTAATCTCTCTTGCCAGACTCCTGGAATTCCACCCCCAGAGTGTGGGAAAGACGGACTACTAATCTCTCTTGCCAGACTCCTGGAATTCCACCCCCAGAGTGTGGGAAAGACGGACTACTAATCTCTCTTGCCAGACTCCTGGAATTCCACCCCCAGAGTGTGGGAAAGACGGACTACTAATCTCTCTTGCCAGACTCCTGGAATTCCACCCCCAGAGTGTGGGAAAGACGGACTACTAATCTCTCTTGCCAGACTCCTGGAATTCCACCCCCAGAGTGTGGGAAAGACGGACTACTAATCTCTCTTGCCAGACTCCTGGAATTCCACCCCCAGAGTGTGGGAAAGACGGACTACTAATCTCTCTTGCCAGACTCCTGGAATTCCACCCCCAGAGTGTGGGAAAGACAGACTACTAATCTCTCTTGCCAGACTCCTGGAATTCCACCCCCAGAGTGTGGGAAAGACAGCGGCTGTGCGAAGACACTACAGACATAAGGTTGAAATGGCATGTTATCTGCTACAGTCAAATATTGAGGATACAATCAACTATAAATGTTGAACAAAGAGGATATGAATCTAACACTAAGAACTCTAGGAGTATGAACTTCATTTTGTATACTTATATCTGCCAATGTGTTTTGACTGAATCATGTCAAACACTTGTGAATTTGTTTTGGAATAAAGCAATTTAGTTATAGAAAAATAGTGACTTTTTGTTCCTGCAATTGAAACCATATATTTGATCTCTTTTCAAAATATGAACACAAAAATAAAACCTTTATTTTAACAGAAATGGTAATAACAAAACAAGTCTTATTTCAATGTGCAATAAATATTTACAGCAAGGCTGGGCCTTGTTCATTAGGGAACACAACTGAAAACATTTTGCAATCGGGAATGAAAATGACTGTTTCTTATTGGACAAGTCCAGATAATCCCTCCCTGTTTCAGTCTGTTTTATTCCATTTGGTGCCACAATTCCAGGCCATGATGCCGTTAGAGGTCCTGTTTGAGTGAAATTGTCCTTCAGGGTCAGTTGTAGGATCATCTCACTCTCCACAAATCCTAACCAGTAACCATTAGGGAGGAAAAAGGGCAAAACTGACCCTAGGTCAGTGCCAATGGGGAACTAGGCAGCGATGGCTGGCTAAAGGCTGCACTTCCTGGCTGTGGTGGTGTAACAGGAGTAGCGTAGGCAGTGGTAGATCTCCTCGGCTCTGGGGCAGCTCACATACGCCCCCTTCTGGAGAGCCTCGACAGAGCTACAAGTCGAGTGGAGGGGCAGTGTTCCTCGACTGGAGCTACAAGTAGAGGGGATGAGCAGTGTTCCTCGACGGAGCTACAAGTTGAGGGGACGAGCAGTGTTCCTCGACGGAGCTACAATGAATGAAATGTTATTTTTGTGTCAAATCGTCAATTGGCAACCCATCCCTTATGGGATTAATTGACACATAAACAAACATTACAATAATTCACTGTGGTAATTAAATGATAATACTTCTTCCGGCGTTCTTTGCATTGCACATCACATAAAGAGTGAAAGAGTAAATCAATACATAATTGTAAATAAGGTTATTCAAACAATAATTACATCCCTAGAGCAGTAAAATAATATATATATATACACACTGCATATATACACATACCTACATACATATATACACACTGCATATATACATACATACCTACATATACACTGCATATATACACATACATACATACACACTGCATATATACACATACCTACATAGGGGGGGGGGCAGTGTTCCTTGACGGAGCTACAAGTCGAGGGGAGGGGCAGTGTTCCTCGACGGAGCTACAAGTCGAGGGGAGGGGCAGTGTTCCTCGACGGAGCTACAAGTCGAGGGGAGGGGCAGTGGTCCTCGACGGAGCTACGAGGGGAGGGGCAGTGTTCCTTGACGGAGCTACAAGTCGAGGGGAGGGGCAGTGTTCCTTGACGGAGCTACAAGTCGAGGGGAGGGGTAGTGTTCCTCGATGGAGCTACAAGTCGAGTGGAGGGGCAGTGTTCCTCGACGGAGCTACAAGTAGAGGGGAGGGGCAGTGTTCCTCGACGGGAGCTACAAGTTGAGGGGAGGGGCAGTGTTCCTCGATGGAGTTACAAGTTGAGGGGAGGGGCAGTGTTCCTCGACGGAGCTACAAGTAGAGGGGAGGGGCAGTGTTTATACCATAGAATCTGGATGGATGAATGGATTCTAGTTCTATTGTTAGAAATACCAAGTATCGTATTATTTTAGCTCAATTCTGTTCGATTTCCTGATGGTGGTATCAATATTCCTCATATTATTGCTATCATCAATTCTGGGGCACTTTAGCTGAATGACTATCCTGTTGGTTGCATGGTCTTTCCACTTCAACAAATCGTAATTGGAATGGAAATGGACTAGAATCCACTGCTGCTTTGACGTGTCAATGCACTGATGTACCAGCAATATGTTTGTATTGTGCTGCTTTTCTTGGCCAGGGCGAGAGGAGAATCTCAACGTGTCTTTTGTTTACTTTTTTTGTTATCAAATGTATTATAAATGAAAGCTTACAGAGATGCCCAATTCATTTGACTGCCCCTACCTGCTGACCAGGTGGCCCACCAATCTGAACCTATGGCTCATGTTGTATTCGGCACACGTGACAAATAACATTTGATATGATTTGATTTGTTGAGGGTTTTTACAGCTGACGCAGGGCAGCGTCTGGTAGAGGAGCAGCATCTGCTGCCTGTGACCTTTTGACTGATAGTAGAAAGGTCATGTTGAACCCTCTCTGATCTTTCTACTCTTACATGTATTATTTTATCAAACTTCCGTGAACATTTTTGTGATACGCACCATCTGGCGAGCCAAGTCAAGTGCCCACTGTCACAATCAAACAAAAGTGAGCATACTTTAGAAATCTAGAAAATCAGGAATTGAACCCACAGGAAGTATTCCAGCCAACTGGTTCTGTTCAAAAGTGAACGTGTGCCCTCCCTCACCTAGTTTGGTGCAGTCCTTCTCTACGATGAGACATACACGATCAAAAAGGCCCTGCAGGCTGGTTACTCTCTCCACCAACCGTTTGCTGTTTGGCATCCCGGCCAGCTCCGATTGACTCTGCCTATCCACCGCTATGCGGTTACTGACCACAAAGTCAACGCCATCCAGCGAGCACACGTGGGCTGTAACGGCGTCGCGTTGACGCAGGCTGGACACCAGTACAGAGACAAGGCCCGACGGCCCCCGACGACGAGCCAGGGGACTCGCTTAGAGCGGCAGCCTGACAGATGGAGCTCTAAGCCTGGGGTTCTGAGGAGGTGGAGGAGGTAGCCTGGGGAAAGACACATCATAGACATTTAGGGATAAATCAAATTAATAAGATACTGTGAAATACTGTGAAATAGTACTACTTCTGAAATCCAGAATCTGGAAGATTCTATTCTTCATTTGAAATCTAAGTGTAGCCGAGAGTGATGAAAATGGTAGAACAACAGTTCTGTGTATTGATTCAAACATCTGCTGTTTACAGTAACTCAATATCTATTGTAACTATTGCAAAGATGATATAGCTCAGATGAAACAGCTCAGATCATACAGCTCAGATGATAGAGGTCAGATGCTAATCCAATTACTAAACTGCTATTAAACGGCAATAGATTCACTTAGTATCACGTACCAATGGATATTGAGTTACTGTAAACAGCAGATGTTTGAATCAGTACACAGAACTGTTGTTCTACCATTTTCATCACTCTCGGCTAATGATTTATTTCAGCTGTTATTTCTTTCATCACATTCCCAGTGGGTCAGAAGTTTACATACACTCAATTAGTATTTGGTAGCATTGCCTTTAATTTGTTTAACTTGGGTCAAACGTTTCGGGTAGCCTTCCACAAGCTTCCCACAATAAGTTGGGTGAATTTTGGCCCATTCCTCCTGACAGACCTGGTGTAACTGAGTCAGATTTGTAGACCTCCTTGCTCACACACGCTTTTTCAGTTTTGCCCACACATTTTCTATAGGATTGAGTTCAGGGCTTTCTGACGGCCACTCCAATACCTTGACTTTGTTGTCCTTAAGCCATTTTTCCACAACTTTGGAAGTATGCTTGGGGTCACTGTCCATTTGGAAGACCCATTTGCGACCAAGCTTTAACTTCCTGGCTGATGTCTTGAGATGTTGCTTCAATATATCCACATAATTTTCCATCCTCATGATGCCATCTATTTTGTGAAGTGCTACAGTCCCAAGTTGTTTAAAGGCACAGTCAATTTAGTGTATATAAACTTCTGACCCACTGGAATTGTGATGCAGTGAATTATAAGTGAAATAATCTGTCTGTAAACAATTTTTGGAAAAATTACTTGTGACATGTACAAAGTAGATGTCCTAACCGACTTGCCAAAACTAGTTTGTTAAAAATAAATTTGTGGAATGGTTGAAAAACTAGTTTTAATGACTCCAACCTAAGTGTATGTAAACTTCTGACTTCAACTGTATATCATCTTTGCTATATCTGAGCTTTATCATCTTTGCTATATCTGAGCTATATCATATTTGCTATATCTTTGCTCTATCTTTGCTATGTCTTTGCTATATCTGAGCTACATCATCTTTGCTCTATCTGAGCTATATCATCTTTGCTATATCTGAGCTCTATCTGAGCTATATCATCTTTGCTCTATCTTTGCTATATCTTTGCTATATCTGAACTATATCATCTTTGCTATATCTGAGCTCTATCTGAGCTATATCATCTTTGCTATATCTTTGCTATATCTGAGCTATATCATCTTTGCTCTATCTGAGCTATATCATCTGAGTGGATCTGAGCTGTATCATCTGGGATATATCATGTGACCTATTTACTTGAGGACAACAGAGACTCTGACTGCTCAACGTCCAGCTCCTCAGACAGGAAGGCCTGCTGGTGGAGCCTCTGGTGACACCTCTCTTCCTGCTGCTTCTCTCTAAGCCCCCTCACGGAGCTCGCCGAAAAGGTCCTGCAGGTTCCATTAGGATCTCTAGGTCCCACCACAGAGCTCGCTGAGGAGGCTCTGGTAGCTCCACTAGGGGGCGCCTGCTGCTGTGGACCTTTAAACACAGAGTCATTCTGTTGCTGTGCCTCAGTTGGCCTGCAGAGGGAAGCAACACCTCAGTTTTTATGTGGTGTGTGTGTGTGTGTGTGTGTGTGTGTGTGTGTGTGTGTGTGTGTGTGTGTGTGTGTGTGTGTGTGTGTGTGTGTGGGTGTCAGTGGAGGCTCCTCAGAGGAGGAAGGGGATGACAATCCTCCTCAGTGAATTTCATAAAAATCTAAATAGTGAAACATTTAAAAAGTTATGTTTTTAAAAAGGGGATAAACACACAAATTTGTCCAACAGAAACTAATTTGCAACTTTTGAACTAATGATTCCACCCTAATGATTACATATCTCTACCCCGTTGATCCTCAACACTGGGGCCCCACAAGGGTGCGTTCTCAGCCCTCTCCTGTACTCCCTGTTCACCCATGACTGCGTGGCCATGCATGTCTCCAACTCAATCATCAAGTTTGCAGACGACACTACAGTGGTAGGCTTGATTACCAACAACAACGAGATGGCCTACAGGGAGGAGGTGAGGGCCCTCGGAGTGTGGTGTCAGGAAAATAACCTCACACTCAACGTCAACAAAACAAAGGAGATGATTGTGGACTTCAGGAAACAGCAGAGGGAGCACCCCCCCATCCACATCAACGGGACAGTAGTGGAGAAGGTGTAAAGTTGAGTTCCTCGATGTACACATCACGGACAAACTGAAATGGTCCATCCACACAGACAGCGTGGTGAAGAAGGCGCAACAGCACCTCTTCAACCTCAGGAGGCTGAAGAAATTTGGCTTGCCACCAAAAACACTCAAACTTCTACAGATGCACAATCAAGAGCATCCTGTCGGGCTGTATCACCGCCTGGTACGGCAACTGCTCCGCCCACAACGCATCACCGGGGGCAAACTACCTGCCCTCCAGGACACCTACATTACCTGATGTCACAGGAAGGCCAAAAAGATCATCAAGGACAACTACCCGATCCATGGCCTGTTCACCCCGCTATAATCCAGACAGTGAGGTCAGTACTGGTGCATCAAAGCGGGGATCGAGAGACTGAAAAACAGCTTCTATCTCAAGGCCATCAGACTGTTAAACAGCCATCACTAACATTGAGTAGCTGCTGCCAACATACTGACTCAAATCTCGAGCCACTTTAATAATTAAAAATTGTATGTAATAAATGTATCACTAGTCACATTAAACAGTGCCACTTTATATTATGTTTACATACCCTACATTACTCATCTCATACTGTATATACTGTACTCCATACCATCTACTGCATCTTGCCTATGCTGTTCAGCCATCCATATATACATATTCTTATTCATTCCTTTACACTTTTTTGAAATTGTTAGATTACTTGTTAAATATTACTGCATGGTCGAAACTAGAAGCATGAACATTTCGCTACACTCGCATTAACATTTGCTAACCATGTGTATGTGACCAATAAAATTTTACTTAATTTGAAGAGTGTGCAAGGCAATATTGAATGTGTCACTGTCTGTCACCTTGATTACAAAAAATTGTCTCAACCTGCGCACCTATGTTGTAAACTTTAATTCATAGGCTAGGTTTTTTTAATTTTATTTATTTAACCTTTATTTAACTAGGCAAGTCAGTTGAGAACATTTTATTTACAATGACGGCCTACCAAAAGGCAAAATGCCTCCTGCGGGGATGGAATTAAAAAGAAAAATATAGGACAAAAAACACACATCATGACGAGAGACCACAACACTACATAAAGAGAGACCTAAGACAACATAGCATGGCAGCAACACATGACAACAACATAGTAGCAACACAACATGGTAGCAGCACAAAACATGGTACAAACATTATTGGGCACAGACAACAGCACAAAGGCAAGAAGGTAGAGACAACAATACATCACACAAATCAGGCACAACTGTCAGTAAGAGTGTCGATGATTGAGTCTTTGAATTAAGAAATGGAGATAAAACTGTCCAGTTTGAGTGTTTGTTGCAGCTCGTTCCAGTCCCTAGCTGCAGCGAACTGAAAAGACGAGCAACCCAGGGATGTGTGTGCTTTGGGGACCTTTAACAGAATGTGACTGGCAGAACGGGTGATGCATTTGGAGGATGAGGGTTGCAGTAGATATCTCAGATAGGGGGGAGTAAGGCCTAAGAGGGTTTTATAAATAAGCATCAACCAGTGGGTCTTGCGACGGGTTTACAGAGGAGTATAGAGTGCTGTGGTCTGTCCTATCAGGAGCATTGGTGGAAAATCTGATGGCCGAATGGTAAAGATCATCTAACCGCTCAAGAGCACCCTTACCTGTCGATCTATAAATTACGTCTAGCAATTTCTAGCATTGGTAGGATGGTCTAGCATTGGTAGGATGGTCATCTGAATCAGGGTTAGTTTGGCAGCTGGTGTGAAGAGTAGCGATTACGATAGAGTGTAACGGCTTTCCTCCTCCTCTTCGTCCGAAGAGGAGGAGCAGGGATTGAACCAAAATGCAGCGTTCGAATTCGACATAATATTTATTTACAAAACGGAAAACACGACAACACTTTAACAAACTACAAAACAATAAACGACGTAGACAGACCTGGACGACGAACTTACATGAAACACGAAGAACGCATGAACAGGGAAACTGACTATATAAAAGAACGAACATACAAACAAACCGAAAACAGTCCCGTGTGGCGCAACGACATACACAGACACAGGAGACAACCACCCACCACAAACAGTGTGAAAACACCTACCTTAATATGACTCTCAATCAGAGGAAATGAAAACCACCTGCCTCTAATTGAGAGCCATATCAGGTCACCCATTAAACCAACATAGAAACAGAAAACATAGACTGCCCACCCAAACTCACGTCCTGACCAACTAACACATACAAAAACTAACAGAAAACAGGTCAGGAACGTGACATAGAGGAATTCAAGTTTAGATGTAACCATAGCCTGCAACTTTGATATGTGCTGAGAGAAAGACAGTGTACCATCTAGCCATACTCCCAAGTACTTGTATGAGGTGAAAAGCTCAAGCTCTATACCCTCAGAGGTAGTAATCACACCGGTGGGGAGAGGTGTTTTCTTCTTACCAAACCACATGACCTTTGTTTTGGACAAGGTTAAGGGCAGAGAAAGCTTGTTAGACACTAAGAAAGCTTTGTTGTAGAGCGTTTAACACAAAATCCAGGGAGGGGCCAGTTGAGTATAAGACTGTATCATCTGCATATAAATGGATGAGAGAGCTTCCTACTGACTGAGCTCCAGTTGAAGTCAGAAGTTTACATACACGTAGGTTGGAGTCACTAAAACTCACTTTTCAACCACTCCACAAATTTCTTGTTAACAAACTATAGTTTTGGCAAGTCGGTTAGGTCATCTACTTTGTGCATGACACAAGTCATTTTTCCAACAATTGTTTACAGACAGATTATTTCACTTATAATTCACTGTATCACAATTCCAGTGCGTCAGAAGTTTACATACAATACGTTGACTGTGCCAAGCTGTTGGCAGCTTGGAAAATGGCTTTAGAAGCTTCTGTTAGGCTAATTGACATAATTTGTGTCATATGGAGGTGTACCTGTGGATGTATTTCAAGGCCTTCCTTCAAACTCTGTGCCTCTTTGCTTGACATCATGGGAAAATCAAAAGAAATCAGTCAAGACCTCAGAAAAAAATTGTAGACCTCCACAAGTCTGGTTCACCCTTGGGAGCAATTTCCAAATGCCTGAAGGTACCACGTTTATCTGTACAAACAATAGTACACAAGTATAAACACCATGGGACGACACAGCCGTCATACCACTCAGGAAGGAGACGCGTTCTGTCTCCTAGAGATGAACGTACTATGGTGCGAATAGTACAAATCAATCCCAGAACAACAGCAAAGGATCTTGTGAAGATGCGGGAGGAAACAGGTACAAAAGTATCTATATCCACAGTAAAACGAGTCCTATATCGACATAACCTGAAAGGCCGATCAGCAAGGAAGAAGCCACTGCTCCAAAACTGCCATAAAAAAGCCAGACTATGGTTTGCAACTGCACATGGGGACAAAGATTGTACTTTTTGAAGAAATGTCCTCTGGTCTGATGAAACAAAAATAGAACTGTTTGGCCATAATGACCATTGTTATGTTTGGAGGAAAAAGTGGGAGGCTTGCAAGCAGAAGAACACCATCCCAACCGTGAAGCACGGGGGTGGCAGCATCATGTTGTGGGGGTGATTTGCTGCAGGAGGGACTAGTGCACTTCACAAAATAGATGGCATCATGAGGATGGAAAATTATGTGTATATATTGAAGCAACATCTCAAGACATCAGCCAGGAAGTTAAAGCTTGGTCGCAATGGGTCTTCCAAATGAACAATGACCCCAAGCATACTTCCAAAGTTGTGGCAAAACGGCTTAAGGACAACAAAGTCCATCACAAAGCCCTGAACTCAATCCCGTAGAAAATGTGTGGGCAGAACTGAACAAGCGTGTGCGAGCAAAAATGCCTACCAACCTGACTCAGTTACACCAGCTCTGTCAGAAGGAATGGGTCAAAATTCACCCAACTTATTGTGGGAAGCTTGTGGAAGGCTACCTCGAAACGTTTGACAATTTAAAGGCAATGCTACCAAATACTAATTGACTGTATGTAAACTTCTGACCCACTGGGAATGTGATGAAAGTAATAAAAGCTCATTCTCTCTACTATTATTGTGACATTTCACATTGTTAAAAACTGCCTGCAGGGAGAAACTTTGTAGCGGAGAAAAAGAGGGAGCTGCATCAGGATTAGTTGCATTAGAAGGGAGATCAGGAAATGTTGGATGGGCAATGAGGCATGGCTGAGTCAAATAGGAATCCTGACTTAATGAAGTGGTGATTAAAGAGCTCAGCCATGTGCTCCTTGTCAGTAACAACCACATCATCAACATTAAGGGACATGAGCAGCTGAGGAGGAGGGTTTATTCTCCAGGTCTTTAACTGTTTTCCAGAGCGTCTTGGGGTTAGACCCACAGAGAGAGAACTGGCATTCCGCATAGCCTGAGTGCACTTATTTCTCATTTGCCAGTCAGCCTGAGTGTGCGTGTGCTGAGCCTTTCACCAAATGGAATTCTTGAGGTGGAGTAACTCTGCCAGATCACGGTCGAACCAGGGGCTGAATCTGTTTTTAATTCTCATTTTCTTTATGGGGGCGTGTTTGTTAACAATACCACTGAAAATATTAAATAAGAAGGTCCAAGCGTCTTCGACACCAATTTACAGAGGCCAGGTCATGAAGGAAGGCTTGCTCATTAAAGTTTTTTAGCAAGCGTCTATGACAAATCAGAACAGGTTGTTTCACTGAGCAGCCATTACGAACACAGGCTGTAAAACAGTGATCACTAAGGTCATCACAGAAAACACGAGACTGATAACTATCAGGATTATTTGTGAGGATAACATCAAGGAGAGTAGCCTTTTCTGGGTGTTTGGAGTCATACGTTGTGGGATTGGTAATAATCTGAGATTATTAAGATTTAGGGATTCCCATTACTTTAGGACTTGGTCAGATGGTTTAAGCATGTCCCAGTTTAGGTCACCTAGCAAAATTCAGACTTAGTGTAAGGGGCCAAGAGAGAGCTTAGGGCAGGTAGGGTACAGGCTGGTGCTGATGGTTGACGATAACACCCAGCAACAGTCAACAAAGAGCTATTTGAAAGTGTAATGCTTAAAACCAGCAAATCAAATTATTTGGGGACAGATTTGGTGGAGACAACCGAGCAATGAAGTTGTTCCTTGGTAAAGATTGTCACTCCACCACATTTGGAAGATCTGTCTTGCTGAAAAAGATTATAACCAGAAAGGTTCAAAACACTCTTTCTTAATGACCAACACATCTGGATTGGAGCTGTGAACCCACACTTTCAATTGATCAAGTTTAGGTAATAAGCTTCTAGTTTTAACGTGCAGAAAACCCAGGCTTTTACAAGAGCACAAATCAGTGAAGCAAATATCAGAGCACAAATCAGGGTGTACATGCACATTTCCAGATATCATCAGCGGTAGTAGCCACCTCATGATGGGTACAGGGGAAATTAGAGTATCATGTAGTAGCCTAAAACTATCAATGTTACATTGAACTGGGTGAAGGGAATATGAATGACAGTCATCCAATATGCTGTAATAGAAATAAGGCCATGCTCATTAAAAAAAAAAAAAAATCATCCCTCATCTTAAACGGCACCGACCGCCACTGGTGTGTGTGTGTGTATTTGTGTGTGTGTTGGGGTGTCGGGGTGTCAGTATGTGTGTGTGTGCATAGAGTCGAGAGAGTCAGCAGTATTATGTCTTGGGGGTAGAAGCTGTTCAGGGTCCTGTGTGTTCCAGACTTGGTGCACTGGAATCGCTTTACCTCGAGATAGCAGAGAGAACAATCTATGGCTTGTGTGGCTGGAATGTTTGAAAAAATGTTGGGCCTTCCTCTGACACCGCCTGGTATAGAGGTCCAGGATAGCAGGGAGCTCGGTCCTAGTGATGTACTGGGCCGTACTCACCACACTGTGTAGCGCCTTGTGGTCGGGTGCCTTGCAGATGCCGTACCAAGCGGCGACTGCCCCTTGTCTTCTGTTTCTAGGCCCATCCCTCCCCCTGTGTCATCGATGGCCAGCCAGCGTACACGGTGAGATGCCTCCTGAGGGTTCGACCACGGAGCAGGGGTTTCCAGTACCTGGTTGACTGGGAGGGTTATGGCCCGGAGGAGAGGTGCTGGGTTCCCGCTAAAGACATCTTGGACCCGGCCCTCATTGCCTACTTTCACTCCCAGCACCCCAGTCAAGCAGGTATCCGCCCAGGTGGAACACCAGGTGGCATCCCTAGAGGGGGGGTACTGTCACGCCCTGATCTGTTTCACCTGTCCTTGTGCTTGTCTCCACCCCCTCCAGGCGTCGCCCATCTTCCCTTTTATCCCCTGTGTATTTATACCTGTGTTCTCTGTCTGTTTGTTGCCAGTTTGTCTTGTTCATTCAAGCCAACCAGCGTTTTCCTGTCAGCTCATATCATTTCCCAGCCTCTCTTTTCTCGTCCTCCTGGTTTTTGACCTTTGCCTGTCCTGACACTGTACCCACCCGCCTGACCTCTCTGCATGCCCCTGAGCCTGCCTGCCGCCCTGTACCTTTGCTCCACCTCTAGATTACTGAACTCTGCCTGTCCCTGACCCTGAGTCCGCCTGCCGTCCAGTACCTTTGCCTTACCCTGGATTTTCGACCCCTGCCTGCCTTGACCTGTCTTTGCCTGCCCCTGTTGCCACAATAAACATTGTTACTTCGGCAGTCTACATCTGTGTCTCACCTTGATTCCTGATAGTAATGTTTGGGAAAGATTTGGTGATGATTGTTATGCACTATAGAAATTCTAGTGTCACAAGACAGGGACTTCAAATAGGCCTATGGCACGTCAAAGGAACTATAGCTTACTGTTCAGATGGATTAAATGGAAACTGAAATCTGGACACTGACTGTAGATCTATAACCTCTCACATAGCCTTAATAATAACTCCTCTAGAATTAAGCATTTCTTGCAGTAAAATTATTCACCAAATGTAGGCAACATTTAGACTTGGGAAAAGGAGTGGAGAATAGGCTTGGGCGATATACCGTTTATACCGTATACCGGTGGTAGGATTTTTAATACCGTTTAAAAAAAGAAGAAGCAAATATTTGTATAATTTTTTTGTTGTTTAAATAGCTCCCCTTGTGTGCACATTTGGTTATACTGTATAGCCTGGTATGGTACAGAAATGGTATGACGGTATGAAAATCTGGATACAGCCCAACCCTAGTCGAAAAATATGATTTCTTTCTTTCAGCCTCTTGAGAGAATGCGAGGTGCTATATTTATCAGCATCATCACAACTGATAGTATTTCAACCACATAAAATATGCATTCAAGCTGAACTGAAGTCTTATCAGAAATATGTTGGGTTGTTTTCACCTGTTTCTCATTTTGCATAGAAAATATTTCTACTTTTTTTTTAAATTATTGAATTTTCTCCCCAGTCCCTAAACGCCTTTGCTCTGCGAAAGAAGCAGAGATGACAGAGAAAACTTTACGATATCAACTAGATTGAAGCGTTCATTCAATAACTTTATAACATTATTCTGGTGAGCAGTTTATTTCGTCTTCTAGGTCAACATACAGTGCATTCAGAAAGTATTCAGCCCCTTTACTTTTTCCACATTTTGTTAAGTTACAGCCTTATTCTAAAATTGATTAAATTAAACATGTTCCTCAGCAAACTACACACAATACCCCATAATGACAATGTGAAAACAGGTTTTTAGACGTTTTTGAAAATGTATTTTTTTCAAAAAGTATTCAGACCCTTTGCCATGAGACTCGAAATTGAGCTCAGGTGCATCTTGTTTCCATTGATCATCCTTGAGATGTTTCTACAACTTGATTGGAGTCCACATGTGGTAAATTCAATTGATTGGACATAATATGGAAAGACACACCTGTCTATATAAGGTCCCACAGTTGACAGTGCATGTCCAAGCCATGAAAATCCAAGCCATGAGTTGTCCGTAGAGCTCCGTGATGAAAACCTGCTCCAGAGCACTGTTGAAATGTCCCAATGCCTCAACATCCTAATGGATAAAATACACCAACAAATATTCACAGAAGTATAAAGAAACTATAGTATTAAACCTAAGAAATGTAAGTACCTTTGCTCACTTTCAAGAATACAGCTGAATATGCAAATATAAACTCGCTACAATGTATATATTTTTGCAGCTCAAAAAAATAAAAGTGCAACAATAACCATATATTTTTCTCTTAACATACAGTTCGTTTTTTTTTTTACCAGAGAGTTTTTTCAGAATGTCTAAAACGCTACAGATGTTGCAATCTTGCATGTCGTTTGTCTTGGTTAATATTTTACAATATTTCCCCCAGCAAGTTTCTGAATGTCCTTGAGTGGCCCATCTAGAGCCCAGACTTGAACCCGATCGAACATCTCTGGAGAGACCTGAAAATAGCTGTGCAGCAACGCTCCCCATCCAACCAGACAGCTTGAGAGGATTTGCAGAGAAAAATGGGAGAAACTCCCCAAATATAGGTTCGCTAAACTTAGCGTCATAACCAAGAAAACTCAAGGCCGTAATGCTGCCAAAGGTGCGTCAACAAAGTGATAAGTAAAGGGTCTGAATACGTATGTGTAATGTGATATTTCTTTTTTTTATTTTTATAAATTAGCAAAAATGTCAAAAACATTTATTTTTTCTTTTTCATTATGGGGTATTGTGTGTAGATTTATGAAGAAAAAAATATTTAACACATTTTAGAATAAGGCTGTAACTTAACAAAATGTGGAAAAAGTCAAGGCACTGTATAGTGAAAGAAGAGACGTTGCATGTAAGTTGACTAACAAATAGCCTTCCAAAATGTTGGAAATTATAAGCAGAAACATATCTAAATCAGGCAAAAAAAAGTCCTGTACCCCCTGTCAAAAAATTGTTCCGCCGTCTCGGACTGTAGCCTACAGCTAATTTCTATATAAGTGGGTTAGGGTCGGTTGCGGGCATCAAATTATCACTTTTATAGTTGGACGGTTGCAGATGGGTTATTAGCAATTACAGGTGGGTGCAGGTGAAGAAACAGCTGACCCGCACACTACTAATGTGGACACCGAGGAACTTGAAGCTCAATGTGGATGGGGACGTTTCTCGCCCCTCCGTTTCTTTGTGCATCTTTGATCAGCTCCATTGAAAGTGTATCTTAGTCAAGGACAAATGTAACCTCTGTCCGGGAACCTGGCCCTAAGATTCATAGGAACCACTGAAATCCTGATAAACAACTTTACCTGAGAGAAGACGTCCATGTTGTGGTTTTGCTTGTAGACCGTTTTAAAAAGCCACAGCATGACTTCCCAGGACTTTAGGTAAACCCCCTGCATCTCAGAACCTGTCACACAGGGAGATACAATGAGTGTGTGTGTGTGTCAGTTATGCCCAAGCCTCTTGATCCAGCAGTGGCCCCTTTGACCAAATCAAAACACTTGAGTGCTGGGTCAGGCACACCGAAACAAAACCCGTCAACACGTTGCGCAACAGGAAATGAAACTGAGCTTTCTTATTCAACAAGGTCAGATAGTATCTCCCTGTTCTAGAAACGCTTTTCATCTGTTACGTGCTCAGTGAACACTATCCTAGTCAGGTACTATATAACTACTACTACCTGCTGTTTCCCGAACCCTCCGAAAGACAGACAGAGGTCAGAGAGGCTGGAGCAGAGGGTCACCATGCTACGGCGTCAAGAAACAGAGAAGGTAGCCGAGCAGGGACAGAGGTGTTCTGGAAGTCATCGTTGGACATCATTTGACTGGAACAGAGATTGGGAAGACATCGTCAAAGCCAAATAAACTTTATTTTGACGGTCAGAAGAAAGTGTTCAACAATCATTGTAATGACTGTTTGATGCATAGCTTGATCTGAAGTTAGTAAAAGAGAATTGAAGTGATAAAGTTCACACACCTTATTCTGAGGTGAAGAGAACCACACACATACCATGGTGATAGAGGTTACAGCAATTATCTAACAATGCATGCCACTGCATGCTTTGGCTTCCCGGTAACTTGTTACCGGGATAATCGACATCACTGAGGAGCATTGACTGTGAGAGGAAATATAACTAACAATGAATCAACAGAATCATCATCATCATTTGAATAGATGTTTACCTTCGGTAACACAGGGGATGACCTCTCAAACAAATAAATATTTTTCAGACACTTTTGCATTTGTATCATTGGTATTCTACATAAGTCAAAATCTTTAGTTAGAAGACCACAAAGCAGTTTCCACAAGTTTTCTTTGTCTTGGGCAAGGCCATGTATGCAATTGTGTGATGAATAGTCTTGTTTGTCAAAAATCAAACGCAGCTGGTTCAGACAGGAAACCTGAGTGATGCATCAGCTGATAGCATCAGTTGATTTGGCACCAGTTAGATCATCCCCCTACGTTAATATGGCGGTCTATTTAGTCCGCTAGGCTCTGCACACACTCTGATGGCTGCCGCGACCAACCTATGCCCTGGTGGTCTTGATGACATGCTGGGGCTGTAATGTGTTACTCACCATGTAACCTTTATTTAACTCGGCAAGTCAGTTGAGAACAAATTCTTATTTACAATGACGGCCTACACCGGCCAAATGTGTGCCACCCTATGGGACTCCCAATCACTGCCGGTTGTGATACAGCCTGGATTCGAACCAGGGCGTCTGTAGTGACGCCTCTAGCACTGAGATGCAGTGCCTTAGACCGCTGCGCCTCTAGGGAGCCAATCATGTATGTGTTTTCTGCTTTCCCATCAGCCACCTGTTTGGTTCTGTGTTTGGTTCCTACAGGGGGATTGGTATAGCATACCTTGCTCTCTGTCTTCAATTATTATTATACTCTTATTTTATGATGCATGCCCTGGCAGTGAGCTACGCCGAAGGAGCAGAGCGTAACTCCAAGACTAACATATATTGCATGTATCGTAATCCTTTCTAATAAATGGTTCAACAAACACGTGGCTTTCCTGTCTGACCTGAGGTGTCTCAGAGAAAACAGGTGCTGTCCTAAAAGAGGCCAGTCTGAATGGGAATTGAAAATAAAATCGATATTATACAAGCAGTCTGCGAGCATGTTGCCATGCCGACAACAGGTAGCTAGGAGACAGACTATAGTTCAAGGCTTATATATGTAGATTATATTACACCTCTCAATATTCTGACCAGTATAGTATCATTAAGCAATAAGCCACGAGAGGGGTGTGTTATATGGCCAATATACCACGGCTATGGGCTGTTCTTAGGCACGACGCAACTGCTGTCTTCAGCTCTTTTCATAGGTTATGGATGTGATTCAGATCTGGACTCTTCACTGGCCACTCCAGAACACTCCAGAACACTCCAACGTTTCTTCTTGAACCTTTCCAGGGTGCTTTTGATGTGTTTGGAGTTGTTGTCCAACGATGACCCACAACCTTCAAAAGAGACACAGATTTTGGGTTGAACATTGCATTTCAAAACACCTTAATAATCTGTTGATTTCATGATTTTTTGCACACATTCAAGGCCCCAAGTACCAGAGGCAGCAACGCAACCACACAGCATTATTGATCCTCCCCCATAATTGATTGTAGGGAGGGTGTCATTTTCTTTTAACGCTTAATTTGGCGATGGTTTGGGGCGATGGTTAAGAAGAGATGCTGGACTGTTCTGGAGTGGCCAGCAAAGAGTCCAGATCTGAATAACATCCAAAAACCTATGGCGAGATCTGAAGACAGCAGTTGGTGGAGGGCACCCCTGAAATATTGAAAAATTTGAGCAGTTTGCTGCTGAAAAGTGGGCCAAATTGTCAGTACAAAGGTGCAGCAAGCTCATTGATGGCTACAAGAAGCGGTGTATCAGTTATCTTCAAAGGCTGTGCAACCAAGTACTAGCTATGGGGTGACAATAATTGTGTCTTTATTTTCTAAATTAAAATTGGAAACTTAAGTTTAAAAAAATAAAATTGGTTCTGCAATGCTGAAAACAAGGTGTTGTGACCAAATTTGATCAAATTTCAACTTATTTTAGAAGTAATAGGAAATTATTTAAGAAAAGTGCCAATATATTTGCTGTATATGTACAGTACATCTCAGTTTTAACTGATTGTGGTTTAGTTGTTTGTGAATGGGAAACTAGGGAACACATTTAGAGTGGAGTGAACCTGGATGAGGTGGTTCAAGATGGAGTCATGACACAAACTGTGTCCCATTTGGATTGAACCATTTCCTAGGTCCCCTACCTGAGCTTTGGGAGTCCGGGCCTTCTGTAAGGCATCCTGGCATTCCCTCTTTAAGACAGAGAACGAAGGGGACATGGTGGTGGAAGGAGCAGGCAGGAGAGCTCACTTCGTGAGGATTGGTGAGAACAGAGCTTCACCCTTGGAGGTCAAAGGTGAAGTCAGAGCCGAGATCTTCATCCTCTTCCCTTCCGGACCGCCTGCCAGGGGTGTGAACATGCTCTTCCTATGGAAACTAAAGGAGGGAGTGAACGAGCCAGAGATTTTCAGCCAAGTCACCTGAGCAGGCTCCTGCAGTGCTACAGGTTTTACCTGGTCCGCCATATTTGTTTCTGTAAAACTTTCCCTTGACATTACTGACTCATTCCTCTCTAGACACTTTCTGGGGCTAGGTGTCCAGAGAGTGATGTTCCTTGGTGTAGGGATGTCTGGGATGGTCATCTGGAGGAAGGCCTTGTCATCTCCAAACAGGTCGATGCTCTCGTGCCAGGCTCGTTTTATAGTGTTGGGCTTTAAGTTGAGTGGATGTCGTGGCGTCTCGAAGTCTGCTTTTTCGTCCATATCATCATCCCTCATGTCATTGTTGTCATCCTCAAAGACGTCATCTCAACTAGGGCTGCCAATGGCACTGCCACTACCCCATGCCAGCACATTAATGGGTGAAGAAGGGGAGTGTTGCTTCTGAGGAGGTTTGTGAGGTTCACAATGGCTTTCACAGTATGGAGAACCAACGTCTGCATCAACATTGGGAGATTGAGAAGCAGGATAGGGAACGTCCTTATCCATTTCTAGGGAGAAATTCATCAGGAATGGCTGACTCTCATCCAGTGGTTCATTCAGAGATTCAACCGGTGGTTCAGGTGTAAGTGAACGGTCCTTTATGGTGGTGGGTCCAGGCCAGGGGTCATACAGCGAACTGCCCGGGTCAGGGTGCAAGAATGGAGGAGAACTGGACAAAAGCTCTGTCACGTTGGCTAAAATTACACTTAGGCTCTCGGTCCTCTGTCTCAGAGTCGCAATTTGCGGTCAGCAACATCCTACTTGGGCAAGTAAAACATAGCCTCCAGTTCAGTATGGGTTAAATAGGAATAAGACATTGAAGAGACATTAAATTCCAAAATATAATTCTGTCAGATGTTTTCAGACCTCAAAGTATTTTGATGTCAAGGTGAATCCACGTCTCAGATCCAGCTAAATCAACAATGGAAAAGATTGGCACTATAACATTTTCAGATTTGTGGTGCTTATCTTTTCCATGAATTTGGGTGAAGGCATAAAGAGTGGGACATGGACTCATATTGACACTAGACTGCTGGAGTGGGATATGGACTCATATTGACACTAGACTGCTGGAGTGGGATATGGACTCATATTGACACTAGACTGCTGGAGTGGGATATGGACTCATATTGACACTAGACCAATGGGGTGGGATATGGACTCATATTGACACTAGACTACTGGAGTGGGATATGGACTTATATTGACACTAGACTACTGGAGTGGGATATGGACTTATATTGACACTAGACCAATGGGGTGGGATATGGACTCATATTGACACTAGACTACTGGAGTGGGATATGGACTCATATTGACATTAGACTACTGGAGTGGGATATGGACTCATATTGACACTAGACTGCTGGAGTGGGATATGGACTCACATTGACACTAGACTGCTGGAGTGGGATATGGACTCATATTGCCACTAGACTGCTGGAGTGGGATATGACTTTTACATCCGGTTTGGAGCGAGCGGTCGCATTTGCATTCGCTCTGCAGGTAGTATAACTTTTCATTTAATTTTCATTACATTTCATTACATTTCATTATAGTACAACGGTTTAATTTGTCTAACCTTAGCAATTTCTTCTTAGCTAGCTACTTAGCCGTCTGTGTATAAAAGATAATTGCGTAATTATCGTATTCCGTCGTCTATCGTAGTCCACACTGCTATCTGCCCAGCAGCTAGCAAACGTCCACCGTCTACCGAATAGTAGTATAAACTCTTCATTACATTTCATTATAGTACAACGGTCTGATTTTCATTTTCACTACAGTACAACGGTTTGATTTGTTTGATCTTAGCTAGCTACATAGCCGTCTTTGCATCAAACATAATTGTGTAGTTATTGAGGTTCGCCAGCCAGCTATTTTCGCCCTAACGTAACGCAACGTAGCCAACACTGCTAGCCTGTCTAGGATCAGCGTGGCGCTAGCGGCACACCCCCCCCCCCCCCCCACTGAAAAACCAGTGCCGCGAAATTCAAAAAAAATATTTTTTTAAAATATTTAACTTTCACACATTAAAGTCCAATACAGCTAATGAAAGACACAGATCTTGTGAATCCAGTCAACATTTCCGATTTTTAAAATGTTTTACAGGGAAGACACAATATGTAAAGATGTACATCTATTACCTAAAAACACATTAGCATAATCCACCATCTTTTATTTGTCCACCAACACCAGTAGCCATCACCAATTCGGCTAAACTAAGATATTTATAGCCCCTAACCAACAAAAAAACTCATTAGATGACAGTCTGATAACATATTTATGGTATGGGATAGGTTTTGTTAGAAAAAAGTGCATATTTCAGGTAGATGGCATAGTTTACAATTGCACCCACCATCACAAATGGACTAGAATAATTACAATGAGCAACGTGTTTACCTAACTACTAATCATCAAACATTTCGTAAAAATACACAGCATACACGAATCGAAAGACACAGATCCTGTGAATACAGACAATATTTCAGATTTTCTAAGTGTCTTACAGCGAAAACACAATAAATCGTTATATTAGCTTAGCACATAGCAATTAGCAGCCCAGCATTGATTCTAGCCAAAGTGAGCGATAAAAGTCAACATCGCCAAAAGATATTAATTTTTTCACTAACCTTCTCAGAATTCTTCCGATGACACTCCTGTAACATCACATTACAACATGCATATACAGTTTGATCGAAAATGTTTATATTTAGCCACCAAAATCATGGTTAGACAATGTGAAATGTAGACAAGCTGGTAAAGAAAAAGTCCTTGCGCCACTTAGACAGTGATCTACTCTTATACATAAATACTCATAAACGTGACTAAAAAATACAGGGTGGACAGGGATTGATAGACAATTTAATTCTTAATACAATTGCGTTATTACATTTTTTAATTTATCCTTACTTTTCAATACAGTTTGCGCCAAGCGAAGCTACGTCAAAAAACATGGCGTCCTAAGCCACTAAAATGTTTCGACAGAAACACGATTTATCATAATAAAAATGTCCTACCTTGAGCTGTTCTTCCATCAGTATCTTGGGCAAAGGATCCTTTCTTGGGAGAAATCGTCTTTTGGTGGAAAGCTGTCCTCTTGCCATGTGGAAATGTCAACTGCGTTCGGGATGAACTGAAAAGCGTGCCCAACTTTTCACATCGTTGCAAAAATAAATGTCCCAAAATCGCACTAAACGGATATAAATTGCTATAAAACGCTTTAAATTAACTACCTTATGATGTTTTTAACTCCTATAACGAGTGAAAAGATGACCGGAGAAATATAACAGGCTAAACTAACGCTTGGAACAGGTGCGCGCCGGTGTCCTCTAGGCTCATGACGCAGCTCCCAAAGAATGACTAGCTTCAGGGTTTTTTCATTTGTAGGGCCTGTGAACGCGCAATCGACCCCGTTGGAATCGTCATCACGTAAAGGCATCCAGGGGAAGACGTAAGAAGTGTCCGTATAGTCATAGCAACGACAGTGCCCTTTTAACTGACTTCAGAAGAGTGGCCAACATTTCTCAAATCTGACTCCATGTCAGGGAAATTGCTGTAGAATGGGCTCTGTTCCACTTAGAGACAAAATTTCAACTCCTATAGAAACTATAGACTGTTTTCTATCCAATAATAATAATAATATGCATATTGTACGATCAAGGATTTTGTGGGAAGCCGTTTAAAAAATTAGCCAAATTAGCATAAATAGTCTAAACAGCGCCCCCATCCCCAACAGGCTAGCTAGCCAGCTTGCCACCGAATAGCAGCATTGTAGAAACGAGTGCATTACAACGGAACGACTTGATCAGTGTAGTGTTGGCTGACTACACAGTTGTCTTTGCTATCTTTGATTTGTATTTGTTCGATCTTAGCTAGCTACTTAGCTGGCTACATAGCCGTCTTTGTATCGGTGATAATTGTGTAGTTATCAAGGTTCGCTGAGGTTCGCTAGCCAGGTATTCTCGCCCTAACGTAACGTAACGTAGTCAACCCTGCTAGCTAGCCAGCTAGCCACCGATTAGCAGCACTGTAGAAACGATTGCATTACAACGGAACGACTTGACTTGTGTAGTGTTAGCTAGCTACATAGTTTTCTTTGCTATCTTTTTATCTAAGATAATTGTGTAGCTTTGAGTAATTATCGGTTAGCTAGCCAGCTATTTTTCGCCTGCCGCGCTGCCGTCCTCCTACCTAGCCAACACTGCTAGCTAGCCAACTTCTACCGAATAGCAGCACTGTAGAAACTTACATTACAACGGAACGACTTGATTAGCGTAGTGTTAGCTAGTTGTCTTTGCTGTCCTTGTATCCATGATAATTGTGTAGTTTAGAGAACTTTAGTGAAATTGTCGAGGTTACCTAGCCAGCTTCACTTTCAACAACGTAGCCACTGCTAGCCAGGCTACTTCACCAGCCAGCAGTACTATATCATTTTAGTCAATAAGATCTTGTATTTTATTTTTATTTTTTTGCAACGTAAGCTTAACTTTCTGAACATTCGAGACGTGTAGCCCACTTGTCATTCTAATCTCCTTTGCATTAGCGTAGCCTCTTCTGTAGCCTGTCAACCATGTGTCTGTCTATCCCTGTTCTCTCCTCTCTGCACAGACCATACAAACGCTTCACACCGCGTGGCCGCGCCCACCCTAACCTGGTGGTCCCAGCCCGCACGACCCACGTGGAGTTCCAGGTCTCCGGTAGCCTCTGGAACTGCCGATCTGCGGCCAACAAGGCAGAGCTCATCTCAGCCTATGCGTCCCTCCAGTCCCTCGACTTCCTGGCACTGACGGAAACATGGCTCACCACAGATAACACTGCTACTCCTACTGCTCTCTCTTCGTCTGCCCACGTGTTCTCGCACACCCCGAGACCTTCTGGTCAGCGGGGTGGTGGCACCGGGATCCTCATCTCTCCCAAGTGGTCATTCTCTCTTTCTCCCCTTACCCATCTGTCTATCGCCTCCTTTGAATTCCATGCTGTCACAGTTACCAGCCCTTTCAAGCTTAACATCCTTATCATTTATCGCCCTCCAGGTTCCCTTGGAGAGTTCATCAATGAGCTTGATGCCTTGATAAGCTCCTTTCCTGAGGACGGCTCACCTCTCACAGTTCTGGGTGACTTTAACCTCCCCATGTCTACCTTTGACTCATTCCTCTCTGCCTCCTTCTTTCCACTCCTCTCCTCTTTTGACCTCACCCTCTCACCTTCCCCCCCTACTCACAAGGCAGGCAATACGCTTGACCTCATCTTTACTAGATGCTGTTCTTCCACTAACCTCATTGCAACTCCCCTCCAAGTCTCCGACCACTACCTTGTATCCTTTTCCCTCTCGCTCTCATCCAACACTTCCCACACTGCCCCTACTCGGATGGTATCGCGCCGTCCCAACCTCCGCTCTCTCTCCCCCGCTACTCTCTCCTCTTCCATCCTATCATCTCTTCCCTCTGCCCAAACCTTCTCCAACCTATCTCCTGATTCTGCCTCCTCAACCCTCCTCTCCTCCCTTTCTGCATCCTTTGACTCTCTATGTCCCCTATCCTCCAGGCCGGCTCGGTCCTCCCCTCCCGCTCCGTGGCTCGACGACTCATTGCGAGCTCACAGAACAGGGCTCCGGGCAGCCGAGCGGAAATGGAGGAAAACTCGCCTCCCTGCGGACCTGGCATCCTTTCACTCCCTCCTCTCTACATTTTCCTCTTCTGTCTCTGCTGCTAAAGCCACTTTCTACCACTCTAAATTCCAAGCATCTGCCTCTAACCCTAGGAAGCTCTTTGCCACCTTCTCCTCCCTCCTGAATCCTCCTCCCCCCCCCCCCCCCTCCTCCCTCTCTGCAGACGACTTCGTCAACCATTTTGAAAAGAAGGTCGATGACATCCGATCCTCGTTTGCTAAGTCAAACGACACCGCTGGTTCTGCTCACACTGCCCAACCCTGTGCTTTGACCTCTTTCTCCCCTCTCTCTCCAGATGAAATCTCGCGTCTTGTGACGGCCGGCCGCCCAACAACCTGCCCGCTTGACCCTATCCCCTCCTCTCTTCTCCAGACCATTTCCGGAGACCTTCTACCTTACCTCACCTCGCTCATCAACTCATCCTTGACCGCTGGCTACGTCCCTTCCGTCTTCAAGAGAGCGAGAGTTGCACCCCTTCTGAAAAAACCTACACTCGATCCCTCCGATGTCAACAACTACAGACCAGTATCCCTTCTTTCTTTTCTCTCCAAAACTCTTGAACGTGCCGTCCTTGGCCAGCTCTCCTGCTATCTCTCTCAGAATGACCTTCTTGATCCAAATCAGTCAGGTTTCAAGACTAGTCACTCAACTGAGACTGCTCTTCTCTGTATCACGGAGGCGCTCCGCACTGCTAAAGCTAACTCTCTCTCCTCTGCTCTCATCCTTCTAGACCTATCGGCTGCCTTCGATACTGTGAACCATCAGATCCTCCTCTCCACCCTCTCCGAGTTGGGCATCTCCGGCGCGGCCCACGCTTGGATTGCGTCCTACCTGACAGGTCGCTCCTACCAGGTGGCGTGGCGAGAATCTGTCTCCTCACCACGCGCTCTCACCACTGGTGTCCCCCAGGGCTCTGTTCTAGGCCCTCTCCTATTCTCGCTATACACCAAGTCACTTGGCTCTGTCATAACCTCACATGGTCTCTCCTATCATTGCTATGCAGACGACACACAATTAATCTTCTCCTTTCCCCCTTCTGATGACCAGGTGGCGAATCGCATCTCTGCATGTCTGGCAGACATATCAGTGTGGATGACGGATCACCACCTCAAGCTGAACCTCGGCAAGACGGAGCTGCTCTTCCTCCCGGGGAAGGACTGTCCGTTCCATGATCTCGCCATCACGGTTGACAACTCCATTGTGTCCTCCTCCCAGAGCGCTAAGAACCTTGGCGTGATCCTGGACAACACCCTGTCGTTCTCCACCAACATCAAGGCGGTGGCCCGTTCCTGTAGGTTCATGCTCTACAACATCCGCAGAGTACGACCCTGCCTCACACAGGAAGCGGCGCAGGTCCTAATCCAGGCACTTGTCATCTCCCGTCTGGATTACTGCAACTCGCTGTTGGCTGGGCTCCCTGCCTGTGCCATTAAACCCCTACAACTCATCCAGAACGCCGCAGCCCGTCTGGTGTTCAACCTTCCCAAGTTCTCTCACGTCACCCCGCTCCTCCGCTCTCTCCACTGGCTTCCAGTTGAAGCTCGCATCCGCTACAAGACCATGGTGCTTGCCTACGGAGCTGTGAGGGGAACGGCACCTCAGTACCTTCAGGCTCTGATCAGGCCCTACACCCAAACAAGGGCACTGCGTTCATCCACCTCTGGCCTGCTCGCCTCCCTACCACTGAGGAAGTACAGTTCCCGCTCAGCCCAGTCAAAACTGTTCGCTGCTCTGGCACCCCAATGGTGGAACAAACTCCCTCACGACGCCAGGACAGCGGAGTCAATCACCACCTTCCGGAGACACCTGAAACCCCACCTCTTCAAGGAATACCTAGGATAAAGCAATCCTTCTGCCCCCCCCCCCCCCCCCCCCCCCCCCCTTAAAAGATCTAGATGCACTATTGTAAAGTGGCTGTTCCACTGGATGTCATAAGGTGAATGCACCAATTTGTAAGTCGCTCTGGATAAGAGCGTCTGCTAAACGACTTAAATGTAAATGTAAATATGGACTCATATTGACACTAGACCAATGGGGTGGGATATGGACTCATATTGCCACTAGACTGCTGGAGTGGGATATGGACTCATATTGACACTAGACCAATGGGGTGGGATATGGACTCATATTGACACTAGACTACTGGAGTGGGATATGGACTCATATTGACACTAGACTACTGGAGTGGGATATGGACTCATATTAACACTAGACTACTGGAGTGGGATATGGACTCATATTGACATTAGACCAATTGAGTGCAGTGGTGTAATTCAAAAATATATATATATTTCACCTTTTAACCAGGTAGGCTAGTTTAGAACAAGTTCTCATTTGCAACTGTGACCTGGCCAAGATAAAGCATAGCAGTTCGACACATACAACAACACAGAGTTACACATGGAATAAACAAAACATACAGTCAATAATACAGTACAAAAAAAGAAACCAAAAAGTCTATATACAGTGAGTGCAAATGAGATGGGAGTTAAGGCAATAAATAGGCCATGGTGGTGAAGTAATTACAATATAGCAATTAAACACTGGAATGGTAGATGTGCAGAAGATGAATGTGCAAGTAGAGCTACTGGGGTGCAAAGGAGCAAGATAAATAAATAAATACAGTATGGGGATGAGGTAATTGGATGGGCTGTTTACAGATGGGCTATGTACAGGTACAGTGATCTGTGAGCTGTTCTGACAGCTGGTGCTTAAAGCTAGTGAGGGAGATATGAGTCTCCAGCTTCAGTGATTTTTGCAGTTTGTTCCAGTCATTGGCATCAGAGAACTGGAAGGAAAGGCGGCCAAAGGATGAATTGGCTTTGGGGGTGACCAGTGAGATATACCTGCTGGAGCGCGTGCTACGAGTGGGTGCTGCTATGGTGACCAGTGAGCAGAGATAAGGCGGGGCATTACCTAGCAGAGACTTGTAGATGACCTGGAGCCAGTGGGTTTGGCGACGAGAGTGAAGCGAGGGCTAGCCAACGAGAGCGTACAGGTCACAGTGGTGGGTAGTATATGGGGCTTTGGTGACAAAACGGATGGCACTGTGATAGACTGCATCCAATTTGTTGAGTAGAGTGTTGGAGGCTATTTTATAAATGACATCACCGAAGTCGAGGATCGGTAGAATGGTCAGTTTTACAAGGGTATGTTTGGCAGCATGAGTGAAGGATGCTTTGTTGCGAAGTAGGAAGCCGATTCTAGATTTAATTTTGGATTGGAGATGCTTAATGTGAGTCTGGAAGGAGAGTTTACAGTCTAACCAGACACCTAGGTA
Source organism: Salvelinus fontinalis (assembly GCF_029448725.1). Lineage (NCBI taxonomy): Eukaryota > Metazoa > Chordata > Actinopteri > Salmoniformes > Salmonidae > Salvelinus > Salvelinus fontinalis. The sequence goes on from NC_074679.1 coordinate 7,041,328, forward strand.
TTTGTAGTTATCCACATATTCTAAGTCAGAACCGTCCAGAGTAGTGATGCTGGACGGGCGGGCGGGTGCGGGCATGAAGTTGAAGAGCATGCATTTAGTTTTACTAGCATTTAAGAGCAGTTGGAGGCCACGGAAGGAGAGTTGTATGGGATTGAAGCTCGTCTGGAGGTTAGTTAACGCAGTGTCCAACAAAGGGCCAGAAGTATACAGAATGGTGTCATCTGCGTAGAGGTGGATCAGAGAATCACCAGCAGCAAGAGCGACAATATTGATGTACACAGAGAAGAGAGTCGGCCTGAGAATTGAGCCCTGTAAATACTTAAGTAAAAATATTTTAAAGTACTACTTAAGTTGGGGGTATCTGTATTTTACTATTTATATTTCTGACTACTTTTACTTTTATTCCACTACATTCCTAAATAAAATAATGTACTTCTTATTCCATACTTGTTCCATTACACCCACAAGTACTTAGTAAGACAGGAAAATGGTCCAATTCACACACTTATATAGAGAACATCCCTGGTCGACACTACTGCCTCTGATCTGGAGGACTCACTAAACATGAGTGTTGGATTGTGCCCCTGTAAATAAATAAAAAACTAGAAAATTGTGCCATCTGGTTTGCTTCATATGAGGATTTTTTTATTATTTATACTTGTTCTTTTGATGCTTAAGTATGTTTTTGCAATTAAACTTACTTTTGATACTTAAGTATATTTAAAATAAATACTTTTAGGCTTTTACTCAAGTAGTATTTTATTGGGTGACTCACTTTATTTGAGTCATTTTCTATTAAGTTATCTTTAAATCAAGGATGACAATTAGGTACTTTTTCCACCATTGATGGAGTGGGATATAGACTCATATTGACATTAGACTACTTTGGAGATTTGAACATTTCTGAGAAATTGAAATTCTGGTGTATAATGTCCCTTTCAGGCAGTTGTAGACAAAAGGTTTGGTGGATTAGTTTAGCTTTGTTTGACTCTGTTTGATCCCCTTCTGTAAATAAGCAGTGCAATTGCTTAGGGAATTATTAAATCAGTCAAACACGATGTCTGATTGTGCTGCATGAATGCACAATATGATTCATTTCCCCAGCAAAACAAAGATTTGAAGTGTGAAACAGAAACAAACTAAGCTACATTTCATGATTATTTTACAGGAAGTAATTGTCTTTGTGACTTATTCTAGCAAAGCATTTACCTGTTATGATTGAATTAGTCCTTCAAGGGGCAATCTGGGATTGGTACATCCCTTTTCTGTCTTTTTAATGAATCATATACACTGAGTATACGAAACATTAGGAACACCTGCTTGTTCCATTACGTCATCTGACCAGGTGAATCCAGGTGAAAGCTGTGATCCCTTACTGATGTCACTTGTTAAATCCAACTCAATATTAGGAAGGTGATTCTGATGTTTGGTATAGTCATTGAATAATAGTATGATCTTAGTTCTGCTGTCCTACCCCATCAGAACCAAATATATAAGCTTGTTTTGCTCCATTGTTTGTAAACACTGTAATTGTAAACAACCACCAAATATGGTTAAAACATGGTTAAAACTATCATTTTAAACTCATTGATGGTCAGTCCTTGCATCCATAGCTCTGTCTATAAAATGTAGAATGGTTACATTTCTCAAGCCCCATCCCTCAGCTGTTTACCAAAACAGTGGCCTTGTTGTTTGAACTACCTGTTGCCTCATACTTCAATTAAAACAGAATGGTGAGCATATCAATCAGGCTGGTTTACAAGGCTAGTTTATTGGGGCCTCATGTTGACAAACACTAAAATGTCCTGTATATTGTGTTCTCTAACCACAGCCGCGTTTTGTGTCTCCCTTAGCGTAGTTCACGACTATATAATTAAATGTGTTTGTCAAGAGGTGATCTACGATGACTCATAACTAAGCCACTTCCCCTATTGAGCTCACTCTATACCAGGGGTCCCCAATTACATTCAGCAGTGGGCAGATTTTTCCTTGACCAGAAGGTCCGGGGGCGGGAACATAGTTATAAATCATTTGTACACTGCAAAGAATCCCAAACAGATTTATTATTTGACAAAAACAGAATCATTTCCAACCTTGATAATATTGGGATACGATCACATACAGTATGCCTATCTATTTATGCGTGGGAATACTTGAGCAGTATTCCGAAATTAAAATGTCTTTAATGAGCTCATTACAGTCTTTTATTTCCAAGAACGAAAAAACTCTGTGAGTCAAATAAAATGACCCGTGGGCCGCCTGTTGGGGAGCCCCGTTCCAGACCCTCTATTGCGGAGCCCCGTTCCAGACCCTCTATTGCGGAGCCCCGTTCCAGACCCTCTATTGGGGAGCCCCGTTCCAGACCCTCTATTGGGGAGCACCGTTCCAGACCCTCTATTGCGGAGCCCCGTTCCAGACCCTCTATTGGGGAGCCCCGTTACAGACCCGCTATTGGGGAGCACCGTTCCAGACCCTCTATTGGGGAGCCCCGTTCCAGACCCTCTGTTGGGGAGCCCCGTTCCAGACCCTCTATTGGGGAGCCCCGTTCCAGACCCTCTATTGGGGAGCTCCGTTCCAGACCCTCTATTGGGGAGCCCCGTTCCAGACCCTCTATTGGGGAGCCCCGTTCCAGACCCTCTATTGGGGAGCCCCGTTCCAGACCCTCTATTGGGGAGCCCCGTTACAGACCCGCTATTGGGGAGCACCGTTCCAGACCCTCTATTGCGGAGCCCCGTTCCAGACCCTCTGTTGGGGAGCCCCGTTCCAGACCCTCTATTGGGGAGCCCCGTTCCAGACCCTCTATTGGGGAGCCCCGTTCCAGACCCTCTATTGGGAAGCCCCGTTCCAGACCCTCTATTGGGGAGCCACGTTCCAGACCCTCTATTGGGGAGCCCCGTTCCAGACCCTCTATTGGGGAGCCCCGTTCCAGACCCTCTATTGGGGAGCCCCGTTCCAGACCCTCTATTGGGGAGCCCCGTTCCAGACCCTCTATTGGGGAGCCCCGTTCCAGACCCTCTATTGGGGAGCCCCGTTCCAGACCCTCTGTTGGGGAGCCCCGTTCCAGACCCTCTATTGGGGAGCCCCGTTCCAGACCCTCTGTTGGGGAGCCCCGTTCCAGACCCTCTATTGGGGAGCCCCGTTCCAGACCCTCTATTGGGGAGCCACGTTCCAGACCCTCTCTGTGTGCTGTTCCAATACGGCTTGTTTTAACTAGAGTGGAACGGGAGGCAACACTCCCACTGTGCTCTACCAAGCATCAGATGAATGCTCTTGATCCATTAGTGAGGCACCACAGTGGGATACTGTCCTGGCTGTCTTATCCATCCTCCATCACATGGATGTTGACATGTTGATTAAAGGACCAGTGTTGGCTGGCTAGTCAATTTTTCTCCATCATCAAAGAATAGAATGCAATATAACTTTCTTGTCCATCCAGGAATGGCATCACCATATAAGAATGATTAAAAACATCACATCACAGTGTTTTTTTCTGGATCAAAAATGGACTTAGGTGGTGGGTGTGGCAGGGGGTGTGGCAATGGGTGCAGCTGAATTTTAGAGAGAATTTTAATGGCACCAGTCTTGGTGTTTTTTTTAGCCAATTTTCTGCAATTCTACACGTTTCTCCATGGCGTTGAGTAACCACATCCGTTTTTCAGCTGAAAAGGAAGCTAGGTTGAAAATAGCTGTATCCCTAAAAACCGGAGCATCCGGTTGTTGTCAACTCTGCTAAAGCTTAGAGACATTTTTGCAGTTTAAAAGTTAATTTCATGCAATTCTACACATTTTGCCTTGGAGCTGAGCATTTTTTTCCCCCTTCAGTTTTAAAGCTAATGTCCTGCAATTATATGCATTTTGCCATGACATATGCAATGTTCTTTTGCTTAAACCTAATTTTAAAAATCACTTCTACTAAATTCATTGTTTTTGGAATTTTAGGTGATTGTTGTTTCTCAAAGATATATATTTTTAAATATATAGGTCCATTATCTCTTCTACACTGGACAAAAATATAAACGCAACATGTAAAGTGATGGTCCCATGATTCATGAGCTGAAATAAAAGATCCCAGAAATGTTCCATATGCACAAAAAGCTAATTTCTCTCAAATGTTGAGAGCATACTTGTTTAGATCCCTGTTAGTGAGCATCTCTCATTTTCCAAGATAGTCCATCCACCTGACAGGTGTGGCATATCAAGAAGCTGATTAAACAGCATGATCATTACACAGGTGCACCTTCTGCTGAGGACAATAAAAGGCCACTATAAAATGTGCAGTTTTGTCACATTACACAATGCCAAAGATGTTTACAGTTTTGAGGGAGTGTGCAATTGGCATGCTGACTGCAGGAATGTCCGCCAGAGCTGTTGCCAGATAATTTTATGTTAATTTATCTACCAAAAGCCACCTCCAATGTCATTTTAGATCATTTGGCAGTACGTCCAACTGGCCTCACAACCGCAGACCATTTGTATGGCATCGTGTGGTAGAGCGGTTTGCTGATGTCAACGTTGTGAACAGAGTGCATTCTAACCAATTGTGTTTTTTTTGTTAGTTTCTATGCATTGTTTGTAACTTATTTTTTAAATTATTTTGTACATAATGTTGCTGCTACCGTCTCTTATAACCGGAAAGAACATCTGGACATCAGAACTGCGATTACTCACCACGGACTGGCAGAATCCTTTTTTTCCCTTTAACGAGTCCAACGAGCCCGACGTTAATGATATACTGCTCTCCTGGGAACAGGCCCAGATCCCCGTCATTTGCGTGAAGAAAATGCTGAGAAAAAGGGGCCAGAGGGCTGCCTTCTGAGAATTCACAGGCGATCAAATAAAGCCCCCCTTCCTTCCATTCTGCTAGCAAACATGCAATCTTTGGAAGATAAAATCGATGACCTACGTGGAAGATTAAACTACCAACGGAACATTAAAAACTGTAATATCATATGCTTCACGGAGTCGTGGCTGAACGACAACATTATCAACATACAGCTGGCTGGTTATACGCTGTATCGGCAGGATAGAACAGCGGCGTCTGGTAAGACAAGGGGCGGCGGACTATGTATTTTTGTAAATAACAGCTGGTGCACGATATCTAAGGAAGTCTCGTGGTTTTGCTCATGATAAGCTGTAGACCATACTATCTACCTAGAGGGTTTTCATCTGTATTTTTTGTAGCTGTCTACATACCACCACAGTCAGAGGCTGGCACTAAGACCACACTCAATGAGCTGTATTCCACCATAAGCAAACAGCAAAACGCTCACCCAGAGGCGGCGCTCCTAGTAGCCGGGGACTTTAATGCAGGGAAGCTTAAATCCGTTTTACCAAATTTCTATCAGCAAGTTAAATGTGCAACCAGAGGGAAAAAAACTCTGGACCACCTTTACTCCACAAAAAGAGGCGTGTACAAAGCTCTCCCTCGCCCTCTATTTGGCAAATCTGACCATAATTCTATATAATTCTAAATGAAAGCATGAACCACCAGTGACTCGATCAATAAAAACTGATCAGATGAAGCAGATGCTAAGCTACAGGACTGTTATGCTAGCACAGACTGGAATATGTTCAGGGATTCCTCCGATAGCATTGAGGAATACTCCACATCAGTCATTAGCTTCATCAATAAGTGTATCGATGAAGTCGTCCCAACAGGGATCGTACGTACATACCCCAACCAGAAGCCATGGATTACAGGCAACATCCCCACTGAGCTAAAGGCTAGAGCTGCCGCTTTCAAGGAGAGGGACTCTAACCCGGAAGCTTAAAAGAAATCCTGCTATGCCCACCGACGAACCATCAAACAGGCAGGGTGTCAATATAGGACTAAGATCGAATCGTACTACAACGGCTCTGACGCTCGTCAGATGTGGCAGGGCTTGCAAACTATTACCAACTACAAAGGGAAGCACAACCGAGAGCTGCCCAGTGATGTGAGCATACCAGACAAGCTAAACTACTTCTATGATCGCTTCGAGGCAAATAACACTGAAACATGCACGAGAGCACCGGCTGTTCCGGAAGACTGTGCGATCACGCTCTGCGCAGCTGATGTGAGTAAGACCTTTAAACAGGTCAACATGCAAAAGGCCGCAGGGCCAGATGGATTACCAGGACGTGTACTGCAAGCATGCACTGACCAACTTGCAAGTGTCTTCACTGACATTTTCAACTTCTCTCTGTCTGAGTCAGTAATACCAACATGTTTTAAGCAGACCACCATAGTCCCTGTGCCCAAGAACACTAAGGTAACCTGCCTAAATGACTACCGACCCGTAGCACTCACGTCTGTAGCCATGAATTGCTTTGAAAGGCTGGTCATGGCTCACATCAACACAAATATCTCAGAAACCCTAGACCCACTCCAATTTACATACCGCCCTAACAGATCCATAGATGATGCAATCTCTATTGCACTCCACACTGCCCTTTCCCACCTGGACAAAAGGAACACCTATGTGAGAACGCTATTCATTGACTACAGCTCAGACCCTGGGACTAAACACCTCCCTCTGCAACTGGATCCTGGACTTCCTGATGGACCGCCCCCAGGTGGTAAGGGTAGGTAACAACATCCTCCACGCTGATCCTAGTCATGTTCACACTGCTACCGCACGGCAAGCGGTACCGGATCGCCAAGTCTAGGTCCAAGAGGCTTCTCAACAGCTTCTACCCCCAAGTCATAATACTCCTGAACAGCTAATCAAATGTCTACCCAGACTATTTGCATTGTCCCCCCCCTCTTTACACCGCTGCTACTCTCTGTTGTTATCATCTATGCATAGTCACTTTAATAACCCTACCTACATATTACCTCAACTAACCGCACATTGACTCTGTACCGGTAGTCTTGGTATTGTTCTTTTACTGCTGCTCTTTAATTACTTGTTACTTTTATTTCTTATTCTTATTAATATAACTTTTTTAAACTGCATTGTTGGATAGGGGCTCGTAAGTAAGCATTTCACTGTAAGGTTGTATTCACCTGTTGTATTCGGCGCATGTGACTAATACAATTTGATTTGATCTATCTATATCTATATCTATCATCAATCCATCTATCTATCCACCTATCCATCTATCTACACACATAGAGGGACACTCAAGTTCTTCCTTTTTAGAAGACCACTGAGGACCCTGATCCTCCCGCTCTTAGCTCGGAGATGCCAGCATAACTTTACGCCCCATCTAATCCTTGTCTCACACCTCAGCTTTGAGCTTCGAGTTCTCTTGTGCCCTGCTGCTCCACTCTGGGCCCACTATGTCTGCATCACTTGCAGGTCAAATACAGGTGTCATTGATTTGAAAAGTGGGTGCTGAGTAGGGTTGGCATCTGGCACTGTGGCCTCGTTCAAAGCCTCTTACAGTGGCTTGCGAAAGTATTCACCCCCCTTGGCATTTTTCCTATTTTGTTGCCTTTCAACCTGGAATTAAAATATATTTTTTGGGGGGGGTTTGTATCATTTGATTTACACAACATACCTGCCACTTTGATGATGCAAAATATGTTTGTCACCTTTGGCAGCAATTACAGCTGCAAGTCTCTTTGGGTATGTCTCTATAAGCTTGGCACATCTAGCCACTGGGATTTTTGCCCATTCTTCAAGACAAAACTGCTCCAGCTCCTTCAATTTGGTTAGGTTCTACTGGTGTACAGCAATCTTTAAGTCATACCACAGATTCTCAATTGGATTGAAGTCTGTGCTTTGACTAGGCCATTCCAAGACATTTAATGTTTCCCCTTAAATTACTTGAGTGTTGCTTTAGCAGTATGCTTAGGATCGTTGTCCTGCTGAAACCTCCATCCCAGTCTCAAATCTCTGGAAGACTGAAACAGGTTTCCCTCAAGAATTTCCCTGTATTTAACGCCATCCATCATTCCTTTAATTCTGACCAGTTTCCCAGTCCCTGCCGATGAAAAACATCCCTACAGCATGATGCTGCCACCACCATGCTTCAATGTGGGGATGATTTCTCGGGTTTATGAGAGGTGTTGGGTTTGCTCCAGATATAGCATTTTCCTTGATTGCCAAAAAGCTACATTTTTGTCTCATCTAACCAGAGTACCTTCTTCCATATATTTGGGGAGTTTCACACATGTTTTTTGGTGAACACCAAACATGTTTGCTTACTTTTTTCTTTAAGCAATGGCTTTTTTATGGCCACTCTTCCATAAAGCCCAGCTCTGTGGAGTGTATGGCTTAAAGTGGTCCTATGGACAAATACTCCGACCTCAGCTGTGTAGATTTGCAGCTCCTTCAGGGCTATCTTTGGTCTCTTTGTTGCCTCTCTGATTACTGCCCTCCTTGCCTGGTCTGTGAGTTTTGGCAGGTTTGTTGTGGTGCCATATTCTTTCCATTTTTTTAATAATGGATGTAATGGTTTTCCGTGTGATGTTCAAAGTTTCTGATATTTTTTTATAACCCAACCCTGATCTGTACTTCTCCACAACTTTGTCCCTGACCAGTTTGGAGAGCTCCTTGGTCTTCATGGTGCCGCTTGCTTGGTGGTGCCCCTTGCTTAGTGGTGTCGCAAACTCTGGGGCCTTGCAGAAGTTGTATATATACAGAGAGTACCAAAAAGTATGAATGTATGTACTTGTAAGTCGCTCTGGATAAGAGCGTCTGCTAAATGACTTAAATGTAAATGTAAATGTGAGATGATGTGACAGATCATGTGACACTTTGATTGCACACAGGTGGACTTTATTTAACTAATTATGTGACTTCTGAAGGTAATTGGTTGCACCAGATCTTATTTAGGGGCTTCATAGCAAAGGGGTTGAATACCTATGCACGTACCACTTTTCCGTACATTTTTTTGTTGCATTTTTTTCATTTCACTTCACCAATTTGGACAATTTAGTATATGTCTATTATATGACATCCAAATAAAAATCTATTTAAATTACAGTTTGTAATGTAACAAAATAGGAAAAATGCCATGGGGGATGAATACTTTTGCAAGGCACTGTATGTGTCAAATGTATTTTTGTTAATATAAAGGGATGGAGGGGTACCTAGTCAGTTGCACAACTGAATGCATTCAACCCAACCCCTCTGAATCAGAGAAGTGCAGGGGGTTGCCTTAATCAACATCCATGCCATCAGCACCCAATTGTTGTCGGGGGTTAGCAGCCTCACTCAAGGGCAGAATGGCAGATTTTTCCACCTTGCCAGCTCGGGGATTTAAACCAGCGACCTTTCGGTTATTGGGCTAATGCTCTTAACCGGTAGGCTATCTTCATGTGTCATACTAGGGAAGTGATAGGTCCGCTACTTTCATTATGATACAATAGCTTGTGCAACATCTATAAAAGTTGTCCGGACTACGACCAAACATTTTTAGAACAAATTAGAACAAATCTTGATCGATCGATTGATGCCATTTTTGTTTTATCTGACAGGTTGAAAGCACCATGCCCCTCCACCGGTGACCAGCCAATTATGGACACGGATTGTGACTTTATCATGCTTAACGATAAGAGTGACAGCTCAGAGGTCCAATCCCCAACCAAGGAGAAGAAGGTTTCGGTTACCAAACCAGCACGCTACATTGCTGCTGCAGAACAAATCTATCTGAACCAAGTTGGCCTCAACTGCTGAATGTGAGCGTTCATTGGTAAGGGGAAACAAAGATCTCTGGTGTTTATTGGTAAGGGGAAACAACGATCTCTGGCGTTCATTGGTAAGGGGAAACAAAGGTCTCTGGTGTTCATTGGTAAGGGGAAACAAAGGTCTCTGGTGTTCATTGGTAAGGGGAAACAAAGGTCTCTGGCATTCATTGGTAAGGGGAAACAAAGGTCTCTGGTGTTCATTGGTAAGGGGAAACAACGATCTCTGGCGTTCATTGGTAAGGGGAAACAAAGGTCTCTGGTGTTCATTGGTAAGGGGAAACAAAGGTCTCTGGTGTTCATTGGTAAGGGGAAACAAAGGTCTCTGGTGTTCATTGGTAAGGGGAAACAAAGGTCTCTGGTGTTCATTGGTAAGGGGAAACAAAGGTCTCTGGTGTTCATTGGTAAGGGGAAACAAAGGTCTCTGGCGTTCATTGGTAGGGGGAAACAAAGCAAACAGATATTGTTTGGAGTAGAGAGGCCCCTCTATGCTCATCACAGATGCAACAAGGTGTCAGGCTTCCATCTCTTACATTCTACTCTTCTCCTCTCTCTAGCTCAGCCTGTTCGTGCATATCTAGGTCACCCAGGCCTAGCCTACTTAGAGCTTCCTAGACTTATGTAATAATTCGGAGAAACGTTACATAAGCGGGGGAGAGACAGCCTGCCTGCCTGCCATGTGTGTGTGTCTCTCTCTTTCTCCATCATAAAAGAAAAGAGGGGGATGAAAAATGCAGTGTGTTTGTGCACCGAGCCACAGAGAGAGAGGGCTTCAAATGAAAATGATTTTTTTCTCCTTTCCCTCGTCATTGCATTTAATGGTGATATTCACCTTGCCCTCGTCATTGGTTTTAAAGGAGAGGTTCACCTTGCCCTCATCATTGGTTTTAATGGTGAGGTTCGCCTTGCCCTCATCATTGGTTTTAAAGGAGAGGTCCGCCTGCCCTCTTCATTGGTTTTAATGGGGAGGTACGCCTTACCCTCGTCATTGGCTTTAAAGGTGAGGTTTGCCTTGCCCTTGTCATTGGTTTTAAAGGAGAGTTTCGCCCTGCCCTCGTCATTGGTTTTAAAAGAGAGGTTCGCCCTGCCCTCGTCAATAGTAAAAAAAAAAATATATATATATATATACACTGCTCAAAAAAATAAAGGGAACACTTAAACAACACAATGTAACTCCAAGTCAATTACACTTCTGTGAAATCTGTCACGATCATCAAAGGGACTGAGTGAGGACCAACATGCAGCGCGTTGAAAGTACATCTTCTTTATTATCGAAAGAAGACGAAAACGAAACAAACACTATACAAACTACAAAAAACAACAAAACAGACGACCGTGAAGCTATACAAACAGAAGTGCTGACACTAAACACTCTGACATAGACAATTCCCCACAAACAGCTAAAGCCTATGGTTGCCTTAAATATGGCTCCCAATCAGAGACAACAATAACCAGCTGTCTCTAATTGAGACCCAATTCAGGCAACCATAGACTTTCCCAGAACCTACACTCAACCATAGACACAGCTAGACACATTCACTCAACACAAACCCATACACTACACCCAACATCCCCTTTACCATATAACCACCCAAAACCGACAAAACACAAACATTCCCCATGTCACACCCTGACCTAACTAAAATAATAAAGAAAACAAAGAATACTAAGGCCAGGGCGTGACAAAATCAAACTGTCCACTTAGGAAGCAACACTGATTGACAATATATTTCACATGCTGTTGTGCAAATGGAATAGACAAAATGTGGAAATTATAGGCAATTAGCAAAACACCCCCAATAAAGGAGTGGTTCTGCAGGTGGTGACCACAGACCACTTCTCAGTTCCTATGCTTCCTGGCTGATGTTTTGGTCACTTTTGAATGCTGGCGGTGCTTTCACTCTAGTGGTAGCATGAGACGGAGTCTACAACCCACACAAGTGGCTCAGGTAGTGCAGCTCATCCAGGATGGCACATCAATGCGAGCTGTGGCAAGAAGGTTTGCTGTGTCTGTCAGCGTAGTGTCCAGAGCATGGAGGCGCTACCAGGAGACAGGCCAGTACATCAGGAGACGTGGAGGAGGCCGTAGGAGGGCAACAACCCAGCAGCAGGACCGCTACCTCCACCTTTGTGCAAGGAGGAGCACTGCCAGAGCCCTGCAAAATGACCTCCAGCAGGCCACAAATGTGCATGTGTCAGCATATGGTCTCACAAAAGGTCTGAGGATCTCATCTCGGTATCTAATGGTTTTAAAGGTGAGGTTCGTCCTGCCCTCGTCATTGTTTTTAAAGGTGAGGTTCACCTTGCCATCGTCATTGGTTTCAAAGGTGACGGCAGGAGGGGAGAGAAGAGCAGAGCGAACGCAAAGGCCTTTACGATTTAGGCCATGTAACTAAGCCCTGGATAATGTCATCGGACCTCTGAATGTGCTGAGAGTCAATCGGCCGAGAGAGAGAGAGAAAATAGGGCAGTCGAGCTCCTCTTATGAAAGCCCCCTGTTGGAAAAATGATTATAAGGATAGCGGATTGGTCTGAGGGAAATATAAAAGGTGGTGAAAACAAGGTACCCTCCATTCAGATCATTTCCATTTCAAACTGTTGAACAGCAGTTCATTGCGAACTATAAACGCAAGGCCTATTGTGAAGTTGTTTGTGAATAACACTTTGGTGAGATGGATGACCACAAATTCGTCCTTGTCTAAATGTATCTGTTTGTGATGTTGACAATGTGACAGGGAACAAGCCCACAGAACATGGGGGCTTATTTGTTGGCCCAAATCTCCATGGTGATTCAGTATCAAACAAGAGACCCGGCTGGCACGACGCCTTGTTAACCTGTGGAGGTAACGCTCTGAAATAGCTGTGATGTTTCACATTAAATAGATCCCTAGCAACAACGGAAAACAACGTTTCCTACAACAATGTACCAATGTCTATTTCCCCACCATGCTAAGAATAATTTCTATCATTAGTAAAATAGGATAATCAGAGAGAAGCACATGCTGACATTTACCTTTCATTCAAAGACAATAGCTGATATTCAGCCCTTAAGAGCACTAGGTTTGTTTCAGCAGGTGGTCCAGTTCTTTCTTTATACAAGTACAGTCATCAGATCATGGCACTGTAGCCTAAATTCTCCCTTATGTGCTGAAAACTGACCCAGTAGCCTAAGCACAGGACTTTCCGTCTTTCCACACTAATCTTCGACCCAATTCCCGGGATTTGGACAGCGTCAGAGGTGTTGAGCAAGTTAGCAAATGGTACAAATATGTTCCAGTTACCTTTTACCGAAATTAGTATTATAACATACTGCTGTACGGAATCAGATGTTTTGTGCTCTGTGTGAATTGGATCTTGAACTAGTAAACAAACTAGGCATCTCATGGGGACCTTAGTTGTCTCAAAGCGACATGACAAATCCAAACATGCTGGTGCCATTGAGAGTTTAACACATGATAATAGAGGAAGCAAGTGTACTAGTACACAGGGGGGCTTTCTAGGACACTAACCATCGCTACAGCTCTTTGTTCCTGCTCCATTCACAGTCTTATTCAATAGGGCACAGCGTAGCACAACATTTTGCAATAGAAAACTAAATTAGTGTTTCTTACTGAACAAGTTCAAGTAGTCCCGCCCCGGGCTCAAGTCAGTTTTGCTTCATTTTGCTCCTAATGACGAGGCTACGGCCCAGGTGTGTGACACACAAGGCTGACCCTCTGTGTACCTTTTGTACCTTCTGTCAATGAGGATCAGATCCCTTGGAAGAAGAGATACCCAATCCCTTTGAGCTGACAGAAAACACATTTCTTTATTACTGCACTGCCGACTAAGCCCACAAAAGCCTTTTCTACTAGGTCAGCAGAAAGATATACTATATCTCCAGCAGTACGTGGATACGCCTTCAAATTGGTGGATTCAGCTATTTCAGCCACACCTGTTTCTGAAAGGTATAGCTTCCCCTCATAGGATGCCACCTTTCCAACAAGTCAGTTCATCAAATGTTTGCCTTTCTAGAGCTGTAAGTTCTGTTTTTGTGAAATGGAAACGTCTAGGAGCAACAATGGCTCAGCCCCAAAGTGGTAGGCCACACAAGCTCACAGAACGAGACCGCCGAGTGTAGAAGCGCGTAGCGTGTAAAAAGGATTCACCATCTGGCAGTCCGAATCTGGGTTTGGCGGATCCCAGGAGAACGCTACCTGCCTGAATGCATAGTGCCAACTGTTAAGTTTGGTAGAGGAGGAATAATGATCTGGAGTACGCCGAAAGCAACGTTTTACGTGTTCCTAACCGATTGTGTTTTCTTTTGTTCGTTTCTTTGCGTTATTTGTAATGTGTTTTTTAACTTATTCTGTACATAATGTTGCTGCTACCGTCTCTTATGACCGAAAATAACTTCTGGACATCAGAACTGCGATTACTCACCACCAACTGGCAGAATCCTTTTTTTCCCTTTAACGAGTCCAACGAGCCCGACGTTAATGATATACTGCTTTCCCAGGAACAGGCCCAGATCCCGGTCATTTGTGTGAAGAGAAGGCGAAGGAAATGGGTCCAGAGGGCGAGCTGCCTTCTGAGAATTCGTAGGCGTTCGAATTAACCTCAACTGCCTTCCATTCTGCCAGAAAACGTGCAATCTTTGGAAAATAAAATCAATGACCTACGTGGAAAATGAAACTACCAACGAGATATTCAAAACTGTAATATCTTATGCTTCACAGAGTCGTGGCTGAACAACAACATTATCAACATTCAGCTGGCTGGTTAAACGCTGTATCAGCAGGATAGAACAGCAGCCTCTGGTAAGACAAGGGGTGGCGGTCTATGTATTTTTGTAAATAACAGTGGTGCACGATATCTAAGGAAGTCTCAAGGTTTTGCTCGCTTGAGGTAGAGTATCACATGATAAGCTGTAGACCACACGATCTACCTAGAGAGTTTTTATCTCTATTTTTCGTAGCTGTCTACATACCACCACAGACTGATGCTGGCACTAAGAACGCACTCAATGAGCTGAATCCGTCTTACCAAATTTCTATCAGCATGTTAAATGTGCAACCAGAGGGAAAAAACTGGACCACTTTCAGTCCACACACAGAGACGCATACAAAACTCTCCCTCGTCCTCGCCCTCCATTTGGCAAATCTGACCCTAATTATTAGGGATGCATGATATATCTGATGAACATATCGGAATTGTTTGATATTAGCATCGGCCGGTATCGGCCGATGTCGGCCGGTATCGGCCGATGTCTAGTTTAACGCCGATGTGCAAAACCGATGTCAAAGCTGACGTGCATACCTATATTGTCACGACTTCTACCGAAGTCGTTGCCTCTCCTTGTCCGGGCGGTGTTCGGCGGTCGACTTCACCGGCCTTCTAGCCATCATCGATCCATTTTTCATTTTCCATTGGTTTTGTCTTGTCTTCCCACACACCTGTTGTCAATCCCATTCATTACCTGTTGTGTATTTAACCCTCTGTTTCCCTTCATGTGTTTGTCAGAGATTGTTCTTTGTCAAGTGTTGTGTTTATGTGTATAGGTGTGCGACGGGTCATCGTACCCATATTTGTTTTATGTTTTCCTATGAGTGTTATGGAGCAGGTTACTGGGACTATAATTAAAAAACTCCATTCTACACTCTATTTGACTCTCCTGCGCCTGACTTCCCTGCCACTTATACACGCAATCTGTGACAGAATCTCTGACCCAATAATATATGAAGTCAGCAGGAGAGGACACGACACCCATGGAGGTGGAAAAGCGCGTTATGGAACAAGCGAAGGAGATTGACTATTTGAGCGCCGTCATGGATCGCATTGTCCAGAATATGGATCGCTGGGAGAGACAGGGAGTTTCTCCAGCGCCTCCACTGCCACAACTGGGATTTACCTTTAACGCGTTTCCCCCACATGAACCTAACAAAATCCGTTTACCCCTACCCACGGGTTACAACGGAGATACTGCCGGCTGCCAGGGTTTCCTCCTTAAACTGAACTTATATCTGGCCACGGTCTCCCCAGTACCATCCGACCGGGAGAAGAGTTCCGCCCTCGTTTCATGCCTCACCGGGAAAGCCCGGGAGTGGGCCAGCGCTGTGTGTAGAGAGGAGAATGCGGCGTTGGACCATTTTGAGGAGTTCACCCTTTATTTCAGGAGAGTAGTCGACCATTAGGGTCAGGTTTTATCAGGGAGGTCACCGCACCGTTGAATATGATAACGCAGGAGGGTCACAAGGAGAAGATTAGTATTTTTCTTATTGATTCCCCTGCGTATTCTGTGGTGCTAGGTCTACCCTGGTTAGCGTGTCATAACCCCACTGTTTCTTGGCCACAGAGGGCTCTCACGGGGTGGTCGCGAGAGTGCTCAGGTAGGTGTGTAGGGGTTTCCGTTGGTGCTACTACGGTGGAAAGTCTAGACCAGGTCTCCACTGTGCACATTCCTCCAGAATATGCCGATTTGGCTCTCGCCTTCTGTAAAAAGAAGGCGACTCAATTACCACCCCATCGACAGGGGGATTGTGCGATAGATCTCCTGGTAGACGCTGCATATCCCAGGAGTCACGTTTATCCCCTGTCGCAAGCGGAGACGGTGGCTATGGATACATATATCTCTGAATCCCTGCGTCAGGGGTTCATTCAGCCATCCATTTCACCCGCCTCTTCGAGTTTCTTTTTTGTGAAGAAGAAGGATGGTGGTTTACGCCCGTGCATTGATTATCGAGGTCTCAATAAAATCACGGTGAAATATAGTTACCCGCTACCTCTGATAAATACAGTTATGGAGTCAATGCGCGGGGCACGCTTCTTCACAAAATTGGATCTCAGAAGTGCGTATAATCTGGTGCGTATTCGGAAGGGTGATGAGTGGAAGACGGCATTTAGCACCACCTCAGGTCCTTATGAGTACCTGGTCATGCCATATGGGTTGATGAATGCTCCATCAGTCTTCCAATCATTTGTAGATGAGATCTTCAGGGACCTGCACGGGCAGGGTGTAGTGGTGTATATAGATGATATTCTGATATACTCCGCTACACGCGCCGAGCATGTGTCCCTGGTGCGCAGGGTGCTTGGTCGCCTGTTGGAGCATGATCTATATGTCAAGGCTGAGAAATGCTTGTTCATCCAACAATCCATCTCCTTCCTAGGGCATCGGATTTCCACTTCAGGAGTGGAAATGGAGAGCGGCCGCATTACAGCCGTGCGTAATTGGCCGACTCCAACCACGGTAAAGGAGGTGCAGCGCTTTTTGGGGTTTGCCAATTACTACCGGAGATTTATCCGGGGTTTTGGTCAGGTTGCGGCTCCCATTACCTCACTGCTAAAGGGGGGCCCGGTGCGCTTGCAGTGGTCGGCTGAGGCGAACAGGGCTTTTGGACACCTGAAGACTCTGTTAACCTCGGCGCCTGTGTTGGCTCATCCGGATCCCTCTTTGCCATTCATGGTAGAGGTGGACGCATCCGAAGCTGGGATAGGAGCAGTGCTCTCTCAGCATTCGGGTGTGCCACTGAAGCTTCGCCCCTGTGCTTTCTTTTCGAAGAAGCTCAGCCCGGCGGAGCGAAACTATGATGTGGGGGACCGAGAGCTGTTAGCTGTCGTAGAAGCCTTGAAGGTGTGGAGGCACTGGCTTGAGGGGGCTAAACACCCTTTTCTCATCTGGACTGACCACCGCAATCTGGAGTACATCCGGCAGGCGAAGAGAATGAATCCTCGCCAGGCAAGGTGGGCCATGTTTTTCACTCGTTTTGTGTTTACTCTTACTTACAGACCAGGCTCCCAGAACGTCAAGGCAGACGCATTGTCTCGGCTGTATGACACAGAGGAGCGGTCCATGGATCCCACTCCCATACTCCCAGCTTCGTGTTTGGTGGCGCCAGTAGTGTGGGAGCTGGACGCGGACATTGAGCGGGCGTCACGTGCAGAGCCCTCTCCTCCTGAGTGTCCAGCTGGTCGTCTGTACGTTCCGTCTGCTGTCCGCGACCGATTGATCTATTGGGCTCACACGTCACCCTCCTCTGGTCATCCTGGGATAGGTCGGACGATGCGCTGTCTTGATGGGAGGTACTGGTGGCCCACTTTAGCTAAGGACGTGAGGATTTATGTTTCCTCCTGCTCGGTGTGCGCCCAGTGCAAGGCTCCTAGACACCTGCCTAGAGGTAAGCTTCAACCTTTACCTGTTCCTCAACGGCCGTGGTCGCACCTGTCGGTGGATTTTTTGACTGATCTTCCACCTTCACAGGGTTACACCACGATCTTGGTCGTTGTGGATCGGTTTTCGAAGTCCTGTCGTCTCCTCCCTTTGCCCGGTCTCCCTACGGCCTTACAAACTGCAGAGGCCCTGTTTACACACGTTTTCCGGCACTATGGTGTGCCTGAGGATATAGTGTCTGATCGGGGTCCCCAGTTCACATCAAGGGTCTGGAAGGCGTTCATGGAACGTCTGGGGATCTCGGTTAGTCTTACCTCAGGTTTTCACCCCGAGAGTAATGGGCAGGTGGAGAGAGTTAACCAGGATGTGGGCAGGTTTCTGCGGTCCTATTGCCAGGACCGGCCGGGGGAGTGGGCGAAGTTCGTGCCCTGGGCAGAGATGGCCCAGAACTCGCTACGTCACTCCTCCACTAACCTTACTCCTTTTCAATGTGTATTAGGGTATCAGCCGGTTCTGGCTCCTTGGCATCAGAGTCAGACCGAGGCTCCTGCGGTGGACAATTGGTTTCGGCACGCTGAGGAAACCTGGGAGGCAGCCCACGTCCACCTTCAGCGTGCCATAAGGCGCCAGAAAATTGGCGCAGACCGTCGCCGCAGTGAGGCCCCGGTGTTCTCACCAGGGGACAGGGTCTGGCTCTCGACCCGAAACCTGCCCCTCCGCCTGCTCTGCCGGAAGCTGGGTCCGCGGTTTGTGGGGCCGTTTAAAGTCCTGAGGAGAGTGAACGAGGTATGTTATAGGTTACAACTGCCCACTAATTACCGTATTAACCCCTCGTTCCATGTGTCTCTCCTCAGGCCGGTGGTGGCTGGCCCGCTCCAGGAGGCTGAAGTGCGTGAAGTTCCTCCGCCTCCTCTAGACATCGAGGGGGTCCCGGCGTACTCTGTTCGATCCATTTTGGATTCGAGACGTCGGGCGAGGGGCCTTCAGTACCTCGTGGACTGGGAGGGGTACGGGCCGGAGGAGAGATGCTGGGTTCCGGTGGAGGACGTTTTAGATCCTTCTATGTTAAAAGAATTCCACCGCCTCCATCCGGATCGCCCTGCACCTCGCCCTCCGGGTCGTCCCCGAGGTCGGTGTCGACGCGCTGCTGGAGCCGCGCGTCAGGGGGGGGTAATGTCACGACTTCTACCGAAGTCGTTGCCTCGGGCGGTGTGACACTATATAACATAAGTACATGACGTAATGACGCCATGTCAAATGTTGAGCTGTATGTGCAAAACAGCATTCCTAAACTAGTGTGTGTGGATTGAGCAGTCAACAAGACAAGCAGTCATTTGAAAGAATAACAACATTTTAACGAGACAACTCAAAGGCGAAACCCATTAAAGCCAAGATAATGGAATTCATTGCCCTTGACAATCAACGGTCCTCTGTCGTGGGTGATGTTGGCTTTCGCTGACTGGTTGAGCACCGGTACACACAATCAAGTGTGCTATTTTTCAGATGTTGCCCTACTGGAGTTGCACAGTAATAGCGTCACTGCTATTAGCTTCACGACATACATACTATGGAACGCCGTTTGGGTCTTTGCGTGTCAAAGAAAATACAGTAGCACTGTCAAAGCTGTACAAATAAGTATGCAATCAAGCAAACACCGGCCACGAACGATGTGTTTAGAATACCGTGTTGGTAATAAAGCATCATTTGTTCGACCGCAACTTCTGGGGTAGCTAGCTTTAGCTTGGTACCTAGCTAGCACCAATACAACCAGCCTGAAAACAATGACCAGTAGAAACTGCTGTCATTTTCATTATTCTTAGCAATGATTTAGGAATCCTTGTGAGTAAGTATTAGCTAGGTTGCCACTTGTTGTTCACCTATTGAAATTGAACTTCAGTTCATGAAAATAAATAGCTAGCCAGCTACTTAACCCTGTTGCCCAAAGCTAACGTTATAAGCAGCCAGCTAGTTTCATCTGGCTAGTGAGGCTCGACCGGACCGGGTTATGTGTTGTGAAACTAGCCACAATAAGGATTAGGCACAATAGTGGAATTTGCGGTTTGCCTTCAATATAAAAGTATGTCATTGACAGTGATGCAAATGAATACAAATAGTAGAATTATGCCATACTTGTATTTTGAAGGCTAACTGCAAAGTCCACTATTGTGGCTAATTCTGGCTAATCCTGTGGCTAACTTCACATAAATGGATCCGACCATTTATCAAATAAGAACTGTCTTATAATTTAGGGTTATTTTAGATGATGACACCTAGCTATGTAGCTAACTATAGCAACTGAAACAGATCGTTTAGCTATGTTTTTGGGGAAGAACATTGTTTCCATCCATGAGCTAGCTAGCTTTTTTTATGACCAGCAATGTAGATACGCGAGACAACTTTACCAGCATCATAGCATGTGTATTGATGAATCGTTGTGGCATATGAAATACGAGGGATAGTGTAATCAATGTGTAATAACTATGCAAAAAATGTATGAACGCGTTAAATTATTATGTGATGTGCAGTCATATTCAGGTCCTGATTGGTCAACAAGCTTATTTGACACATCAAATAGTGTTATTTTAAACAGTGTTCCATAGAAATCCTGGTTGAGAATGAAACGACTTAACAAATGAACAACGAAACAGCACAGCAAGTAAGTGAAAGAAATAGGTTTTGAATATATTTTACTGTTAATGGGGACATACGTAAATGCCAGCAAAATAACTTTTTGGTCAGTGTGGTGTGGTGTGGTGTGTATGTGTGTGTAACCTTTATTTAACTAGGCAAGTCAGTTAAGAACAAATTCTTATTTACGGCCTACCCTGGCCAAACCCGGATGATGCTGGGCTAATTGTGCGCCGCACTATGGGACTCCCAATCATGACCAGATGTGATACAGCCTGGATTTGAACCAGGGACTGTAGTGACGCCTCTTGCACTGAGATGTAGTCCCATAGACTGCTGTGTTTACTAGAATGCTTAAAAGGCCGCTAAAACTTCAAGTATTGGTTATCTGTATCGTTTTTTGGAAAAAATTAAATATTGGAAATAAGTATCAGCCAAAGATGTAATATCGGTGCATCACTAATGAGTATATCCTCCTAATTCCTGCTTACAAGCAAAAATTTAAGTAGGAAACACCAGTGACTCGATCAATAAAAAGTGCGTCAGATGAACCAGATGCTAAGCTACAGGACTGTTTTGCTAGCACAGACTGGAATACGTTCCGGGATTCCTCATAAAGCATTGAGGAATACGCCACATCAGTCATTAGCTTCATCAAAGTGTATCGATGATATCGTCCCTACAGTGACCATACGTACATACCCCAACCAGAAGCCATGGATTACAGGCAACATCCACACTGAGCTAAAGGCTAGAGCTGCCGCTTTCAAGGAGAGGGACTCCAACCCGGAAGCTTATAAGAAATCCCACTAGGCAAAGCATCAATACAGGACTAAGATCGAATCGCACTACACCGGCTCTGACACTCGTCGGATGTGGCAGGGCTTGCAAACCATTACACACTACAAAAGGGAAGCACAGCCGAGAGCTGCCCAGTGACACAAGCCTAGCAGACGAGCTAAACTACTTCTATGATCGCTTCGAGGCAAATAACACTGAAACATGCACGAGAGCACCAGCTGCTCCGGAAGACTGTGTGATCACGCTCTCGCAGCTGATGTGAGTAAGACTTTTAAACAGATCAACATGCAAAAGGCCGCAGGGCCAGACGGATTACAAGAACGTGTACTGCGAGCATGCGCTGACCAACTGGCAAATGTCTTCACTTACATTTTCAACCTCTTCCTGTCCGAGTCAGCCTCTTCCTGTCCGAATACCAACATGTTTCAAGCAGACCACCATAGTCCCTGTGCCCAAGAACACTACCGACCCGTAGCACTCACGTCTGTAGCCATGAATTGCTTTGAAAGGCTGGTCATGGCTCACATCAACACCATTATCCCAGGAAGCCTAGACCCACTCCAATTTGCATTCCGCCCTAACAGATCCACAGATGATGCAATCTCTATTGCCCTCCACACTGCCCTTTCCCACCTGGACAAAAGGAACACCTATGTGAGAATGCTATTCATTGACTAAAGCTCAGACCCTGGGACTAAGCACCTCCCTCTGCAACTGGATCCTGGACTTCCTGACGGGCTGCTCCCAGGTGGTAAGGGTAGGTAACAACACATCCGCCACGCTGATCTTCAATACAGAGGCCCCTCAGGGGTGCGTGCTCAGTACCCTCCTGTACTCCCTGTTCACTCATGACTGCCCAGCCAGGCATGACTCCAACACCATCATTAAGTTTGTCGATGACAACAGTGGTAGGCCTGATCAATGACAACAAATAGAAAGCCTATGGGGAGGTCAGAGTCCTGGCCATGTGGTGCCAGGACAACAACCTCTCCCTCAACTTGATCAAGACAAAGGAGATGTTTGTGGACTACAGGAAAAAGAGGACCGAGCACGCCCCCGTTCTCAACGACGGGGCTGTAGTGGAGCAGGTTGAGAGCTTCAAGTTCCTTGGTGTCCACATCACCAACAAACTAACATGGCCCAAGCAAACCAAGACAGCAGTGAAGAGGGCACAACAAAACCTATTCCCTCTCAGGAGACTGAAAATATTTGGCATGGGTCCTCAGATCCTCAAAAGGTTTTACAGCTGCACCATCGAGAGCATCCTGACTGGTTGCATCACTGCCTGGCATGGCAACTGCTCGGCGTCCAACCGCAAGGTACTACAGAGGGTAGTGCGTATGGCCAAGCTTCCTGCCATCCAAGACCTCTATACCAGGCGGTGTCAGATGAAGGCCCTAGAAATTGGCAAAGACTCCAGCCACCCTATTCATAGAGTGTTCTCTCTGCTCCCACACGGCAAGTGGTACTGGAGCGCCAAGTCTAGGTCCAAGAGGCTTCTAAGCAGCTGCTACCCACAAGCCATAAGATGCCTGAACTTCTAATCAAATGACTACCCAGACTATTTGCATTGCCCCACCCACCCCTTTACACCGCTGCTACTCTTTGTTGTTATCATCTACGCATAGTCACTTTAAGAACTCTACCGACATGTACATACTACCTCAAATACCTTGACTAACCGGTGCTCCTGCACATTGACTCTGTACCGGTACCCCCCTGTATATAGTCTCGCTATTGTTATTTTACAGCTGCTCTTGAAATACTTGCTACTTTTATTTCTTATTCTTTTCTTTTTTTTTACTGCATTGTTGGTTAGGGGCTAAGCATTTCACTGTAAGGTTGTATTCGGCGCATGTGACTAATAAAATTTGATTTGATTTGATTTGGCCCCTTAGTTCCAGTGAAGGGAAATCTTAACACTACATCATACAATGACATTCCAGACGATTCTGTGGGGGGGGGTGGGGGGGCGGGGGCAACTCCATATTAATGCCCAAGATTTTGGAATGAGATGCTCGACGAGCAGGTGTCCACATACTTTTGGTCATGTGATGTATACAGGGCCTTCGGAAAGTATTCAGACCGCTTGACTTTTCCCACATTTTGTTACGTTACCTATTCTAAAATGGATTAAAAGAAAAAAATCCTCAGCAATCTACACACAATAACCAATAATGTGAAAGCGAAAACAGGTTAAGAAATGTTTGCTAATTAATAAAACATTTAAAACAGAAATACCTTATTTAAACAAGTATTCAGATCCTTTGCTGTGAGACTCGAAATTGAGCTCAGGTGCATCCTGTTCCATTGATCATCATTGAGATGTTTCTGCAACTTGTTAGGAGTCCACCTGTGGTAAATTCAATTGATTGGACATGATTTCGAAAGGCACACACATGTCTATATAAGGTCCCACAGTTGACAGTGCATGTCAGAGCAAAAACCAAGCCATGAGGTCGAAGGAATTGTCCGTAGAGCTCCGAGACAGGATTGTGTCAAGGCACCGATCTGGGGAAGGGTACCAAAATATTTATGTAGCATTGAAGGTCCCCAAGAACACAGTGGCCTCCATCATTCTTAAATGGAAGAAGTTTGGAACCACCAAGACTCTTCCTAGAGCTGGCCGCCTGGCCAAACTGAGCAATCGGGGGAGAAGGGCCTTGGTCAGTGAGGTGACCAAGTACCTGATGGTCACTCTGACAGAGCTCTAGAGCTCCTCTGTGGAGATGGGAGAACCTTCCAGAAGGACAACCATCTCTGCAGCACTCCACCAATCAGACCTTTATGGTAGAGTGGCCAGATGGAAGCCGCTCCTCAGTAAAAGGTTCATGACAGCCCGCTTAGAGTTTGCCAAAAGGCACCTAAAGACCCTCAGACCATGAGAAGCAAGATTCTATGGTCTTATGAAACCAAGATTCAACTCGTTGGCCTGAAAAGATGCTTCAACAAAGTACTGAGTAAAGGGTCTGAGTACTTATGTAAATGCGATAATTCTGTTTTTCTCTACCTGTTTTTGCTTTTTTAAATCAAATGTAATACATTTTAGAATAAGGCTGTAACCTAACAAAATGTGGAAAAAGTTAAGGGGTCTGAATACTTTCCGAAAGCACTGTATATTAAAACCCCAGAGTACTGTATAAGTTCTCCAGTCAATCATTAGAACATCAGTAGAACATCAGCTCAATTGACTACTGTTTCTTAGTAAACGCTATTAGGTTTGCTGGAGAACATTTACATATGTGTATTATTTGAGGAAAATAGTGAAAGTTAACTTTTGAAACTGATGCAGAACTGTCAACTAAAGTTAAATGTAATTCGATTGTATATTGTTCGATAAACTGTTCATATTTTCTAAGAAAACAGTGACATGAGCTGGCTACAGACTACTACATGGATGGTTGGATGAATGAACCGATATGAGTAGCTAGATGGATGGGTAGATGGCTGAATGGATGAATTATTGAATCAATCAATGAATAGATTAGTAAAGGGATGTCAAAGGTGTGCGTATTGGGAGCGGAGTCAGGTGCAGGAGAGCAGGGAGTTGTGAACAGGCGCACACTTTATTGAGGCAGGAGAAACCAACAGACGGATGCCACTGCTTCAAAACCTCCAGCCAATAGGCAAAAGTGCAAAACGCGCAGTCACAATAATTATGTTCAAACAAAATAAACATACCTCGTGACAAAACACGGAATAAACTAACACCAGTCTAGCACGTCAAAATTGACATGTAACACAAAACAATTTCACACAAAGACATGAGGGGGAACAGAGAAATAAATACATGTAGTGTGATTGGGGAATGAAAACCGGTGTGCAGGGAACAAGACAAAACAAATGGATAAATGAAAAATGGAGCGGCAATGGCTAGAAAGCCGGTGACGTCGACCGCCGAACGCCGTCCGAACAAGGAGAGGAGCTGACTTCGGCGGAAGTCGTGACAATGGATGGGTAGATGGATGAATGGATGAGCCCCTTCTGGTGCCCCCTGGAACACAAGGGGGAAGCCACCGTCATACTTAGATGATGTGCCTCTCTCAGGTTCAGTCTGTCAACTGCTACAAAAACTTACAACACAGATACATGGAGAGTCAATACACGTCAAAAGAGAACTATCTAGGTCAAACCAAATATCGCTCTGCTCTAGACAAGATGCCCAAATACTTGAAGCACGGTGATAACAACACCCAGACTGTCAGGTTATCTACGAGTCTTTGTTGTCGTACAGTACATCTTCCAGAGACCAGTCTCTCTTGCCTTGGCCATGAGAATGGATAAGGGCCTCGCGGTGGCCCTCCAAGGAGTGGGACCTGCTTCCCCTCATGCCCCCGGAGCCCCGCACGTCGTTTTCCCGGTGGTCAAACTGGCCGCAGGTTACGTGGATCTTGTTCAGGGCGCGGCGCACCCGCACAGGCAGCATGCAGTGGCTGTGAGGGAACATGTGGAAGCTGTGGCTATCCCCCACGATGGACTTGTACACACTGTACTTGTTGCTCTGGCTCCTTATTGTAGGTCTGAGCAGAAAACAAAGATAGCCGACAAAAAGAGTTGGTGGTTGCAGAGACAACAAATGTAGAGAAAAATGTTTCATCAGGAAACCTATAGAAGTGATAGGTAACACAAAGTGCACTTGTCAATGTTTGGCCTTTCTTCGCATAACAAAATAAATTAATATAAACAGTGAGATCCATTAGTGCCTGGGAAAGAGCCAGACAGTGAACCCAGAGCATAAAGCCATGAGACACAACCAGTCTGGATCCGGTCTGAGGGGTTGTGGGGTCTGTCAAGTGGCAACAAAACTGCCAACTCTGGAATGCAGTGTACCTCATCAGTCTCCCAATCTCCTCCCATCTGTCTAAATATATATTCTCAAAATATTGTATATATATATATATAAGAAGGATAGTGGGATTCCACTGGCATGGTCCCAGATCTGTTTGTGCCGTCTTGCTAACTCCTACGCAATGTTAATTGTCATAAGAATGGCCATATTAGTTGGCCATACAGCACAGATGGGACCATTCCTATGATTCCAGACAGGAGTTGTTGCTCACCCTCTCCTCTCGTCGCTCTCGACTGTGTCTGTATGTGAAGTCAATCAGAAACATGGCTGTCCTTTGCTGTGCATGTCATGTGGTTATAATAGGTTTTGTGGGTTAGAGGACGGTGCTAGCAACATCAGCGTTGTCTCATTTGATTCCAGCAATAGGCCCACATCTACTGAATGTGAGTCACTGAATGGTGCTGAATGAACACAATTGTATTTTTATTTAAATTTTTTATTATAACCTACACACAGTAATATACACACTATGATTATGTACCGAACTGTGTTCCTCTTATACAGCACCAGCAGCTGTCATGAACTTCGAGTCCATGCGCAGTGCTACTGTACTCTGTGACATCACTGACATCATGGCAGTGCTACTGTACTCTGTGACATCATGGCAGTGCTACTGTACTCTGTGACATCACTGACATCATGGCAGTGCTACTGTACTCTGTGACATCACTGACATCATGGCAGTGCTACTGTACTCTGTGACATCATGGCAGTGCTACTGTACTCTGTGACATCATGGCAGTGCTACTGTACTCTGTGACATCACTGACATCATGGCAGTGCTACTGTACTCTGTGACATCATGGTAGTGCTACTGTACTCTGACATCACTGACATCATGGCAGTGCTATTGTACTCTGTGACATCACTGACATCATGGCAGTGCTACTGTACTCTGTGACATCACTGACATCATGGCAGTGCTACTGTACTCTGTGACATCATGGTAGTGCTACTGTACTCTGACATCACTGACATCATGGCAGTGCTACTGTACTCTGTGACATCACTGACATCATGGCAGTGCTACTGTACTCTGTGACATCATGGTAGTGCTACTGTACTCTGACATCACTAACATCATGGCATTGCTATTGTACTCTGTGACATCACTGACATTAGGGTAGTGCTACTGTACTCTGTGACATCACTGACATCATGGCAGTGCTACTGTCCTCTGTGACATCATGGCAGTGCTACTGTACTCTGTGACATCACTGACATCATGGCAGTGCTACTGTACTCTGTGACATCATGGTAGTGCTACTGTACTCTGACATCACTGACATCATGGCAGTGCTATTGTACTCTGTGACATCACTGACATTAGGGTAGTGCTACTGTACTCTGTGACATCACTGACATCATGGCAGTGCTACTGTCCTCTGTGACATCATGGCAGTGCTACTGTACTCTGTGACATCACAGACATCATGGCAGTGCATCCCAAGTGGCACCCTATTCACTGTTTAGTGCACTACTACCATAGGGCTCTGTTCAAATTAAATGCGTTATATAGGGAATAGGGTGCCATTTAGGACGCAAGCCCATGTCCTCAGTGCCTCGAAAGAGTTGGAGAGAACCAGAACAGCCCTCTGCATTAACTGCAGTACTCTGGACAAGCAGAAACCTCTAAATTATTCAGTACAAATGCATTTTATAGGCGGTCTGTAGATGATTGATTCTCATGAGCAGCTAACCAACAAAAAAACAGGGTGCCAAGTTACAATGGGAAAACCGACCAGCTGATTCTTCAAAGTAAGTTATATGTTCCTTTGAGTTAAAGGTAGGTGCTACATTTAGCCTAGGGCTTAGGCTAACATTTGACCCATTACATTTATTTGCTGGGGTTTTTGAAGAACATGGCTCATAAAATCACTAATTTATACTTGAATTGGCTCAGTACTGCCTTCTTACTGAATCATAATTACCTTATATTTTCCATGTCATACAGGCCTACCTACAGTATGGAATACCTAATATTATCCATATCATACAGGCCTACCTGGGTGTGTGTGGTGAGTATCTATATCCACCAGCATGCCAACCTTGAGCCTGTCTATCTCCCTTAGCAACAACCTACAGTAACTATGGGTAGCCCACAGCAACAGACAGCAACACAAGACAGTGCAGGCATATGGGGGAGCAGTCTGTTAGACCTAACATGGTCGATGTTGTAGCCATCTCCAGGACACAAAACAACACCTTAGCTTCGGTAAGAGCCGCTAAGCAGCCAAATCTTCAGATAACATTGAATGTTTGTGCCGCTTAGCTTTGCTCAATACAGGTATTAGGGAGGTGCTTTCCAGTATGTTCTATTTGAGTGTAAATCAAAGCTGTACCAATCAAATACGACCCTTTTTAATGACGTTATCCTGACGTTAACTTGAGCTTGTGTTATCCGTGTTGTCTCCTGGTGTAACAGTCGTCATTTTTTTTTATTGAAAAGAGGAGGGAAGTGAAGAGAGGGTCCGTGACAAAGTATTGGTGGGTCTGGGATTCAAACCCACGTAGTCACAAGCATAGGCCCCCTTAAAAAATTTATTTGTGGCTTTAAACGTCCCTCAACGTCCCTCCTGCAAACGTTTGCCAATAGTGGTGAATTTGTGGCAAACCTTTGGGAACAATAATATTTATTGCCACTAGTGGCAAACAGTTCACCAGAGGTTTTTGTCTGGCAAACAATTCTCTCAAGATTTTATTTGAATCTGTGGAAGACCTTTGGCAACAATACTTATTGCCACTAGTGGCAAACAGTTTACCAGAAGCCTTTCTGGTGAACACATGGATTCCAAGACCAGTAACCATTGTGACCGATCAAGAGGATTTAAAAAATCTGATGGAAAATGGAAACCAAACTATCTAGCTAGCTACCAACCAACAGCTAAGGTAGTAGAAACAATATGAGATGACTTGACATCAAAGTGCACTAAACAAAAATAAACACAACATGTAAAGCTGAAATAAAAGATCCCAGAAATGTTCCATATGCACAAAAAGCATATTTCTCTCAAATGTTGAGAGCATACTTGTTTAGATCCCTGTTAGTGAGCATTTCTCCTTTGCCAAGATAATCCATCCACCTGACAGGTGTGGCATATCAAGCTGATGATTAAACAGCATGATCATTACACAGATGCACCTTGTGCTGGGGACAATAGAAGGACACCGTAAAATGTGGAGTTTTGTCACACAACATAATGCCACAGATGTCTCAAGTTTTCAGTGAGCGTGCAATTGGCATGCTGTGACTGCAGGAATGTTCACCAAAGCGGTTGCCAGAGAATTGAATGTTAATTTCTCTCCATTAGCGGTCTCCAACGTAATTTTAGAAAATTTGGCAGTACGTCCAACCGGCCTCACAACCGCAGATCACGTGTAACCACTCCAGCCCAGGACCTCCACATCCGGCTTCTTCACCTGCTGGATCGTCTGAGACCTGCCACCCGGACATGAAACTGCGGGTTTGCACAACCTAAGGATTTCTGCACAAACTGTAAGAAACCGTTTCAGGGAAGCTCCTCTGCATGATCATCGTCCTCACCAGAGACTTGACCTGACTGCAGTTTGGCGTCGTAACCGACTTCAGTGGGCAAATGCTCACCTTCAATGGTTCAAGGGTGAATCCCAGGTTTCAACAGATGGCACATTGTGTCATGTGGGCGAGCGGTTTGCTGATGTCAACATTGTGAACAAAGTGCCCCATGTAGGGTTATGGTATGGGCTGGCATAAGTTACGGACAATGAACACATTTGCATTTTATTGATGGCAATTTGAATGCACAGAGAAACTGTGACAAGATCCTAATGCCCATTTTCGTGTCATTCTTCCGCCGCCATCACCTCATATTTCAGCATGATAATTCACGGCCCCATGTTGCAAGGATCTGCACACAATTCCTGAAAGCTAAAAATGTCCCAGTTGTCCCAAAAACATCCCATGGCGTTCATACTCACTAGATATCTGAATATGCAGGCTCTTCAGGTCTGTTGCATGTAGAATATCCACATCTCAGGAAATTGTTTGTGAGCTATTGATGTTTGATTGATTTTTTTGCACGTTAACACGAGAAGCTTATTACCTAAAATGGATCAATTGAAAGTGTGGGTTCACAGCTCCAATCCAGATGTGTTGATCATTACTGAGACGTGGTTAAGAAAGAGTGTTTTGAACACTGATGTTAATATTTCTTGTTAATACCTTTTTCTGCAAGACAGATCTTCCAAAGGTAGTGGAGCGGCAATCTTTACCAAGGAACATCTTCAGTGCTCTGTTGTCTCTCTCAAGTCTGTCCCCAAACAATTTGATTTGCTGGTTTTGAGCATTACATTTTTAAATAGCTCTTTGTTGACTGCTCTGGGTGTTATCGTCCTCCATCAGCACCGGCCTGTACCCTACCTGCCCTAAACTCTCTCCTGGCCCCTTACGCTAAGTCTGAATTTGTCCTGCTAGGTGACCTAACCTGGGACATGCTTAAACCACCTGACCAAGTCCTAAAGCAATGGGACTCCCTAAATCTTTCTCAGCTTATAACCAATCCCACAAGGCATGACTCCAAACACGCAGAAAAGGCAACTCTCCTTGATGTTATCCTCACAAATAATCCTGATAGGTCACTACAGAAAACACCAGACTACCTTAGTGATCACTGTTTTACAGCCTGTGTTCGTAATGGCAGCTCAGTTAAATGACCTGTCATGATTTGTCATAGACGCTTGCTAAAAAACTTTAATGAGCAAGCCTTCCTTCATGACCTGGCCTCTGTAAAACGGTATAGAATCAGCTTGATCCCCTCTGTCGAAGATGCTTGGACCTTCTTTTTTGATATTTTCAGTGGTATTGTTAACAAACAAATAAAGAAAATGACAAATAAAAACAGGTTCAGGCCTTGGTTCAACCATTATCTGGCAGAGTTAATCCACCTCAAGAATTCTATTTTGTGAAAGGCTCGGCACACGCAAACTCAGGCTGACTTGTTCTCGTTCAGGCAAATGAGAAATAAGTGCCCTCAGGCTAAAGAGCTCCTTAAACGTGACCCCAAACTAGGTTTAGATCCTTTCTTCTCTAAGGTTGCATCCCCTATCATCGGCAAGCCTATCTCCAACCTTTTTAACATGTCTATCCTCCCTGGGGAGGTTGCCATTGCTTGGAAGGCAGCCACGTGCGTACTTTATTTAAATGGGGAGATCAAATTTACCTCATTTGCACACACTGTATATAGACTTTTCTATTGTGTTATTGACTGTATGTTTGTTTATTCCATGTGTAACTCTGTGTTGTTGTTTGTGTCGCACTGCTTTGCTTTATCTTGGCCAGGCCGCAGTTGTAAATGAGAACATGTTCTCAACAGGCCTACCTGGTTAAATAAAGGTGAAATAAAAAATAAAAAAGCTGATCCTAACTGTTATAGGCCAATTTCTATTTTGCCCTGTTTAACAAAAGTGTTGGAAAAACTTGTCAATAATCAACTGACTGGCTTAATTGATGTCTATAGTCTTCTCTCTGGTATGTAATCTGGTTTCCACTCAGATTATAGATGTGTCACTGCAACTTCTTCGGGACTGGTGTCCCATCCACGGGACGGTTGAGGTAACGTAGGCGAATGCGATTAGCATGAGGTTGTAAGTAACAAGAACATTTCCCAGGACATAGACATATCTGATATTGGCAGAAAGCACTGTCCAATTTACAGTAGCTATTCCAGTGAAAGAATACCATGCTATTGAGAGTGCACAATTTTGAACATGAAAAGTTATTTATAAACAAATTAGGCACATTTGGGCAGTCATGATACAAAATTTTGGACCGAAATGCAATGGTTCATTGGATCAGTCTACAACTTTGCACATACACTGCTGCCATCTATTGACCAAAATCTAAATTGCATCTGGGCTGGAATAACACATTATGGCCTTTCTCTTGCATTTCAAAGATGGTACAAAAACAAATACAAAAAGAACGGTTGTTTTTTTCTTTGTATTATCTTTTACCAGATCTATTGTGTTACATTCTCCTACATTACTTTCACATTTCCACAAACTTCAAAGTGTTTCATTTCAAATGATACCAAGAATATGCTTATCCTTGCTTCAGGGCCTGAGCTACAAACAGCTTTAGATTTGGGGTATGTCATTTTAGATGAAAATTGAAAAAAAAGGGGCAGATCTTAAGAGGTCCTAAATTATGTCACCGTTGCCCTTGATTCTAAGCAATGTTGTGCTGCTATTTTTATTGACTTGGCCAAAGCTTTTGATACGGTAGACCATTCCATTCTTGTGGGCCAGCTAAGGAGTATTGGTGACTCTGAGGGGTCTTTGGCCTGGTTTGCTAACTACCTCTCTCAAAGAGTGCAGTGTATAAAGTCAGAACATCTGCTGTCTCAGTCACTGCCTGTCACCAAGGGAGTATCCCAAGGCTCGATCCTAGGCCCCACGCTCTTAATTTACATCAACACCATAGCTCAGGCAGTAGGAAGCTCTCTCATCCATTTATATGCAGATGATAGTCTCTCCCCACTGGCGTGATTACTACCTCTGAGGATTTAGAGCTTGAGTACTTGGGAGTATGGCTAGACGGTACACTGTCCTTCTCTCAGCACATATCCAAGCTACAGGCTAAGGTCAAATGTAGACTTGGTTTACTCTATCGTAATCGCCACCCCAGCTGCCAAACTAACCCTGATTCAGATGACCATCCTACCCATGCTAGTTTAGGGAGATGTAATTTATAGATCGGCAGGTAAGGGTGCTCTCGAGCAGCTAGATGTTCTTTTCCATTCGGCCATCAGATTTGCCACCAATGCTCCTTATAGGACACATCACTGCACTCTATACTCCTCTGTAAACTGGTCATCTCTGTATACCCGCCGTAAGACCCACTGGTTGATGCTTATTTATAAAACCCTCTTAGGCCTCACTCCCCCCTAGCTAAGATACCTACATCAGGCCTCATCCTCCACATACAACATCCGTTCTGCCAGCCACATTCTGTTAAAGGTCCTGTCGTGTCTTTGGCTTCATTAAAACTGAAGACTTATTTATCAAATAACTCTGTAATTATTATTACGCGATTAAACTGATTAATCATGTAACAGTAATTAACTAGGAAGTCGGGGCACCAAGGAAAATATTCAGATTACAAAGTTATAATTTTCCTAATATAACTTTCAGATATTTTAATATCTGCTTAATTAGTCTTTGAATTAATGAATTATTATTTACCTCACGTTAGTCTCATTCCAAACATCGTAAATTGTTGGTTATCTGCACGAACCCAGTCTTCACTATGAGTCATCCATACATCAATTGTCTTAAAATAATGTATTTACTAACTAAGTAATTCACAGAAATGCATAACACAAGCAAACAAAGTAGATGGTTACAAAGAAATGATAGCGGATGTGCCCTAGTGGGCTAAACCGGCATGGCGGCTTGTTAGACAAAAGGGGAGTGGGGGTCAGCTGAGAAGTCACTACAGAGTTGATAATTATAACAATTGAAATGCTAATTCTTTGCACATGAACGCTCACTCATTCGGGAACAATTGCAATCAATATATATATTTACGCTCAGTGTGTTGTCGGGATCGCTGTTGAAAAGTTTGTTTTTGTTGGAGAGCTTGTCTGCTCTCTCTCTTTCTGTCATGGTTAGAATGGATAATTCAGAGTGACATTCATTCATGTTGTTATAGAATAGATGTTTCGGCGGTTGTTGGTCTTCGCGTTCAATGATACTGAATTCCTAGCTGCAGACTATTAATTCATATCAGAGACTTGTTCTTATTATGTCGGTATCGATAGTCTAAGAGTTTAACCACGTGGCATGGTTAAAAGATTCAGCCATCTACTCAAACCTTAGGTTTATGGTCTCTACTCAAACCTTGGCCCTCTCGTGGTAAGCTGGTCTGCAACCTTTAGCCATCTCGTAATTGAGGTAAGCTCGGTCTCCTCTCAAACCTTTTTTTAATTTTTTTTTAAAATTTTACCGTTATTTTACCAGGTAAGTTGACTGAGAACACGTTCTCATTTGCAGCAACGACCTGGGGAATAGTTACAGGGGAGAGGAGGGGGATGAATGAGACAATTGTAAACTGGGGATTATTAGGTGACCATGATGGTTTGAGGGCCAGATTGGGAATTTAGCCAGGACACCGGGGTTAACACCCCTACTCTTACGATAAGTGCCATGGGATCTTTAATGACCTCAGAGAGTCAGGACACCCGTTTAACGTCCCATCCGAAAGACGGCACCCTATTCAGGACAGTGTCCCCAATCACTGCCCTGGGGCATTGGGATATTTTTTAGACCAGAGGAAAGAGTGCCTCCTACTGGCCCACCAACACCACTTCCAGCAGCATCTGGTCTCCCATCCAGGGACTGACCAGGACCAACCCTGCTTAGCTTCAGAAGCAAGCCAGCAGTGGTATGCAGGGTGGTATGCTGCTTGGCCCTCTCGTTATCGAGGTAAGCTGGTCTGGTGATAGAAAACCCGGGTGGGGGTTTTATTCGGAAGAGCAGAAAAGGGCCTGACGCAAGACCATAACTGTGCTCATGGCCGGTCCTCTGATTTAGTTAAACTCCAAAGGGAATTGGAGTTTCCTTCATTAAACAGTCCAAAATCACATTACACAATTTCACAAACAGTATCATCCTCACTCATTCATCTTATACAATTAGATGTAAGCATCATATCTAAGGCTATTGTATAAACAGCGTTATGGTAATGTGGCCGTATTGTCTCCCATGAGTTTCACAAAATTGTACCAAACGAACCAGTTTGTAGCTGGATTCTTCACCGAACTTTTATAAATGTTGTTCGGACCTCAAGTTCTGTGAGGTGGAAGAAATTCCTTTGCTCTCTCTAGGAAAACTCACTCTCTCTCTCTACACTGTGGCCATGAGGAGATAATCTACTCCAGGAATTTACGACCTCTCTGACCACAGCAGCCTGGTTGTAGGAGACAGAGAGAGGGGGATGGTGCTCACTGTACCCAAAGAGGGCAACGTCATGACAGTCCCCAAAGCACACACATTCCTGGGTCCCTCGTTTCTTCAGTTCGCTGCAGCTAGCAACTGGAACAAGCTGCAAAAAACACTCAAACTGTACAGTTTTATCTCCATCTCTTCATTCAAAGACTCAATCATGTACATTGTTACTGACACTTGTGGCTGCTTCGTGTGATGTATTGTTGTCTCTACCTTCTTGCCCTTTGTGCTGTTGTCTGTGCCCAATAATGTTTGTACCATGTTCTGTGCTGCTGCCATGATGTGTTGCTACCATGTTGTGTTGTCATGTGTTGCTGCCATGCTGTGTTGTTGTCTTAGGCCTCTCTTTATGTAGTGTTGTGGTGTCTCTCTTGTAGTGATGTGTGATTTGTCCTGTATTTTTATTTTTAATCCCAGCCCCCATCCCCGCAGGAGGCCTTTTGCATTTTTGGTAGGCCGTCATTGTAAATGAGAATTTGTTCTTAACTGACTTGCCTAGTTAAATAAAGGTTAAATAACAATAAAATAAAACATGTCACTCATTGAGAATGTTTGGGATGCTCTGGATCGACATGCATGACAGCGGGTTCCAGTTTCTCGCCAATATCCAGCAACTTCACACAGCCATTGAAGAGGAGTATGACAACATTCCACAGCCCAATCAACAGCCTGATCAACTATATGTGAAGGAGATGTGTCGCGCTGCATGAGACAAATGGTCGTCACACCAGACACGGACTATTTTTCTCATCCACGTCCCTACTTTGTTTTTAAGGTATATGTGACAAACAGAAGCATATTTGTATTCCCAGTTATGTGAAATCCATGAATTCATTTATTTATTTGAATTGACTGATTTCCTTATATGAACTGTAACAAAAATCTTTGAAATTGTTGCATGTTGCGTTTCTGTTTTTGTTCAGTGTAAAACCTTGACAGATGAATACCCTTTCCCTACCAGTGGTGTTGGAAGAGACTGTATTGGGAGGAGGAGGCATCAACACCCTGGAAAGATGTTGTGGTGACCTCACTCCTAACACTTTTTTTGGGAGTGAATCGTCTTGACAAGCTTGATAAGGTAAGTAAATGCATGTATTATTCATCCCATTCTTTGTAACCATTAGATCTTTCATTGATTTAGCTAGGTCATCCTGATCATGTGTTGTTCCTCCTATCTTTCTGGAAGCAATCAGTTACAAGGCAAAAAGACAGAATGAGGCCTTCGATTGAGGTCTTCAATCAAACTGAGGACAGAGAAATATGTGTACACCAGGCCAAGGCTTCTTGCATGCATGAATCTGAGATGTAATTTAGCAATAATTTATTTTGGAAAAAGAATGGGAATTGCCATATTAGGCATTACTCCATTTAATGTAGCTTTTATTCTACCCAAGACTTATACACCTGGGTCAGGAAGAAGAGACCACTAGTAGACAACTGTCTCAATGATGAAGTCCCCAGTCTAGACTGAATATCGTAATTAGTTGATTAGTTAGGAAAAGTTGGCCACACATTTAAAGTCCCCGTTTATGCTAGATATATTGTTTGTTTATATAGTATTTATACAAGGCCTTCAGAAAATATTCAGACCCCTTGACTTTTTCCACATTTTGTTACATTACAGCCCTATTCTAAAATGGATTAAATAAAAATATTTCCTCAGCAATCTACTCACAATACCCCATAAAGACAAAGCGAAAACAGATTCTTCGAAATTTCAGCAAGTTCAAAAAACAAAACAAAAATAGAAGTATTCAGACCCTTTACTATGAGACTCAAAATTGAGCTCGGGTGCATCCTGTGTCCATTGATCATTCTTTAGTTGTTTCTACAACTTGAATGGAGTCCACCTATGGTAGTTCAATTGATTGGACATGATTTGGAAAGGTACACACTTGTCTATATAAAGGTCAAACAGTTGACAGTGCATGACAGAGCAAAAACCAAGCCATGAGGTCGAAGGAATTGTCCGTAGAGCTCCAAGACAGGATTGTGTCGAGGCACAGATCTGGGGAAGGGTACCAACACATTTATGCAGTATTGAAGGTCCCCAAGAACACAGTGGCCTCCATCATTCTTAAATGGAAAAAGTTTAGAACCATCAAGATTCTTCCTAGAGCTGGCCGCCCGGCCAAATTGAGCAATCGGGGGAGAAAGGACTTGGTCAGGAAGGTGACCAAGAATCCGATGGTCACTCTGACAGAGCTCCAGAGCTCCTCTGTAGAGATGGGAGAACCTTCCAGATGGACAACATTCTCTGCAGCACTCCACCAATCAGGCCTTTATGGTAGAGTGGCCAGACAGAAGCCGCTCCTCAGTAAAAGGCACATGACAGCCCGCTTGGAGTTTGCCGAAAGGGATCTAAAGACTCTCAGACCATGAGAAACAAGATGCTCTGGTCTGATGAAACAAAGATTGAACTCTTTGGCCTGAATGCCAAGCATCACGTCTGGAGGAAACCTGGCACCATCCCTACGGTGAAGCATGGTGGTGGCAGCATCATGCTGTGGGGATGTTTTTCAGCCGCAGGGACAGGGAGCCTAGTCAGGATTGAGGGAAAGATGAATGGAGCAATGTTCAGAGAGATCCTTGATGAAAACCTGCTCCAGAGCACTCAGGACCTCAGACTGAGGTGAAGGTTCACCTTCCAACAGGAAGTTCTGAACTGGGTTTGATTTAGTTTTTGTTGTTTTAATTATTAAAATGTTGTTAATTATCTTTTACACTTCCATTGGTTGAAAGCTCATTGCTCAGTTATCACTTATCACTTGGTCCATGTAAATTCTGTAGTTGCCCCTTTAAACATCCTGAGGTCAACATCTCCATAGTGTTCACATTTCTCTCATGTAAATGTTGTAGGAAGATAAAAATATATAATAAACTATTTATTTGGGAAAAATTCAGTCTTTGCTCTTTTCTTCATTTGCATGCTGATGATTTTAAGGTTAATATTGTGGGACTCTGCATAATGTTTTCATTTTGAGATGGATCAGAACATTGTATTGGATTTATTTTGATCTGTTAAGTCATTGAATACGTTGTTTAGTAAATGTAATACATTTAGTATGATTAGTTCTCTGTGAGAAGCAAGTTATTTAAAGTTATATGTGATTTGATTTATGTATATACAACATTTCAATGTTAACCGGGTATCCAAAAACCTGATCTAATTTGCATATTCATATTGAGTTTGCAGCAAACAGTAGAATGTTTGCCACAAGTTTCCCAGAATTGTTTGCCAGAAGTACAGAAGTCGCCGTAAATTTACCGCAATAGTTTGTCACAAAACTAATTTGCATGTGAAAATATTACCTGCAAATTGGCCAAAGGTTTACCACAACTGTGGCAGTAGACCACCCCAGAACCATAGATGTTGTATTTTTACCTCCAGCTGCTCCTTCTGGGTGTATCCTGCCAAGGCCCATAAAGGTCATGAACTTGACCAGGGCAGATGGTGGTTCAACATGGCGGCAATCTCCTGCATGCTCTCGTGGAATGACAAAAATATCATCACATGCATGCTCACTTCCAGGGACCCAGAACCTGGACCAATCAAAGAAGAGCAAGAGAGAGGAGGTACTTCTTTTTTTTTTTTTTTTTTTTTTTCTTTTTTTTTGGGGGGGTGGATCAGCTTAATATTGCGGAAAGAATGTTGCTTCCAATGTAATTGTCTGCATCATTTCCAATCCCCCATATTTTTGGGGTAAATATATATATCCATTCACGTATGCATACATATACACATATATACATACACATACCTACATAGACATACATACTTTTTTAAAGAGTATACCTTTATTATTATTCCCCGCAAACCCTACCACAGATCCCCCAATTGGAGTAAACTGATAAACATTTCTGTTTTTACCTTCAATTTATACATCTTATACACATTTTACAGACACTGTCTACTTTATAATAGTTATCTCTTGTTTGTTCTTAGTCCTTCCTCTATTTCTGTTGTCCATCCAGTTTGATTTCCACTTGTAACTGTGCTATTTCACAATAGCTCCACACCTATACACATTTCACAGATCCCGTATGCCCTACATTGTTTATCTTGTTATTAGTCCCACCCTTCAGCTCCACTCAACCTTTCCCATCTATCTTCCAACATCATCCATTTCGGATTTTTATTTGCCATATATTTTTCAACTGTGCTGTGATGCTTCACAAAAGATTTGAATCTTCCTATTCTCATAGCTTCCACGGATTGTAAATTAAAAATAAACATTTTTGCTAAAATAATTATTATATTATTGATTGATTGACTATGGCTTTTCAAATCCCCCAGTATTGCTATCTGTAGCGTTAGTTCTACGCAAATGTTGCAATTCTTCAACCATTCCTGGACCTGTGACCAAAAACGAGCTACATGCGGACAATACCAAAATAAATGGTCTAATGACTCTGCCTCCTCACAGCAGAATCTACAGAGCTGGGAAGATTGTATCCCCCATATATATAACATTCTATTAGTTGCAAGAATTTTGTACAATAATTTAAATTGAAAAATTCGAAGTTTTGAATCCGGCGTTGTTTTGCTGTGCCATATAAATTGCAAAATAGTTGGGAAGAGATTGTCGATGGGTACATCGAAAATCTCTTCCCAACTATTTTGCAATTTATATGGCACAGCTGTAAGTTTTTTGGTCCTTAAATGAAATTGGTATATGTTTTTATTTATCACACTTTTCTTTAACCATTTATGTTCTTTAATATAAGGCCGACATACAAGTTCCTTACTTTTATCCCCTTCCACCTGCCTCTTCCATTTTTGTGGTAATGCCGCAATTAATTGGTTGTAATTTTGGGTAGAGCAGACATTTCCATATGTCTGTGTTAGCTGCATGTGTGACATTACTCCACCAGTCCTATTTATGATATCATTCACAAAAATTATACCTTTTTTAAACATTTCTTCGATAAATACAGTTTTTTTATCAATTACTATATTTGAATTTAACCACAAGATTTGTTGTACTATTTGTTCCGTCCTTTCAGGTGGATTAAACTGAAATTGCAACCAACTTTCTAAGGCTTGTTTAAAAAATAAAGATATTTTGGAAATTATTTCCTTTTCAAGCAACCGAAAGTGAGCAGGTGTAATCTGAATAAAGGGAAAAAGGCCCTTCTTGAACATAGGATGAGACATTCGTACCAATCTACTAGAGAACCAGTTTGGATTTAAGTATAACTTTTGTATGACTGATGCCTTTAGTGAGAGGTCTAATGCTTTAATATTTAATAATTTCTGCCCTCCGAATTCATATTCGTTATATAAATAGGCCCTTTTAATTTTATCTGGCTTGCCGTTCCAAATAAAATTGAATATTTTTTGTTCATATAATTTAAAAAGCAGGTCACTAGGTGTAGGCAAAACCATAAGCAAATAGGTAAACTGTGATATGATTAAAGAGTTAATCAGGGTGATTTTCCCACAAATAGACAGGTATTTTCCTTTCCATGGTAGCAAGATCTTATCTATTTTTGCTAACTTTCTATAAAAATTTATTGGAGTGAGATCATTTCTTTCTTTTGGGATTTGTATACCGAGTATGTCCACATCACCGTCAGACCATTTAATTGGTAAACTACATGGCAATGTAAAATGTGTATTTTTTAGTGATCCAATACGTAATATGGTACATTTATCATAATTTGGTTTTAATCCAGAGAGGATAGCAAATGTATCTAGATCCTCTAAGAGGCCGTGGAGAGTTTCTAGTTGTGGTTTTAAAAGAAAACATGAATCATCAGCGTACAATGACACCTTAGTTTTTAGGCCCTGGATTTCTAATCCCTTAATATTAATGTTTGATCTAATTTTAACAGCTAACATTTCGATGGCAATAATAAATAGATATGCCGATAGTGGACAACCTTGTGTTACTCCTCTAGATAGTTTAAAACTTTCTGAGATGTAGCCATTATTTATTATTTTACACCTAGGGTTACTATACATAATTTTTACTCATTTTATAAGAGATTCCCCAAAATTGAAATATTCTAGGCATTTATATATAAACTCCAGTCGTACTTTATCAAAAGCCTTTTCAAAATCAGCTATGAAAACCAGGCCTGGTGTCCCCGATATTTCATAGTGTTCCATTGTTTCCAGTACTTGCCTTATATTATCTCCAATGTATCGTCCATGTAAAAAAACCTGTCTGATTAGGATGAATAATATCTGACAAAACTTTTTTTATTCTATGCGCCAAGCATTTTGCTAGGATTTTTGCATCACAACACTGAAGTGTAAGAGGTCTCCAATTTTTTAAATGGACTGGATCTTTATATATACCACTTGGGTCCTGTTTCAGTAATAATGATATCACACCTTCTTGTTGCGTGTCTGATAATCTATCATTTATATAGGAGTGGTTAAAACAAGCTAATAATGGTCCTTTGAGTATATCAAAAAAATGTTTGTATACTTCCACTGGTATGCCATCCAGTCCTGGAGTTTTCCCATCCTTAAAGGCCCCAATTGCATCAAGTAGTTCCTCCTCTGTAATTAGGCCTTCACATGAGTCTTTCTGTACAGATGTTAATTTTACAATATTTTTAGGGAAAAAATCCATACAATTAGTTTCAGTTAGTGGAGATGGAGGAGCCTGAAACGAAAATATATTCTTAAAGTATTTTACTTCCTCTTTCAAAATATCATTTGGTGAATCATGCGTGACTCCATCATTTGTAACAAGTTTTAATACGTTTTTTTTGGTAGCATTTCTATATTGACGATTGAAAAAGAATTTGGTGCATTTTTCCCCATATTCCATCCAGTTCGCTTTATTTTTGTAATGTATTACACTGGATCTTTCTTGAATAAGTTCCTCCATTTCTTTTTGTTTTTCCTCTAACTTATTCTGTGCCTCTATGGTACCGTTTTTATTGTTGTCTAACTGTACTGTTAGTCCTTCAATTTCCTTTGTTAACATGGACTCTTTTGATCGAAATTGCTTTTGTTTTATAGATGAGTACTGAATTGCATGGCCTCTAAAGGCACATTTAAAAGTGTCCCATACAATATGGGGATCTGCTGTACCTATGTTATGTCTAAAAAAGTCAGTTATAAATTCTTCTGTCCTAGTTCTAAACAATTTATCATCTAGTAGGCTTTGATTAAATTTCCAATATCCTCGCCCACGTGGAAATTCTGTAAGAGTAATATATATGCCAATTATGTGATGGTCCGACCGCATTCTGTCCCCTATCAAACACTTTTTAACTTTTGGTGCCAGAGAGAATGATATAAGAAAGTCAAGGCGACTAGCTTGATTAAGCCTCCGCCATGTATATCTCACTAGGTCAGGGTATTTAAGTCTCCATATATCCACTAATTCCAATACATCCATGACATTCCTGATTTCCTTAAGTGCCTGAGGGTGATAGTTTGTAGTGTGATTTCCTTTCCGGTCCATAGAGGTATTTAAGACCGTATTAAAATCTCCCACTATAATAATAGAGTCTAGTGTTGCTTGTAGAGTTGATACATTCTTATATATATTGTCAAAGAAGCTTGGATCATCATTATTCGGACCGTATAGGTTGATAAGCCATATATGTTTATTGTCCAATAACATATTTAAAATAATCCATCTACCTTGAGGATCTGTTTGGACAAGTTGCACATTTGGATCAAAGTTATTATTAATTAAAACCATCACCCCTTTTGAATTTCTTTGCCCATGGGAGAAATATATTTTGCCCCCCCAGTTCTTTTTCCACAAAACTTCATCTAAAACTGTCGAATGGGTTTCCTGTAAACAGTAGATATTATAATCCTTCTCTTTTAGCCAGGTAAATACTGATCGTCTTTTCTTATTATCTGCTAAGCCATTACAATTGTAACTGGCTATACTTATTTCACCACTTACCATAATGAGACACACCTTTCAATTATTTTTATCAAAATATATGTTTGTAAACGTCCTATTAAAAAGTAACATAATGATTGAGTGTCTATATAGTTGTACCATGACATTTGCATCTCCACTAAGCAA
This sequence comes from Salvelinus fontinalis, assembly GCF_029448725.1. NCBI lineage: Eukaryota > Metazoa > Chordata > Actinopteri > Salmoniformes > Salmonidae > Salvelinus > Salvelinus fontinalis. The sequence continues at coordinate 7,084,368 of NC_074679.1, forward strand.
ACCTCCAATTGGTCCCCACTATTCCACCCGCCAAAAGCCCCTATCTCGAGTTGGGTTGTCATCCCAATGCCCGGCAGACCACCCCCGACCCCCCGCATCGCACAGCCCCGGACCGACTGGGATCCATCCTTAGAAAAGTGCACACAGCACCATCCACCGAACCGAAGCAGATCCATTGCCAAATGCATTTCCATCGCCCTCACCTCGATTTTTATTACATATTGCTGTGAATCATCCTCTATAGTCCCTAACATCTTTTACTTCTTCCTTCGCAACAGTTGTGGGATACACACATACACCCACACACATTCAGCCCTTACCCCCACACAACCATAAGCTCACCCTCTCAACAATTGCACCATCCCAGAGCCCAACTCAAGATGGGTCATGATTTACAAATGTACTTGCAGTTGCAGCTGCATGAGAAGGCCTGCAAGACTGCGCAAAAAATGAGCATAAATGTAGAGATTTATTTACCATTGTCACATCCTAGATGATGGAGGTCAAATGTACACCCTCTTCCTGAAACACCCACAATACGGTCATCCATTTTGACCATGTTCCCAAGCATCTCCATGCAGTCCGATTGGTTTCGTGCCACCAGGGCCACAATAATATACCCCCTCTCTGAATGTCCGAGTGTGACCCCCTCCCCATGGGTTACTGCAGCTAGTGTTGCCAGCACTGCCACTGCCTGGGTGGGGGCACCCCACCGGAATCCCCACCGGCTAGGTACAAGGTCGTCAAGGTTCTCATTAGCAGCTTTGAGAATTTCCTTGTTTATTATGCTCTCCTTTTAGGGGGCTTTGGCTTTGCAGGACCAACCCTGCCAAGCAGGCTCAGAATCTTGAGGGGGCAGCGCTGCTCATGGTCCCTGTCCTCATTTTGGCTGCATACAGACCGTTTACAGCATGCACATAAAACAGTTAGGGACTTCTCCTTAGTATCTGGGCCATTCATGTGGGTGTCTAGGGTATAGGGCCATGGACCGTACCATTAAAATAGGATAATAAATAATTAGATATAATTTATTTTAAAAATGTAGTTCCCCATGATAGGACAATAAATAAATAAGACGTATAATTCATTATAAAAGTATATCCATCATTTGAACAACATTGAAAGCCCTCTCATACCCGGCCCACAGCAATACACTGGCTCTGGGATATGCAACTATCCTTACTCACTCACTCAACTTTCCAAACATAACAAATAAAAATAAACACACACCACACCATCCACACATACTGTGCCTTCTGTTTACTTAGTTTTTATCTTCACTATGTAGAAATAGTGCTTGTGTTCAATTAGTTATATGTGAAGATTTATAGAAAAGCTATATTTTGTATTGTATTGTTACAATCAGTAACCGGGCTTGAATTGTGTTTATTTTCCTCATCTATGAGAACTTTGTAATTTTTAAAATAACCATGGAGTAATCTTTGTGTCTCTGAACAACTGGTTATCAATATATAGTTTATCCACGACGAGAGCTACTCGTTTCGCTTTTAATCTATTTTCTTTGAAAATTGGATACAGAACTTTGCGCCGTTCTGCAATTTCTTTCGGAAACTGATCATTCATGCCAATTTTGGTCCCAGCAAGTCTTTTACCCAGGCTTTTAACCATTATTTTATCTTTAAATGAAGCAAATTTGGCAACGATTGGGCGTTCGTACCTCTGCCCTCTCTGTCCGAGGTGGTGTACACGTTCAAGTTGGATCTTATCGATAACTTCGCGTGGAATCTGAAGCGCTGCAAAAAGGAACTCTCTAACTACAGATTCAGGAACCTCTCCTTCTTTCTCTTGGATACCTGTAAGTACCAAATTCTCTCTCATGGATCTAGTTTGTGTGTCCAGTAAGCATTCTTTCAGAACGTTGTTCTCCTTTTTAAATTCATTCATTTCGGTTTCAATCTTATTGACCGTCACTTTTAGCGCGTGTGTTTCCTTCTCCAATGTCGCAGCTTTTTCATCACTCATCTCTAGGCTTGCCTTCAAGTCTTTTATATCTTTACTAACTAATTCAAGTATACCCAGTTTGTCATTTATTGATTGAGAGAGGAGGTACTTACAACTAATGAAAAAAGGCAACAAGCAGCACTCACTTCATATAGTTGCAATTAAGTCAGTTTTCACTTTTGGCAACATGTCCTACTAAAAAAGACACTGCATACGTTTCTGTTTGCGCCTTCCTTGGTACATGTGTGTACTTACAACCAATCAACTGCTTAAATTAAATGCATACACCCTACTCAAACAAATATGGAAAAACAAGATCTGGAGCAAGCTGTGGCTTCAACTGTGCCATTCGCTGTTGCTGTTGTCCTCGGCTTTAGTTAAATATCTTAAAAGGATGATTCATGGCTAAAGGACCTAGGACCTTAGCTGCTACTAATAAGAAAGTGAATTACTGGTGCCAGAGCTCTCAGACCACATTTTAAAATGTCCTAGCACCTCCTCCTCCAGCTTCTGTAGTTTGGAGTGGCTGTAGATGAAGGGCTCCCCTGGGCCTGGAAGCAAAGGGCAATCAGGTCAATACAGGCCAATCAGGGCCCAAGACACCCTTCATAATAAGCAGCATTCACAATTAGGAGAAGCGTCTGAAGATTTATGTTACTGCAGTTGAACAGGTAGTTTGGAAATGACTTGTTACAACGGTAATTACCGTAGGTATCTTTGAGATTCATTGACACAAGCATCACTTTGCACTATTTGGTACGAGGTAGTTACCAATCGTGGGAAATTCTTTGAGGTACCCTCTTCGTTTTCCTGGAGCGTTTTTTTGTGAGAATCCTACAGAATACGCTTTGCTATCTCAAGACCTGAAAATAACCGTTTAAGGGTGCGATTAGCAAGACACACATTCTACATGACGTTAGCGAGCTAACTTGTTTACAATGGGCAAAGAAGTTCCACTCGACTCGCGCTGCCGCAGCACAATACCTGGTACTCTTGTCCTGGATCTTCGACCCACCACTCACATAGGTCCAGGATTGGTTTCAGCCAGGGTTTGTTTGTGTTTCACACATGCTTTATAGCGCGGATAAGGGTACCAAACGCTCCTGGATCCGGATAATAAGGATATGTGAAAGCGCTCTTATTACATAATAACATGTAAATACCAGGAAGGTACCAGCCTTAACCGGTCTGTAAAATAAGGTGTTACTATGTGGCTTCAAAGACACGGGGCTGTAGTATTGGAACTGTCTCCTACCCGTGGGCTTCATAAACATGGCCTCCATCGTCAGCTCGTTCCATTTGAGTTAATAGAGACTGGACAATTACCTGAGCAGCATGCTAGCTAGCACTTATAGAGTGTGTGTGTGTGTGTGTGTGTGTGTGTGTGTGTGTGTGTGTGTGTGTGTGTGTGTGTGTGTGTGTGTGTGTGTGTGTGTGTGTGTGTGTGTGTGTGTGTGTGTGTGTGTGTGTGTGTGTAGGAAGGTGCCTCCTGCCTTTGGTGCCCTGGAGGAAGAGGAAGTGAAGGCCCACCTGAAGCAGCAGCTTGTAGTCATGGTACAGGCTGGTACACAGGAAAATGTCCTGTGCTGAGACCCCTGTCAACACCAAGGATCACCAAGACGTGCTCCTTGACATAATTTGACAGCATGACACAACATTATATAATTTGACATTATATTTCCATGCAACGTAGTAATGTGTTGATTGATCACAGATAAAAATGAATAGTGGTTTTCCTGAGGACATTTCTGCTCCGAAAAAGAGCATTAATTGACTAAAGTACAAAATGGTCACATAGATATGAAATATATAGTGTAACAAGGCATACTTTTCGATCTGTGTGTGCTGGCAGTGTGTATGTGCGTGTACGTGCATGCGTGGTGGCAGTGTGTGTGTGTGTGTGTACATGCATGCGTGGTGGCAGTGTGTGTATGTGTATGTGTGTGTGTGTGTGTGTGTGTGTGTGTGTGTGTGTGTGTGTGTATGTGCATGTGTGGTGCCAGTGCGTGCGTGTCTGTGTGTGTCTGTGTATATATGTGTGTCTGTGTGTATATATGTGTGTGTCTGTGTATATATGTGTGTCTGTGTATATATGTGTGTCTGTGTGTATATATGTGTGTCTGTGTGTATATGTGTGTCTGTGTGTATATGTGTGTCTGTGTGTATATATGTGTGTCTGTGTGTATATGTGTGTCTGTGTGTATATGTGTGTCTGTGTGTATATATGTGTGTCTGTGTGTATATGTGTGTCTGTGTGTATATATGTGTGTCTGTGTGTATATGTGTGTCTGTGTGTATATATGTGTGTCTGTGTGTATATATGTGTGTCTGTGTGTATATATGTGTGTCTGTGTATATATGTGTGTCTGTGTGTATATGTGTGTCTGTGTGTATATGTGTGTCTGTGTGTATATATGTGTGTCTGTGTGTATATGTGCATGTGTGTGTCTGTGTGTGTCTGTGTGTATATGCACTGTGACTTGGGGGCAGAGGGTTGTTACTGAACTGTTCTCGGGCCAGGATGACCTGGTACTTGATGAGGGAGCACAGGTCATGTTGAGACATGGCCCAGTTCTGGATCAGACGACACGTGAACCGCTCCAGCACCTGGAACAACAATGGCCGACAAACAACAGGCCAACCCAGACAGGATAAGTGGAGCACTCTTCTATTTTCAGTTCCTCATTTCAGAGCGAGGCGGAAGACTAAATTCGAGTGGCCACAATATTCATATACAGTGAGCTCCAAAAGTATTGGGACAGCGACACATGTGTTGTTGTTTTGTCTCTGTACTCGGGCACTTTGGATTTGAAATGATACAACGACTGAGGTTAAAGTGCAGACTATGGGGAATAATCACTGAATTATGCTTTTGTTTTGAGAGGCATCTTAAGTGTCAGAATCCTGAAGAAACTCATGGGTTGTACAGAGCTGTCTTCTGCTATAGACAATAGGAGAGGGTTCAATGAGAGAACAGCTAATCTCAGTGAATTTTTACTCGGCAAAAACATACTAGCTGGAATCATATAGATGTCCTCGCAATTATGTGTCAGGGTGTTATTAGTGTCAGCCAATCACATCCTACCACTCATAAGGCACTACGGCTAGGGGGAGGGGCTCCCGATATCAGTGATGAAGACATGGATGTCTTATGGTATGGGTATGCAAAATAGGTAAACTTTGAGTACATCTAGACCTATCTCCTGAATGTGTTGGTATTCAGGTCGAAAAAGTAATTTTCTGACCACTTCTACCAATGGCAAACATGGATGTAAGGATTTGTTTAAATCAAAAGGGGTGCAATCAGAAAGTCATGGAATTCATATAGAATGACCCAAAAGAGACTAGACCCACTTGTTCTTCCCAAATCCCAAAAGCAAAAAACTATTCTAAAGTGGACTGGTTGGATTTAGCCAAGCTGAATTCTCTGTAATGTAACCTTAAATCAAACAATCATTTGGATGCTTATGAATTATTTATGTAAGAAATATCACAGGTGTCAGAATTCACATTCAAAAGGCTTAATAATTTGACTAGAATGACTATTTAATGAGATGTAGCAGGGGTGGTTGGGGTCCATTCGAATTGAAGGCATTCAAATTCAGGAAATGTACAACTTTGGAAATAAATATCTTCTACTTTTCAGTTGATGGAGAAGTCATTGAAAATAGATGCCCTTTTTTCAATTGCTGAATTGGAATGACAATTTACTTCCTGAATTGACCCCAACCTTGACAGGAACTAAATGGCACACTAATGTACGGATGAGGTCTTATTTCTGAGTGTGCCTAATTTAGCACTGGGCACTGTGGAGACGTGCGCCAGCTGCGACTGAAGCCTATTTGAATGCATCAAATAGGCTTTTCCACAAATCATTACATAAAAGGATTAGGGGGTCAAATCAACCCTCCTGTAACAAACTCTCCCCTCGACCTTTCCAACAGGGCCAGGGTTAGATTTAGGGGGTGGGTAAAATCGTCTACTAGGCCTAACCCCCCATGGCTCTCATCTCTGACTCACACGCTAGCTGTTAGCACACTACACTACTCTGTTGATGTCTGACTAATCGGTGACTAATACTGAAGGCTAGCCTGTGTCATCCTGTTTGTAGTCTATTTTATCATGTTTATAGGCTATTTTATCCTGTTTGTAGTCTGTGTTATCCTGTTTATAAGCTGTTTAATCCTGTTTGTTGTCTGTTTAATCCTGTTTATAGGCTATTTCATCCTGTTTGTAGTCTGTTTATAAGCTGTTTAATCCTGTTTGTTGTCTGTTTTATCCTGTTTAATCCTGTTTGTAGTCTGTTATATTCTGTTTACAGGCTGTTTAATCCTGTTTGAAGCCGGTTTTATCCTGTTAGTAGCCTGTTTCATCCTGTTTGTAGTCGGTTTTATCCTGTTTAATCCTGTTTGAAGCTGGTTTTATCCTGTTTAATCCTGTTTAATTTTGTTTGTAGTCTGTTTTATCCTGTTTATAGGCTGTTTAATCCTGTTTGAAGCCGGTTTTATCCTGTTTATAGGCTGTTTAATCCTGTTTGTTGTCTGTTTTATCCTGTTAGTAGCCTGTTTCATCCTGTTTGTTGTCTGTTTTATCCTGTTTACAGGCTGTTTGATCCTATTTGTTGTCTGTTTAATCCTGTTTAATTTTGTTTGAAGTCTGTTTTATCCTGTTTATAGGCTGTTTTATCCTGTTTAATCCTGTTTGTTGTCTGTTTCATCCTGTTTGTAGTCTGTTTTTTCCTGTTTGTAGTCTGTTTTATCCTGTTTGTAGTCTGTTTTATCCTGTTTGTAGTCTGTTTTATCCTGTTTGTAGCCGGTTTTATCCTGTTGGTAGACTGTTTAATCCTGTTTAATTTTGTTTGTTGTCTGTTTTATCCTGTTTATAGGCTGTTTTATCCTGTGACATCCTGTTTGTAGTCTGTTTAATCCTGTGACATCCTGTTTGTAGTCTGTTTTATCCTGTTTATAGGCTGTTTAATCCTGTTTGAAGTCGGTTTTATCCTGTTTATAGGCTGTTTAATCCTGTTTGAAGCGGGTTTTATCCTGTTTGTAGCCTGTCTTATCTGCATGGTTGGGAAGGGCCCATAATTAAGCATTTCACTGTTAGTCTACACCTGTTGTTTACAAAGCATGTGACAAATACATTTTTGTATTTGATCCATACCATCTGCCTTACTGGCAACATGCTAACATCAACATGTTAACAATGATGAAAAACTGACCTGGGGAAGATGAATCAAATGATGGGTTAAGAAAGTCCTTTATTGACAAAGATAGAGAGCCTAGTCACGTTAATATTATTTTATCTCTTCACAATACAAGATAGGGCCTATTGTTATGCAGGTAAAAAACATGTAATTAGTTCTTTGACATCGACTCTGGACACGGTCACATGTTCCTGCTTTGATAAGCCAATAGCTAGATGACGTGCAAGAGCCTTTTGTCTGTGCTCCTCCTTGAGATGCTACAAATAACTTGTGTCAAGACTACTCCAAGTGAAAAGTAACATCCGCATGCTGTTGCTCTTCCCTCCATTTGTATTGTGTATACAATATACATACAATATTTGTAGACAATAAAGTTTATAATATTGAGTTGCACTTGCACTCACTAAGTTGCCCCCCCCCCCCCCCCCTCCCCACAGATTTCAGCTGGTCAGTCCATGTCATGGAAGGAGCAGGTATTCTTAATGTTTTGTCCACTCAGTACAATGATACACAGTGGGGAAGGTCAAGAGACACATATCTCTTTATGTGAATCTGCCGGCGAAGGTGTTTTATAGGGCTGCGGCCACGTTGTCCAGCAACGGAACAATATAGATCGTCTGAATCTAAACCTGCTTCGTATTTAATCTGAGCATTTACTCCTCCCACGATGATGTCAGAACCAAACAGCCTATGTTTTTGTTTACATTTGTATTTTCTTCCAAACAGTCTGTGTTTATTTACAGCCAGCTTCGTCTCACCAGCTTCTCCACCAAAGTTTTGCACACAGCAGATGTCAGGACGGTTGGAGCAGAGTAACGGACACAACAAACACGACAGACAGGCAATGCATGTTTACATTCCAAAGTCCATACGCTCTTACTACTGCAATCTAAGAAGCACGCTAGTAACCTGAAGAAAGCAGTATGGTCAGGTCACTGAGGCCTGCTGCTCGGGCATACTAGATTACGTGTCTGAGGCTTCTAATGGCCTGAAAGACAGGTATATAATCTAATGCGCCTTGATTAAGTAGGACATGCTTTGAAAGGAAGGAGCTCGCTGTTCGCTATGACAACGTACTTAACAACAAGACCCAGCAGAATCTAATGTTGAAATAAATTGATGAACTGATCATTTTAAGACTGAAATTCGAAAAATAAGATTCTCCAAAAACCATATGGTGTCAGTTTCTCTTTCGTAGCTAATAAAAATGACATAAGCCTGCCTATGTGTTGGGAGAAAATAGCCTAAATCTAAAACTAGTCGCAATAGCACACGACTCGACAGCATCCCCTTAATGAGGCGTAGTGCTGGACAGACGCAGAGCCACCAAGCCAAATGTGCCAGTCTAATGACAAGTGAATAAAGGGCTAAGCAACAGGGTACGGTGAAATCAGACTACTACTGGGAATACAGGGGAAATGATTGGATGGGTTGTGGGTGGCTGGCTGGACGGAGCCTATATTAAAGCTGACGGGGGACTTGTTGTGTCTGTCAGTGTCCAGTTTTTAACTAAACAGCTGTAATACAATAATTGAGGAAAAATGGGTTTTCGGATCTGGGGGGATAGAAAATGGGAGGCGGGGGGGGAGAGGTTACAAGCAACCTTAGGTGAGTGGGTAAGGGTGGAAAATAAATAAAAACTTAAGTCACAAAAAAAAGACAGGAATAAAGAAAATAAGTTATTTCATGTGCCGTAAGACAACAATAGTGCAAGCTTTCTCATTGGTCCAGTACTGATACTGGACTTTTGGATGTGCATAGCCTAGCCTATCTATCCAACTCAGTGATTATTGACATGCTATGTACCACGAAGAACACAAGGAACATATTCCTGAGCGGTTAATGATTGGAAATCTAAAATAAGATGAATACCTTAAAACGTAAGAAGCTGAATGACTCACCCTGTCAAAGGAATCTGATTGTTTTCACACTTGCAGTTTGCACTCATACAAAGACAAGCAGTGGAGATTAGTAAATCATTCATTGATCTAGGGAAGCGTTGTGATACAAAAACAGCCATATAGAAAGGAGAAGAAATTAAGTCATTTATATTTGTCTGTCAGCTAGTATCATGTGGGTCTTGGATAAAGAGACACCTCATAAGGGGGATGCGTAGAGAAATAAATCACAACTAGATCTCCTTATTCCCTGCAACAATCACCTTCCCTTTTACTGAAACACATTGCAAATATATATAAGTTATCCTAATTATAGCCTATGTTATCCTTATAGCCTAACAAGCAGCTTTCCCATGAGTTCCATTTCAGATGACCACCGGTTAGCAGACGAAAGTCATGAGGTGCATGAACGGGAGGACGGTGAGCACTGCAACCCACAGCACCGAGGCTTACAGAGCAGGCTCAGTGAAGGAGCTCTTTACTCATTGGCTGAACAAGCATGGAGTTAGGTGACGTGGGAGCCAATCGAGTGGCCCGTGGCTTCTTCTTCATAGCTATTAATAATACAGGGGAGTCAGAGAGCCTACACACTCTGCCGGATGTCTACAATGGAGGCAGATGCACAGGATCTGTGCCATGGCCTGGGGTAAAGGAGATGATCCCCGACGGTGACATCATTGCAGATTCTGTGAAAAGCAGAAACGAGGTCAATGGGCTTCACTTGACAATAATAAATCAACTGTTTCAGGATAGCAGCCCTACTTGGGGCCAAGTTACCCCAGATGACCACTGACTAACCAGCTGGTTGACATACTGTAATTATTGTCTTTACGGAGAATCCCAAACAAAAGACAATTCAATGTCAATGTGTCTTTATATCTAGGATAAACAAACCGTTGCTTCATAAACAAAGATGGCATTTGAGGATTTTGGCCGATTTGACCGATTTCGAAACTACCACGAATCACAACAGGCAAATTGCTAGTGCTAAAACCAATGAGACGACCGTCACGTCTTGGCAACTGCAAGTCTGTTTTCAACCATAATGTTATCCCGCCTCTGTGTTGAAGCATTGGCCCAGTTCTCTCTCATGCTCTGTGCACTGGGCTGAAGGGTGGACTCCAGCAAGGTGGCCGGCATGGGCCCTATTGAGTGTTCTCTATGTGTCACACTACAGAGCAGATGATTATATAATCACGCCCTCCTCCGTACGTTCCCCTACGTGCCTAATGGGGTCTGCAGCGTGTTGGCAGGCAAAGCCGCGACGGGTGCTAACCCTGCATTTTTTTCTGTGCTCTCTCGCTCATGACAGTGGCACGAATGAGCGATAGCACACAACACCCAAACACTGTCCTCCATTACAGTGACGTTCTATCGCATGTCAGCATATTCTTCATCACTCTATAATAACTATATTGTTATTGTTATTTATCTTCTTGCTCTTTTGCACCCCAGTATCTCTACTTGCACATCATCATCTGCACATCTATCACTCCAGTGTTAATGCTAAATTGTAATTATTTCGCCTCTATGGCCTATTTATTGCCTTACCTTCCTACTCTTCTACATTTGCACACACTGTACATAGATTTTTTCTATTGTGTTATTGACTGTACGTTAGTTTATGTGTAACTCTGTGTTCTTGTTTTTGTCGCACTGCTTTGCTTTATCTTGGCCAGGTCGCAGTTGTAAATGAGTACTTGTTCTCAACTGGCCTACCTGGTTAAATAAAGGTGAAATAAAAAACATCTGTCAGAAGATGTGCAAGATAATTTGGAGTGAAACTCTGCCTTTTATCTATGTTGAAAGTATATAATAAAATTAAGAGTTAATTTTGAAACGGAAGTTATCCTTATATTACCATGAGAACATGGATAATTTAATGATATTATCCACTATTAACAGTAACAATCACCTGCAACAAAACAAGTAGGCCTACTCTTTTACGAATCAGGCCCTACTGGGTTGGAAAATCTGATATACACTATGGGCTGCACTTCTCCCAGATAGCGGAAACGAACACCAACCGGCTCTGATTTATGTGCAAAACATTTGTACCTCATTTACTGTCTACCGGATTTAAAACAATAGAAATTGTTATTGACAAAGGGAACGCAGGACGTTTGAATTCAAGCAAATATGTTCAGGTGAATTAACTTCCGCATTAATTAACTTTTATCCCATCTGCGAAATGTCCTTTCGTGGGATAGCCAGAGGCAAAGTAATTCATATTCACGAGTTACGTCCGTGATTGATCAGGCTTCTTGGTGATGATGTCAAACAGATGGGCTTTATACCTTTCCACAAACTTTCTGTTGCTTGAAATGAGCAAATTGTCCAAAATGTATAAAATATATGATATTAAATCTACGATAAACTAGCTAGATTCATTTCAGTAATTTAGCTAGCCTCCTTAATGTAGTTGTCAGTGAATAAATAAAACATTTGTGTCTGAAAACGAACTAGTTGCCAGATTGTTGCCCATGGTGTTATCATGTCTAACCAGTTGGCTATTGAAGCTCATGAGCTCCCGACTCTAGCTAGCTGTGTAGTTTGGCAACCACGATCAGCTAACTGTTAGCTAGCTAGTTGGCTACTGCCTGGCCAGTGTGAGCCAACGTGATACATTTCAGTCAGTAGCTATCCTTCTAAATGCGTTGATCACTGGATAAACTAGCTACGAGTTGAACATATTTAAGTGAAAACGAACTAGTAGTCAATGGAATCATATCTAACCAGCTGGCTCCTGAAGTCTATGTGACATGTCTAGTATGTGCCCATGAGCTCCCGAGCAGACGCCGTCTAGCAAACGTTAGTTTTATAAGAAAACGGTTGAGGTGACAAAACCATGTGTAGTTGGCTAACAAACCCCTCATCGGCGACAATGTTATTGGGGTGCGGGAATATTAGATAGCTATGTATTTAAATGTTAAGATAACTGTCATTGAAGTCAGTGGTTATACTGATTTTAAGGTTGTCACTAGTTACCACAGCCACAAGGTCAGGTTTTCACATCGGCGGGCATAACGTTATCGAGACAATTAAGGAATATCGACGTAACTTGTAACATTAGAAGCTAAATTCGGTTTTCATCAAAATAATTATTGCGATGTATGACATTATGTAATAAACTCGATTGACTGCTATGATTAAGCAGTAAGGCACGAGATGGTATGGTATATGGCCAATATACAACGGCTAAGGGCTGTTCTTAGTATGACGCAATGCAGAGTGCCTGGATGAAGCAGTTAGCTGTGGTATATTGGCCATATACCACAAACTCCTGGGGTGGGCCTTATTTGTATTAGAAACTGGGTACCAATGTAATTATAACAGTAAAAACTTTTTTTTTGTCATACCATTGGTATGCAGTTGGATATACTGCATACTGGCGGCAGGTAGCCTAGTGGTTAGAGCGTTGGACTAGTAACCCAATGGTTGCAAGATCGAATGTAAGCGTATGTGACCAATAAGATTTGATTTGTTCAGCGATTTCGAGATCCTCTGTCCAACTTTCATCACTCAAACTCTGTTGGATTTATCTATAGTCATTCACATGAGCAAATGGGAATTATTTTAAATGATAAACAAGGTTTGAGCACTGAATGCTGAAAGCTGTGGTCTTTTATTTTTTTTAACCTTTATTTAACTAGGCAAGTCAGTTAAAAACAAATACTTATTTACAATGACTGCCTAGGAACAGTGGGTTAACTGTCTTGTTCAGGGACAGAACAAAAGATTTGTACCTTGTCAGCTTGGGGATTTGATCTAACAACCTTTCAGTTACTAGTCCAACACTCTAACCACTAGGCTACCTGCTGTCATTTGCAATGACTCCAGTGATAGTCATTTCAACATATTTATTGTATAAAATGGTAACATACAATGGCATAGAAATTAATAGGCTACTCGATGGCCAACAGAGGAAAATGCATAATTCTCTACATTTAATGTCAGTTTCATTGAACACTTTTCCCCATAACAGAGGCACGCAAGTGAGTTCCACACCTTCGGTTTCAAATGTCCACTCGCGCGTAATGAGAAGTGAATTATCCTACCTACAACTGGTAAAAAGTTCACGGTGTGTGCTGCACTGTCTCCTCTCACTCATGTGAGTCAGCCAATAGTGGACTAACCTGCATGCTGCAGCGCTCGCTCAACACACACATAACCCTCCCCACCGCTTACCCACCGTGACCAATAAATACATTTTCACCCGCGGCATAGTTTTCAAAATAGGCAAATTGTAAGAAAATACGAAAATGGCAACCCTGTCCCAGGAATAGAAATTGTACCCCAATGTTTTGTTTTGGTAAACGCTAGTAGTGATATCACGCCCCCAATAAGGCTCAACCAATCATCCGACGGATAATAGTGACTTTCCCTCCGCTATCCTACGAAAGGAAAGTTCGCATCCCGTATTGCGGTGGGAGGAGTGGCCCGGTGTCCGTCATGTCTTATAAACATCAAGTTCATTACAGTCCATGGAACGCGTCGCGTATGGACATGCTAGGTATTTGTTTTGCAGTCTTCGACGAGTTAACAGTTATATAACAGGTTTGAAATGGTTTCTGTAAATATAATATAGTTTGCACAGTTGTATAAAGAAAAGAACATGGCTTAATGCGTCGGAATAAACGTCAAGATTAGAGCAGAAATGGCCTTAAAGTTTTCCTAATTCGAATTTTTACCCGAGTCAGAATTTACCGCAACGCTCCCTGAACTACCACCAGCAGCGGTCTTTATTTAGACACAACAGTAGTCCTACTGTACACGTTTGCTTTGGAGTACTTTTATATCTAGATAACTGTTCCAAGAGTGGAGAATGGAGACAGGTAATTGTCGTATGAATGGCGGTGGTGGACTCGACGGTATCGGTGGAGGCGGCGACGATTCCTCAAATGGTATGATCACGCTAGAGGACCTGGAATCTTTTTCGGAAGACCAGCTGTCAGATTCGGGCACTGGGAGTCTGGAAGAGGCGGGTGAGACGATCGAGGACGAAGAGCAACAAGACAGATTGCTGCGCTACTGGCAGGACGCCGCACGGGGACACCAAGTGGAAGTGCCTCGAGGTAATGCATTTGGTATTAAGCGCACACACTCACTGTACATTTCGAATTGAGAAAGTAATACGGGGTTTGAATGGGCAATTCGCTTGTGACTTTGTATGGACAGTATAAACAAAACGGTCCACACTGGTTGTGACAACAAAGTGCAATCTTGGCTACTTTGTTTTTTATTTTCCGTTTCATCGATTGTTCTATTTTTTTTGCGAAGGAGATCAGATCAGCCAACCAGGTCGAACTAGAACTATTCAGGTAGTCGGGGTCTTCAGGGTGCCAGACATTGTCATTCGCTCACACAAATAAAGTATACTTGTTTCACAAGTAGGCATCCTGTGACAATATTAAATCATTGTCGACACCACTGTTTTGACAGCCGTCAACATTGACCGACAAACGGTTACAGTGCATTGTAGGTAATTGCTGTACACCAGCCAAGAAACTGGATACATCGTATCACACAGAGCGCAAATATTAGACACTTTCACACAGAGCGCAAATATTAGACACTTTCACACAGAGCGCAAATATTAGACACTTTCACACCAGGAGCGCAAATATTAGACACTTTCACACCAGGAGCGCAAATATTAGACACTTTCACACCAGGAACGCAAATATTAGACACTTTCACACCAGGAACGCAAATATTAGACACTTTCACACCAGGAACGCAAATATTAGACACTTTCACACCAGGAACGCAAATATTAGACACTTTCACACCAGGAACGCAAATATTAGACACTTTCACACCAGGAACGCAAATATTAGACACTTTCACACAGAGCGCAAATATTAGACACTTTCACACAGAGCGCAAATATTAGACACTTTCACACAGAGCGCAAATATTAGACACTTTCACACAGAGCGCAAATATTAGACACTTTCACACCAGGAGCGCAAATATTAGACACTTTCACACCAGGAGCGCAAATATTAGACACTTTCACACCAGGAATGCAAATATTAGACACTTTCACACCAGGAACGCAAATATTAGACACTTTCACACCAGGAACGCAAATATTAGACACTTTCACACCAGGAACGCAAATATTAGACACTTTCACACCAGGAGCGCAAATATTAGACACTTTCACACCAGGAGCGCAAATATTAGACACTTTCACACCAGGAGCGCAAATATTAGACACTTTCACACCAGGAGCGCAAATATTAGACACTTTCACACCAGGAGCGCAAATATTGGACACTTTCACATCAAGAGTGCAAACATGCACGAGTGCAAACATGCAGTGACTCAGATACGGTACTATTGTAACTTGGTCACAATGTGTACTGCAATTGATTTAACAGAATGTACTTAATTTAATGGAAATCCTAGGCTGTGAATAATGGTCTTAGTGAGAATGTGGGGCTCCGTGTATTCGTAGCCTCCTAAGATACAAGTGCTGCTTGTAGCAGTAACATGACCTTGAGGTCACTTTTTGGGGTGACCCGACCAAATTCACGTAGAAATGTGAGTTAGATTAGTCATGTTCATTGAGACAGTCAAAGAAGCAGTATATCTGTTCTATGTGCACTATTCTATTCGATGCTTCCCGTTAAGTTTAGTTTTTGTGTCTTTTACTTTCGGTTTTGTACACCAGCTGAAAATACAATATTTTTGGTTATTGGAAACATTTCACAGTGGTTTAGATTGTACAATGACTGCTTGTTTTGTCACTTATGAAATTAGGTGAACTATTACAATTTTAGTAACTGGGAAATGGCAGAGCGATTTCTTCATATTGCACCTTTTAAAGCCCCGTTGAAACCTCTGTTTTATTTTTCTCCCTGTGGCTAGTAAAGGTAGCCTGGGTACCAGTCTGTTTAGCTAACATTCCACTCTGTCAAAAAAGAAAAGAAAAAAGAAAAGAAAAAGGAGTACAAAGACTGGATGCTAACACCTGGGAAATCGTGACTTGTCAAAATGATCAATGAGGAAAAATCTGCACATCGGAATCAAAGTTGTCATTCGCATCCCAGTCTGTTGACCGATGCCAGTTACGTTAGGTAGGGGCTCCCGAGTGGCGCAGCGATCTAAGGCTGTAACGGGTGACGCTCTCCTCATCCTCGGAAGAGGTGAGGAGAGAAGGATCTTCAGACCAAAACGCAGGCTTAGGGAAATAAGCCATCTTTATTATAAAATATGATGGCAACACGAAACGAAACAAACACTTGCAAAACTACAAAATAACAAAACGACGTTGACGCAACCTGAACATAAACTTACATAACTAAACATAAACTTACGTACAGGAAACAGACGACATCGAAACGAAACGAAACAAACAAACGCTACAGTCCTATGTGGTACGAACATACATACAGACACAGGAGACAATCACCCACAAACAAACAGTGAGAATGCCCTACCTAAATATGACTCTTAATTAGAGGCAAACGCAAACCACCTGCCTCTAATCAAGAGCCATACCAGGCAAACCGAAACCAACATAGAAACAGATAACATAGAATGCCCACCCAACCTCACGTCCTGACCAACTAACACACAAAAACTAACATAAATAGGTCAGGAACGTGACAGTACCCCCCCCCACAAGGTGCGAACTCCGGACGCACCAGCACAAAGTCTAGGGGAGGGTCTGGGTGGGCATCTAACCACGGTGGTGGCTCAGGCTCCGGGCGCGGTTCCCACCCCACCTTAATCCATCCTAGCCCCCTCCCTTCAAGAATGTCCACCCTCTTACTTCCCCCACAACATCCTCCTAATAACAAATCTAATAATGACAATACCGGGACAGAGAGATAAACCAAGACAGTGGGATAGATAAGACTATAGAGGTAGATAAAGATAGAGAGGGAGATCAGGATAGAGGGGCAACTCCGGACTGAAAGGCAGCTCCGGACAGAGAGACAGCTCTGGACTGATGGGCAGTTCTGGGTATCTAGCCTTTTCAGGCTGAAGGGCAGCTCATGGCTGACTGACGACTCTCGATGCTCATGGCTGGCTGACGGCTCTCGACGCTCATGGCAGGCTGACGGCTCTCGACGCTCATGGCAGGCTGACGGCTCTCGACGCTCATGGCAGGCTGACGGCTCTCGACGCTCATGGCAGGCTGACGGCTCTCGACGCTCATGGCAGGCTGACGGCTCTCGACGCTCATGGCGCTCTGACGGCTCTGGCTGCTCATGGCGCTCTGACGGCTCTGGCTGCTCATGGCGCTCTGACGGCTCTGGCTGCTCATGGCTCGCTGGCGGCTCTGGCAGATCCTGTCTGGTTGGCGGCTCTGGCAGATCCTGTCTGGTTGGCGGCTCTGGCAGATCCTGTCTGGTTGGCGGCTCTGGCAGATCCTGTCTGGTTGGCGGCTCTGGCAGATCCTGTCTGGCTGACGGCTCTAGCGGCTCCTGTCTGGCTGACGGCTCTAGCGGCTCCTGTCTGGCTGACGGCTTTGCAGGCTCATGGCAGACGGGCGGCTTTGCAGGCTCATGGCAGACGGGCGGCTTTGCAGGCTCCTGGCAGACGGATGGCTCAGACGGCGCTGGGGAGACGGATGGCTCAGATGGCGCTGGGGAGACGGATGGCTCAGATGGCGCTGGGGAGACGGATGGCTCAGATGGCGCTGGGGAGACGGATGGCTCAGATGGCGCTGGTGAGACGGATGGCTCTGGCCGGATATGGCGCACTGTAGACCTGGTGCGTGGTGCCGGAACTGGAGGCACCGTGCTAATGATAAGCACCTTCCTACTAGTGCGGGGAGCAGGGACAGGGCACACTGTATTCTCAAAGCCTACTCTATCCCTGATGCGTGGTACCGGCACTGGTGACACCGGGCTGAGGACAAGCACATCAGGATTAGTAGGGGGAGAAGATACAGTGGGTTCAGGGCTCTGGAGACGCACTGGTAGCTTAGTGCGTGGGGCCGGAACTGGAGGCACCGGGCTAGATACACGCACTACAGGGAGAGTGCGTGGAGGAGGAACAGGGCTCAGGATACGCACTGGTAGCCTAGTGCGTAGTGTATACACTGTAGGTACTAGGCTGGGGCGGGGAGGTGGTGCCGGAAATACCGGACCGTGGAGGCGTACTGGCTCTCTTGAGCATTGAGCCTGCCCGACCTTACCTGGTTGAATGCTCCCGGTTGCCCGACCAGTGCGGGGAGGTGGAATAACCCGCACCGGCCTATGTAGGCGAACCGGAGAAACCATGCGTAAGGCCGGTGCCATGTATGCCGGCCCGAGGAGACGCACTGGAGACCAGACGCGTTGAGCCGGCCTCATGACACCTGGCTCAATACCCAATCTAGCCCTACCAGTGCGGGGAGGTGGAATAACCCGCACCGGGCTATGCACTCGTACAGGAGACACCGTGCGCTCTACTGCGTAACACGGCGCCTGCCCGTACTCCCGCTCTCCACGGTAAGCCTGGGAAGTGGGCGCAGGTCTCCTACCTGCCCTTGGCCCACTATCTCCTAGCCCCCCCCCCAAGAAATTTTTGGGAATTACTTACGGGCTTTTTCGGCTTCCGTGCCAGACGCGTTCCCTCATAGCTCCGGTTCCTCTCCCAGGTAGCCTCTGCTCTCCTCCGTGCCTCCAGCTCAGCTTTGGGACGGCGATATTCTCCCTGCTGTGCCCATGGACCTCTCCCGTCCAATATTTCCTCCCAAGTCCAGAAATCCTTGTTGCCCTGTCGAGCTTTCCCTTGCCGCTTGGTCCTAATTTGTTGGTGGGTGATTCTGTAACGGGTGACGCTCTCCTCATCCTCGGAAGAGGTGAGGAGAGAAGGATCTTCAGACCAAAACGCAGGCTTAGGGAAATAAGCCATCTTTATTATAAAATATGATGGCAACACGAAACGAAACAAACACTTGCAAAACTACAAAATAACAAAACGACGTTGACGCAACCTGAACATAAACTTACATAACTAAACATAAACTTACGTACAGGAAACAGACGACAACGAAACGAAACAAACAAACGCTACAGTCCTATGTGGTACGAACATACATACAGACACAGGAGACAATCACCCACAAACAAACAGTGAGAATGCCCTACCTAAATATGACTCTTAATTAGAGGCAAACGCAAACCACCTGCCTCTAATCAAGAGCCATACCAGGCAAACCGAAACCAACATAGAAACAGATAACATAGAATGCCCACCCAACCTCACGTCCTGACCAACTAACACACAAAAACTAACATAAATAGGTCAGGAACGTGACAAAGGCACTGCATCTCATTGCTAGAGGCGTCACTACAGACCCTGGTTCGATCCTGTGCTGTATCACAATCGTCACATAGGGCGGCGAACAATTAGCCCAGCGTCCCCTGGGTTATGGAGGGTTTTTCCAGGGTAGGGAGTCATTCTAAAATGAGAATTTCTTCTTAACTGACTTGCCTAGATAAAAAAAAAAAAAAATGTCCACGAGAGATTAAACCAATTAAACTACAATGCAAGGGTACTTTTGGACCTGTTTCCCATTACATGAGGAGCCTTGGTTACTATAAATGAACAGTGGTTATTTTAGAATGTAAATCTTGGTGGGGCAAAAAATATAAAAGTGGGATGAATGCCAGAAAAGTTACTACACAACACTAAACAATACATGAATTGCTCTATAACGGTGACAAACGGTGCCCACAAACAGTTAGGGCCTACATAAAGCTGTCCCAATATCTTACCACTACTACACCTGGCTATCACCGGAGATTTGTCTGGCAGCGAAACAGTTCAATCAGCCTTATTTACTGCCTTTAAAAAAAACACAGCTGATATGGCTGACTTGCTTAAACAAATGTGGTTTCTGACAATTGAGATGTACAAACTATGGCATAAGGCGCCGACAAGTGGATAATTGGCAATCTGTAATTTTGATTAAGACATTAATGAGCGAGCCAGGATGGATGTAGTCAATATAACTATTTGTTCAGCTCTTTTGAAATGAACAGCGACAAAATTCAGAACATGGGCCGTTCTTAGTGTTTTTTTTACCTGTACACCAAGTCAGAACTGTAGGATAAATTACAGGGGGCATATAAGCAGACAATGAAAGCTCTTACAATATTCAATGATTACATTTCTCAAAAAGAGGTTAAAGGCTACATGTGCACCACAGAGTCAGAACAGTAACATGAGGTGAAAATAGACAAAACTATTAGGGTGAGGCACATGGGCTACTAACAGCTTACTACACAACATACACTTAGTATTACTTTCTTAGCTACAGTATGCATATCTCCCTGGCATGTTACATTATTTATGCAGCAGCATACAAGACATTTTTGGACTCACCTTGTTGTGATGTGCTCAGTTGAACAGGAAGGTGCTGCCGCGGTCCTTCGTGGGCAAATTTTGTCATTAAAGAAAGAGGCCGGATTTATAATTCTGATTTGGATGACCGTTCAAAATGTTTTTTTCTCAGTCTGAGCTCGTTTATTCCCGACTTCCCAGTTGCAATGCTTGCAGTTAGCCACCGTCACCGATTCCTTTCCAACTGGTTGTGTAATGTTTATGTATAATGGCCGATGAGCACCGATACGTTTTATCTATAATTTCTCTTCATATGACGAGGATTAAAAAGGATTTGCCAGTAGATTGTCGAATTGATTCATGATGATGACTCCTAGCTAAGATTTTGAAAGTAAAATCTTGATGTGATCTGTCCAATCAAAGCTACTGTACATATAATGTGATTTGATGTCATTTTATCTGTGGCCAATGACCTTGAGCCTTCTTGGAAGGGCACTACTAATGTAATTCTGTGGCAGGAGCCAAAGGGCTTGAATTTGATGTCTACCCTTACTACTTGGCCGTGACGTAGTGTCACCAGGAGTGACAGAACACTGAGCAACGCTCCTATTTTTTGCTGGCTTGCCCCACAAACACTGAGCTAGGCTGAAACATCTGCATTTTGGAGCTGCCTTACAAACATGGTATCTTTTGTTTTCTTGTGTATGTGGCTTTATTAACTCCATTATATATATTTTTTTACTTTGTTTGCAAACTGATATGTGACTTGTTTTAATGCCAAAATAACATGCAAAACAGGCAAGCCCCACCTGCCCTGAATAACTGTACGCCAATGTAAATGAATGAATGGATTATGGTACTTACAACTAGGGCCAGAATGATACTCGTTAGTATTGTTGCAAAATAACCAAACTCGCAGATTTCACTTCTTTAGGAAAACAGCCATAATGTTGGGAAAAAACAATTGTTGTCATCCAGAGTCACATGTATTTATTTTCCAAGCTGTGGCAGGAGCTCTATCACTTGACTGTACGTACAGCATGTATAGGTTATTTTCCCCCAGAGGTAGGGTAGGAAACAGTGAAGCTATTTACAGAGCCTGAAACATTGCTTTCAATATTTTTTTTCTTTAAGGAGGGAGTAAGTTCAACATTTCAATTGTTTATGCTTTCAGTTAGTGTTTGGAGTAGGGCTGTGGCAATACCAGTATCGAGAGAAAAAAAGAAAGAAAAAACTACCTCTGGGGAAAAATTATAATCTATACATTCCAGAATACAGGAATGGCTGAAAAATGACACATTCACAAACCCCAGGTTAAAATAAGACACTTATGTTTACAATTTTACCATGGCCTGAATGTAAAGCCCCTGCCCGAGGTTAACATGAGGCAACACTGAGTGACCCAATTAATCCTAAAGCTAGAATGCAGATTGCAGCGGACTAAATGTACGTACAGTCAAGTGATAGAGCTCCTGTTGCTCACAGTCAGGCTGGTTGAACTGTGACCAGATTTGCACCCAGATTGCCTCTGCCCGGTGCAGAGTGGAAACGGAGGCAAGTTGTACCTGACCTACTTCTAGGGCCTCTGGAATGCAGACTGGGTGTGCATCAGGCGGCCAGCCGCAGCAGAGGACTGAAAAAGGTACACCCAGACTGTGTTGTCTATGCAGCTGTCCCCAGAGTAAAGTCCCAACCTCTGAGCCTGACTAGTACTAATGGTGTTCAAGATAAACTGAACATAGTACTAATGGTGTTCAAGATAAACTGAACAAAAATATAAAACGCAACATGTAAAGTGTTGGTTCCATGTTTCATGAGCTGAAATAAAAGATCCCTACATTTTCCAAATGCACAAAAAGCTTATTTCTCTCAAATGTTGGCCAAAATAATCCATCCACCTGACAGGTGTTGCATATCAAAAAGCTGATTAAACAGCATGATCATTACACAGATGCACCTTGTGCTGGGGACAATAGGACTCTCTAAAATGTGCAGTTTTGTCACACAACACAATGCCATAGATGTCTGAAGTTGAGGCAGCATGCAATTGGCATGCTGACTGCAGGAATGTCCACCAGAGCTGTTGCCAGATAATTAATGTTAATTTCTCTACCTTAAGCCGCCTCCGTTGTTTTAGAGAATTTGGCAGTACGTCCAACCGGCCTCACAACCGCAGACCACTTATAACTGCACCAGCCCAGTACCTTGACATCCAGCATCTTCACCTGTGGGATCGTCTGAGGCCAGCCACCCAGACAGCTGATGAAACTGCAGGTTTGCAAAACTTAAAAATTTCTGCACAAACTGTCAGAAACCATCACTGGGAAGATCATCTGCGTGTTCGTCGTCCTCACTAGGGTCTTGACCTGACTGCAGTTCGGTGTCGTAACCGACTTCAGTGGGCAAATGCTCACCTTCGATGGCCACTGGAGAAGTGTGCTCTTCACGGATTAATCCTGGTTTCAACTGTACCTGGCAGACGGCGTATATGGCATTGTGTGGGTGAAGGGTTTGATGATCACAACTTTGACATCAGAGTGCCCAATTGTGGTGGTGGGATTTTGGTATGGGTAGGCATAAGCTACGGACAACTAACAATTAGCATTTTATCTATGGCAATTTCAATGCACAGAGATACCGTGATGAGATCCTGAGGCCCATTGTCGTGTCAATCATCTGCTTCATCACCTCATGTTTTAGCATGATAATGCACAGACCTATGTCACAAGGATCTGTACACAATTCCTGGAAGCTGAAAATGTCCCAACGAGTATCGCGATACTGGTTTTGTCCCGGCCCTAGTTCTAAGCACCATAATTAATTTATTTACAGTAACCCATGTAATGGGAAATTAATGTCACCCATTGAGCATGTTTGGAATGCTCTGGATTGAGTTCCCACCAATATTCAGTAACTTTACACAGCTATTGAAGAGGAGTGGGACAACAATTCACAGGCCACAATGAACAGTCAGATCAACTCTATGCGACGGAGATGTGTATGAGGCAAATGGTCACAACAGATACTGACAGGTTTCTGATCCACACCCCGTACCTGTTACTATTTTTTAAAGTATGTGACCAACAGATGCATGTCTGTATTCCCAGTGATGTGAAATTCATAGATTAGGGCCTCATTTATTTCAATTGACTGATTTCCTAATGAACTGTAACTCAGTGAAATATTTGAAATTGTTGCGTTTGTATTTTTGTTCAGTGTAGATATGAGGTTTTCACTGGAGTCCAGTATGTTCAGCAGGACACACTAGTAAAACATATGGTTGTTATTGGACAAATCCACAGACCCTCCCAAGTTGAGTTGAAGTAGGCTAGTGTCAGAGCCACAGGGTAGAAATGAATGCTATTTTGGTTGGTGTAGGCTGCTGAACATTGAGTGATGAGGACTGATAAATGATGTTCTAGGGTATGCTGCTTAATGAGTTCTGGGTAGACTGGGTCTGGGGCTCCTGCCTGTTCCCCCTCTCTTCTCAGACTAACTAATTGGAGACTTAGCATGGAGCCATCGTTGGGACATTCTGACTCAACGGATTAGCTATAGTTTAACCTGCTCTGTTTGAGGGAAAGCTTGGGCTAATAAATCCTGTTCTAAAACACTGTGTGGGTTAACCTCTTTGCTCAACCTCCCCCTCCCTTCTCGTGGGCTGTGAACCACATTCAAGGTTTAGTTAATTTAGTACCATCGCCTTGTGTCCGTTGTCACTACCGCCCTAGCGAAACACTGACAGCATTTTGATTTGCTCAACTTTATACCAACAAAGTGAAATATTAAGCTTATTGACCTTTCTGATTAAAGGTTAGGCTATATACTGTTATAGGCTATAGCCTAGCACTAGTATGTGATCAATCCCTCTTCATACATTTCCATGTATTTCCATGGTAAGAGTGACAATGACTTTTTCGCTTTAAAATATACACTACCGGCCAAAAGTTTTACAACACTTACTCATTCAAGGGTTTTTCTTTATTTTTACTATTTTCTACATTGTAGAAAAATAGTGAAGACATCAAAACTATGAAATAACATATATGGAATCATGTAGTAACCAAAAAAGTGTTAACCTCTCTAGGGGTGCTACCGTCCCACCTGGCCAACATCCAGTGAAATTGCAGAGCGCCAAATTCAAAAACAGAAATACTCATTATAAAAATTCATAAAACATACAAGTGTTATACATCGGTTTAAAGATGAACTTCTTGTTAATCCAACCACGGTGTCAGATTTCAAAAAGGCTTTACGGCAAAAACATACCATGCGATTATCTGAGAACAGCGCCCAGTAGACAAATCATTACAAACAGTTACCAGCCAAGTAGAGGAGTTACACAAGTCAGAAATAGTGATAAAATGAATCACTTACCTTTGATCTTCATATGGTTGCACTCACAAGACTCCCATTTACTCAATAAATGTTTGTTTTGTTTGATAAAGTCCCTCTTTATATCAAAAAACCTCTGTTTTGTTCAGTAATCCAGAGGCTCAAAGGCAGTCACAACAGACAGACGAAAAATCCGAAAAGTATCAGTAAAGTTCTTAGAAACATGTCAAATTATGTTTATAATCAATCCTCAGGTTGATTTTAGTCATAATCAATAACATTTCAACCGGACAAAAGCTTCGTCAATATAAAAGGAAAACAAGAAAGGCGTGCTCTCGGTCGTGCGCATGAAAACCTCTGGGACACTGCAGTGTCCACTCATTCAAAGTGGTCTTACTCCCTCATTTTTCAGAATACAAGCCTGAAACAATTTCTAAAGACTGTTGACATCTAGTGGAAGCCATAGGAAGTGCAATTTGAGTCCCAAGTTAATGGCATTCAATAGAAAACTACAAACATTCTTTTTTAAACACTTCCTGGATGGATTGTTCTCAGGTTTTCACCTGCCATATCAGTTCTGTTATACTCACAGTCATTATTTTAACAGTTTTGGAAACTTTTGAGTTTTCTATCCAAATCTACCAATTATATGCATATCCTAGCTTCTGGGCCTGAGTAGCAGGCAGTTAACTTTGGGCACGCTTTTCATCCTGAGGTAAAAATAGTGCCCCCTACCCTAGTGAGGGTAAACAAATCAAAATACACTGCTCAAAAAAATAAAGGGAACACTTAAACAACACAATGTAACTCCAAGTCAATCACACTTCTGTGAAATCAAACTGTCCACATAGGAAGCAACACTGATTGACAATAAATTTCACATGCTGTTGTGCAAATGGAATAGACAAAAGGTGGAAATTATAGGCAATTAGCAAGACACCACCAATAAAGGAGTGGTTCTGCAGGTGGTGACCACAGACCACTTCTCAGTTCCTATGCTTCCTGGTTGATGTTTTGGTCACTTTTGAATGCTGGTGATGCTTTCACTCTAGCGTGAGACGGAGTCTACAACCCACACAAGTGGCTCAGGTAGTGTAGCTCATCCAGGATGGCACATCAATGCGAGCTGTGGCAAGAAGGTTTGCTTTGTCTGCCAGCGTAGTGTCCAGAGCATGGAGGCGCTACCAGGAGACAGGCCTTTACATCATGAGACAGGGAGGAGGACGTAGGAGGGCTACAACCCAGCAGCAGGACCGCTACCTCCGCCTTTGTGCAAGGAGGAGCACTGCCAGAGCCCTGCAAAATGAACTCCCAGCAGACCACAAATGTGCATGTGTCTGCTCAAACGGTCAGAAACAGACTCTATGAGGGCCCGACGTCCACAGATGGGTGTTGTGCTTACAGCCCATATCCTAGCTTCTGCTTACAGCCCAACACCGTGCAGGACGTTTGGCATTTGCCAGAGAACACCAAGATTGGCAAATTCGCCACTGGCGCCCTGTGCTCTTCACAGATGAAAGCAGGTTCACACGCACATGTGACAGACGTGACAGAGTCTGGAGACGCCGTGGAGAACGTTCTGCTGCCTGCAATATCCTCCAGCATGACCGGTTTGGGTCAGTCATGGTATGGGGTGGCATTTCTTTGGGGGGCCGCACAGCCCTCCATGTAGCTCGCCAGAGGTAGCCTGACTTCCACTAGGTACCGAGATGAGATCCTCAGACCCCTTGTGAGACCATATGCTGGTGCGGTTGGCCCTGGGTTCCTCCTAATGTAAGACAATGCTAGACCTCATGTGACTGGAGTGTGTCAGCAGTTCCTGCAAGAGGAAGGCATTGATGCTATGGACTGGCCCGCCAGTTCCCCAGACCTGAATCCAATTGAGCACATCTGGGACATCATGTCTCGCTCTAGTCCAGGTCTGGGAGGAGATCCCTCAGGAGACCATCCGCCACCTCATCAGGAGCATGCCCAGGTGTTGTAGGGAGGTCATACAGGCACGTGGAGGCCACACACACTACTGAGCCTCATTTTGACTTGTTCTAAGGACATTACATCAAAGTTGGATCAGCCTGTAGTGTGGTTTTCCACTTTAATTTTGAGTGTTACTCCAAATCCAGACCTCCATGGGTTGATAAATTTGATTTCCATTGATCATTTTAGTGTGATTTTGTTGTCAGCACATTCAACTATGTAACGAAAAAAGTATTTAATAAGAATATTTCATTCATTCTGATCTAGGATGTGTTATTTTAGTGTTCCCTTTATTTTTTTGAGCAGTGTATATTTGAGGTTCTTCAAATAGCCACCATTTGCCTTGTTGAAAGCTTTGCTCTCTTGGCATTTTCTCAACCAGCTTCATGAGGAATGCTTTCCCAACAGTCTTGAAGGAGTTCCCACATATGCTGAGCACTTGTTGGGAGCTTTTCCTTCACTCTGCGGTCCGACTCATCCTAAACCATCTCAATTTGGTTGAGGTTGGGGGATTGTGGAGGCCAGTTCATCTGATGCAGCACTCCATCACTCTCCTTCTTGGTCAAATAGCCCTTACACAGCCTGGAGGTGTGTTGGGTCATTGTCCTGTTGAAAAACAAATGAGATGGCGTATCGCTGCAGAATGCTGGGGTAGCCATGCTGGTTAAGTGTCCCTTGAATTCTAAATAAATCCCAGACAGTGTCACCAGCAAAGCACCCCCACACCATAACACCACCTCCTCTGTACTTCGCAGTGGGAAAGACCAATGCAGAGATCATCCGTTCACCCAAATCACATCTCAAAGACACGGCGGGTTGGAACCAAAAATCTCAAATTTGGACTCCAGACCAAAGGACAATTTTCTACCAGTGTAATGTTCATTGGTGTCCTTTTAGTAGTGGTTTCTTTGCAGCAATATGACCATGAAGGCCTCTGAACAGTTGATGTTGAGATGTGTTTGTTACTTGAACTCTGAAGCATTTATTTGGCCTGAAATTTTGGAGGCTGGATGAACATATCCTCTGGTCTTCCATTCCTGTGGCTGTCCTCATGAAAGCCAGTTTCGTCATGGCGCTTGATGGTTTTTACAACTGCACTTGAAGAATTTTTCAAAGTTCTTAATTTTCCGTATTTACTGACCTTCATGTCTTAAGGTAATGATGGATTGTCAGTTCTCTTTGCTTATTTGATCTGTTCTTGCTATCATATGGACTTGGTATTTTACCAAAAAGGGCTATATTCTGTATACCACCCCTAACTTGTCACAACACAACTGATTTGCTCAAATGCATTAAGGAAAGAAATTTCACAAATTAACTTAAGGCACACCTGTTAATTGAAATGCATTCCAGGTGACTACCTCATGAAGCTGGTTGAGAGAATACCAAGAGTCTGCAAAGCTATCATCAAGGCAAAGAGTGGCTATTGGAAGAATCTCAAATGTAACATTTTGATTTGTTTAACACCTTTTTTTTTTTTTTTGCTTAGTACATGTTTCCATATGTGTTATTTCATGGTTGTCTTCACCATTATTCTACAATGTAGAACATAGTAAAAATAAAGAAATTCTTGAAAGAGTAGGTTTCCAAACTTTTGATCAAAAACCAATGATTGCAAAGTCAAACAAACCATACAAATCTATGCACAAGGACTACTTGTAACAATTTCCACTGAAAAGGTTACAAGACAACATTTACTTGAACCGTAACGGCAAAAAAACAAATTCTCTTACCGCAACTTTGTATCGGAGTCTGTCACTCTGGAATTGCCCTAATCTGATAGGGTGAATGATCCCTCTAAGTCCCTATTGTGCTGCTTTCAATTAGGCTGGTTACAATTCTTACAGTAAATAAAAAGCATTTTAAAATAGCCCTGATAGAATATTCATGTGTCGATGGCACCGTCAGCTCCGAGAGCCAATACAAGGGTGCATGTAGCAAACCTCAACTTCAGGCTCCATAAACAGACAAAAGTCAGCCATAATAAAAATGGGCCATCTAGATGTGGATTTCTCTAGAGCCATTGTTCCAGTTGCTATGTTGACATTCCGATCTGATCCCAAGAGCTTAGTACGACTCAGCAACTGGACAAACAATGCATAAACAAATACACAAAACAGCACTTGAATCATTTGTCCAGACATTTAGCAATGGCGCTAATCCCCAGATATATCTGGTATGCTATTCTTCTGTTTTGCAAGAATGTTCTGAATGCCCTAAGACATGTAAATAATCATCTCAGAATTTTAGTTCAACATTTAGTCTCTTACCCCCTCACGGGCTGGAGGTTTGACACCCTGTGGGCCGTATGTTCAACACCCCTGCCCTAGATTCAGGCTAGTGAGACTGTCAGATACTGATGGTAGTATAGTGCAGGAATACTCCAGTACTATTTGAGAAGGTCCGGTCACATAAATTTCCTAGGTGGCAAAGGTCCAGATGGATAATGTAATTTATCGGCCTAGTAACAAACCCCCCACCTTGCAACCCATGTTGCTGTTTTAAAGTAAATTTCCTGCAATTCTATGCATTGTTCTGTGTCTTATGTGTGTTTATATGATACCAGGGGTTGAAACTTGACAGAGTAAATAAGATTAAAAAAATAAATTCCAGGGTATTTTTAATAACTATTATTCATACATTCAAGATAGCTGTTTGGTATCAGTGTGGGTAATGCCTGCTGCAGCCAGACACGGACATGGTGTGACCGACTAAATAGCAGGGCCAGAGAACCGATACTTGTCCAGCCACGGTTGGTATTCAATGCCAAGGAAGGATAGCCTACATTCATTAGTAGTCCTGCTGAATGGGAGAGGTGGGCAGCTAGAGAACACAGCCCCTTGACGACAGATATAACGGGGAGGAAAGTCGATGGAATTTGTCGTTATTAATGTCGAAGAGGTGAAGTTGTTGCTTGCTGTGTTTACAGAGAAATAGTGCAGTAGAGTAATTTCATGGCATACTGTTGGCTGTGTGTGTCTACCTTGGGCAGCTTGGCATCCCTCCCCTCTACCAGAGTGACATTTATGAGCACTGACAAACTGGCACTGTTCCCTGGCTGACATGACAAAGCCTTTGTCACGCCATCACCAGGAGAAGCTGGCTAGTCATGAGTTATTGGAGAAGCTGTAACACTATGTATGGTCTTTAGATTGAACACTATCGTCTATAGACTGCAAGAGGAAACCGAGACGTCTTGTACTTCAGTCATGCCACAGGGGTCTACATTTGCCTTGACTCGTTTGACCTCTATTAGGCAGGTTGGCAGATAATACCAGTTTTTCTGAATCTATAGAGCCCAAGTCAGGAAATGTAAGAACATATTGTCTAGTTAGTAGGACTATAGCATTGTCAACAAGCATACAGCCCCTGACAAAACTTGTGAAGTTTCCAGACTGTCGACCCTACTTGAACCTCTTGATTTTAACTCAATAGAAATTAACCAAGTCTTTTTGTTTCTCTCACCAAAACAGATATGGCTGAGCCCATCCAGCAGATTACCAGCAACAACAACGGCCAACACGACCGGGAGCAGGTGCCCTTCACCCTCATCACGCGTAAGGAGAAGGCAAGTCTATGATTGACTCATTCACCAACGAACCAATGTGTACTCTGCTGGCCAAGCAACAAGACTACGTTTGGGCGGAATACCGTATACCGGGGTATTTTGAAATACCAACATAATGATTTTTAATATCTAGGATGTGCCAAGAAAATGCTCTGCATTTGGTTTACTAACTTGCTAGCTTGCAAGATAAAGCTTCTTGGTTACAGCAGAGACAGATCAATCCTCTCCTGTATCAAGATTCCTACTGTCTAATATTTGTTTTGTGCGTGCAGCAAACTGAGTAACCTTTTGAGAAAGTTGTCAAACTTTATGAGCTGGGTTGTCTGGCCTTGCAATTTGTTTGTTCGCTTGTGCTTGTTAGCATTTAGCTAGCATCTGCTATGAGAATTCCTTAGTACTTTCTTAGCATAATTGTTCGTTTTTAGATTGGAACAAAATGGCACCCCTTGTGTTATACCATATAAAACATTTGCATAGCACCCAACCCTTACTAAGACTCATTGTAAAATGTGTGGTCCTATTCGCTTAATTCACACACCACAACACGTCACTTCCGGCTGCACTAAAATGAGGCTAGAGTGGGAAACCGAGACCAGAAACCTAGGCAACGCAGTCAAACATGTCATACTGCTGCGTCCCTGGATGTAACTCCTACAAAGGAGGGAGTCAAGTTGAATGAACTTTTCACTGTTTCCCCAAAGACCCTGCACTACGACGCCAATGGGTGGTCAAAAATAAAATTGATGTCGGGACACATTTTGAAGGTAAGATTGTTCACGTTAACGTTGCTGCTTAGCTAGCTAGCCAGCTAGGCTAACACTGCCACCAGTTAGCTGAGAATGGCTAACGATGGCCAACTTAGTAGCTAGCTTTGTATCTTACCAACATAGCTAGTTCTGAAGCTTGACAACTACAGTGGATGAATATTTCCCTACACAGATAACTGATAACACTAAAGTGTGTTCAAAACACTTTGTGGACTAATTTTAAAATACAATAATGTGGGAAACTGATTCCAAGCGAGCAGGTTGTGCAGACTGTGTTAACCTGGACGTCCACTCCAAAGCCTGGTAGGAGGACCATCATCAGAACAGCTGCAGGGTAGGCCTATCTAGCGTATGTTTACCCCGAAACTAGGTAGACTCCTTAATCAACCGTAATGTATTTTTCTGTGTTGTCTGTCATCTTTTCTGTAATTTTCAATAGTTCATTGTCGATTTATGTAACCTAACCTTTATATATATATATATATATGAGGTATTTGGTTTAACCTGTCAATAGTTCCCAATTATAATCTTTCACAATGAATACTCAGTTTCTGCCCCATCTACTCTAACTTGCATGGCCTGTATGTAGAGTTTCTGTCAGTTTCACTAACAGAAAAGGAACTCCCAAGTATTAATTTGCATGGCCTGTATTTGGAATAGAAGCTGTAGAGCTGGTAGTATTCATTTTAAACGCATTTTCACATTTTCACCTTGCAGTTCTGGCGATGAGGTGGAGACAAGCGTACCCTGACCATCCGTTACGATCAGAATCCTCTGCCTGAGGCGGAGCCGCTTGAAGAGGCGCGCAAACGAGGCAAACCAGTTCCTCCTGCAACTCGTCTTGTGTGACAACAACAAAGTAATGTGTTACACTGGATTTAGGGTCTACCGTACTCTAAAAGCAGAAACAGATTAACACACACTTAAACTCGACTTTAGCGCTTAACCTTAATGGATCAGTGCTTCCTCTTTCTGTGCTGTGTTAAACTGGGCTTCCTTAAACTGGAGTTAGCTGTTTCAATGCATCACAGTCCACGGTCAGCAGGATATGTACTGAAATGCATGTGCAAAGGCCTAGCTCAGAAACACTAACTATACTGAACAAAAATATAATCGCAACATGCAACAATTTCATTGATTTTTACTGAGTTACAGTTCATATAAGGAAATCAGTCAATTAAGATAAAATCATTAGGCCCGAATCTATGAATTTCCAATGACATCTATGCAGCTGTTGGTCACATACCAAAAAAAATGGGCCTCAGGATCTCGTCACGGTATTTTTGTGCATTCAAATTGCCATCGATAAAATGCATTTGTGTTCGTTGTCTGTAGTTTATGCCTTCCCATGCCATAACCCTCGCCCACACAACGCCATACACGTGGTCTGCGGTTGTGAAGCCGGTTGGACATGCTGGCAAATTCTCTAAAACGCTTATGGTAGAGAAATTTCACATTCAATTCTCTGGCAACAGCTCTGGTGGACATTCCTGCAGTCAGCATGCCAATTGCACGCTCCCTCAACTTGACATCTGTGGCATTGTGTTGTGACAAAAATGCACATTTTAGAGTGGCCTTTTTATTCTCTACAGCACAATATGCACCTGTGTAAAGATCATGCTGTTTAGCTTGTTAGCAACCTGTAAACAGGTTCAAAATCAGACAAGGACATCACTAGACAGTCAGGGATTCTTCCTCTTCTGGAGGAGGGAGATGATGGCCAATAAACACTTCCTTATTAAGGACCTTCTGTCGTATTAAGGCATCTTTGTTAATTTCACCATTTTAGCCAAGGTGATAATCTAGCCCTGGATCATGACTCCCGATCCATTACATTACACATACATCATTGGATGACGGCGTCTTCTGTACAGGGGTGTTTTGTATATATTGTAATGGTAGGCTCCTTGAGAGTACGTCTTGGGCTAGGGATAATCTAGAAAATGTACATTTTATAAAATGTTTACATAAAATAATGTACTTTGTTTAGTTGTATAACCTATTCATTAACCCATACAAAAAAATCATACATGTTTGTACTCTAACAATAAACTATGATAAATTCATCCTGCGTAGCTGTTATTTTTACTTGCATATAGCTAGTATGAAATGCTGGGGGGAAAAATAAAATAATAAATCGCCCAACTCGCGCTTCATCTTTCCCCACTTGTCTGCATTTGAAAGTTTCTCTCCAGCTGATAGTTGTTGTTGCACATCACAAAAAAGTCACACAATTTGGTTCCTGTGGTAATTGTGATTCTGTTTCAAGGAGAAAGCACCATCTGCATTTGAAGTGAGGTATGGACAACCCTTGTAGCTGTTCTGATCTGGCCATTAAAAAAAAAAAGAAGACATGAGAAGGAGTCTCAGAGTCTGATAAGTCAATACAGAGTCCAAGAACAAGAATGATGCTTTTCCCCCACCGCCTATACACAAAGGTTGATGGGGATGAATGGCAACTTAATTTTGTCGTCTGAGAACTGATTACGCTCCATATGTTCCCCAAGGACTGGTTTAAAATCCTGGTCGCAGCGCCAGCGCATTTCTACTATTACTGTCAATGACAACCACATGTTTCTGTTGAGACGTGACACCAAGGCTGACTAGGTGTGTTTACAATATGATGAAAGCTGATATGTGACTGGGATTGCCATTTTATTTTGGATGGGGAAGAGGCAATCCCCTCAGCCAATTCAATAAGCCTCCTAGTCACTTGGGGAAAAAAAATCTAATTTCTCTAGATAGCCCTTCTTACATCAGCAGATGTCTCAAAGTGCTGTACAGAAGCCCAGCCTAAAACCCCAAACAGCAAGCAATGCAGGTGTAGAAGCACGGCGGCTAGGGAAAACTCCCTAGCAAGGCCAAAACCTAGGAAGAAACCAGGCTATGAGGGGTGGCCAGTCCTCTTCTGGCTGTGCCGGGTGGAGATTATAACAGAAAATGGACAAGATGTTCAAATGTTCATAAATGACCAGCATGGCCAAATAATAATAATCACAGTAGTTGTCGAGGGTGCAACAAGTCAGCACCTCAGGAGTAAATGTCAGTTGGCTTTTCATAGCCAATCATTAAGAGTATGTCTACCGCTCCTGCTGTCTCTAGAGAGTTGAAAACAGCAGGTCTGAGACACGTAGCACGTCCGGAAAACAGGTCAGGGTTCCATAGCCGCAGGCAGAACAGTTGAAACTGGAGCAGCAGCACAGACAGGTGGACTGGGGACAGCAAGGAGTCATCATGCCAGGTAGTCCTGAGGCATGGTCCTAGGGCTCAGGTCCTCCGAGAGAGAGAAAGAAAGAGAGAATTAGAGAGCATACTTAAATTCACACAGGACAAGACAGGAGAAGTACTCCAGATATAACAGACTGAACCTAGCCTCCCGACACAAACTACTGCAGCATAAATACTGGAGGCTGAGACAGGAGGGGTCAGGAGACACTGTGGCCCCATCGGATGATACCCCCAGACAGGGCCAAACAGGCAGGATATAACTCCACCCACTTTGCCAAAGCACAGCCCCCACACCACTAGAGGGATATCTTCAACCACCAACTTACCATCCTGAGACAAGGCCAAGTATAGCCCACAAAGATCTCCACCACGGCACAACCCAAGGGGGGAGGGGGGGGGGGGGGGGGGGGGGGGGGGGGGGGGCAACCCAGACAGGAAGATCATGTCAGTGACTCAACCCACTCAAGTGACGCACCCCTCCTAGGGACTGCATGGAAGAGCACCAGTAAGCCAGTGACTCAGCCCCTGTAATAGGGTTGGAGGCAGAGAATCCCAGTGGAGAGAGGGGAACCGGCCAGGCAGAGACGGCAAGGGCTGTTCGTTGCTCCAGAGCCTTTCCGTTCACCTTCACACTCCTGGGCCAGACTACACTCAATCATATGACCTACTGAAGAGATGAGTCTTCAATAAAGACTTAAAGGTTGAGACTGAGTCTGCGTCTCTCACATGGGTAGGCAGACCATTCCATAAAAATTTAACTCTATAGGAGAAAGCCCTGCCTCCAGCTGTTTGCCTAGAAATTCTAGGGACAATTAGGAGGCCTGCGTCTTGTGACCGGAGTGTACGTGTAGGTATGTACGGCAGGACCAAATCGGAAAGATGGGTAGGAGCAAGCCCATTTAATGCTTTGTAGGTTAGCAGTAAAACCTTTAAATCAGCCCTTGCCTTAAAAGGAAGCCAGTGTAGGGAGGCTAGCACTGGAGAAATATGATCAAATTTTGGGGTTCTAGTCAGGATTCTAGCAGCCGTATTTAGCACTAACTGAAGTTTATTTAGTGATTTATCCGGGTAGCCGGAAAGTAGAGCATTGCAGTAGTCTAACCTAGAAGTAACAAAAGCATGGATTAATTTTTCTGCATCATTTTTGGACAAAGTTTCAGATTTTTGCAATGTTACGTAGATGAAAAAACCTGTCCTTGAAACAGTCTTGATATGTTCGTCAAAAGAGAGATCAGGGTCCAGAGTAACGCCGAGGTCCTTCACAGTTTTATTTGAGACGACTATACAACCATCAAGACTAATTGTCAGATTAAACATAAGATCTCTTTGTTTCTTGGGACATAGAACAAGCATCTCTGTTTTGTCCGAGTTTAAAAGTAGAACGTTTGCAGCCATCCACTTCCTTATGTCTGAAACAGGCTTCTAGCAAGGGCAATTTTGGGGCTTCTCCATGTTTCATTGAAATGTACAGCTGTGTGTCATCCGCACAGCAGTGAAAGTTAACATTATGTTTTCAAATGACATCCCCAAGAGGTAAAATATATAGTGAAAACGATAGTGGTCCTAAAACAGAACCTTGAGGAACACTGAAATTTACAGCTGATTTGTCAGCGGACAAACCATTCAGAGACAAACTGATATCTTTCCGACCGATAAGATCTAAACCAGGCCAGAACTTGTCCGTGTAGACCAATTTGGGTTTCCAATCTCTCCAAAAGAATGTGGTGATCGATGGTATCAAGTGTCTCT
The DNA here is from genome assembly GCF_029448725.1 of Salvelinus fontinalis. Lineage (NCBI taxonomy): Eukaryota > Metazoa > Chordata > Actinopteri > Salmoniformes > Salmonidae > Salvelinus > Salvelinus fontinalis. The sequence goes on from NC_074679.1 coordinate 7,120,350, forward strand.
TAAGCAGCTCTTTCAGTAGTTTAGTTGGTATAGGATCCAGTATGCAGCTTGAAGGTTTAGAGGCCATGATTATTTTCATCATTGTGTCAAGAGATATAGTACTAAAACACTTAAGTGTCTCTCTTGATCCTAGGTCCTTGCAGAGTTGTGCAGACTCAGGACAGCTGAGCTTTGGAGGAATACGCAGATTTAAAGAGTCTGTAATTTGCTTTAATGATCATGATCTTTTCCTCAAAGTTCATGAATTTATTACTGCTGAAGTGAAAGCCATCCTCTCTTGGGGAATGCTGCTTTTCAGTTAGCTTTGCGACAGTATCAAATATAAATTGCTGATTTGTTCTTATTTTCCTCAATTAAGTTGGAAAAATAGGATGATCGAGCAGCAGTGAGGGCTCTTCGATACTGCACGGTACTGTCTGTCCAAGCTAGTCGGTAGACTTCCAGTTTGGTGTGGCGCCATTTCCGTTCCAATTTTCTGGAAGCTTGCTTCAGAGCTCTGGTATTTTCTGTATACCAGGGAGCTAGTTTCTTATGACAAATGTTTTTAGGGGTGCAACTGCATCTAGGGTATTGCGCAAGGTTAAATTGAGTTCCTCAGTTAGGTGGTTAACTGATTTTTGTCCTCTGACGTCCTTGGGTAGGCAGAGGGAGTCTGGAAGGGCATCAAGGAATCTTTGGGTTGTCTGAGAATTTATAGCACGACTTTGTGCTCCTTGGTTGGTCTGAGCAGATTATTTGTTGCCATTGCAAACATAATAAAATGGTGGTCCAATAGTCCAGGATTATGAGGAAAAACATTAATATCCACAACATTTATTCCATGGGACAAAACTAGGTCCAGAGTATGACTGTGACAGTGAGTAGGTCCAGAGACATGTTGGACAAAACCCACTGAGTCAATGATGGCTCCGAAAGCCTTTTGGAGTGGGTCTGTGGACTTTTCCATGTGAATATTAAAATCACCAAAAATTAGATTATTATCTGCTTTGACTAGAAGGTCCGATAGGAATTCAGGGAACTCAGTGAGGAACGTTGTATACGGCCCAGGAGGCCTGTAAACAGTAGCTATAAAAAGTGATTGAGTAGGCTGCATAGATTATGACTAGAAGCTCAAAAGATGAAAACGTTTTTTTTGTTTTTGTAAATTGAAATTTGCTATCGTAAATGTTAGCAACACCTCCGCCTTTGCGGGATGCACAGGGGATATGGTCACTAGTGTAACCAGGAGGTGAGGCCTCATTTAACACAGTAAATTCATCAGGTTTAAGCCATGTTTCAGTCAGGCCAATCACATCAAGATTATGATCAGTGATTAGTTCATTGACTATAACTGCCTTTGAAGTGAGGGATCTAACATTAAGTAGCTCTATTTTGAGATGTGAGGTAGCACGATCTCTTTCAATAATGGCAGGAATGGAGGAGGTCTTTATTCTAGTGAGATTGCTAAGGCGAACACCGCCATGTTTAGTTTTGCCCAACCTAGGTCGAGGCACAGACACGGTCTCAATGGAGATAGCTGAGCTGACTACACTGACTGCTAGTGGCAGACTCCACTAAGCTGGCAGGCTGGCTAACAGCATGCTGCCTGGCCTGCACCCTATTTCATTGTGGAGTTAGAGCCCTGTCTATGTTGGTAGATAAGATGAGAGCACCCCTCCAGCTAGGATGGAGTCTGTTACTCCTCAACAGGCCAGGCTTGGTCCTGTTTGTGGGTAAGTCCCAGAAAGAGGGCCAATTATCTACAAATTCTATCTTTTGGGAGGGGCAGAAAACAGTTTTCAACCAGCGATTGAGTTGTGAGACTCTGCTGTAGAGCTCATCACTCCCCCTAACTGGGAGGAGGCCAAAGACAATTACTCGATGCCGACATCTTTCTAGCTGATTTACACGCTGAAGCTATGTTGCGCTTGGTGACCTCTTGACTGTTTCATCCTAACATCGTTGGTGATCATACACCCCCGGTAAACAGTGTATGATCGCTGGATGATTCCTTTTAAGTCTAATACTGCGGGTAATGGAGTCGCCAATGACTAGGGTTTTCAATTTGTCAGCGCAAATGGTGGGAAGCTTCGGCGTCTCAGACCCCGTAATGCAGGGGTGTCAAACTCATTCCACGGAGGGCCTAGTGTCTGCAGGTTTTTGGTTTTTCCTTTCAATAAGCCCTAGACAACCAGGTGTGGGGAGTTCCTAACTAATTAGTGATGTTAATTCATCAATCAAGTATAAGGGAGGAGCGAAAACCCGCAGACACTCGGCCCCCCGTGGAATGAGTTTGACACCTGTGCCGTAATGGGAGGAGTAGAGACCAGAGAAGGCTCGGCCTCTGACTCCCGACTCTCTGCTTAATAGGGAGAACCGGTTGAAAGTTTCTGTCGGCTGATTGAGCGACACCGGTTGAGCATTCCTACAGCATTTCCCTCCAGAAGCCATGAGAAAGTTGTCCGGCTGCGGGGACCATGCGAGGAGATTTATACTAACGTTACTATCTGTACTCACTGGTGGCACAGACACTGTTTCATCCTTTCCTACACTGAAATTACCCTTGCCTAACGTTTGCGTCTGAAGCTGGGCTTGCAGCACAGCTATCCTCGCCGTAAGGCGATCGTTCTCCTGTATATTATGAGTACAGCGACTGCAATTAGAAGGCATCATGTTAATGTTACTTAGCTTCGGCTGTTGGAAGTCCTGATCCATGTCCAGATAAAGCGTCCGGAGTGAAAAAGTTGAATGAAAAAAAAAGTTGAGTGAGTGAAAAACTAAAAATATAAACGGTAATTAAAAACTAAAAAACGTAAAGATGTCAGGTAGCAAAGTAAGGTTGGCAACAAAACGCACAGCAACACGTAAACAAGTCTGCAAGTTGTGACCCGAAAGTATAAATAAAATGGTCTGATTGGCTTTCCTCAAGTTAGTGTTTGGCTGGAGTGTAGGTTTAAATAAAGGAGACATGCGTTATCTTTTAATGCCTGTGTCAATTAACACTGTGTAGTCTTGTGTCAATCAACACATCCCATACTAAGAGGATGATCTCCATGCTGGCTCCTAACGGTACATCTGTTGGTATACAGTTACCAAATCTTGTCAGTGGCCACTTTTCTATCCACAGTACTCATGTGAGTAAAGTCACTGTAAAAAAAATGAAACTCACAACAGCTGTGATGGAAACAGGAAGTTTCGGTACAATTGCATATATTCAGACATAATTTGTTCATTTGACATGGTGGGATATTTTTGTCTGTAAAATGTATTATGCGAGAAATGGCGGCGGGAAACGCCTTTTATGCGCAAATACTGATAAAGTCGAAAGTCAACATGGAGTCACGCGATGATATGGTGTGTGTGTGGTCCTCCCACTATGACTCGGAAGCATGCAGTTTATTAGGCTACAGATTAAATAAATGATGAACTTCACAGTTCATCATGGTGAACGTGCAAGGTGATGAGCTTGATGCTCCTTTCCAATAAATATTGAGGGTCTTATTCTGGTGACATGATGATCGATGCTTGTCTGCTGTTTTGACAAATATAAGATCAATCAAATTTGATTTATAAAACCCTTTTAACATCAGCCGATGTCACAAAGTGCTATACAGAAACCCAGCCTACAACCCCAAACGGCAAGCAATGCAGAAGCATGGTGGCTAGGAAAAACTCCCTAGAAAGACTGGAAACTAGGGAGGAACCAGGCTCTGAGGGGTGGCCAGTCCTCTTCTGGCTGTGCCCGGTTGAGATTATAACAGTACATGGCCAAGATGTTCATAGATGACCAGCAGGGTCAAATAATAATCAGTGGTTGTAGAGAGAGAGGGAGAGAGAGACCCATCAGTAGAGTTAAATGTGATGGAAACCCATTTAACTTGTTGGTTTTTTAAACTCGGTACATGGGAATTTAACAGTCTTTTTTTTTTTGTGTGTGTGTGTTTTTATGTGCACTGTCATCACACACAGCCTTTTATCTGCAAAAAAATGATGTTTGATGGAAAAATCTCTTTTATTTCACCTTTATTTAACCAGGTAAGCTAGTTGAGAACAAGTTCTCATTTACAACTGCGACCTGGCCAAGATAAAGCAAAGCAGTGCGACAGAAACAACAACACAGAGTTACACATGGAATAAACAAGCGTACAGTCAATAACGCAATAGAAAAAAAAGAAATTCTATATACAGTGTGTTCAAATGGCATGAGGTGGTAAGGCAATAAATAGGACATTGTAGCGGAGTAATTACAATTTAGCAGATTAACACTGGAATGATAGATGAGCAGATGATGGTGTGTAAGTAGTGATACTGGTGTGCAAAAGGGCAGCAAAGTAAATAAAAACAATATGGGGGATGAGGTAGGTAGATTGGGTGGGCTATTTACAGATGGACTATGTACAGCTGCAGCGATCGGTTAGCTGCTGAGATAGCTTAATAGCTTTAAAGTTAGTGAGGGAAATGCAAGTCTCCAGCTTCAGCAATTTTTGCAATTTGTTCCAGTCACTGGCAGCAGAGGAAAGGCGGCCATAGGAGGTGTTGGCTTTGGGGATGACCAGTGAGATATACCTGCTAGAGCGCGTGCTACGGGTGGATGTTGTTATCGTGACCAGTGAGATGAGATAAGGTGGAGCATTACCTAGCATAGACTTGTAGATGACCTGGAGCCAGTGAGTCTGGCGACGAATATGTAGCGAGGGCCAGCCGACTAGAGTATACAGGTCGCAGTGGTGGGTGGTATAAGGTGATTTGGTAACAAAACGGATGGCACTGTGATAGACTACATCCAATTTGCTGAGTAGAGTATTGGAAGCTATTTTGTAGATGACATCGCCGAAGTCAAGGATCGGTAGGATAGACAGTTTTACTAGGGTAAGTTTGGCGGCGTGAGTGAAGGAGGCTTTGTTGCGAAATAGGAAGCCAATTCTAGATTTGTTTTTGGATTGGAGATGTTTGATATGAGTCTTGAAGGAGAGTTTAGTCTAGTCAGACACCTAGGTATTTGTAGTTGTCCACGTATTCTAGGTCAGAACCATCTAGCGTAGTGATGCTAGTCGGGCGGGCGGGTGCGGGCAGCGAACGGTTGAAAAGCATGCATTTGGTTTTACTAGCGTTTAAGAGCAGTTGGAGGCCACAGAAGGTGTGTTCTATGGCATTGAAGCTAATTTGGAGGTTAGTTAAGACCGTGTCCAAAGAAGGGCCAGATTTATACAGAATGGTGTCGCCTGCGTAGACGTGGATCAGGGAATCACCCGCAGCAAGAGCGACATCGTTGATATATACAGAGAAAAGAGTCGGCCTGAGAATTGAACCCTGTGGTACCCCCATAGAAACTGCCAGAGGTCCGGGCAACAGGCCCTCCGATTTGACACACTGAACTCTGAGAAGTAGTTGGTGAACCAGGCGAGGCAGTCATTTGAGAAAGCAAGGCTATTGAGTCTGCCAATAAGAATATGGTGATTGACAGAGTCGAAAGCCTTGGCCAGGTCGAAGACGGCTGCACAGTACTGTCTTTTATCGATGGCGGTTATGATATCGTTTAGAAAGAGAAGGTCCAGATTGTCTAGCCCAGCTGATTTTTACAGATCCAGGTTTTGCAGCTCTTTCAGAACATCTGCTATCTGGATGAAGGAGAAGCTGGGGAGGCTCGGGCAAGTAGCTGCGGGGGGTGCGGCGCTGTTGGCCGGGGTTGGGGTAGCCAGGAGGAAAGCATGGCCAGCCGTAGAGAAATGCTTATTGAAATTCTCGATTATCATGGATTTATCGGTGGTGACCGTGTTACCTAGCCTCAGTTCAGTGGGCAGCTGGGAGGAGGTGATCTTGTTCCCCATGTACTCGAGTGTCCCAAAATTTTTGGGAGTATATCGCAGGGACTATTCGATGCTATTGCAGTCCGCCACAGGATGTTTTTGTGCTGGTAGTCAGGTCTGGAGTGAACCAAGGGCTATATCTGTTCTTAGTTAAAAAAAAATTGAAAGGGGCATGCTTATTTAAGATGGTTAGGAAATTACTTTTAAAGAACAACCAGGCATCCTCGACTGACGGGTTGAGGTCAATATCCTTCCAGGATTCCCAGGCCAGGTCGATTAGAAAGGCCTGCTCGCAGAAGTGTTTTAGGGAGCGTTTGACAGTGATGAGGGGTGGTCGTTTGACCGCGGACCCATAGTGGATGCAGGCAAAGAGGCAGTGATCGCTGAGATCCTGATTGAAAACAGCAGAGGTGTATTTGGAGGGCAAGTTGGTCAGGATAATATCTATGAGGGTGCCCATGTTTACGGATTTAGGGTTGTACCCTGGTGGTTTCCTCGATAATTTGTGTGAGATTGAGGGCATCTATCTTAGATTGTAGGACTTCTGGGGTGTTAAGCATATCCCAATTTAGGTCACCTAACAGAACAAACTCTGAAGATAGATTGGGGGAAATCAATTCACATATGGTGTCCAGGGCACAGCTGGGAGCTGAGGGGGGGTCTATAACAGGCGGCAACAGTGAGAGACTTATTTCTGGAGAGATTCATTTTTAAAATTAGAAGCTCGAACTGTTTGGGCATAGACCTGGATTCTGTCGCAAATTGAATGGAAACCTAGCTACTGACGACTGACTCTATTAACATGCTGAAACAAAGTGTTGCTGTTACACTGCATTAGACTTTATTAAATGCATAGGTAGTGACCCAGTGCTCTCTCTCTGTGTGTGTGTGTGTGTACACAGTGTGGAGACGTGCTCTATGAGAAGAGACACTATGAGAAGGCCCACTGGGCGTGTATCACGGTTCATGAGGACACCTACGAGCAGAGCATCTGTTACGGCTTCATGAAGCTCATGAGATACATCTGCCAGCAGAACTCCTCAGGTGAGTCCAAAACCGCCTTCATAGGAGTCATTGGGCCTATATTCTTCTAACCTTACCCTTGTTTAGCCAAGTCTAGTTCATTTTACATTACATTTACATTTAAGTCATTTAGCAGACGCTCTTGTCCAGAGCGACTTACAAATTGGTGCATTCACCTTATGATATGCAGTGGAACAACCACTTTACAATGGTGCATCTGAATCTTTTAAGGGGGGGGGGGGGTTAGAAGGATTACTTTATCCTATCCTAGGTATTCCTTAAAGAGGTGGGGTTTCAGGTGTCTCCGGAAGGTGGTGATTGACTTCGCTGACCTGGCGTCGTGAGGGAGTTTGTTCCACCATTGGGGTGCTAGAGCAGCGAACAGTTTTGACTGGGCTGAGCGGGAACTGTACTTCCTCAGAGGTAGGGAGGCGAGCAGGCCAGAGGTGGATGAACGCAGTGCCCTTGTTTGGGTGTAGGGCCTGATCAGAGCCTGAAGGTACGGAGGTGCCGTTCCCCTCACAGCTCCGTAGGCAAGCACCATGGTCTTGTAGCGGATGCGAGCTTCAACTGGAAGCCAGTGGAGAGAGCGGAGGAGCGGGGTGACGTGAGAGAACTTGGGAAGGTTGAACACCAGACGGGCTGCGGCGTTCTGGATGAGTTGTAGGGGTTTAATGGCACAGGCAGGGAGCCCAGCCAACAGCGAGTTGCAGTAATCCAGACGGGAGATGACAAGTGCCTGGATTAGGACCTGCGCCGCTTCCTGTGTGAGGCAGGGTCGTACTCTGTGAATGTTGTAGAGCATGAACCTACAGGAACGGGTCACCGCCTTGATGTTAGTTGAGAACGACAGGGTGTTGTCCAGGATCACGCCAAGGTTTTTAGCACTCTGGGAGGAGGACACAATAGAGTTGTCAACCGTGATGGCGAGATCATGGAACGGGCAGTCCTTCCCCGGGAGGAAGAGCAGCTCCGTCTTGCCGAGGTTCAGCTTGAGGTGGTGATCCGTCATCCACACTGATATGTCTGCCAGACATGCAGAGATGCGATTCGCCACCTGGTTATCAGAAGGGGGAAAGGAGAAGATTAATTGTGTGTCGTCTGCATAGCAATGATAGGAGAGACCATGTGAGGATATGACAGAGCCAAGTGACTTGGTGTATAGCGAGAATAGGAGAGGGCCTAGAACAGAGCCCTGGGGGACACCAGTGGTGAGAGCACGTGGTGTGGAGACAGATTCTCGCCACGCCACCTGGTAGGAGCGACCTGTCAGGTAGGACGCAATCCAAGCGTGGGCCGCGCCGGAGATGCCCAACTCGGAGAGGGTGGAGAGGAGGATCTGATGGTTCACAGTATCGAAGGCAGCCGATAGGTCTAGAAGGATGAGAGCAGAGGAGAGAGAGTTAGCTTTAGCAGTGCGGAGCGCCTCCGTGACACAGAGAAGAGCCGTCTCAGTTGAATGACTAGTCGCAGGAGAGCTGGCCAAGGACGGCACGTTCAAGAGTTTTGGAGAGAAAAGAAAGAAGGGATACTGGTCTGTAGTTGTTGACATCGGAGGGATCGAGTGTAGGCTAGTTCAGACTCCTGACTCTTGGTTGTCCATGTCCTGTCCTTAGGTAGCTATCTGGGTATGACCATCCCTATCCTGACTGTGATCCGTACGGACCAGAACCACTCTGTCTTGTCCAGGGACGTCACTGTGGCCTACTACCTGCCCACAGAATACCAAGTCCAGCCACCCCTGCCTTCTGACACTGAAATAAGCATTGAGGAATGGCCTGCCACCATTGTATACACAAGGTAGGAGTTTGGAATTATTTTGCTCTGCTTGGTCAATTTTATGGCAATACAATATGAAAGTAGATGAATTATAAACGTTTTAAATTGTAATCATTACTGGAACCATTGTCAGTTTGAGGCATAAACAAGTTCACAGTTTCTAGCAAAACGAGTGAATTTCAAAAAATTTCGGCCTACAGTTAGTCAACAAGTTAGCTTGCTGGTTTTCGGGAACCCAAAACCAAATCTCATGTACGTAACTAGCTAGCTCCTCGATTGGTCACAAACATTAAGTTAGTCACATGAAGCTATTTAGCTAAAGTTAATGACATTATTTCAGTCAGTTAGCCACCAATACTTTTATGCTAGCCACCATGTTGTTGCATCCTTCCAAAAATGACAGTGGCTGCAGTTTTGTTTTAATTTAGCATATTGTTTTGGACAATCTCAAAGCAGAGTCTATTCAAAAGCCTCGTGAATTTACACAGCAGAATGAGAGTAAGGAAGTTATAATGACTCCAGTGTTAGACCTGCACCTGCAAACGCACACCTCCCTGACTTGAATCAAATCTCATTCGATTCCTATGTGCCCCTTTTCTAACCTCCAGGTCCTTCACTGGCGCCACAAACGAGGTGACCATCATTAATGAGATCAGCACCATGGCGGAAATGCTCGACTCCCCCGCCACGCATGTGAATGACTCGTTCATCGTGGCTGGCTATACCAACCCTGCGGTGGCGAACCGACAGAACGAGATTTGGTTCCTGGAGCGGCCTTGAGGGTCAGCCTAACCTTGGCCCATCCTCCTAAACTTGACCCACCCAACACCCCCTTATCCCAATCCTACTGATTCACCCCTTCCTGTTCTAGTGTGAAGAGACTTACTGATTCACCCCTTCCTGTTCTAGTGTGAAGAGACTTAGGGACTTTGCTACAAGGGCCCTTATTACTAGTCCTCTGCGAGGCTGCATCCTTTGGGTCCATGAACACCTTTACGATAGGGCATCTAGTCTAGATATTTTACTCTGCTGTTATCCTCACATAGTCAGGGCTTGACATCCACTTTTTTAGTCACTTGTCATTCGGACAAGTAGGACAGATGTTTTTTTTTGTTTTTTTACTTGTCGAAAAATGGCCTGCAACACCAATTTTTTACATTATTGTATGATGCAAGGAACCACTTTACAAAATAAAATAGAGAATCAGACAAAAATGTAGGATACCATCTGCCTATTGGCTTCTTTGCCTGTCTCAAAATACAACACTGCCCCTTTAAGGCTCTCCTGGAAGATGGTTGGCCACCCTTAGCCTATAAAATATTGCAACGTTACAACTACAACCAAATACTTTGTCTTCATTAAAATAACTTCCTTATTCAATTAATCAGGGAACAAATGGCTAAGGTAGACTACTTCAAAGCAAGGTAACTAACAAATACACGTTTATCTAATATATTCAGATTTCATGGAATATCTTTTGACCGCATGCGAGTTATTTGTCAATGAGGCTATTCTAATAATATTTTGAACGTTGTCAGAATGACATGGCCAATGTTTAAAAGGGGAATCCCAGCTCACCAACTGTCAGATGTATTTCTCAACTCCCAATGTTGAGCGCTTGATAGGTTTTACAACATGGCTATGTAGCATTGCTTTAATAATGCACCCGTTAATCAATGTCGTACTGGAGTGCCCGGTGACATGAAAATGACATTAATGCATGCTAAAAGCTGAATAGTTAGCTACAGAGAACTAGCCAGGCTAAACAAGATGTTTTTAATTGGCTATATAGTTAGTCTGTTGTCTGTCATTATTACAGGTTACCTCACTGCTACGACGTCTGTCTGTCCATGGGCCTGCTCACCCACGCAGGTGATTCACACACCATGACTTTTCCAGGATTTTAATGACCGTACTCTGTTTGCTGACCAAAAATGAGCTATAACTGGGTAAAAAAAAAAAAAAAAATAGAAAGGAATATCAACAAATGTGCACACGCCTGTCAATGCAATACAATTCTACTCCGATGCGAACAGTGTCCAAAACATCGCATACGGAAGACACTTGTGATTGATTTTTTACTTGTCCATTCGGATAACTTAAATCTATATTCTTCTTGTCCAACTTTTGTCTTTTTACTTGTCCCGGACAAGCGTTAATGTTGAGCCCTGATAGTCTTGACGACCTCCGAAGGGTGAGGAGTCGTGACGTTTACTTGATGTTTTGTGAAAAGTGGATGGATATTAGAGCCATGCCTTTAGAGAGTTGGGCCAAATTTAGGTTGTAAAATATCGTTCTAATTCTAGACATTCAGTGACATAGCATTGTTTAAATATTCCCCATGTCATGTTAATGGACGGCTAACATGGCTGCCATAGAATGTTGTAGTGTCATGTAAATGCATCATAACGCAGAAAACCTCAATGTCCCATCTCTCTAAATACATGGTTCTGGTGGATCCTAATTATTGCGCCAGTCACACTGTAAACCTTGAACTGGAATTCTTACCAGGTAATTAACAATCCTGAACGATGACTGCTATTTCAGTCTGCTTTAGGGGGGGAGAAGTGCAGTCTTCACCATGGTAACTACCACCTTTTAGACAATTTAATGCTATAGGAGGGTGGATTCTATTAGTTGTGAAGTGTAAGTAAATCGTGTCATTCTCTTTCTGTCAATGAAACACTGAGCATGACACATAGACAAACACCGGATAAATTTTACAGCCAACAGTCTGAATGTATAAGCACGGCGAGACAGAAAATACGTATTACTACAAACCAAAATCACTGAGCTTTGTTATATGACAATCGAGCATGCCATCTGCTGCATACTACACTTTTCTATGCTCTTTCTGAGAGTCAATGCATTCCTCATTCTTAAAGCCATGATGTTCACAAACAACCTATTTCTGTCTCTCTCTCTATTTAACTAAGGTTCCAATCCAGACATTGCTTTGTGTGTGTGCACTATTTGCAAGTTACCTGACACCAGTAACATTGAAAACAGAGTAAATGCATGGAGCCTATCATATACACGGTTATATTTGTTTATGTTATCTGAGTAAGAAAAGTGATTTGTTTTTAGTCCACAGCATTAGGGTTCTATACCCCATTTTAACGAAAATCCCTTAAAGCTCAAAATAACAATTCAAGAGGTATTTTCTAGCTTCCAAATATTTTGTAATGAAACCAATTACTAAGAGGATGAATTTAACATAAGAAAAGTGATGTATCATAATATCTATTTTGTTGACTCAACAATACATAGGAAAGTTCTAGATCTATCAGTTGTTTTAAAGGAGAATAGGCCATTATTGCTTAACACCGGGCTGTATATTGAAGTGTAGCTGTGACAACACTAGTCACAGTATGTCAGGTAACTGTACTTTGCCAAATCATCACTGTGTAAAGTCTTGTTCAGGAGATCATCTTTCTCATTGCGGGTTAATGACCAGTCATAAACATTATTTTACCATGTACCGCATTCAGCAGCATGTAAACAAACAGCATCTCAATCACTTCAATCGCCAAGTCCAGTCTGAAAGTAGTTCAAAGAAACGGTCGTCCCCATGACTTCAGTGTAGTGATATTATAATGCACGCCTTTAACCAAGTTGTTTCAGTGGTGGTTAGTCTTACCTGTTTGGCCTCTGCAGCTTTTTACACTTTAGGTTAGTTGTTTTCCTGCCCGTAATCAGAGCTGATGTAGAATGTAACGGTAAAGTTCTAAATGTGATGTAGACACCACGTAGGATGTAACGGTAAAGTTCTAAATGTGATGTAGACACCACGTAGGATGTAACGGTAAAGTTCTAAATGTGATGTAGACACCATGTAGGATGTAACGTTAAAGTCCTAAATGTGATGTAGACACCACGTAGGATGTAACGTTAAAGTTCTAAATGTGATGTAGACACCACGTAGGATGTAACGTTAAAGTTCGCAATGTGTACGGAATTGGAGCATGCAGAATGATTTGAACTGGGTGTCCGCCATGACTCCAACACATCTAACTAACAGACTGGTCCTTTGGGAACAGTTGGCGCGAAGGCAGTTTGGTGGATTTTTGCAAACATTTTTCAGTGTTCTTCGTAAAAGTGTGCTGTACAGAAAAACATTTGAAATGCAATGACGAAAGCTACTATGGATTTCTTGATTGTTTTTGTTAAAATGTTTTATTTCCTTTAAGAAATAAAAATGATATTAAATCTGTGGGCCTTCGTGTGATTCTAGCAAAGATGGTGGGGATAGATATTTCCCTATAAAATATACAATCCTAATAATAACCTAGACTACCTTTTTAAACCCCAAAAAGTTTAATTAGTCAAGTCCAAACATACGAAAACAGATCAGCATCTGTAAAGTTCGGCTTCAAACCGATCTGGTGCCAGTGAGCACAGAAATGGCAACATACTAGAAATGAGGCTATTGAAACCTGGAAGTTTGATGAAGGCATGAGGTTACTAGGCCCCAGCTCAGTGCCGTGCCTGAGGGAGCAGGAATCACCAGAGGGAACATCTGACACGGTATTGAAAAATGACCTGATTCACACCCACACAAGTGTGTACATTTCTTTTATGGAGATCAAAATGCATAGTCTACAAAAGATGGAAAGGGGCAGACCCTTTTTCTTCTTCTTGGGAACAAATTCTTCCCCCATGACAAGGGAACAATTGGGGGCTCAGCAACACAATCAGTTACACAAACCCTAACAAAAAGGAACCATGCACCATTTATCACCATACCATATCAGGCTGCCACATGGATATTATGCAATGCCCAGGGAGAGGCACACCTATGTAAGTTAGACCAGTTGCCCTCAACATTTAGTAAGACAATGAAGGAGATGCTTGCTGAGGCAAACCTGTTGTGGCCATGGCATCTTGTCTAGACCACAATCCAAGAGACTTCCTTACAGGGAAACTAAACCGGCCACGCTGAAATAGATCTTGCATCTATTTGAGAAGCTAGACGCGCTGCAAGTCCTGCCTATCCCATCTCATTGGTTTTCACGAGCATACAAACCCAGGAGAGATTCATCAAAGATAACTAGATTTCCCCTTTTATCTCTGGATTAATCGTTGGAGTAGAGAAACACAATTTTGTATGACTTCGGGTCAACATTCTGCAAAGAACCAGGTAAAATATATAAGACCATAGCAGTGGAGGCTGGTGGGAGGAGCTATATGAGGACAGGCTCATTGTAATGGCTGGAATGGAATAAATGTAACGGTATCAAACATATGGAAACAACATGTTTGACTCTGTTCCATATATTCCATTTCAGCCATTACAATGAGGCCGTCGTATAATACCTCCCACCAGCCTCCACTGGACCATAGGCGTGTCAGGTTAAATAACAACCCAATGTTCATCTCCCAAGTCAAACTTAGCTAGCTAGCTAAATGTCCATTGAAGGTTTCATGTGTGTTTCGAAGATAAAGCAAAGCAGTGTGACACAGACAACAACACAGAGTTACACATGGAATAAACAAGCCAATAACACAATAAACAAGTCAATGACACAGTAGAAAATAAAGAAAGTCTATATACAGTGTGTGCAAAAGGCATGAGGAGGTAGGCAATACATAGGCCATAGGAGCGAATAATTACAATTTAGCAGATTTACACTGGAGTGATAAATGAGCAGATGATGATGTGCAAGTAGAGATAGTGGTGTGCAAAAGAGCAGAAAAGTAAATAAAATAAAAACAGTATGGGGATGAGGTAGGTAGATTGGGTGGGCTATTTACAGATGGACTATGTACAGCTGCAGCGACCAGTTAGCTGCTCAGATAGATGATGTTTAAAGTTGGTGAGAGAAATAAAAGTCTCCAACTTCAGCGATTTTTGCAATTCGTTCCAGTCACTGGCAGCAGAGAACTGGAAGGAAAGGCGGCCAAATTAGGTGTTGGCTTTGGGGATGATCAGTGAGATATACCTGCTGGAACGTGTGCTACAGGTGGGTGTTGTTATCGTGACCAGTGAACTGAGATAAAGCAGAGCTTACCTAGCGTAGACTTATAGATGACCTGGTGCCAGTGGGTCTGGCGACGAATATGTGGAGAGGGCCAGCCGACTAGAGCATACAGGTAGCAGTGGTGGGTGGTATAATGTGATTTGGTAACAAAACGGATGGCACTGTGATAGACTGCATCCAGTTTGCTGAGTATTGGAAGCTATTTTGTAGATGACATCGTCGAGGATCGGTAGGATAGTCAGTTTTACTATGGTAAGTTTGGCGGCGTGAGTGAAGGAGGCTTTGTTGCGAAATAGAAAGCCGATTCTAGATTTGATTTTGGATTGGAGATGTTTAATATGAGTCTGGAAGGAGAGTTTACAGTCTAGCCAAACACCTAAGTATTTAATTGAATGAATATAATTGATTCATAGTTGGTTTTGGTATTTCAACCTGCGTGTCATGATCACATCTGGTGTAGATGGACTTGTAAGTCGCTCCAATTTGTAAGTCGCTCTGGATAAGAGCGTCTGCTAAATGACTTAAATGTAAATGTAAATGGACAAAATCAACATGCGCATGATGGCGCATGCACTTGCGTGGCCGGTTTGGTCAGGGTGTTAAGAAATTCAGCACATCAGACTAGAGTTGGTGCACTAACTAGGGCATGTTGTTCAGCAGCACCACAAGGGTCCAGTGTCCTCCTGGCTATCTGAGAATTAATTTATCTGATTCCCCTAGCAACCAGTCACTTCAGCTCCAGTGGCTTGACGGCTGTTGACAGTGGTTGAGGAGTAGTTTATAGCCCTATAGCATTTTCTCCATTTTAGTTTAAGGTTTCACTCGAAATCCCACTATTTTTTTTTTTACTGAAAAAACAACCAAATTGGACATTCTAAGTCCACAATGCTTGAACCACATCGGGAGACCACTTTTGAGGTCTGTGAAAAATCAAACATTGTAATTTTTGGTTGTAGATACCCTTTAATTAAACTGTGCACCAGTCAAACACTTGTTTGGTTAGTGGCATTTCTGAAGCAAACGTGATTGCAGAGCTAGCTAAACAAATCGCCACTGAATTTATGCAAATAATCATGATATCATTGATTGATGTATTGATTGTTGCAAATAATCATGATATCATTCTGCCAGGTAGGCTACGCTTGTAGTTAGCATTTAACCGAGAAAAACCTCCATCTACCAGAAGACGATTAGCATTATTAGTATAATCGCTAACTGCTACACAAAACGCACAAGCACCGGCAATACGAACCACTGATGCATTTTGTTAATGTCTTATGATAATCTTGGACAAATTAATACATTTGAATAAATTCAATACATTTAGTTGATTTCAATACAACATTGTTTTAATATTGTTGAATTATGTTTTAATGTCTGGATTCCGTGAATCCAGCCAAGTTCTCCACATCGCGGATTTTATAAGACACTTGTAGTTGCTGGATTGGGCCTTTGCTCTAGAGCCACAGCATTCCACTACTCCAGCCAGTTGAGACAGAATAGTGAGATGGGTGCTACAGTACAGAGGCCTCCAGTCCTGGGATTAGTCTCTAATGAGTGAGCACTCAGTGCACCATGAACTCATTTGCACTGACAAGCAATTATTTTAATTTATTTAACTAGGCAAGTCAGTGAAGAACAAATTCTTATTTACAATGATGGCCTACCAAAAGGCCTCTTGCAGGGACGGGGGCTGGGATAAAAAATATATGACAAAACACATCACGACAAGAGGGACACCACAATACTACATAAAGAGAGACCTAAGACAACAACATAGCATGGCAGCAACACATGACATCACAGCATGCTAGCAACACCAAATGACAACATGGTAGCAACACAACATGGCAGCAGCACAAAGGCGAAGCAGCCACAACTTTCAGTAAGAGTGTCCAGTGCACCCTGGGATGCATATGTTATATCTTTAGAATTAATTAATTATAATGAAGTAAGTCATATGTATCACATAGAGGGAAAACGTACTTCCAAGTAGCGAAGATATATTTTTTAAACACCCTGCAATGACAAATCTCAGCCACAAGATGGAGGCATACCAAAACAAATGTCACATGTCCCAGGGTCAAAAGGGAGGCCACTCCTTTTAATGCAGGGTTCCTTTAATACAAGCGTACCAACCCAGGAGAAATTCATCAAAGATAACTAAAAACTAACTAGGTTTCACCTTTTATCTGTGGGTTAATCGTTGGAGTTAGAGAAACACACAATTTTGTATGACTTCGGGTCAACATTCTGCAAAGAAGCAGGAAAAATATATAAGACCATAGCAGTGGAGGCTGGTGGGAGGAGCTATACGGGTATGGGCTCATTGTAAAGGCAGAATTGGAATTCATGGAAACAACATGTTTGACTTCGTTCCATTAATTCCATTCCAGCCATTACAATGAGCCCGTCCTCCTATAGCTCCTCCCATCAGGCTCCACTGGTGCTAGGACAGATACCTGGCAATAGGCGTGATTCCCTAGCCTCGTCAATCTCCACACACTTGACCAGCAGCGTGGGGCAGGTGTCTCGAGACAGGTCGTTCACCAACACCTGAGGAGTGAGGAAGAAGATGTGCCTGGACCTCCATAGTGCCCACCTCTGCAGTGACTGAGCACTCCGTGGTGGACAAGGAATGGAAATGTCAGAGAAGACCCTGTTCAAACATGTCTTATATCCTTACCTCGGCCCTGTTCAAACATGTCTTATATCCTTACCTTGGCCCTGTTCAAACACTTAAGATACATGTGTTGCAATTTACCTGTCAACTCAGCCTAGTTTTATAGACTAGACATAACATAGTAAACGTAAATTCGGGACACTCAAATTAGTATATGTTACCTTTGCTGAGGAGCTGTCAAGGCTTGGGAAGTCATTGTAATATGTTGTTCTACTTGAGGTTGTCCCTGTGATGCTATTAGTGTTCTCAATATTTGGTATATGTTGTTGTCCATAGCTTACTTATCAGCCTCATAAACAGGAACTACCATTACAACATAATGATCTTCATCAGCAGCAGCTTCCTCAATATGTCTCAGCTCACTGTCAGCTGTGGAGCCCTGACCAAATTCACCCCGCAGTGAGTTACGGTGCATAGGGGGTGGCAAAGTTATGTAATTCACCCTCTGACTCTTGCCTGTGAATGCTGCGCTGCGGTTTGAGGTTGTTTTTCGCCAGCCCAACAAACTTACATTATTCGTTTTTGACTAACCTTTTGCGGTACTAATGCACCCCAAGTCATTTGGTTTGTACCACTCATTTTCACTTGTGGTATTGATTTCTAGCAAGAAGACGTGCGGTGGCATTACGAAAATTGTAAACGATTAAATATATAAATAAGTACTTCCGTGGTCGCAGGTAGGCCTGATAATGGCTTTAAATAGTTTATGAAAAACATTTAGGTTTTCATGTCTTGCTAATACAGACGCATTTCCAACTTTTAATAGTTTTTACAAATTTCACTAGGGACTTTTGTTTTTCAGTAAATGTGGGCTGGGACAATAGAAAAGAAAGAAAAAGTTGGTTCATTTCCCGCAAATGTTGCTATGTTACCATGGCAATGAAGGGACTCAAATGGCAAACGTTGACGTTCACACGTTTTCAGGTAAAAGCAGCTAGCTAAGCTAGATGTTTAACCAGATAGCTAGATAAATCACAACGTTTCCAAAAATGTTGTTCCTCTGCTTATCGTATGTGTTGTCTTGCTGTGCTGTGCTGTGCATATTGCTGTAAAGCAGCTTCAAAACTACTGTTGTTAGTTAGCGTTGCCAGCAGGGACTGTGTGGGGAGGGGGTGGTGTCAGTGGTGTCCACCCACTGCTCAATGGGTGAAAACGCGCATTGATGATGAAATGTAACTTCCTTGTGTTATAAAATACATTTTACCAAGACAAATATGATTATTCATCAAGTTTCAAGTTTATTTTTTATATAGCCCTTCGTACATCAGCTAATATCTCGAAGTGCTGTACAGAAACCCAGCCTAAAACCCCAAACAGCAAGCAATGCAGGTGTAGAAGCACGGTGGCTAGGAAAAACTCCCTAGAAAGGCCAAAACCTAGGAAGAAACCTAGAGAGGAACCAGGCTATGAGGGGTGGCCAGTCCTCTTCTGGCTCTGCCGGGTGGAGATTATAACAGAACATGGCCAAAATGTTCATAAATGACCAGCATGGTCAAATAATAGTAATCACAGTGAACAGGTCAGGGTTCCATAGCCGCAGGCAGAACAGTTGAAACTGGAGCAGCAGCACGGCCAGGTGGACTGGGGACAGCAAGGAGTCATCATGCCAGGTAGTCCTGAGGCATGGTCCTAGGGCTCAGGTCCTCTGAGAGAGAGAGAAAGAAAGAGAGAATTAGAGAGAGCATACTTAAATTCACAAAGGACACCGGATAAGACAGGAGAAGTACTCCAGATATAACAGACTGACCCTAGCCCCCCGACACATAAACTACTGCAGCATAAATACTGGAGGCTGAGACAGGAGGGGTCAGGAGATACTTGATCCCACAGGCACACACTCGTGAATATTTAGTGAGATAAGAGATCAACTGTTTGAAGTTTGAAGACAGTGTGAGAGATATCGACGAAGACGTGAACCATTTAGATTGGAAGGGGAATATTATTCCCATACCTCATTTCAAAGACTTTGTAAGTAGGGTTTGCCCTTCTCCCGAAGACCATGAGTTCCGCTAGTCATTTCTGCTCAGTTGGTGTCTCTAACCAATGTTATTGTACTCTACCAGCAGGATGGCACATCTTCACCAAAAAAAACAAGTGAAAGAGGCACCAGACAGGAGAAGCCAGGAGCAGTCTGGGTTTAGATGTGAGCTATAATACAGCCATTTTCAGAAAGGTAAAGTTTGTGTGTGTGTGTGTGTGTGTGTGTGTGTGTGTGTGTGTGTGTGTGTGTGTGTGTGTGTGTGTGTGTGTGTGTGTGTGTGTGTGTGTGTGTGTGTGTGTGTGTGGGGGGGGGGGGGGGGACCCAAATGTTTGAGAGATGTCTCTCTCTTTCTCTCTCTCTCTCTGATCCTTGTTTTTATTGAATTTATGCTCATTGTTTTTAAGTTATGTAAGTTAATGAGTTGCTTCTCAATGTATCTGCCTTCTCCCATGTTCCCAGCAGTGGTGTAGTCTGGCCATGGAGATGCTGTGGCTTCAGCATCATTTTCATTCAGGAAGGAGAAGATAAATATTGAATACAAAGGAAACAATGACATACTTTCTTTCTCTCTCTCTCTCTTCCTCTCTTGTTTTCTCTCTCTCTCTTCTACAGTACCTGTCACTGAAAGAGAGACTGAATATTTCCTAATTGCAGAAGACCAAGGAGAGGCTTTTGCTCTAAACTGGACATTCATTTCTCATACTGACTTTTTCCCTGTTTGGATAAATCCCTTTACTTTGTTTGAAATTATGTAATTGAGTTAAGAACGTACCATAAGTGTAGTCCACAGCTAGTTTGAAATGGAGCTGATGAAGCTATCCAATTAGTAGGGGAGAGTGGGGTAAGTTGAACCAAAGCCACCCCTGTTTCTAGGAAACCATACACAGTATTAATCATGTAACCAAATATTTAGAAAGAGGTCATAATTTCATGGAGTCTGTGAAGGAAGAAACCACATGGAAAAAGTGGTAAGTAATTTAGACCGATTTTCACCAGATTTTCACCAAGTCAAATTAATTGATTGAATTATAGGTTTCATGATGCATTCATCGAAACCAAAGTAGATAATTTAAAAATAGTTTTGTACATCAGTTGGGTTCTCTATAAGCTACAATAAAAGGTCCTAAAACTAGAATGAACGAGCATCCTTGTAGCTGTGTGGGCTAATATAGTCAAAATGTTTGTCCTTGAGTAAGTTGAGACAATGGCCACCATACCCCATACAAATTATGATTTCATTTTGTCAGTTTATGCATAACATGTATAGTATTTTTGCAATGTGTCATGCATATGAACTACAGATTTTTATTGTTACAGAGCAGACATCATCGTGTCCCATGTATACAAACATAAAACAAGCCGGGTTCTAGCCCTTCTTGAGGTTCTTGAGAGAGAAGCCAAGGAAGTGAGAGAAGGGAAGAAGTCCATTCGAGCAGCAGCAAGGGATGTATAAATTGACAGAATGACACTGAAGAGGGACATTAACGAAAAAGAAAACAAAAATGTATCTGTGTGGAAGAGTGGCTATGACAGAGTAGCAGAGGAACACAAGGTCTCATCTGATGAAATGGAGTCTGAGCTTGATAAACATATAAAGAATCTCGCGGACCAGTTGCTTACGAATTAGCACAGCGAAACAACATCCCTGTCCCGAACAACTGGTTAAGAGCTGGAAGGGTAAGTGATATTGAACAGAGAGATCTATATCTGAATGTAAGCATGCATTTAAGATATACAATACACCACACCCCATTTCATGAATTAAACTTTGACCCACCTTCAGCATCACCCACTGTCACAGGACACCATCACCCATTTACCACAAGGCATATCAACTTACCCTGTCCCTTTGCTCAATTTACCCCGTAGATTATACCAAGAGACCACATTTTTTGCACAAGCTATGTTTTCAAAACTGTTATGTTTACATATTTCCAGGGATACACAACATCCTGAAATGTATGTAGATATCTTTGGTACATATTTCCCTTGAGGTAGTGATGCTGAATGTAAAAAAAAAAACGTCTCAACATACCCCACTCTCCCCTACCTTTTGTATATCTCAAACAGTCAGTATGTTGTCCAGGAGGGCAGCCACATGTGTTTCGAAGCAGAGAATCACTGATTTGAGGCTGGTATGGGGCAGTTGGGGAGTAGAGGAAATGAATCTGTTAGCAGCACACTGAACCCCGTTACAGTGGTGCCTGTGGCCCGGATCGGCAGCTGGGCTCAGCTCAACGGCCGGGGTAGCGAGTTTAGAAGGGGTGAGTGTAATAGAGTTAATATGAACTTACCGTAAGCTCACTCCACATCTAGTTTGAAATGTTGCCGATGTAGCTATGCAATTGGTACCTTTTGTTTAGCTCAAACGGTTGGTACGTTGTCAAATACACTTGTCAAATACACACTGTCAAATTAAATATCAATTTAATAATGTTTATTTTTGTAAGTATCCATTGACTAAATTTGCTGGTTTTACTACTAATACTGTTGTTACTACCGTTGCTACAGTACATGTGATGTTCCTTTACGTCACTACAATTGTTGTCTGCATAACTGCATTTAACCATGATAATCTTGTTTTCAAAGAAGTTATGGGAAAGATTCAAGGGAACTCCCTGCCATAGCCAGTTTATCTCAGGTGATTCACACAAATGTTTCACATTGAGAGCACACACTCAACACAATCATTAAAACAAGTTCATATTATAGTATGCAACATACTGGTCCTGTCTATGTGGGTATCAAAATAAACACAAAAGCTTCATGTGCTTTCCTGACAGCCCATACAAGGTCAAGGGAGACTGTTTGAAATGGATGTATGGAAATGGTATTCCTAGACCTTCTTGTCCCCTCCCAGAGCATTAACTTCTATCGTAGAAGGGTTATCCCTGAGATTTTACTGTAAATACTACAGAACTAGCAGCCATTAGGCTACACATGTTGTGAATTCAACAGGTTTTCGAATAGTTTTTAAAAAATATATAAAGATGAGTTTTATGGTTTGTCTTATTTATTCAGCGTACTACACTTGCATCCTCTGTCTCTCTTTTGTTGTCGTTCGTTGCTGCTAATGGTTTAGCCCACAAAGCCAGTCATTGCTGGCTCTGCTGCCATGGCTACCAGGAAATACTCTCGGCCGCCAGAGAGTAGTGTGTGTGTGTGAGAGAGAGGGAGAGAGAGAGAACGTGACAGTCCAGAGCTGTGAGAGACCACCAAACAGAACACAACAACAGATTAATTAGAACAGGTTTGAGTGGTAGTGGTAGTACCCAGAGCAGACAGGGACTGGAGACGGCAGACAGGGACCAGAGACGGCAGACAGGGACCAGAGACGGCAGACAGAGTATCTGGAAAAATGGCTTCCTGTGGGTCAGCAACCCTCCTCCTGCCTCCGGTCAAGAGTGTGATGGTCTACAGGAACGGGGACCCCTTCTACTCCGGCAGGAGGTTTGTAGTCAACCATCGACAGGTGTCCACCATGGAGGCATTTCTCAATGACGTGACCCACTGCATTCAGGCGCCGCTGGCCGTGAGGACCCTGTACACCCCCCGGCAGGGTCACCGGGTCAGGGAGCTGCATGACCTCCAGACCGGGGCCCAGTACGTGGCTGCAGGCTTCGAGAGGTTCAAGAAGCTTGAGTGAGTAGACTATCAGGCAGAATTGTCTAGATTAGAAAGGGCAATTAAAGGGCAATTCCACCAATTTTTCGACATTTTCATTATCTCCAGCACAATGCCAGTGTCTACATAAGTGAAAACGTGATGACATCATCAACATGTAAAACATTTTTAAAACAGTGATTTTCTAACACTATGAGATTCGCGGTGATGTGAGTAGCAAGAAAATACCCTCCCTCTGGTTAGAAACGGGCAAAAAAAATCACAGTTTTTCTACTTTTAATCCTACCCTATCATATCACAGATCACTATTTTTTAGGACCTTCTCATCTTTTTAACCATATATCATAGAAACACACCATTTTCACATAGACACTGGTACAGTGATGGAGTTAATGAATATGAGGTTGAAAAGTGGCGGAATTTCCCTTTAAGGTACTTTTAAGTTGTTCTCTGGCTTTGCTCCCAGGCAGTTGGTCCAGATAAGGTCCTATGTATACAGGTCTACCATGTACTGTACGTTTGTGTAAATGTCTAGATATGATGTTATTCAAATGTTTTCTTTAACGTTTATCGCTGTGTGCAGTAGATAAATGTAGATAGTAACCATTATATAAATACATACAGTAATACAGTCAGTAATGCATACAATAATACAGTCAGTAATGTATAAAATAATACAGTCAGTAAAACAGGCAGTAAAACATACAGTAATACAGTCAGTAATACATACAGTAATACAGGCAGTAATACAGTCAGTAAAACATACAATAATACAGTCAGTAAAACAGGCAGTAAAACATACAGTAATACAGGCAGTAATACAGTCAGTAAAACATACAATAATACATTCAGTAAAACAGGCAGTAATACAGTCAGTAAAACATACAGTAAAACAGTCAGTAATACAGGCATTAAAACATACAGTAATACAGGCAGTAATACAGACAGTAAAACATACAGTAATACAGGCAGTAATGCATACAAAAATACAGGCAGTAAAACATACAGTAATGCAGGGAGTAATACAGTCAGTAATACATACAATAATACAGTCAGTAATAGTCAGTAATACAGCCGGTTATACAGTCAGTAATACAGGCAGTAATGCATACAATAATACAGTCAGTAAAACATACAATAATACAGTCAGTAATACATACAGTAAAACAGACAGTACTACAGACAGTAATGCATACAATAATACAGGCAGTAATGCATACAATAATACAGTCAGTAAAACATACAGTAATGCAGGGAGTAATACAGTCAGTAATACATACAATAATACAGTCAGTAATAGTCAGTAATACAGCCGGTTATACAGTCAGTAATACAGACAGTAATACATACAATAATACAGCCAGTAAAACATACAGTAAAACAGGCAGTACTACAGACAGTAAAACATACAGTAATACAGGCAGTAATGCATACAATAATACAGTCAGTAATACATACAGTAAAACAGGCAGTACTACAGACAGTAAAACAGACAGTAATACAGACAGTAATACAGTCAGTAAAACTTACAGTAATACAGTCAGTAATTTATACAATAATACAGTCAGTAATACGGTCAGTAATACAGACAGTAAAACATACAGTAATACAGTCAGTAATACAGTCAGTAATACATACAGTAATACAGGCAGTAATACAGTCAGTAAAACATACAATAATACAGTCAGTAAAACAGGCAGTAAAACAGTCAGTAAAACAGACAGTAAAACATACAGTAATACAGGCAGTAATGCATACAATACAGTCAGTAATACAGTCAGTAATACAGTCAGTAAAACATGCAGTAATACAGTCAGTAATACATACAATAATACAGCCGGTTATACAGTCAGTAAAACATACAGTAATACAGGCAGTAATGCATACAATAATACAGTCAGTAATACAGTCAGTAAAACATACAGTAATACAGACAGTAAAACATACAGTAATACAGGCAGTAATGCATACAATACAGTCAGTAATACAGTCAGTAATACAGTCAGTAATACAGCCGGTTATACAGTCAGTAATACATACAATACTACAGTCAGTAATACTGCCGGTTATACAGTCAGTAATACATACAATACTACAGTCAGTAATACAGCCGGTTATACAGTCAGTAATACATACAATACTACAGTCAGTAATACTGCCGGTTATACAGTCAGTAATACAGTCATGTGTTAAGCTGTGTCTCACTGAGGATGTCATGTGAACCTTTATCATGTCTATTGTTTTTTTTCTGTCATGCAGTTATTTGAAGTCAGGGCTGAAGAAGCAGCCTGTACCCATGGGAGAAGGAGCTCGGGTAAGCTTCAATATGGTTTTCTGTCTCTGTCAGCGCTACAGTCCGTTACTCATTAATCTAACCTAGCCTATCTGGGGTAGGTCATGCTGACACACGCACACCCTCAAAATCAGGTAGATCTGAACTGGTACCAGTTGTAACAGAGAACAGATTTTCTTCCACTGAGCAATGGTCATAATTTATTATTTATTTGACCACACTTCATATTCATTGTGTTTAAATTTGGTTTTGAATGTGCTTTGCATGTCATAATACCGGACACTGTGGTAGACCAAAGCATGATAGACCAAAGCAATAGCATAGTATTGATTTTTGGATACATGTCATCTGTAAATAATGGTCCTCAGCACCAACACAAACTCACAGCATGTAGACCACACATCAATAACAAATCAATGTTCTGTACCGTATTCAGTCTTCCAGTGTCTCGGATCATTCTTGGCCCATTTCAATAGATCTCTTGTTCATCATCGGATACATTCATATAAGGAAGATAGATCTTGTGTTAATGAGATCATGGACACATATAAACCCATTTCAAGCGCAGCATCTCAATAGCCGTTCGCACAATGGAAAGTGCTTGCTTTGTATTCAGCCCAAATGGCTGGCTGGATGGATAGAGATTCATGTATTTCATTTTCAGCTGTGGAGCGTGTAGTGATTCAGAGCAATATCATAGTCCTACCTTTTACAGCGGTGGGCTAAATCAGGGTCAGGGAAGTCTTAAAACAAATCTACTTTGAAAAGAAAGTATACACCTCACACACATGGTTATGAGCTTAGAAAAAAGAAGACATCTGCACTATGTCAGATATAGATTTGAAATGTATAACATTTTGAGTTCGCATACCAAT
The DNA here is from genome assembly GCF_029448725.1 of Salvelinus fontinalis. Taxonomy (NCBI): domain Eukaryota; kingdom Metazoa; phylum Chordata; class Actinopteri; order Salmoniformes; family Salmonidae; genus Salvelinus; species Salvelinus fontinalis. The sequence goes on from NC_074679.1 coordinate 7,146,375, forward strand.
ATTACACTATACATCACAGTTGACTGAAAGATAACAAAACCGTTTGACATAGAAACACAGGATTTTCAGCGGGAAAAATAAGGTGTTCATTTGGAAATTATGAAAAACATGAATAATATTCCACCCATGAGGCCACTACATGGTGATTTCGTCGTTTGACTGCAGGAAAGCTGTGAACAATCATTCTCCATTGTCTGACTGGGACCAGAAGGGCCACCACAACTAACCCATCAACATTAATATGAAACAGTAGAAAGGCAATTGTGTGGCACTTGGATTGGCACAGATATTGTTTTGCCATTGTGTGAGTGCCCTGCCTGTACTGTAGGTGTGCGCTTATATGGTGTTGTATATTAGCAGAGACAGAGTGATTTTACAGCTAACAACAAACATTCTCACAACGTTTCCTTAAAAACTCAGACACCCCGGTAGGATTGTTAAACGTTCGACTGCAGACAGTACTTAGCACCTCTGTACAGTGTCAAAACTCTGTCTCTTTAAAAAAATATATAGATTTTTTAAAACTAGGCGAGACAGTTAAGAACAAATTCTTACTTACAATGACGGCCTACCTGGGAACAGTGGGTTAACTGCCTTGTTCAGGGGCAGAATGACAGATTTTTACCTTGTCAGCTCAGGGATTCGATCCAGCAACCTTTTGATTACTGGCCCAACGCTCTAACCACTAGGCTACCTGCCGCTCTTACCACTAGGCTACTTGCTGTGTTCACACAGCAAAGACCTTGGAAGTCGTCAGCCTTGTTAAAATACTCCAAACTACAAGGTGGCAGTAGCGCTGTTTGGCAATGAATATTTGTGTGTATTGCTTATGGTCTAGATTTCAAGCTATCTGCTCTAATGTTGCTATTTTGTAGAACACCCTTGTTGATACTAGCCAGATGCCCCCAGCTAGATAACTACCTAGCAAGATGATGAAGAAACAATTTAATTCACTCTCCATAATCCCATACTGCCAGCCCATAGCCAAATGTTTAGCTAGTTAGCTAACGTTAGCATATTCGCTAGCTAGCACAACATCAGACTGGCGTTTTATGAAAACTAGCTAATCCATTGTTATTTAATTAGAACAGTGATTAGCTAGCTTGGAGGAAGTATTTAGTGTTGTGTGCATTGCGTCTCTGCACATACAGTAGCTAGCTACCATCCCATATAGCCAACATTCAATATGTAGTGTGACTGGCTCATCTGTGAATGTACCGAGAAACAACCCTATTTATTACTTTTTGTCGTTGGCTCTTCCATGTCGGGATTCGTGCTGTCTGATTGGCTCAAAATCAAGTTGTTGGCCACTGACGAGCATTGGGATTCTACAAGTTACGACGCTACCTAGTCAGCACCAATGACGTATGCAAACCCAGAATTTCTGAAGCTGTGTAATCGCCATTGAGAGGCTTTGAAGCCACCGGTTGGCCATATTGGCACTCCCTAGTAGGAGCAGTCCTCCATAGGAATGAATGTAATTCTACAGTATTTTAATTAAATGTTTCAAGGACAAAATTACAGATAGATTACAAATGTCAAAAATGAATGTTGACATGAATAAATGCATTTCTATATCTTCCAAACAATTATTATTATTCACCCCAAAAATGTGCTCCTTTTCTCCCAAATTTCATGATATCCAATTGGTAGTTACAGTCTTGTCCCATCGCTGCAACTCCCGTACCGACTCAGGAGAGGCAAAGGTCGAGAGCTATGCGTCCTCCCGAAACACGACCCCTCCAAGCCGCACTGCTTCTTGACTCACTGCTTGCTTAACCCGGAGGCCAGCCGCACCAATGTGTCAGAGGAAACACCGTCCAGCTGGCGACCGAAGTCAGTGTGCATGCGCCCGGCCCGCCACAAGGAGTCGCTAGAGTGCAATGGGACATGTCCCAGCCGGCCAAACCCTCCCTTAACCCGGATGACGCTCTGCCAATTGTGTGCCGCCTCATGGGTCTCCCGGTCGTGGCCAGCCTGGGATCGAACCAGGGTCTTTAGTGACCAAAATCTTTTTTACAATTGAAGAGGAGTACCTAGATGTCTGTGAGGTGGCTTCAATACAGCGTCCCCCTGTCAGTCATCGAGGCTTTATACACATCATTGGTCAGCACACAGCAGGTACCACTTTTGTTCTAGCAAGAGAAGGAGCAGCCTCCCACGGTGATAACGATCTATCGGTAGACTATCGGCAGTGAGGTTCTTGGGGTGTTTCATGCTTGAGAGTCTCATTGGGTCATTACCTAAAGTTTTCATAGGAATGTGTTAGTGAGGTGCAAGGAATAAATAAGAATTTGTTCTTAACTGACTTGCCTAGTTAAATAAAGGTTAAATTAAAAAATGTAAAAAATAAATAAAAAAAAGGACTGTTTCCAGAAGACCATTTCCTCAAACAGAACTTTGCAACACTCGCATTAACATCTGCTAACCATGTGTATGTGACCAATAAAATTTGATTTGAACTTACCCAGAACGTGGGGGGGGTCTCTATCCAGTACACACACTTGCTTGTGCAAAAAAAAATATTATAATAAAGACGTCATATAAACAGGAAAAATGTATTACCTTTTAACGTGGCATAAACAGAACCAGTCATGATATTTTCATCCGATTATCAAACAAATCACAAAAAGTGGGCTACCTGTGCATGTTCACCCCCCACCCCACTCAGTCGTCAGGACGTTGCCTGATGGTTCCAAAGAAACGTTCTCCAAAAATGGTTTAATCAATACACATCTCCCCTTATACTGTGGCCGAGTCCATCGTGACTCTGATTGGTGAACCACTGATCCATTCACAGCTCTTTGTTGGCAAGGTTAGGGACACTCACACAAACAATTATTTTAACGTACAGTGTTTTCAACTTAGATATTTGACACACTTCGACATAACATGATTATACTGTGCATGTTCATTTCTACAGTCGTTATTATTCAACATGTCCGCCGCTTGGATTTGAAATCACAACCTCTTGGTTCACAGTATTACAATCTTCCTGCTGCGCCACGTCTGTGTCAGTTGTCAGTTATTTAATCAGACTATTCTCTCATCATTGATGTGACTGACTTATTTCAGACATTTTAGGGATTTTTGTATAGTTGTCTAATGTTGGTGGGGCATATAACCCTGTTTTAATGTTAACTCCAGAATCACTCTGATCAATAAAATTGTTTTTCTTGAGTGTACTTTTAACAGAGGTGAGATTTATCTAATGTCAAAACATGCTAAATTGGTTCTCAGGAGGTTTTTGTTAACATACATAAAATGTTCCCTTAATAACTAACCCGAAAACTGGACACTCAAACATCTGGGGAACACTACAGGTAACAAGTCAAAAACATTCTCTCTCACTAGAATTGTTAGCTTGGTGACTCTGTTTAGAGAACTAAGCCACACAGTGGCCTCCTCCTGTGTTATCAGGGCTCTGAACAAGCCTGGGCAGGCCTGATTCCCAGCCTACCCAGCCCTTTGCTGGCAGCCCCATGCCTACCACTCTGTTTAAATACAAAAACAAAGTTGAATAGTGCCACTTCAAAGTGGAAACATTATAGAAACATGTATTTTCTAGCTGTGGTTGGGTTTTGTTTGAAGTATTGATTTATTGTTATATTATGTGGTCAGACACAATAAGTGATTCATAGGGCCTGACTTCATAGGGCCTGACTTCATAGGACTTTAGTTTTTTTTATAGGGCTTGACTTAATAGGGCTTGTCTTAAAAGGGCTTGACTTCATAGGGCTTGACTTCATAGGGCTTGACTTCATAGGGCTTGATTTCATAGGGCTTGACTTCATAGGGCTTGACTTCATAGGGCTTGACTTAATAGGGCTTGACTTAATAGGGCTTGACTTCATAGGGCTTGACTTCATAGGGCTTGACTTAATAGGGCTTGACTTAATAGGGCTTGACTTCATAGGGCTTGACTTCATAGGGCTTGACTTCATAGGGCTTGACTTCATAGGGCTTGACTTTATAGGGCTTGACTTCATAGGGCTTGACTTTATAGGGCTTGACTTTATAGGGCTTGACTTCATAGGGCTTGACTTCATAGGGCTTGACTTAATAGGGCTTGTTTTTTTTTTATAGGGCTTGACGTAATAGGGCTTGACTTAATAGGGCTTGACTTAAT